>NC_009359.1:0-600000 GCF_000092065.1 Ostreococcus lucimarinus CCE9901
CCCTAAACCCTAAACCCTAAACCCTAAACCCTAAACCCTAAACCCTAAACCCTAAACCCTAAACCCTAAACCCTAAACCCTAAACCCTAAACCCTAAACCCTAAACCCTAAACCCTAAACCCTAAACCCTAAACCCTAAACCCTAAACCCTAAACCCTAAACCCTAAACCCTAAACCCTAAACCCTAAACCCTAAACCCTCTGTGAAAATAATGGAACCCCAAGCACTCCTCTTGCGTGACACACAGTCGATTTGGGTGGAAAGCCTGCGGAGGATCCTTTATGCCGCAAGCTTTCTCACACAAATTTCTTCGTTGCCATCTCGAGCCGTGAAGTCTTTCCAAGATGGGTCCTCTGCTTTCCATGTCGAAGCGACAGTTCTGCAAGCCATAAAGGGGAGTCGCGCAATGAGGCAGCTAGTAAGGCGTGGTTCGGCAACTAACGATAGACCTTAAACTTAAAGGTGCTCAATAAATTTGACGTACGTCGCTACGGCGTCGTCGGTCATCGGAACGATGTGTCCGCGTTCGTGTTCAAAGACTTGAGCGTTCGCGCCGAACGCCTCTGCTACGCGTCGCGCCTGCGCTGGTGGGTTGATGACATCGCGCTCGCCGACGACGTGCAAACTGCGAACGACGTCCGACGGCATCGTTTCTAGCTTGGCCGCCGCACACGTCGGCCAGGCGGCGCCGACGATGATGGCCAATTCTTTAATCGCTCTTTCCTCTTTTTGCTTCCCTCCGTCCTCCGCGATAACTAAAGCAGCGAGCATGGCGCCTTGAGAAAAACCAAACAGGCCGTCCCACGGGCCGGCCTCGATCACGCGCTTCATCGAAATATCTAACCCAGGAAGCGACGCGGCGTTGTAAGTGCGCTGTCCGGGCTGCAACGTCCACCATCCGCGCCCGCCCGGGTTCGGCTCTGGTTGGGTGCCATCGGCGAAATGCCAGTCCCAACTGTTCGAGGTCGCGTCCACGAGCGGTGCGAGCCCGCGCGCGAACGAGGCCGCGTTCCCACCCTTGCCGTGCAAGCAAAGCATGCGTTTCTTGCGCGTCACATCACCATCGCTCGAGACCATCGTCGCCGTCGCCGCGCGAGCGATGGGTGGCATCGCGCGCCTCGATGTGGTGGACTCGACTCGTCACTTTCCGCCGCCGCGCGATGCCCGCGCGCGATGCCCAAGCGTAAGCGACGGCCGTGGTTGAGCGAAGACGCGGCGAACGCGGCGAACGCGAACGCGAGCTCAAAGGCGAGCGCGCGACGCGAACGCGAACGCGCGTTTCGCGAAGCCCATCCCGAGCGCTTCATCGATGAAGAGACGGACGACGAGAAGAACGCGCGACGCGACGCGCGTGCGGGCGAGGCCCGTGCGCACGGAGATGCTCGAGATGGGAGCGCACTCGGGTCGTTCCTCGATGTGGGTGCGCCGCGCGAACGCAGACGAGGTGGGCACGGACGACGCGCGCGCGACGACGCTGGAACGACAGACCCGACGACTTTGCCCACGCACGCGCCGTGTCAAACGAGAGACGATATAGATGCGCAGGAGTTTGAACGACGACGGGCGCGCGTGGAGGCGGTGACGAGAGAGATTGGAACGTGCGCGCGGCACAAGCAGTTGGCACGGGCGTGTGAGATGTTTGTGAACTTGGTCTCTCGCGAGGGGTTGGTGCCATCGCCTTACACGTACGCGTCGTTGCTCAACGCGTACGTGAACACGGGAACTATGGATGGTGCCGAGGCGTTAATGGAGCGTATGCGAGACGTCGGGTGCGCGCCAAACGTCGTAGCGTACACGACAATGTTGAAGGGCTACATGCTCGTGGCGAATGTCGACGCCGCGTGGCGAACGCTCAACGGAATTATGCACAACCGAATGTCGCCCGATAGCCGCGCTGTGAACACGTACATTCGAGTGTGCGTGCGATGTGGGAACCTGCAAATGGCGCGCCGCGCTTTTGATCGCATGCGTGACTGGGATGTGGTTCCGGACGCCACAACGCACAAGCTCATCGGTCGCTTGCTCGCGCAAGGATTGAAGCGCGACGAACTGAAGGCATTAATCAAGCGCACCGTCAAGGGCGAGCACTTGAGATGGACGAAGGACCCAAGCAGCGGGCCTTGTCAATTTTGGCGCGCTGGGAAATGCGAGCGAGGCGTGAATTGTCGTTTTTATCACGACGATTCAATCGTGCAAAGCGACGCGCGCGTGCGTGAGATTGAATCAAATGATACTTTGGCGAGCATGTACGTGAATCACGCGCATGCGTCGGCAATTTCAGGAGACGTGAAACAGAGCAAAAAGTCGCTTCGCAAAGCCGCAGAGTATCTGACCGAAAATGTCACCGCGGAAGCTTTGACAGTCGGCGGTCTGAAGGATAAAGACGAGCGGGCCGAGTTGTTTCGTCAAACAAACCGCGACGAGCTCAAACTCGAGATGCGACGCATCGAGGACTTCGTCGAACGATTGATGAGTGGCAAACAACAGCCTCCGAAGCTGGACGAACATTTGTCGAGAAGTTTAATCTTTAGTTCACGACTTTTCCAAGAAGTACCAGAACGCGGCGCAAAGATGTCGAGCGAGGAAGTCGACGCACTGCGCGACAATCTCTACGCCGCGTTGAAGGACACGATGGGGTTGAACGACGATTCCGACGGCTCGGTCAAGCGTGCGATTCGTAAAGTCATCGCAAAAGATGGTACGATACGATTTGATCGCATGTTTGGACGTTCCAAAAAGGAGAAGCGCGAGCTGAATGTTGAAGTCGCCGCTGGGAATGGGGACTGGGCTGTGGCTCAAGCGAAGACTGACGCCTCGGCGGATTGGATCTCTCTCGAGCTTCGTCACGACCGCGTCTACAGCATTTTCTCCCGCGCCGTGTGTTCAGGTGCTTCGAATTTCGCCGCGATGGGTGGTGACGCGGCGTACATCATGCGTCGTTACGTCGCCTCAGAATCAGTATCGCACGTGTTCGTGAACTTCCCGGAGCCGCCGCATCACAGCGGCGACGCTGCGGCGGATAACTCTCTTGCTCTGCTCAACGAGGAGTTTTTCCGCGACATTCACGCGTGTCTCAGACGTGCATACACTTCGACAGATGCTCCCGGTGGTTTAACGATATTTAGCGACAACCACAGATACATGCAGGCGCTCGCACGCACGCTTGCTGAGCTTGATATATTCACCGCTCGCGACGACGTCGACCTGGCGTCGGGCGCGCCGGCGAATCAATACGAAACGATTCGCGGCGTTCGTTTGTATCAGGGCGTACCCGGTCCTTCCGCTGGCCATCGCGTGTACGAACAGTCGTATTTCGATCGATTTTGGGAAAACGGCCAGCACGTCGATCGGTATTTCATCAGTCTTGTAAGAAAATAGTGTAGTCGTCGAATCCGCGCGAATGCGTCATTGCGCGACTCCCCTCCCGCGTTCGCCGCGGGCGTTGCGTATCCGTGCGATGGGGAAGAACGACGACGAACGCGGCATCGAGCGCCGCCGAATCTTGCTCGTATTCGACCTCAACGGCTTGTTCGTCGAGCGCTTCCGAAACGGAAAATTCACCAGACCTCACGCGGTCGACGCCATCGAAACGGAGCGCGCCGTTGAGATCGAAGACGCTGTGCCGCGCGCCTCTTCTCCGGTGTCTTCGCGTACGCGCGGTGCGGCGACGCGACTCGAGGTCGTGGAGCCGGACTTTCGGGTTGGCCGTCACAACCATTACGTTAGGCGCTACACTGAAGAATTTTTGCGCTGGGCTCATGGGCGCTTCGACGTCGCTGTGTGGTCTTCTGCGATGGAAGTGAACACGACGGCGATGGTGGAAAATATATGGCCGTCCGATTTACGGTCGAAGATCGCGTTCGTGCTCAATCAAGACCACTGCGCGGTGGACGGCGTGATGAAAACCAAAGGCGGCTCGAAAGGAACAAAGCCAAAGTTTCTGAAACCGCTGTCGGTGGTGTGGGAAAAGTTTGCGGATAGGTTCGATGCTATGAACACGTTACTCATCGACGACGACGCGTACAAGGCCATTCGCAACCCTGCGAATACGGCAATCCATCCGAAACCATTTTCTGTGGCGACGCGTGATTCCGACGACGGACTCAGCGCGAATGGCGCGCTCCGCAAATACCTCGCGAGACTTCTCGCGAGCGACTCGGTGCCCGACTTCGTCAAGGCAAATCGCTTCATCGACGGACAACATGACGAAAGGTCAAATGAAGGATTTGTCGAAGATGTAGCAAAGAGCATTGAAACGGTTAACGCAAAACTCGCCGCGTTGCGCGTTCAAGAGAAGGTATCACGGCAAAAGACGAAACCCGAGATGAGGATTCCACTTCCGAAATCGCTCATCATGAGGAACGCGGCGAAGACTCGAACGATCGCGCCCGTCGAGCCCGTCGTAACGCCGACGAGCGAACGAACACGGAGCACTAGGTAGCAACTAGAGAAGTAGCGTTTTAGTTTTAGTTAGTTTTAGCGTACCCCGACCAAGACCTCAGTGCGCGCCGCGCGCTCGAACGCACTATGCCCAAGAAGAAACAGGAAATCATCACCACGCGCGCGTCAAATCGGCTGAAAGCACGCGCCGCGGCGGCGCAGGAAGCCGCGGACGAGGCGATGCGCGCCGGCAAGCGTCCGGCAGTTGCTGCACGAAAGGCTGCGGTAAAGCTCGCCAAAGTCGCCGCCGATGCCGCAAAGTCGGTGACTGCGAGGGACAAGCGAGGGAATAAGCGCCTGAACGTCGTCGAAGCAGACGCAGCGGCCGAAGATGGCGCGAAAGAGGCGCGGGCTCCGCCGCCGCCACCGAAGAAGAATGCGAAAAAAAGCTCGGCGAACGCGCTCGTGGCGGCGTCGGGGGCCATCGGGAACACGCGCGCGGTGAGTGCGGTGAAACACGACAAGCTTCTCGTCCTCGACCTTAACGGGCTGTTCATCGATCGTCGAATCAAGAGACACGTGAGGGAGGGCGACGACGACGTGGCGTCCGACGAAGAACTACGCACTGAGTTGAGGCTGGACGTGGACTCGATCGAGGCGCCGACAAACTCGAAGGAAGTGACGGAGGACGCCAAAGTTGGCAACTTTTACGTGTACGAACGTCCACACATGCGCGAGTTTATTGAATGGGTGCACACGCGGTTTGAAGTGGGCGTGTGGTCGAGCGCCAACTTTCGAAACACGACGAATTTGGTAGACTACGTGTGGGGCGAGCACAAAAACAAAATCGCATTCGTTTGGGGGCAAGAAAGGTGCTCTGATGTTGGCATCGCGCCCTCATCGACGTCGACGCGCCCAATGTTTCTCAAAGAATTGAAACACGTCTGGAAACTTAAAAGGAACACGGGGCTATCTCACTTCAACAAAACGAATACGCTTTTGATTGACGACTCGCCTTACAAAGCCATTCGAAACCCCGCGCACACCGCCATCCATCCGTGCGGATTCACCACGGACGATCGTGAGTCGGACGATTTGTTGAGTGAACATGGCGCGCTTCGCCAATATCTCGAGCGATTGTCAGACGCAAAATCTGTCCCTGACTTCGTGCAGACCAACCCGTGGAATGGTGGGAAGATCAGCGAGCAGCACCAAAGGCAAATTGCACACGCACACGAAGCTTGCGCAATCGCGACTCAAAAGGCAAAGGCAAAGCTATTTGCTTTCAGGGATCCTTTGGAAATCGATTTGGACGAGGAGCTCGCCGACCCTTTGGAAATCGATTTGGACAATCTCTAGCGTCCACTACAATCTACGAATCTAGCTAGCCCTAAGTAAGTTTTATTTGTGATAGCCTCATCATTAGCTCTTCTTTTGGACGCGTTGGGATCGCACTCGCAGACCAGAAGCGAAGCATCGGTAAGCAGTTTGTCGAAATTGCATACTCGCCGACGCGCACCTCGCGCGGTTTTGGATCGATGGCGAAAGAAAACGCTGATGCGTGCGGTGGGCTCGACGAATCTTCGCCATCGTGATACCGATACTGCTTGCGACACTCGAATATCATCTCATTCAAAGATGTCGCGTACGACACGGCTGTTCGTACCGCCGCGGAATCTTTGCCGCCGAGAACGTTTGAGGCGTGACCGCGCACGACGTGACCGCCCGTGACAGCTCCCAGATCTCTTTCCTCGTCGCTACTCTTTATCAAACGCGACGTCACTCGACCATGCTTTTTCACTATCGCCAGGATCTCGTTCCGAACTTCTAGCGGCGTGAGCGCCATTCCGGCTTCGCCGGTTAGCCAACAGTCGGCTTGAGCCGTGCCGTCGTCTAAAATCACAGAAGCCTCGACTTCGAACACACCCGGCCTCGAAGTTCCACGTGCTGAGGGGCGACACACGTCACATCCAGCCAAAACTGCGGGTAACCTGCGCTTGGTCGCGCCAGTGGCGGGGTTAACGCTCACGTGCATGAGTGATCCGGCGTCGCAACCGCACGCCGGACAGCACCAGCGAACCGTCAACATGGACACCGAAACGACTCGAGCACGCACCGCGAACGTTCGTCTACTGATTACCAGCCGCTCGCCTGAGTTGCGCATTTCTTCGTCAAAGAGTGCACGAATCGACTGCCTCATCGAAATATTCGTCAAAAGTGGCAGGTATTCAGATGTCGACGCGCATCGCTCGTGGATCTCAATCGTCGTCACGCCGGGATTCAGTTTGACGTATATGTTCATTGACGCCGCAGAAAGATGACGCATCGCGCGATGAATCGTAATTTTTGCTCCTATGCCCACTCCGACGGGAAGGCTGAACGCGGACGTCTTACAGTACACGTCGACAACGTCGTGCGTCTCGACGTCTTGAACTTTGAATCTCGGCTCCCAGCCAAACTGTGATTGGGATTCTCTACGATTTTCACTCTCAAACCATTCTTCGGCGACGATGATACACCTAAATGACACAAGTTCTGGTGATGGTTGCCACGAATCTGCACTGCTGAGATGTTTCGCGAAGACTTTGCCCCACACTAGAACATCTCGCACGTCGCGCACTTCGGGCGTCGCCGTCATCTCGTCGTCTTCATCGTCGGGCAACACGAAAGCGTCAACATCTGGACGCTCGTCGACGATAAACGTCGTCGCCCCGGAATTCAGAGTCGGGACGATCGGAATCAAATACGTCGTGCCGTGTCGAAGCAGACAGAACCAACTGTTCTTGGGTCCGAAAGAGACGGCGATTCTGCCGCTGCTTCGAGACTCGTGCGTCGTGTTCACTATGACGCCGTCCAACGTCTTTACGCCCCCTTGCGCCGTATAGACCTGAATGCTCGTACGTTGTTTCACTTCGGACGACGCATCGATTGTGAAAGTCCACGTCGGGGCGACGATAGGATGAGAAAACTTGGAACTGGCGAGTCGCGGCGGGAGCAGCTGCGCGCCCTTCGTCGCCGAATTGACGGCCACGTACATGGTGCCGTGGCTCTCTGATTTGGCGCTCGATGTCGGGTTTTGAATGACGACAATATTATCCGAGTCCACGCATAGACTCACGCGCACCGAAGCGTTGTGATGGTTCAACGCGTCGGCGCGAGAACCGACGTACGCGCCTTCGCACATGATTTCGCACTCCCTGAGCACGACGAGTTTGTTCAACATGCTCGGCGCGGGCGCTCGTTTCAAGAATGATTCGATGCAAAGCTCCACAGCTCCTGATGCGTCGACGACGTGGAGTCGTCCATACATGCAGCGTAATATGCCCATGACGTAACGAGGTGGATCAACCTCGCCCAACCGCCCCGTCGCGCGAATGACGACTTTACCTTCGTTGCGAGTGCTGCCGCGCTTGCACGCGGCGGCGACTTTGTTTTCATCTTTCCACTTCTCAAATACGGCGTCTTTCAACGAGTTTATCGTCGGGACGTCGAAATTACTGATGGACTCCCCGCCCAGTGGCGTCGGAGCGAAAAACTCTCGGTAAACGTCTGCTCGTTTGAACGCCTTCGAGCCCAAGTCGTGCATCGCCAGTAACAGCGGCGCCGCGGTTTGTTCGTCGCTCGCTTCACCCGTCTTCCCGAGCGCGTACTCGGCGCTCGCGACATCGATCAGCCTAGAATCGTTCAGAATATCAAAGTTGGTCTCAAAAACTTCCCGCCATGCCGCGGCGGCTTCGGCGTACACGAAATTCGACTGTTCCACGACGTACTTGAGCACGCGCGAAAACCGATTCGCCTTTTCGTCCGCGTTGTCTGAGTACATCTCGGTCTCTCCTTCCGATGCGTTCTCCGTCGATGTGCGCTTTATCACAATTTGGGTGCGTAAATCAACACCGAGCGTCTCCACGACCCGCTCGTTGTATTCATCGACTCGCCAAACAGGATGCGCGTGCGTTACGACGACGCGCGCGCCGACGCGCAAACCGGAAACGACGATCTTTGAGTCGACGAGAGGAACGTGCGTAAACGTGAGTTTGACGTCCCGTCCTTGAGCGTCACGCAGGATCGCGTACGCACGACTAGTACGAACCGATACGACGTGTCCTTCAAACCTATCCACCGTCGCCCCTGCGCCGCACATGGCGCACGCGCACGCGCAGCGACGCACTCTGCGCTCGCCAAAGGTGAGACTAACCACGTGAAACTCAGCCGTGGCGGAAAATGCGCGTAATTCGTGCGTCGCGTCGCCCTTGAATAACACGACTTTGCGTAAATTTCGCATCTCCACCCTCGAACCGACGCACTGTCTTAATATGCACTCCCATCGCGCCAGAAACTCTCCGTTAAAAATGATCGGAATCTGCGCGCCGGCGTCGTCTTCGTTTCTAAGCGCGCACATGAAGAACGTCGACTCACCGGTGGTGATGATCGGACTCACAGCCTCTAAAATACCTCGATGACACGCCCCTAATTTCCCGTTCAACGCTCGAGCGTCGTTCGCCACGCCATCCTCGTCTTCCAACGGTCCGCAAGCCAAGGACTCCTCGAATCCGTCGTCGTCGTACGCGCGTTCGACGCAGTTCGCCTCGACGACGACGGCGTCTCCATTCCTCGCGTCTGTCACGACGACGAAATCTCGCACGCAAACGACGCGTCCTAAATCATGTGCCTTCACGTCCACGCTCGCCAGGCGCACCTCCGCGCCGCCGTCTTCGTCTTTGTCTTTCGCCGTCCACGTCCACCCCCCGCTCGCGTCGTCTCTTCTTCGCAACCCGAGCGTCGCGCGCATGACGACGCCTTTGACGTCCGCGTTCGAGTTGGCACCGCGCAGTATCTCGCCCACCGTTCGCACGGCGTCGACGTCTCCGCGCGTCTTTCTCGTCGTCGTCGTCGTCGTCGTCGTCGCTTCGTCGTCGCCGCGCCTCCCACATCCGTCGCGTCGTCCGTCGCCTTCGCGCCGTCCCGTCTTTGACGCCCTCGGCGCGTCGTCGACTCGGTCGTCGTCCGCGTCGTCGCGCGGCGGCGGCGTCCCTCGCACCGCGATCGCCATCGCGCGCGCCGTCGCGCGCGCCGTCGTCTGTCGCGTGCCCGGTTTCAAATCGAATCGACCGTCGCCTAAACCCTAAACACCCGGATGTGCGGGCGCGCAATTTGAAATCGACAGACTCGGCGCGCCCGTCGCGGGCCGGCGCGATGCGCGGCCCGCGCGCCGCCGCACTCGAGGACGCGCGCGATCGTCGTCGACGTCGAACGTCGAAGAAAAAGCGAACCTCGAAGCCGCGCGCGATGCTGTGGGTGGATAAACACCGCCCGCACGCCCTGGGCGAGTGCGACGCGATCAACACGGCGCAGGCGAAACATTTGAAGCTGCTGATCGCGAATGGGGACTGCCCGCACTTGTTCTTTTACGGGCCGTCGGGGGCGGGGAAGAAGACGCTCGCGCTCGGGGTTTTACGCGAAATCTTCGGACCGGGCGCGGAGAAGGTGAAGTTGGAGAACAAGACGTGGAAGATTGACCAAAACGATCGAAAGATTGAAGTCGAGTTGGCGATGATGTCGAGCAACCATCACTGCGAGATGAATCCGAGCGATTGCGGGAGCAAGGATCGGTACGTGGTGCAAGAAGTGATCAAAGAAATGGCGCGATCGAGACCGATCGACAGCGATGGGTGCGAGGGGTTTAAGGTTTTAGTGCTCACCGAAGTCGACCGGCTGTCGCGCGAGGCGCAGTATGGCTTGAGACGCACGATGGAAAAGTATAGCGCGTCGTGTCGGTTGTTTCTCATCGCCGAGAGACCGAGTCGAGTGATGGATGCGTTACAATCGCGGTGCTTGCCCGTGCGAGTGCCCGGGCCGAGGGTTGAAGAGATTGAAAATTTGTTACACGACGTGGCGAAGAAGGAAAAGTTGGAGCTGCCTCCAGAGCTCGCGACGCGCGTCGCGACGGCCAGCGGACGGAACATGCGGCGGGCGTTATTGGCTTTGGAGACGTGCAGAGTCAACTCGTACCCGTTCAAACCTACACAAGCGGTGCAGACGACGGATTGGGAGTTGTACATTAACCAGATTGGCGCCGAGATCTTAGCTGAGCAGTCACCGGCGAGGCTGTTGCAAGTGCGAGGACGTCTGTACGAACTCATCGTCAACTGCATTCCGCCCGAAATAATCTTGCAGAACCTCGCCAAGGCTCTGATGCGTCGCGTTGACGTCGAAGTTAAGCATCAAATCGTGTTTTGGGCCGCCCACTTTGATGTTCGCATGCAACGCGGATCCAAAGCCATCATGCACTTGGAAGCGTTCGTCGCGCAATTCATGGCGCTCTACAAGTCGCATTTGATCAAGGCGTTTGGCTAGACGGAAATTCATTAGTTTGTGACAAGGGACGACCATAGCGGATTGGTAATGATATGATTTACAAAATTGTACTCGGTGCACCCGTCGTCGTCGTTTCGTGCGCGCCTCGTTGACCCGCTTCCCGCTCGTCGTTTGTTTTTTGAAAAACGACGGCGCGCTTATGCTCTTCACTTACCCTTTTCGGCATCTCCTAACAGCGGGGAAGTTTCGGAAGTCTCTCCCTTTCTGGCGCGCCCCTGAGTGCAAATGCCCATGTACACGAAGAGTAACGCGACGCCGATGGCGATGTAGTTGCTGTAGTTGGAGAAATCAAACGAGTGCGCGCCGGCGCTCGCGGCGGCGTTCACCTTCGTGCCGACGGCGAGGACCCAAATGTCCGGCACGTACTTGGCGACCACCTTCGCGGAACCGCCAGCAGCCAATGGAACGGCCCAGTTACACGCGGCCGAGGCCGTGTCCGCACACTCAGTGACTCCGCCGGCGACGAAGATGGCGAAGGAGGCGCCGACGGCGACCAACGCGCCGCCGACGAAGGAAAACAAAATCCCAAGTTTGTCCGTGGTAAACGGCGTCACCAAATAAAGACCACCGATAGCGCCGACAACGTTGATCACGATCGTCGCCGAGATGGGCACGTCGTCAACGATGTGGTTCGTGACCGAAGAGATACCGACGGCGCACATCAAACCGACGACGACGCCGAACAACTTATAGACGTTCGCCGCCACGCTCACCAAAATCAACGCCACGACGGCGGCGCTGCCGTAGTTGACGTAATCGTTGTCCGGAATCGTCACCGAGTCGCCGAGCACGTTCGGTACGAGATCTCGCAACAGATCGATCGCCATCAAACCGAGCCACACGCCGAAGCCCGCGACGAGGGCGAGCGTCAACTTTTGGTCGTGCTTCCGTCCCGCCAACGCGAGCGCGATGCCGACCGGAAGCGCGGCGACGCCGATCGTGGTCTCGATCGCGCGGCTCTCAAAGTATTCCTTCACCAACGCCGCTCGCGTGACGTTCGTCGCCCACGACGCCGCGGCGTCGGACGCATGCGCCTGGGTGTTGACACCGGCGTCCGCGTTCGCGAAGGCGTCGGGCGCGGCGTCCGCGTTCGCGTTCGCGGCGTCACCGCCGCCCGGCGCGTCTTGTCCGATCGCCGCCGCGCGCTCGGCGCGGTGTCGCGGTAACGATCGGCTCGGCATCGTCGCAGAGTGGAGCCGACGTGTGGTGTTCGCCGCCCCGGCGCGCGGGCGGTCGGTCGGGCGACGACCTCGACGACCGTCGTCACGACGCGGCGCTCGACGCGAGATCGACCGAAGCGATGACGGACGCGATGGAGGGCGTCGAAGCCGCGGCCGCGGCGTCGATGGCGGCCGCGCGGGCGGTGAGCGCGCGCGTCGGCGGCGCGAACGCGAACGCGAACGCGGACGCGAGCGCGAATGCGGCGAACGGCGATGACGCGCGCGCGACGACGGACGATCGCATGGACGACGGCGAGGGCGAACGATCGAGGCGAGGACGAGGCTCGCGCGCGCGGCGACGGGGCGACGAAGAGAGCGGCGAAGGCGGGAACCGAGGACGGGTGTCGGTGTTGGATCGATTGGGGAAGACGAATCAGAATCAACCGTCGAGACGAGGGAACGACCGAGGAGGTGGGACGTTCAAGCGACGAGGCGAAGATTCCAGGCAAAGAAGAGACCGTCGCGATGATATCGATCGACGATACCGCGATGACGACCGACGGGGCTATCGCGGACCGCCGCGCGGACCGCCGCCGCTTCCTCGCGGACCGCCGCCGGGACCGTGCCGGATTGAAAAGCGAGAAGCAGACGGCGTCGTCATCGCGCGCGCGTTCGGCGCAGAGATCATTCAAGTGTCACCCACGGGAGAGATGTGTTTGCGCCGTCCGACGGACGCCGCGAGCGATGGACCGCGTTGCGATACTGAGGTGCTGAACGCGTTCAACTCGTGCTTGAATAAGTTTGGATTCAAGGTTTCGGCGTCACCCGCCGATCAAACGCAGTGGAGTTTATCGGACGGTAAACGCCTCTCGAGATTTGTGGACGGTGTCATCGTGCCCGCGCCGGTACCACCGGGCCCAGGGCGTGGACTGGCGATGATGCTGACGGCGCCCGTGGGCGGCGGTCGAGGCGGCGGTCGAGGCGGGTTTTCGCGCGGTGGTCGCGGCGGTCGCGGTGGGATGATGATGATGTTCTGAATGTCCTGAATGTCCAGATGTTGTTTCATAACTTATTCTAGCGTCGTTAATCAATAATCAATGTTGCGTCGTAGACGTCGTGTGTATTTCTTTGAACGCGCGCGCGAACCACCGCTTCGCCGTCATGTATCCTCGTCCTCTTCGTACTCGAACACTCCCAAGGTGTCCATGGCATCTCTCATCGCTATTTTCGCTAAAGCCATCTGTATGCGCGACCCTGGATCGAGTCCGATCGCGCTCGTCATCGTTCTCACGCCTCGTCTCGCGACGTCCTCCGCCTCGCCTCGCCCGCGCGACGACGACCCGCCGCCGTAACCGCCTCGTCTGCCGCCACCGCCCGCGCCACCGCCGCCCGCGCCTCCTCGCGTTCCGCTCAAAAACTCTTCCAAAGCCGTCGACGCGCGTCCGTTTCCCGCGGACGTCGTCGACGCCGCGCTCCGCCCGCTCGCGACGACGCCGCGCGTCGCGCCTCGCGCGGGCGCCGTCGTCGCGCGCGTCGTCGCGCGCGTCGTCGCCGCCCCCCCCGCGCCGGCGCGCGACGCGGACGTCGCGACGACCATCGATCGTCGCGCCAGCGCGCGCGCGCGCGTCGCCCACGCCGACATCGGCCGCGGCACCGACGAGCCGTCGTCGTCGTCGTTCGAGTCGTTCGAGTCGTCGTGTCGCGCGGAAACGCGCGCGCGGCGCGCGCGTTTCCGTGACGGCCTCGGGGTTTAGGGTGTGTATCGACGGTACACCGATATCGATGTTTCACGCGCTTGAATGCGAGAGAAACGTCGCATTTAATTTAATTTCACGATCGATCGCGCGCCCCGCGACGCCCGCCCGCGACGCGCGCGCGCGTCCGTCTTTTCGTGACGCGCTCGAGATGGTCAAGTTCCTCAAGGTACGTCGCGGACGATGCGGGACGATGCAAACGCATTCGTTACGCGCGCGCGTCGTTCGGGCGCACGCCGCGCGCGCGCGGACGGCGCCGACGCCGCGCGCGCGCGATCCGCGCCAGACCCTGAACGACGGGGACGCGCGCGAACGATCTTGGGACGACGGCCGCGCGGCGCGGCGCGCATCGATGCGGTCGACGCGAACGATGACTGACGCGGTTTTAATCGTATTCGCGCGCAGCCCGGTAAGGTTGTTGTCGTGCTTCAAGGCCGCTATGCGGGTAAGAAGGCTGTGATTGTGAAGAATGTGGACGATGGGTCTTCGGCTCATCCCTACGGGCACGCGCTCGTGTGCGGTCTGTCCACGATCCCGCGCAAGGTACGTTTCGATCGCGAGCGTTATTTTCGATCGAACCCCGGCGCGACGAGCGCTCGAACGCGTTCGCGACGCGCTCAGGACGACGCGCGAGAACGTTGCATCCTCTGGTGAAAGCCCTAGACCTTTGGCGAGAGCCCGCGACGAGCTTGAAGACGAAAGACACTGACGAATTTTCGCATCTCCACGCGCGATTAAACACGCACAGGTGACGAAGAAGATGGATGAAAAGAAGCAAGCCAAGCGCTCGCGATGCAAGACGTTCATCAAGAACGTCAACTACTCTCACCTCATGCCGACGCGTTACACGCTCGACGTCGACCTCAAGAATGTCGTCACGTCCGACGCGTTGGACAACGCCACCAAGAAGGTTGCGGCGCAAAAGGAGGCGAAGAAGCTTCTCGAGGAGCGATTCAAGACTGGCAAGTCTCGTTGGTTCTTCACCCGTCTTGCCTTTTAAGCGTCGTGCGTCGGAGGAAGGCAATAGGCGAGAACTTAGACTTGGATGTTTGGTGAACACGATCATTAGCGGAGAAATTGGTCTCTCTCGTGTGTGATGCGCGCAACTAGATACACATTTAATGTTTTAATGCCACATCAACACGTGAAAATCAAGATGTCGCGCGTATTGCCGCCGCAGAGTAGTTTTCAGCCCGCGACTGTCCGCGCGAGGTCGACTGGGGCGTGGGCGACTCGTCGTTTTGTCTACGAGTTTTTTAGCTTCGTTTCACAAACACACTAACACCGCAACGCACGCGCATGCGGTCTCAAAAGTAACTATTCACGATAGGGAAACACGGGTAACACACAATTAAGCAACGTCTGGATTCGTCCAGGGTAAAGAATAAATTTTTACGCGGTGGCGACGCGATGGAGCATCTTGAAGTTGTCGGCGATGATCTCCGTGCTCGGAGACGAGCGGTACGTGACACCGTTTGCCTTGGCCCACGCCTTCAGTAGCGGGCGAAGTTTATGGTAGTTGTAACGCGGCATCGTGGGGAACAAGTGATGCTCCAACTGCGTATCCATTCCGCCCCAAATCCACGTTTCCAAGCCGCCGAAGACGCACTCGGCGTCGCGCGTCGAGCGGAATTGCCCTTCCACGTACTCTGGATTCTCACCAAACTCCATGATTTCTTCGCTCTGGTGCGTCGCACTCACGAGAGCGCCGACGAGGAAACCACTGAGCGTGATAGAGCCGACAGCCACCTGCCACGGCATCATCGTCGCCAAGAAGAGATAGTTTGCCCCGATGAAGGCGAGCTCTTTGTAATCCCTCTTCTTCCACGCGGTTTGAACCGAGTGGAATCGCCAGAGCCAAAACATAATGGATAGCAGTGGGTAGCCGTAGATGTGCTGGAACTTGCGCATGGGGTGATCCGGTCGGCCGGACTCTTGCGGCGAGCGCAAGAAGAAGAACGGCTCCATCATGACGTCGTTGTCGAGGTGCTCTTCATTCGTAAACGAGTGGTGCATCGAGTGCTTTTGCATCCACCACTCCACACTGTGGCCATTCAAAATAGTCGGCATGTAGCGCATCAACGAGCACCACGGCCCACGTCCGTGGACGTAGTCGTGACCCAACCAACCCGCTTGTTCCATCCCGAGTCCGAGCAAAATAGTCGCCCAGACGGGGTGCGAATACGCGAGAGCGGTTCCGCTCACGTACAGAGCGACGACTTGGAAGAGCGCCCAAGCTTCTTTGAGCGGTTGGCGCTTGAAGAATCCGTCCTCCGCGAGCTTGTCGCGCAATTCACCGAACGCCATGCTCACCGCGTACGATTTCTCATCCGGAAGGCGAGACTTGTCCGCCGGCGGGTCGCAGCGCGGAAGCTTCTTCAACCTTTGCACGGCCAAATCCGAGCCGTTGGGGCCGTACGAATGCAGCGCGTAGAACACGTCCGTGGCGTCGCGTCCATCGAAAAAGTACAGCCACCGTTCGCCGCCCGGATGCGCCTTGGCCCACCCCCGACAGTCGTACCACTCGTCTCCGATTTTCACGCGAATCGGTTCATTCTTATCCCTCCCCTCCGGCGCGTCGTACGTCGGCACCGCGAGCGGATTCGCCACCGCCCCGATCGTCTGCGCGCTTCTCCGTCTCTTCCCATCGACCGCGCTCGCGCGCTCGCGCGTCACCGCCAGCGCGCCTCGCGCGCGCCCGTCCCGCGCGCGCCCCGTCGACGTCGGCGCCGCGCGCACCGCGACGTCGGCGCGCGCGAACACGCGCGCGCGACGCGCCGATCGCGCGCCCGCGGGCGCGGTCGCGCGCGCGTTCGTGAGCATGTGCGTCGCGTTCGCCGCGCCGACCATCGGAAGCGCGCGACGACGCGCAGAGTGCGGACGCGCGCGGTTCGCGCAACGTCACGACGGCGTCGGCGCGTGGGCGCGTCGGACAGTCGGACGCGTGCGGATGACATCGAACCGTCGAATCGCGCGCGATCGATCGCGCGTCGATCGAAAGCGTCGATCGATCGACGCCCGGTCGATCGCCGATCGCCGATCGCCGATCGCCGATCGCCGATCGCCAATCGCCAATCGTCGCGTCTTCGTCGCCCCGCCCGCGCGCCGCAGAAGAAGACGCCGCCTCGACGCGCCGCGCGACGCGACGATGGCGCGCGACGGTGACGTGGACGCGCGCGATGACGCCGTCACGGTCGAAGCGCGCGTCGTCGAACACGACGCCGTGGGTAAACGCGCGCCGTCACCGCCGACGGCGACGCGCGGCGACGCGAACGCGGCGTCGGCGAGCTCGGACGACGAAGAGGCTGCGGCTGCGCAGCGGGCGGATAGGGCGCGCTTGGAGGGGTGCGTGCGAGAGATTTTGCGGGCTTTAGGAGAAGACGTCGAGCGAGAGGGATTATTAGACACCCCCTCGCGCGTGGCCAAGGCGTTGATGTTCGCGACGCGCGGTTACGACGCGTGCGCGACGGTGGCGCTAGGGACGGCGCTGTTTCACGAGACGGGCATGGCGAACGCGATGCGAACGACGACGACGAATGAGATCGCGAATGGCACGCACGATATGGTGCTCGTGAGGGATATTCCAGTGTTCAGCACGTGCGCGGAGACATTCATGCCGTTCTACGGGGTGATTCACGTCGGGTACGCCCCGAACGCGGGCGTCATCGTTGGCTTGAGCAAGCTCGCGCGCGTCGCGGAGGTGTACGCGAGACGATTACAAACCCCAGATGGGTTAGCACGAGCGGTGGCGCAGGCACTACACGATGTTGCATCACCACTGGGGGTTGGGGTTTCATTTACCGGCGTGCGGCTAGGCCCGTTCGGGCCTCGCGAGACGCAAGGGCGAGCGAGCACGGGGTGCTTCGCGACGTCCAGCTCGGTGTGGTGGGAAGAGTTCGGGGCGTTAGTTCAGCTCGGCGGTGCACCGTCGGAACTATCACGAGGTATTTGGGGCGATGATGCGCGTTACTGCGGGGCGTGTGATGACGACAAGGATGGCGTGGCGAGTACGAAGGGGCGAGGAGGAGCCGAGACGCTCGTAGACGAAGCGGCGAGAAGAGCCGTCGAGGGGGTGAGCGAGTCTGTCTACGCGGGAGTGAAGCAACTATTAAATGCGTTGAATCTAGAAGACCGAGTGAGCGAGGCGACGGACGGGAAAATCACATTAGAAGACACCGCGAGACGGTTTTCGACTCTTTTGTCGGCGATGCGTTCGGGCGCAGACGTACCTTTTAGCGTCATCGAAGAGTCAGCAGCTCGCGACGACGCGACGACGAACGAGGACGTCATCGATGGTGTCTGCGTCGTGCGCGATTTGCACATGTCCACAGTGTGCGAACATCATCTGTTGCCGTTTCACGGGACGGTGAGTGTGGCGTACGCGTTGGGACCAGACTCTTCGCGCGCACTGAGCCGGGATACGCTACAAGCGCTCGTGACTCGACATTCACGAAGGCTGCAAGTGCAAGAGCGACTCACGCGCGATGTCGCAGAAGAAGTTAGCAAACTTACGGGAGGATTAGGGGTCATGGTGGCCGCGCGCGCGGCGCATCTTTGCATGGTGAGTCGAGGTGTGGAAAAGCCGGGGAGTTCGACGTGCACAGTGACGAAACTCGGTCGTTTTGCCTCCGAGCCCGCGCTGCGCTCGCGTGTGTGGGAGCGCCTCGCTTCGGCTCGCCGTTGATATTCAGAAGAGGATTGTATGTAATAACTAAACGCGCCTTTTGGCGTCGGGCGTGTGGGTAAATGGGAGCAGAAAGAACTCCATCCGTTTTACAACCGCGTCGCTACGATTTCGCTTCATCACCCTACGAATGCCTGCGGCTTGTTCGCCATCATCGCCTTAATGTCCATAAAGTGCGAATCCTGAACTCTCGATAGATTGCCAGCCGCCGCCCCTTGCGCGGCGACGTGTTTCTTCAGGGCTTGCCCGAGAACCAACGCCAACTCGGTGTGGAACCAAAGCAACTCGTGTTCCATGTTCGCGCAGCAACGCTCGTATCTCTCGTGCGTCTGCGTTCGTTCGATTCGCAAGTCACTCACCGCGAGTTCTATCTTTTGTTTTTCTTCTCTCTTCGGCCCAGGCTCTGGGACACCCATGGTGGATAGCTTACTCTCGATTCGTTCGATGCTAGACGACACCTTGTTGTAGTGATCGACGACACGCTTTCTCGCGTCGAATGCCGCCACTACGGCGGTGCACAACGCGTGAACTTCGTTGAGGGAATCTAAGAACTCCGACGACATCAATTCCGACGCCTGTCTCTGCGGAGGAATGAGCGCAGTGAATAAATCGCTGAGTCTTTGCCACCACACGCCCTTGGCCCCCGACTGGGCGAAAACGGAACGAGCCTTCTCCTCTTGTCCCGCCAAAAGCTCCAAGCACGCGTTGAACTCCTCGTACGCGCTCACCGTGTGTGCGCCATGCTTTTGCAACGCGCTCGTCGCCGCTATGAGCTTTTCCAAACGCAGTTTCAGTTTGGTCACGTATTCGACGACGTCGACGTGTTGTTGCTTTTCGCGCATGACGTCGACGGACATCGACGAAGTCAGGGACTTCATGTCCGACGTGTTCAGCGTTGACAACCACGAAGTCACCGATGAGACGCCTTCGCTCAAGACGCCGCGTTCGTACCACGGCACGCGCTGCGTCCAAGACTTTGAGTCTTGCGTTAAGAACGCGTGCAAGTCGGCGGATTTTCTCACCAGCGGGTGCGCCGCGCACCTCGCCATGAACGCGGCTAATCCTTTTCGTCTTCGCTCGATCCCGCGCGACGACGGGTCGTCCATGTGTAAGATCGTCTTCGACGGCAACAGCGGGATGATGACTCCGTCGCAATTCGCCCCGAGTTGTTTGCTCAACCACTCGAAATCTGAAAATCGCCGCGTCGAACACCCGCTCGAATCTTTCCCACCGTACGTCGCGCTGTCCGTCCAGTACGTCACCTTGTACTCGATGTGCTTGCTCAGGCCGTCGCCCACGCGGTGCGGATCTCCGATCTCGATCACAAGTCCCGCGTCGTCGTCGTCGTCGTCCGCGTCCGCGCTCGCGCGCGTCGCGTATCCCGTCGGCACGCGAATCGCGCCCACGTCGCTCGGCGTCGTCGGTCGAGGGCCGGGCGTCAGGAACGCCGCGCGCTCGTCCGACGCCGCGGTCGTCGTCGTCGTCGGCGTCGTCATCGTCGTCGTCGTCGTCGGACGCACCGAGATGACGCGTCGCGCGGTGACGCGGCGACGCCATCGTTCGCCCCGCGTCGCCGTTCGCGCGTCCGAGGTCGAGCCGACGGGCCGACGGGCCGACGCGCACACCGAGGCGCGTCGATCCGTTCGCGACGCGCCGCGCGTCGATCGGAAAGCGCGGCGCGTCGAACCTTTCGTCGTCGCGGGGCGTGGCGTCCGTCGTCCGACGCGCGCGCGCGCCATGGCGAACGCCGGGATCGGGTTGTCGCAGTTTGCGTTCGTCGGGACGTTCATCGCGGCGGTGAAGAAAACGATCGCGGGACCGCGAGAGGAACCGCCCGAACACCTGAAGTGCGTCATCACGCAGGAGCTGTTTCGAGATCCCGTGGTGCTGGTGCAAACGGGGTACACGTACGACCGAATCGCCATCCAACGCTGGCTCGCGGCCAAGTTTCCGCCGACGGATCCGACGAGTAACGTCGAGTTGTGGTGCACGGATCTCGTCCCGAATTGGTCGCTACGTCAGAGCGTCGATGAGTGGGGGGTCGCGAATGGATACGGCGCCATGGATCCACCCGAAGAGGCGGTGCGAGTGACGAAGGATGGCAGACCGATGGGGCGACGCTCGGCCAACGCCACGAGCGCGACGGCGCTGACGCACCAATATTTGCAAGCGCTTCATCGCACACATCCGCGGCACGCGGCGGTTTTAGTATTTTTGATGACGTTTACCCTGGGCACGATCACGGTGACCACGCTCACGGTGGTTCACAGCGCGTACGCAGCCGTCGGCGCGGCGCTTCGTCACGAAGCCGTCGCTCGGATGCTCGACGGCCCGGCTCAAAGTTTCGTTTGGTGGTTTTGCGTCGGCGGGTTTCTTTTCTTGGCGCACTGCGGCGCGCAGGATGTGCCTCCCGTCGCGCGCGGTCGCGAACGGGTCGATCGACGAGGTCGCGCGCAAGACGTCGTGGGACGCGGTTTCTTTCGCCGTCTCGGCGTCGCGCGCTGACGCGGCGTCGCCCGACGTCGTCTTCGGCGTAAGCGTCCGCGCTGTGCGTCGTCGTCGCGTTCGTTGTACCGCTAGTAGGTAGTTTCTATGTAATTCTCTCGTGTAAATCACACCTCGTGTGTTTAGCATTTCGTCCGTTCGTTTGGGCGTTCCCTCTCGATCCCGTCGCCCCGGCGCGATCTCGGGTTCTGGCGCCGGCGCGATCTCGGCGCCCGCCGTCGGGGTCGCCCGCCCGACGAGGCCACGTCGCGTCACACGCGTGCCCGAGGCCGGCGGCGACGCTCGCGAGCGCGCGCGAACGCGCACGAACGCTGCGTAAGAAATCGTCTCGAGCGTTGCGTCGCGCGCACCGAGCGTCGCGCGCGGGCACGCGCGCGCGCACCGCGAACGCCGCGAACGTGGACCCGCGCGCCCATCGGGTGGCGTTCGAGCGCGCGGGAACTGTGATATCATGTCGCACGCGCGCGCGAGCGACGGCGCGAACGGGACGTCGACGCTCGCGAAGGATGCAGATGAAATCCACGCATCGAACGGTACCGACGCACGCGCGACGTCAAGCGCGATCGAGCGTACGACGGGCGATGGGCGCGAGGTTGGACACGAGAGCTGGGAGGTTGTGAGCGGGAAGAAATCTTCAAAAACGTCTGGTAAAACGAGCGCGGAAAGCGCGGGAACGAGCGAGGATGGGAAGAAACGAAGAAATAGTGGAAGCGGCTCTCGCGCTGGGGGGGCGCAGAGGGCGGATAAGGTGAACGCGGGTAAAGGAAGTCCACCAGACGTTCAAGCGGCGAGCGGCGAGGCCTCGAGCGGCGGCGCCGAACCGTCGGGATGGGCCGCCATCGTCACCGGAAGACTTAGCCCGAGCGAAGTGCCGGCGTCGTCGGTGGTGTCAAGTGAGACCACGGGCACACCAGCCGTTGAGCGCCTCAACTTGTCGCGAGAGAAGGATGAGGCGATGCGCGAAGTCGCGGCGCAAGACGACTCTACAGATGGTTCGCCGCGAACCGCGCGCGAGACGCACATCATAGACGGAGCTCGCGAAAACGCACAAGCTGTCGGTGCTGGTGCGAAGGCATTACGTGGCTGGGCTTCTATTTTAGGTGGCAGTAGCGGATTCCCCGAGGAAAATCCTCGAAGCAAGTCGCCGAACGCGACCCAAGAGACGGCGGTAGCGGCAACGGAGGTGGCGCATGAGCCGACTAAGGCCACGGCGGCGCCTAGCGCTCCGGCGTGGGGTGGATGGGGAGCTCAAGCACCGCCAAAGGTTGACTTGAAGGCGACGATGGAAGAGGACGCTGCGGCGGCTGCGGCCGCTCCTCCTCCTCCTCCGCCTTCGAAGAAGGAGTCGAAAAAGACGGAGGACAAGCCAGGCAAACAAAATGGGCGCAAGAAGGATTCTAAGAAGGACAAGTCTTCTAGCAAGCAACGTCAGCAAGATACGTATCGCAAGGATAACAATAAACCGGTCCGAAGCTCGGTGCCGGTGACCAAGGTTTCAGAACCATCCGTCGACGCGTCTGCTGACCGTCCCAGAGCCCCTATGACGTCTGAAGTTGAAGATTTGCTCGTCGCAAAACTGGGAAGTGAGCTGCTTGACTGCGCGCACATGCAATTTTTCACTCCCACGGCGCATTTGCTGAAGAAGGAGAGACGTGCGGTGGACATCGTCATTCGAGCCATGAGCGCCATCGTTCAGACGCTGTTTCCGGCGACCGGTCTCGATGTTTTTGGTTCGTACCCTACGCGCGCATGGGTGCCAGGGTCGAGTAATTTGGACTTGTCGCTGGATCTCCCTCCCGAGGCGATGATCGCTTCCCATCCGGAGCGGCGAATGGAGGCTTTAAATACGCTCGCCATGGCTTTGCGTACGAATCCTTGGGTGCTCGACGTCACCGTCGTCCCGAGCTCGCACAGACCTTTGCTGCGCATGACGACGCATACTGCGTTCTTTCAGGCAATGCCGCAGCAACTGCCGAGTAAAACATCGGCGTCGATTGCGGCAGCTATCGCCGCCGTCACACCGCCGCCGGTAACCTCTGGGGACGGAACGCCGCCTCTGCCACCTGGCCCGCGTCCCGGCGCGCCGCCATTCGGTATTCCAGGCTTGGGTCAAAACGGTCTAGGCTTGCCGCTCGAAGTACACATTTCTCTGAAAGATGCGAATCACAAGGGGCTGTCGTCGATGCAATTTGTGCAGGCTGCAGAAGAGCAACACGGCGCTTTGGCTCCGTTGGTGTGCGTGCAAAAGGCAGTTTTAGCGAGTAAAGGTTTGCGAGGCGTCTACCGCGGTGGTCTGGGAAGCTACGCGCTCACTTTGATGGCCCTCACCGCGATTCAACTTCGCAATAGCCAAGAGAGCGAAACGGAGGATGAAACCGTCGTGAGAGTGAGCACGTCCAAGGACGAGGCAAAAAAGTCGGACGAAGACGAGGCCAATTCGCGAGACGCCCTCATTCTCGGCCGAGCCATGTTGAACTTCCTCAAACTGTACGGATTCGAAACGGATCTTTCCAAGGACATTATTTCAGTGCACAGCGGTGGTGACGGCGTATGGGGCGTTCTTTCAGAAGCCGCTCAATTTCCGGCGCCGCTCGGTTCTGGTTTACGCGTCAAGGATCCATTAGATGGATCAAATAATGCTGGAGCGGGATGTTTCGGCATTGCGGGTGTGCAAGCAGTATTCAGAGAGCAGTTGGAAACGCTCCGAAAGGCTGCGGAGAATGGCTTTGAGAGTAATGTCCCACTCTTGATGCAGCTCTTCACGCTAGGTGGATCGCAAAAAGTCTTTGTCGTTTGAGTAGCACGTTGATTGAAAAACACGGCGCGCGAATAATGCAATATTATTACATGAACAGCTAAAATCGCTCTAATCCTCTACCAGAAGTCCTCTAATCATCGGCGGGGGGTTTAACGCTATAAATTTGTTGAATGTAACCAGCAGCTGCTCCGAGAACGGCCCCCGAGATAATCAAAGTTAACTCGTCCTGTTCGAAGATTGGGTGTAACACGCGTTCGAACTCCTGCGGCGTCATCAACTTCATTCGTTCACGCATGAGTTCTTTGAGCCCGAGCGTCGCGTCCGTGTACTCATGCAATACGTGTATGTGCTCCGGCAGCTTTTCAACCACTTTACGACAAACTTCGTCGATCAATGAAACGTCCAAATCCGCCACCGACATCCCACGGGCAGCCGCCTCTTCCACGACAAACTTTTTCGTGTACTGTTCCAGCATAGCGTTGAATTCGGGTCCTTTGTCACCATTCAACATATTGTTCCAAATATTCTCGCTTTTCAGCACTTTCTCTGTGAGGTAGTCGCTAAAAGTACCGCTCACCTCGTGTTGACGCTGCAAGAACAAACCCTGTATCTTAAACGGTCCGACAAAGACGGGCTCGACTGGTTCGAATATGCACTTTAGTGCCAACCAGTTCGTCAATAAGCCGACGATCATACCACCTATAGTGATTGACCACGGGTTGTCATAAAACGCCCAAACGACCATCTGAATGACGCCCAGCAAGAAACCAAAAAACAACCCGCTATTGACTAGGAAATCGAGCTCTGCTGCGCCGCAACGCCGAAACAAATCGACGAGCACAACTCGGTCGGTGCACATCGCCGTCACGACGAGCTCTTTTAAATCGATGACGTGATCGACTTGCTGTTGGAGCAGCGTCACGAAACCAGATAAGTAAGTGGACACGACGCCACCGACTTCGCCGAGCGTCGGCGTTGGCAGCGCCGGCACTGCGCTCTCGGCGAGTTTGAGCGACCAATCTGGAATCATTTCACTCGCGATTTTCGACGCCATATTCGGCACTTCTGTGAGAAGTAAAGAGGACACCGCCGTTGGGTCGAGGAGCATAAAAACCGCTTGCACGTTCACGAGCTTCTCGGTGACCATGGTAACCATCGTCAAAGACATTTGCGCGGCTTTCGCCGGCACGATGCCTTGCCAGCCCAAGATACCGAGCGGTTGGAGAATGTCGAAACCGTACACCGAGCCTTCGACGTACTGGAACAGCGGAATCCCTAGAAAATTGATCGGGTAAAAAATCATCTTCACCGCGAGCCAGTTCGTGAACCATCCAACGAAGGCGGCGACGAGCGGAATCAAGAGCATACCTTTGCGATCAGCGTTAAACTTATCAACGGCCCGCGCGATGACTTTATTCGAAAGAACTGCGCTCAACTTTCCTCGCAACGAATCCATGGAGTTGAACATGCGACGCTCGAAGGCTTTCGTACGTTTCTGAATACTAAGTAAACGCCAATTATTGCGAATTTCCATGACCACGTCGCGAATATCGAATCGTCTCGCGAGCGAGGCGAGGCTGTCGACGGCGTCGCGCGTGAACCTATACGCTCGGCGAAAAACGACGCGTATCAACGCCACGGTCACCAATCGTCGCACGATAACGCTGACATTCGACCCCTGTGCGAGACTTCCTAGCATCACGAGCGCGGCGACGCAAGCGAATAACGTCTTCGGGTCGCGAAAGTTAACAGCTCGCCGCGACTGAATTCGTCGAACGCCCTGCTCCGCGTACGTTTTCTCATCGATGCGTTCCGATCGACGCGACTCGTATCGCTCGTACGAGTCAAAGTCATCACCGTCGTTCAGGCGCGCCGTCGTCGCGACGCGCGCTCGCGCGTCGCTCGCGGCCCGTTTACGAAGTGCGATGCGCGTCGACGCGATTCGTGACGACGACGGCGAGAGTGACGCGCGTCGCGCGCTCGTCGACGCGCGTGCATGCGCGAGGTTGCGTCGCGCGCTCGTCGACGCGACGCGCGCGCGCGCGGTCGCGAGCGGTCGTCGCGCGACGCTCGACCGTTGCGCCTCCATTGTGCGGCAAAGTCGTTGCGGCGGTTTCAGCAAAGCCTCGCGACGCCGAGACGTTTGCGAGGAAACGCGTAGATCGGTGAACCGAACGCGCGCGAGAAGCAGAACGCGAACGAATTTCGTGAAACAACAAACAAAGCTAAGGATCGTTCGGGGCGCCGAGCAACGGCGCCACGACGTCGCGGTGGTGAGATATCTGCGCGGCGAAACCGCGAGCGTCCAAGTCCTTCCAATCCGGGAAGTCACATTTCACGGCGTCGCTCGCGCGACTCGCGAGGGCGGGGAAGTGTTGGCGCAAGGCATCGATGACGAGCGACGCGACCTGGCGCTGGCCGGCCTCGCTAAAGTGCAAACCGTCGCAGAATTGCGTCTCGTCGACTTCGCCGTTTGAAAACTCTAGCGCGGCGTGCAAGTCGACGACGGGAATGTCGTAGAAGCGCGCGACGCGCTTCATCGCCTCGGCGTATGGCTTGACGCCGGCGTTGGTTCTGTTCGGCGCTGTATCGTTGAGCAACGACCCAAATCCCAATCCAGGCTGCGCCGCGCGCGTCGCGCAGTCTCGAAGCCACGCTTCGTCGTCTACGGGCGGCGGCGTGATGAATAAAATTCTCGGCGACGGTTGCATTCGTCGCACGCGCTCGACGATCGTTTTCAGGTTTTGTTCGTATCGCGGTAGCGGGACATGCTGCACGTCACCCGCGGACGAGTTCTTGGCGCACGCGTCGTTGGATCCGAACAGTATCGTCACCAAAACCGGCGCCCGCTTGTACGTCGCGAACGCCCCGTCGTCGTCCACGTCTTCGTTCAACGGAAACACCTCATCGAGCAAGCACAGCGCGTGTTCGGTGTTGTACCCACTGTACCCTCGGCATCGCACGTCCGCAAATCTCCGAAATTCGTGCTGCACTCGCGCCCCGAACCCACCGTCCTCGAACGATCGTTCGGTGAGCGAGTCGCCGAACAACACGACGCTTTCCCTGCGCGCGCGTCCGAGATTCGCCCCCCCTCCCCCCGCGCGCGCTCCCGTCGCTCGCCGCGCCGCCGCGATCCGCGCGTCGTCCATCGCATCGCCCGCGCCTTTCGACTCGCTCGCCCTGCCCCTCCCTCCGTCCTCGTTCACGCTCGTCGTCTCTCTCGCGCGCTTCGCGTTCGCTCTGTCCTTTTCTCGTCGTCGCAGGCACGGCTTACACAGCTTCCTCGTCCCCGTTCGCGCGCGTCCCGTCTTCGTCTCGACGTTCGTGTACGGCTGTCCCTCTCGTTCGCACCCCGTTTTCGTCTCGCCGCGCGTCCTCGCGCTCGCGCGCGCGCGCGCGCACGCGACGCATCCTTCGCACCGGCAGAAGATGCGTCGCGTCGTCGTCGTCGCGTCGTCGCGCGCGCCCGGCGCGTCGTCGCGCGCGTCGTCGCGCGCGTCGTCGTCGCGCGTCTCGCGCGTCGTCTCGCGCGTCATCGCGCGTCGCGCGTCACCGTGTGCGACGCGCTCGACGACGAAAGTGAGAAGACGAAAGATGGAGCGACGCGACGCGACACAGCGCGTCGCGCGACGAGGACGACGCGAGCGCGTCACGCGACGCGCGTCGTCCATCGCGACGCGACGGGCGTCGCGGTGACGCGCGCGACGAGACCGCGCGGCGGACCGTCGCGAACGAACGAACAGACGAACGAACGAACGAACGATGGAACGCATCGCGAGCCTGGACGCGACGAACGCGACGAACGCGACGACGACGGAGGCGACTGGCGATGGTGAACGAACGATGGTGATGCTGGTCGATCGATACGCGCCCGAGGACGCGAACGCGCTGACGACGCCGACGAAAAAATTGGAGGCGGTGCGAGCGTGGCTCGAACGCGGCGGCGCGCTGTGCGCGAGCGGACCGCCGGGATGCGGGAAGGCGAGCGCGATCAAGTGCGTGGCGAAAGAGTTTGGATACGAAGTGAGCGAATGGAAAGCGCCGACGCCGACGCTGTGGAGAGAACACGCGCACGCGAGAGGGAATGAAAATTATGGGATAGAGTACGCGAGCAAGGTGGACGAGTTCGCGGCGTACGTCGCGCGGGCGACCAAGTACGAACCGTTGTCGTTTTTAAAGCCCACGACGAGGGGCGGAAACGGCGCGCGCGGCGCGCGAAATGGAAGTGCGAACGGGACGTCGACGGCGAAAGGAAAGTCGCGAGGCGTGGTGTTGATGGTGCGAGACATTCCGAGCAGCGACGAGAGCGGACGCGCGCGCGTGCTCGAGGCGATTCGAACGTTAACCACGGCGCGGAACGGACCGCCGTGTGCGGTCGTGCTCACGGAAGAAGACGATGGGGGTGGTGGCGGTGGATCGAGCAGTCGAGGAGAGATACTCGCCCGGGACGTGAGAGCGGTGATGGAGCAAGCGGGGGCGACGTGTATTAATTTCAACGCCACGACGGCGGCGGCGATGACAAAGACGTTGCTGCGCGTGCGCGAGGCTGAGGGATTTGTCATCCCGGATTCGGAAATCGACGCCATCGTGCAAGCATCACACGGTGATTTGCGCAGCGCCCTGGGAGCGCTCGAGTTCTGGTGCATGGGAAAGACAAAGCCAGATGCGGCGAAAAAGCCGGCGAAAAAGGCGCCCAAGCGCAAGCGCGGCGAACCCAAGGAGGCGCCTTCGGAAGCGGCCGTCGCGCGCGCCAAGATGAGCTCCCGCGATCAAGGCCTGGGATTATTTCACGCCCTCGGCAAGTTTCTTTACAACAAACGCGAAACCACAGAGGTTATGGAAATTAAAGGCTTTGAAACCATGGACGAATCGTTGCGGCGACCGCCGGCTCGGTACGATCCCGAGGAAGTCCTCTCGCGCTCTGGCATAGGCGCCGAAACCGCGGTGGGTTTTCTGTTCGAAAACTTTCCAGATTTCATAGATTCTAGATGCATAGATTGGGTGGCGGCCGGAACGAGATACTTATCGGACGCCGCGATATTGGCTCGAGGAGGCGTTTCGACGTACGGCTTTCGTCGCGGACGCGAGGACGTGGGCGACGAAGGCGACGGCGCGATCGACCCCAACGTCCTCGGCGAGTACGCCGCCGGTTCGGTGGCGACGCGTGGAGTTTTATTCTCTTCCAAACGATCCTCCGCGGGCTTTCTCCCCATGCGTGGACCGAGCGCGATGAAAAATGATCGCGCCGCGGCTTCGAACCGCGAGGAAGTCCGCGCCGTCGTCGCCGCCGCGCACGACGGCGACTTCTCCGTCGGCGGCACGACGACCGCCGCCGCGATCGAGACCCTTCCCGCGTTGCGTTTGATCTCCAGCGCTTCCTCTGCAGGCGCGGCTTTGGTTCCTTTCCTTCCCGCTCGTTGGCGTTCCGCTCGGGAGGACGACGCCGCGTTTCGCCGTCGCGTCGCCGCCCTCCCTCTTCCCGCCGCCGCGCCTCTTCCCGCCGCGCTCGCCTCGGGCGTCGCCTTGGCGATCGATCGCGGCGCCAAGGGTGCGCACGCGCCTCCGTTAACCCTGGACGACATCGACGATTTAGAGGACGACATCGAGTCCGATTCCGACCCCTGAGCGTCCCGCGAATGCAACCAAAAGATGAAACCAAAGCCGCGCCGCCGCCGACGGTGACGCGACATCGCGTCGCGTCGCGTCGCGTCTCGTCTCGCCGTCGTCGCGCCCGACGACCGCGCGCGGCTTCGAGGACGCGCGCGCGGATCCGCGATGGAGTTCAGGCCGTACGTCACGCCCGAGCGCGGCGCGTGCGGCGGCGTCGTCGCGCGCGTCGCGTTGCTGTCGCTCGGCGGCGCGCTCGGATTCATCACCTTCGTGCTCGCCGCGTACGCGGTGAGCGAGACGCGCGCGATGCGAGACGAGATGGAAGCGAACCGCGCGCACCCGTTCTTAACCCTGGGACGCGTCAAGGCGGGATACGCGGGCGCGAGCGCGTATCGAGGCGCGGGATCGTGGCACGATCAAAAGCCCATGCCGAACATCTCGGGGATCTCGGGCGTGAGCGATTTACAAGCCGTGACGGGTAATCACGGTAACGTGTACCTGTTCGGCGGAATCGACACCGCGGGAACCGTGCTCGATCGGGTGTTGGAGTACGACGTGATTCGTCAGACGTACGCCACGAAGCTGCCGCTCGACGACGCGCGGGCGCGCTTCGGCGCGGGCGCGCTCACGAGTGCTTCGACGGGACTCGTCGATCGAATCGTCGTCGCGGGCGGCGTCGATTCGACTCAAAACGCGATTAAAACGGCCGAGTATTACGATCTCTCTACTGGTCGTTCCGCGGCGCCGGGCCTGAGCTACGATCACATGGACGGTTGCATGGCGAGCACCGGCGACGCCGTCTACATGATGGGCGGCTGGAGAGCGGTTGGATACGATTGGTTCAGCGTTTCTAAGGTTGAAAAGCTCACCCGTACTGGCACCGCGTGGGAAACTATGGCCGACATGCCCTCCCCACGCGGTGACTGCGCCGCCGCTGGTTTGAAAGGCAAGGTGTACGTCGCCGGCGGCTACGACGACGCGACTTTCAACCACACCGTGGGTTTCAAAAAGAATCTCTACATGTACGACCCCGCCACGAATACGTGGACGGAAAAGGCACCGATGAAACACGAACGCGGCGATCTTCAACTCGTGGCGCTTGACGACACTCTGCTCGCCATCGGCGGGGAAATCAAGCAAGCCCGACCCGACGGTTCGCACGCGAACATTGTCGCGTCGCACTACGTCGAGGAATACTTTCCCGAAAAGGATCAATGGGAAGAGCGTGCGTACATCGGTAACGCGCGATTCCGATTCGGCGCGGCAAAGTCCGACTGGGGCACGCACGTCTTTGGCGGTTCTCCAGTGTGCCTCGACCCGGTGAACGCCAATGTGTACACCTATTGCGACGGCTTGCAAATGAGCAGTCACGAAGTCTACTTTGAACTCTCTCATCCGGACGTGTGGGTCAACTACGACGCCGCGCACGAGTTCTAAGAGCTGATTAATTTAAACGATCGGCGAGCACTTGTTTGTTTTCCTCGTCCGCGCATGGCTCGGCGGCGAGGTGTTGTCTCTTTGGCGTAGACTAGATAGAGATCAACCTTTTTGCACTTCTTTTTTCCCGGCGTCGCGGTTTCCGCGGCGCGGGATTGTTTCTTTGGCAGTAGATGATACTAGACAGAAACAACTTCTTTAATCTTCCTACATACTTACGAGCTACTCACTAATATCTATCACGCCGATTCCGCGTACACGACGTACGGCATCGTCCCGAGCGTCACCGGCGACGTCGTCGAATCTCCGACGGCGCCGCGAACGGTGCCCAAACCGAGATTGTACGTCCCCGCTTTTAACGCGGGAGCGACGCACACGATGCCCGCATCGGCGTTTGCATCCGTGGTCACGAGCGGGGTCCATCCATTGACGACGATGGACCCGAAACGACACGACGTCATCGACGTCGCCGCGACGCTATTCCCCAAAGTGAAAACCACACGAGTGCCGCCGTACGTCGGTCCAAGATGCGGCGCTATGGAGTGCTGGTACACGAGCGTATTTCCCATGAAGGAATACTTCGGCCCGCTCGCTACGGCGGCTAGACTACTCCCCGCGACGATCACTTGCACGGACGACGACACCGTTCCCACGTACGGGGTCTCGCACGCGATGAGCGCGGACGAGACGAACGAGCCGAGCGAAGAGCCGCTCTTGTCCACGCCGAACGAACATCGCGGCACCGCGCCGTCGCCGGCGCGGACTGTTTCGTGGAAGTTATTCCCCGTGACCCACACCACGGCACCGCCTTCGGATGGACCGCGCGCAGGCGAGACCGAGGACGTCGTCGGCGTCGCGGTAATCTTCAAAACGACGTCGCTGTCGTGCGGTCGCGACGTCGGCAAATCCCGACCGTGGTAACTCATCATCACCGTCACGAATCCCGTGGCGAGCTGATTGTCGTGCAAACACGCGCTGCTCGTACTCGTCGCGGTCTCACCCACACCTTGAGTGACGCAGAGCAAGGATAACGAAAACGTCGGATACGGGTCCGCACTCCACGAATACGTCGTCGGAAGCGTACCGCTTTCGCTCGCGGATACCACGCCGTAAAATTCATCGACGACGTCCAAAGTCGCCCCGGCGCTCTTCTTACCCGAGTTCATCGACGGTACCGCGGCCACCCAAACATCTTTCGACGTCGCGGGCGCCATCGCGGGCGCGATGACTGTGATCGTGTACGCGTTACTCGCCGAAGCCGCGACGCTAATCGCGCCAAAGCGCACGTACGGCGCTCCGTCGTCCGTAAACATGGCGCCTAAAATCCCCGCCACGGTGACGTCGACCCCGATCCCCCCAGTCACGTGCGTCGCGTTCTTATCCTTGCTCGTGATCGCGAGCGCGTCCAAATTAATTCGTTCTACGAGCGCCACTCGACTCTCTCCGAAGCTGTACATGGACGCCTCCTCCGCGCTCGTCGACGGCGCCGCGAATCGCGGCACTTCGCACATCACGAGCGCGCTCGACACGTACACGCCCATGCCGGCGTAAGAAACCTCGAACCCTCCGCTCGTCGCCCCTCGCCACTCGCACTCGCGCGCGCGCCCGACGATGTCCGGACTCCCGTCTTTCGGCAGCGCGTTTCGTCCCGTCAGCCTCGACACGTCGCCCTCCGTCGCCACGTGCGGCGACGACCTCGTCAGCACGCCGTTCATCTCGCGAACAAAGTTCACCACGCTCGACATTCCGAGCTCGTGAAACAGCACCGCGTCGACGCCACCGTTCGAGCTCAACCCCAACGCGACGAATCCCTCGCGTCCGCTCGGCGTATCGCACCGCACTCCCGTCGTTCCCGCGATGACGCTCGCGTCGTACGACTCCCCCGGCGACCCCCCGAACACGCATCGCAGCTGTCCCGGCACGCTCGCCGCCGCCGAGCTCCCGGGCGGAAAGTTCAACCCGAACACATCCACCCCTCCCGTCGTTCCGAGCGACGTCGTCGTCGACGGCACGCCCACCGCCAGCAAACCGACGTCCGACGCGTGCGTGTATCCTCGCGCGCCGCGTCCTCGCGCGCGCCACCACGCCGCGCACGCCGCGACCGCGCGCGCGTCGAAGCGCCGTCGCGCGCGCGTCCGCGTCGTCGTCCTCGCCTTCGCTCGCCTCGACCGTCGCGCGTCGTCGACGCGATCGCGCGTCGCGCGCGCGCGTTCGCGCGTCGCCCGCGACCGTTCGTCCCGCGGCATCGAATCGAATCGAATCGCGCGCGCGTCGTCGTCGTCGCGTCGCGCGTCGTCACCGCGCGCCGTCTCGCGCGTCCGACGCGCGTCGCCGCATCGCGCGCGCGCCTCGCGATCGCCGCGGTCGCCGGTCGCGCGCGCGTCCGTGTGCGGGCGCGGCGCCGCGACGTCGCGCGCGAACCGATCGATCGATCGATCGATCGATCTCGATCGCGATCGACGCGTCGTCGATCGCGGGTTCGATTCGATCGACGACGCGTCGATCGCGATGGGTTCGATTCGAGCGATCGACGCGCGCGCGCGATGCCTCGCGATCGCGCGCGATCGCGATCGCGATCGACAGACGACGACGCGACGGACGCGTCGGCGCGAACGACGCGCGACTCGCGCGCGAGGCATCGCGCGGGCGATCGCGGCGATCGACGCGGCGCGCGACGCGGCGCGCGACGCGCGGGGACACCGTGAATCGATAATCATCCACGTGTTCGCATCTTGCGGATGAGCGCGTCCGTGGCGTCGCCGGAGACGGCGAAGAAACAGCGAGAGGAAGACGCGCAGGCGTTGAAGCGCGCGATGGACGCGGTGGCGAACCCGACGCGAGTGGAGGCGACGACGGAGACGACGGAGACGACGGAGACGACGGAGACGACGACGAAGGACGCGAGCGAAGAGGCGAAAGAGGACGCGGTGGAGACGACGACGACGACGACGACGACGACGACGACGACGAATGAAACGGAACGACCGCAACAGACGGCGACGGACGAGGACTACGCGCGATTGGATGCGTATTTGAGTACCGGGTTCGGTTTGGTGCACGCCGACGGGAAAGACGGCGAGGGGCGAACGGTGGTGACGGTGAACGCGACGCGGATTCCGGGCTGGGCCGGCAGCGCGGATCGCGATAACTCGATGAATCTCATCATCAATACGCTCGAACGCGTGGCGGCGGCTGGGGAGTACGTCGTCGTGGTGTATTTCGGCGACGACGACCGATCGAAGGGCGTCGTGCCGACACACTCGCTCAACTGGCTCGGCGACCTCCACGACAAGTTGGCGTACGCGGTGCGGAAAAACGTGCAAAGAATTGTCTTCGTGAACGCGACGTGGATCATGAGCAGCATCATCTCGTTGACGATGACGTTCGCCACGTCAAAGGCGAGCAAGAAATTCGCGTGGACCAAATCCCTGGACGACATGGACAAGGACACGGGATACAACGTCCACCAAGCGATGTGCGGCGAAAAGTTTCTTGCCTCGGTCGGTAGAAAAGTCGTGTACGCCGAATCCGAAGCCGCCGCGCCCGCGCCCGCCGCATCGTCGTAAATAGTAGTCGAATTTTAATCGAATGCAAGAGTTGATACTCGTCCACGTCGCGCGCGGCGTTTCGATTTCTCATATGAATGGGATTTTATTAATCAATTACGTACGTTAAGGAGGGGTATTACTTCTTCACCGCCTTCAACACGGCGGAGAAATCTTCGTCGTCGCATCCATCGCGTCTCGCGCGCTTGTACAACTCGTTCGCCGCGGCGGCGACGGGCATCTCTTGGGCGAGCTCGTCGGCCAACGCGATGGCCAATCGCATATCCTTTTGCTGGTGCTTGAGCGGGAACGCCGGAGCGAATTTCCCGGCGTTCATCGACGGACCTTTGAGAGCGAACATCGGCGACGCGATGGCGCCCAAAGAGATCACTTGAAGCAAAGTGTCCGGATCCAAGTCGCACTTTTCCGAAAGCGTCAAGCCTTCGGCGAAGGCGCCCATCATGCTTCCCATGATCATGTTCACCACGAGCTTCATCTTCGCCCCTTGACCGACTTCGCCCAGGAAGAAATGCGCTTTGCCCATGGTTTCCAGCGGCGCCTGGCACCTTCCGTACAGCGCTTCATCCCCGGCGCACAAAAAGATGAGCGCGCCGTCCTCGGCGGGTTTCTTCGACCCGCTCACCGGCGCCTCCAAAAATTCCGCCCCCGTCGATCGCACGATCGCCGCAATCTCGCTCGACGTCTTCGCATCGACCGTGGACACGTCCACGTATCCCTTTCCAGCGCTCAATCCATCCTTCGCCGCGCGCGCCACCGCCAGCGCCGCCTCCGGCGTGCTCACCATGACGAACGTCACCTCCGCCGCCGCGCACGCCTCGCTCGCGCTCTTCGCCTCGCGCGCGCCCGCCTCGACCACCGGCGCCGTCGCCGCGCTCGTGCGATTCCACACGATCACCTCGTGTCCCGCGTTCAACAGGTTCTTCGCCATGGGCACGCCCATGATCCCGCATCCCAGAAACGCGATCTTCATCGCCTTCGTCGACGCGTTCGCGACGCGCGGAGACGCGCGGTTCGCGACGACGCGCGATCGATCGAGCGCGCGTCCGCGCGCGTTCGACGACGCGTTCGAGTGTGCGCTCGAGTGTGTGCGCGCACCGAGGGCGCACGACATAGTCTGCGGGACGGCGTCCGCGTCCGCCCTCTCGCCGTCGCGTCGTCGTCGACGATGACGGCGCGCGACGCCGCGATTCGAAACCGCGATGCGTTGAATCGCTCACGCGCGTGATGCGTTACATCTACATCGCTAACGCGCCGACCCCTCGAGCTCGTCTCGCAGGCGCATCTCCAACTCGCGCTTGGCGGCGAGAATCTTCGACACCTCGGAGACCGCGGCGCGGAGCTGGCTCTCGAGCATGGACTTGGCCGTGCGCTCCGTCGCGAGGTCGCGCTCGAGCTCGGCGACGCGAGCCCTGAGCGCGGAGAGCTCGTCGGGGGCGTCGTCCTTGGACGGACCGGGCATGCCGCCGGTGTACGCGCGGGGTGAAGACGCGCGCGCGCCGGCGCGCGCGCTCGATGACGTGGACGCGGCTGTCGACCGACGCGCTCGGTGCGCGTCGGCGCGCGCGGGATTGGGAGCGAGGGCGACGGAAGACGCGAGCATGGCGACGCGCGGCGCGCGCTTCGCGCAGTGCGGCGCGCGGGTCGGTTGACGCGGTTTTTTGTTTTTCGTTTATACAACATCGTTAGGCGATGATCGCGCGGATTACCTGTTTTCGCTGTAAATCTTGGCACCTTCGGTGGTGAAGTCGGCGTTTTTGAAGTTGAACGTGCGCACTTTGTGCTTGGCGCCGCCGTAGTTGAGGACGCCGTCGGACACGCCCGTGCCTTCGTATTGTAATAAGCGATCCCACTCTTCAGTTTGCTTGCCGTAACGGAACAGAGCGAGAGTGCTCGGGAAGTGCGTGTCGTCGCACACGTTGGCTTCGGCTTGCGCGGACGCCAGCGCTTCGGCTTCATCGCTCGATTGTAAGAGCGCGCGGCGTCTGCCCGGCGCGTCGAAGCAGGTGCTAATCTTCAAGCAGCGGGGAGCGCTCTGCAAGTGCACGGAAATGCGCGAGCCACCGATCAAGGGTTCGTGGATGAACGCACCCTGCTGATCGGCCAAGTAGCCCCAGCCCTTCTCCGCGCGCTTTTGCCACGCGTGCGTCGCGCTCTCGCTCGCGAGCTCAAACGACTGCGCGGCGAGTTCGTCTTTGCAGTCGTCATCCGAGTACAACATTAACCCACTCAAGTCCCACTGGTTGTGCGTCTTACTCGGTGACTCGCTCCCCTTCAGCGATTCTAATCGCCACCAGTCACCCAATCGCCCCGCCTCCTCGTCTGCCTCGTCTTCGCCGTCCATCAACTCCACCGTAGGTCGTCCCGTCTTCGGATCCTTCTTCACGTTGTTGAATTGATGTCTCTCCGTCGGTGAAGACAGCGCGAACTTCGTCACCGCGTCTCGCGTCGCCGGATTTACCATCGTGTACACCAACAACGCCATGCTTGCGATCAACAAGATCGAACTCGCGAGATTACACCGGCAAAACACATTCGTCGAGTTGGCGTTTTGCTTCGCCTCCTCCGAGGAGTCGAATATATCATCCACGAGATCGCTCTCGTCCGCGTCGACGCCAGGTCCGATCTCCACATCTTTCTGTTGTTCGTACGCACCCACGGCGTGCGCGGGCGGGGCGTCAGGGCCGAGAGACGCGAGTAATCGCGCCTTATCGTCATCCTCCAATCCTCCGTCGTCGTCGACGAAACCGCCCTCGTCGTCGTCGTCCACGGTGAATTGCGCGCGTTTAGACATCGGCCTCGCGTGCGCGAAAGTAGTTTCTTCTCAACCGTCCGTTCGAGCGTCCGCGTGTCGCTCGCACGCGTCAACGTCTGCGGCGAGATCGCGGTCCGATGCGATCCACACGAGGTGGCGCCGAGACTCGCGGCGCGTTGACAGAGGCGGACGCGGCGTCGATCGTCGAGGCGGAACGCGGCGGCGGGGATTACCGTGAAGTAATGACGGTAAAGTAATGAAAAATAATCAATAATGACAACACGGAGAGAACGACGCGCGCACTCATAACTCGCTCTTCGCCGCGAGCTCGTCCTTCGCTGCGAGCAGCGCGGCGGCGGTCGCTTGTTGAGTCGACGCGCCCGAGTCTTTCAGTTCGCCAAACGTTTGCGAAATCGATCGCACCATCTTAGCTATGTCTTCCGACGACGCCGACGCGCTGTTCGCGGTGGCTTTCTGTTTGCGAGGCTTGGCGCCCAAATCCGGCAGTCCGGCGATTTTCTTCGGCACGGCGTCTTCGACGGCGCCCGGCGCCAAACATTCTCCGAGCGCGCTCGTCCCCGAAGTGTGCCGCATGCGCTGTTCAAACATTCCCAACATCGGTCCCAACGCTTGACCGATTTCCGTCGACAAGAACACGTCCGGTAAATCCAGAATCTGCTGCGGAATGTCTTTACCGACGAGAAACATCGCCGCCTCCGAGGTAAAGTTGTTGCAGTTGTGTCTCAATAAATTGTACGTTTCCGACGTGTATCGCGGTTGCACCTCGCGCAAGAAATCGCGAAACATCTCCTCGTCCACCTCCGTCGTCCCCAACGCCTCGACGCGCAACGGCGCCCCGAACTGCGTCTGCACGTGCGACGCCGGCGCGCACTGCAAGCCTTGCCCGAACCAATACTCCTTCCCGTGCACGACGATGCCGGTGTGATACACCGCCTCGATCTCCTTCCCCAGCAACTGCTGCGACATCATTCGCGCCATTCCACCGCTATCGAGCGCGAGTCGTCGTTTCGTCAGTCACCGCGTCGCCGCCGTCGCGTCGTCCGCGTCGTCGCGTCTTCTAGAAGATGCTTCATCGCGTCGCGTCGCGTCGCGTCGCGTCGCGTCGTCGCGTCCTCGCGCGCGCACCTCAGGTCGTACACGTGCAACGAGACGTCGTGCGTCGTCATCGCGTCGCGTTCGGGCGCGCTCGACGTTCGTTATCCCTCGTCGCGCGAGCGAGTGACGTCGAGTCGGTCGTCGGTCGGCGGCTCGTCTCGACGCGCGATCGCCATCGCGCGACGCGGACGCGCGATACGCGCACCGACGCGCGCCGACGTCGAGCTCGACGAGAGACGACGACGACGACGACGACGACGACGACGACGCGATGCCCGCGCGCGCGAGCGCGAAGCACGCCCTCGGATGCCTCGCCGTCGGCGCGATGCTGCGGAAATGCGTGGACGCGCGACGACCGAGATATAAAAAGCGACGCGGTGCGTACTCGACGCGGACGCGGGCGAGCGCGGACGGCGCGGTCGCGCGGTGGCACAACGCGGATTTACCGCACGCGAAAGCGTTTCGCGTCGAACCGTTCGAGGGGTGCGGGACGGTGCACGAGGTGTTCGAGTACGCGGTGAAGCGACACGCGAGCAGACCGGCGCTGGGCGAACGGGACGTCGAGGAGACGACGAAGACGACGACGAGCGACGGGCGAGAGGTGGAAAAATTACGATTGGGAGGGTATAAATGGATGACGTTTCGAGAGGCGAGCGAACGGGTGAGCGCGATCGCGAGTGGGTTGGTGGATCTCGCGGGGTTGAAGCCGCAAGACAAGGTGATAATCTACGCCGATACCAAGCGCGATTGGCAGCTCACGGCGCAGGCGTGCTTTCGAATGAATCTCACGGTGGTGACGATTTACGCCACGCTCGGTGAAGACGGGGTGAAGCATGGGATAAATCAAACCAAGGCAAGCGTCGTCGTGTGCGATGGAAAACTCTTGAAGACGTTGACAAACGTCGCCGGGGATTGTCCGTCGCTCAAGCACGTGGTGACGATGGGCGAGCCCGAACAAGCGTCGTTGGATAAGTTACCCAAGAGTGTGTTCCAAATCGGACTAGACGAGGTCGCAACGCTCGGTGCGCGCAAGCCCATGGCGGCGCGGCCGCCGAAATCGACCGACATCGCGGTTTTGATGTACACCAGCGGTACCACGGGGGCGCCGAAGGGCGTCATGTTGAACCACTCCAACGTGTGCGCGACGATGACTGGCCTCAAAGACGCGGGTGATTTTACCAATAAGGACGTCTACTTGGCGTACCTGCCGCTGGCACACATCATGGAGATGGCGGCGGAAACGGTGATGCTCGCTCTCGGTGCCGCGATCGGTTACGGCTCGCCGCAAACGCTCACGGACACTGGATTGAAGCTCGCGCCGGGCACGCGAGGCGACGCGCCTACGTTGAAGCCGACGTTCATGGTGTTCGCTCCGGCCGTGCTCGATCGAGTCCGTCAAGCCGTGCAGGCCAAGTTTAGCGCCGCAAAACCGGCGTTGAAGAAACTCATCAACGCGGGCTTGGTAGCGGGTCGTAAAGACTTTGAAAACGGTAAAATCGGCGCGCCGTTCTTGTACAACGCCATCATCTTTAAAAAGGTGCAAAAGCTCATCGGTGGACGCGTGCGTATCATGATTTCTGGGTCCGCGCCGCTGTCGCGCGAGACGCAAATCTTCATGCAAACGTGCTTCCGATGCCCGGTTCGTCAAGGTTATGGGTTAACTGAAACCGGTTCGTGCGGTACCATCGCTTCGTTTGACGATTATTCGCCAACCGTCGGTCAAGTCCTCACCTCGGTGAGCATCTCTCTCCGCGATTGGGAAGAAGGTGGATACCGAGTCGCGGACGAAAAAGACCCGTCCATCGGTATGCCTCGCGGTGAAGTTCTCATCGGTGGTCCCGTCGTGTGCCAAGGGTACTTCACTGCGCCTCACATGCCCGACCCAGAGCTCGAAGCGAAGAACGCATCCGAGTTCTCCGTCATCGACGGCGTGCGTTACTTCCACACCGGCGATGTCGGCCAATTCACCGCTGACGGTCAATTGATGATCATCGATCGCAAAAAAGACTTGGTCAAGCTTCAACAAGGCGAATACGTCGCCCTGAGCAAGGTCGAGAACGTCTTGAAGCAATCCCCGTACGTCGCCATGGCCATGGCGTATGCCGATTCCAAGCACTCGTATTGCATCGCCGTCGTCGTCGTCAACGAGGCGCCGCTGAAAAAGCTCGCGTCGAGCAAGGGCATCACCGGCGACGTCGACACGCTGTGCGCAAACTCCACGATCATCAAGGAAATTTCATCTGCGTGCAAATCGGCGTGTAAGACTGGGAAACTCGTCGGTTTCGAGACGCCGACGACGTACATCTTAACCGCCGAGCCGTGGACTCCGGATAACGACTTGGTCACCGCGGCGTTCAAGTTAAAGCGACAAAACATCGTTAAAGCCTTCAAAACAGAAATCGATCGCGCGTACGCGTGAGTGTTCTTGTCAATCATCGCATCAAAGCATCTTCTCAACGTCGTCGCGTCTCGCGTCTCGAGTCCCAGCCAGTCGCGTCGAGTGGTCATTCCACGAACCCATCGTCGCTCGCGCCCCAATCCGCGACGCGTCATGCCGCTCGCGACATCGCGCGCTAAGAAACACGACGCCATCGACGACGCGTTGACGGCGGAAGACGCGCGAGAACACGCGGATAAGTTGGCGAAATCTTTGTCCATCTTCGCCACGATCCCGCGCGCCATCGCCGAGGCGCACATTCGTTTACGAGGTCGAGCGTGTCCAGACGAGCGCGCGAGCGACGCCGACGTGCGAGGCGCGCTACTGAAAGCGCTGAGCGATGAAGTCTTGGCCGAGCGAGAGTGTAAGCTAAAGGGAACGAAGTTTGAGCCGTACGTGAACGCACGGCCGAAGCCGGCTGCGGCTGCAGCGGCGGCTCGAACGGGACGGACGACGACGCGCGCGGTGGTCGATGGCGATCGTCGAAGCGCGTCGAGAGAGACGAAAATAATCGGTGGCGATCGTGGAGACGGCTCCGATAGCGATAGTTCGGTTGGTGTGGCGAGCAAATTCGTGCCACGGGAAATCGAAGACGAAGACGAAGACGAAGACGAAGACGAAGACGAAGACGAAGACGCGACGACGAGCGACGACGAGGAAGAAGAGTATAGCAGTGACGGAGATTATAGCGGCGAAGATGACTACGCCGATGACGGTGGAAATTTCTTCGGTCGAGCGGCAGAGGAACCGCCGGCACCTGAAGGGGCGAATCCGTTCGCGAGCATGGGGGACGTCGATTTCGGCGAAGAGGCGCGCGCACAAATCGAAGAAGCGAAGCGTATCGTGGCCGAACGCAAGGCGCAAGCGTCGAATTTAGCGGATGCATTAGCGAGCCTACAAACGTCGGACCCGGTGTCGCCGACGCCTTCAGGCCGTGTCGCGTTCAGCGACAAGGGCGACGACGTTGCCAGCATCGCCGGCTCCATCGCGGGTTCAGACTTCACCGACCGCTTCGATGCGATATCAATAGCTTCCATCGCCGCCACGCTCGGATCTGACGCCACAGATCGAGTTGCAGACGTCGACGGGAGTGAATTCGACGTCGCCAGTCTCGCATCTCATGGCACGCATCGTGCGACCACCGACCTCGGCTCGGACGACGAGCGCGAAGCCGCAATTTTCGAGAGCGAGGACGAGCGCGACAGCGTCAGTTCGGACGAGCGTCACGGCGCCAAGGAAAATGCTCCACCATCGCCTCCATCACCGTAGTAGCTCGCTTTAACACAACGCACCGTACGCGATACTCGCGCTCGACGGGCGCGAACGCCGCGCTCGGGGCAAACTGAAATCGCCACGTCACCGTCGCCGAAAAGGTCAATCGAAACGCGTCGTCCCGCACTTCTCGACCGCCTCGGTGCGCGCGCGCGACGCGCGCCCGACGACGCACGCCGCGCTTCGTAAACTCTCGCGTCTCGCGCGGTCGTCATGACGGCGCCGAGCGTGAGCAACGGCACGACGCGTTCGCTGATTTGGTTTCGCAAAGCGCTGCGCGTCCACGATAATCCCGCTCTCGCCGCGGGCATCGCGCGCGCGAAGAGCGCGCAACCGGTGTTCGTGCTCGATCCGTGGTTCTGTAAGCCCTCGCGGGTGGGGGCGAATCGCATGCGGTTCTTGTTGCAATCGCTGCGCGACTTGGACGCGACGCTGCGAGAACGCGGCAGTTCGCTGCTGGTGCTGCACGGCGAACCGCGAGTGGTGTTGCCGCGAGCGTGCAAGACGTGGAAGGTTGATTTGGTGACGTGGGAACACGATATCGAACCGTATGCGAAAATGAGAGACACCGCGGTGCGAGGCGCGCTGGAGCGCGCGGGAGTAGAGTGCGCGTCGTCGAGCGGACACACGCTGTACGACGTGGAGGAGATGTTGGCGAAGTGTCATGGGAAACCACCGACGACGTATTCGCAGTTTTTGAAGATTGTAGATAAAATGGGTGCACCTGCGGCCGCTTTGGATGCGCCGAAGGCGATGCCGGCGCCGTTCACGGGGACAGCAGAGGAGACGAAGGAATTAGTCGCGGGAGTGGCGGATGCGTACGGGATCCCCACTTTGGAGGAGCTCGGTTACGAAGCCATGCATGACGACGAAGGTTTTCAAGCGATCGGAGGTGAAACCGAAGGCTTGAGACGTCTACGCAGACAACTGTCGCGCACGGAATGGGTGCACACGTTTCAAAAGCCAGATACAAATCCCACGACGCTTTTTCATGCCTTGGGCGCGAAAAAGCCAAAGCCAAAGAGTCCGTTCGAAATCGCAGCGCGAGACGCGGGAAGCAAAAATGACGCAACAAACACTGCAGCGAATAGTGATATGCTGATGACACCGTCCACGACAGCGCTGAGTCCGTACATGAAATTCGGTTGCGTGTCGCCGCGAGTGTTTTATCACGAGCTCAACGCCGTGCTCGCAAAGTTTGAGGGCAAAGGTCAACCTTCGCAACCGCCGGTGAGTCTCATGGGACAACTGATGTGGCGCGAATTCTACTATCTCGTCGGCGCGGGGACGCCGAATTTCGATAAGATGGAAGGAAATCCAATCTGCAGGCAAATTCCTTGGAACAAGGATCGTGAGCTCTTCGCGGCTTGGGAGAACGCGCAAACCGGGTTCCCTTGGATCGACGCCGCGATGACCCAGCTTCGCCTCGAGGGATGGATCCATCACTTGGCTCGACACGCCGTGGCGTGCTTCCTGACCCGTGGTGATCTATTCGTGCACTGGGAGTGGGGCAGAGACACGTTCGATCGCGACCTCGTCGACGCCGATTGGGCGCTGAACAACGGCAACTGGATGTGGCTCTCGTGTTCGTGTTTCTTTTACCAATATTTCCGAGTGTACGGTCCGCACTCGTTCGCGAAAAAGTACGACAAGGACGGCGCGTACGTCAAGCACTACCTCCCCGTGCTGAAGAATATGCCCGCCAAGTACGTGTACGAACCTTGGCTCGCCCCTCTCGACGTGCAGAAGAAAGCCGGTTGCGTCGTCGGCGTCGATTATCCCGCTCCGATCGTCGACCACGCCACGGCGAGCAAGGCGTGCATAGATAAGATCGCCACCGCTTACGCCGCTCACAAGGACGCCACCGCGGTGGCTGGGAAGAAGCGTAAAGCCGGCGAATAAACTCGTTGATTCGTTAATTTAAAAAGCCTCTCGCGCGCGGCGTCCACCACACTGCACAGGCGCCTCACAACGCGACGCGCGTTCGTCATGTCGCTCGAGCGCGAGCGCTTGCTCGATCGCGCGACGTCGAACGCGGCCGCGTCGTCGCGCGATGACAGACGAACGCGCGCTGTTCGTCTCATCGCCACCGCTTCGTGCGTCGGCGTCGCGACGTACGCGCTCGCGCGCGCCAGCGGGATGATGTTCGCACCGTCGCTCGGTAACACCCAACGCGATTCGCGCTTCGGCGCATCGTCCATCGACGCTACCGAGCGAACGGTGCGAGAGTATAAGGACGAATTGTCAATCCTCTCGTGGTCGCACGATCGCGGATTCGAGACGCACAGAGGATCGTGGAGGCAGGAGGCGCGAAGCGCCGACGCGAACGAGACGCCGGACGCGCCGGCGAAGGACGAGCGCGACGTGTCGAATCGTCAACGAGGGGCGGCAACGCTGATGGCGCAAACGATCGCAAAGTACATGCCTGGTCGATTATCGGAGACGTCGGCGCCGTTCGAGTTGTTGTACTCGACGTGGGACATGCCGTCGACGCCGTGCTTGGACGCCGAGTACGCGCAGAAGTTGTGCGAGTTTGATCGATGGGTACCTATATTTAACTTTGGGAGCTCGTTCAAGGATCAAACCGTGCTGCCGACAATGGTGCCAGCCACGCTCGGCGCGCTTCGTAGTTGTTTCATCGAGGGTTTGAATCCGCATTTAGGCTTTAGCGCGGACGACGAGCCACAGTGCGACTTTTTACGCTTCCCGACGACAAAGTATTCCGAGCAAGGAAAGTGCGACGCCAAGCTCGCTCAGTGTCGGTATCACGGATTGTTTTCGCTCAATGCCGTGGATGATAAGTCGATGTACGAGTGGGATAATCTCAAACCGCAGGTGGAATGGCGCGGGAGCGACTATTCGTTTCTCGCGCCCCGGGTACCGGGGCACAAGCCTGACGCGAATGAGTTTTTGAGCGAAATCGCGTCTTCAGCCAATGTTTCGCAGGCCTTACACGATATGGCGTTTTCCACCGATATTGGACCACGTCTCAGGGCGGTACTGTTTTCAAAGTTGTACCCCGAGCTCATCGACGCCAAGTTTTTCAACTGGAAAAATCAGTCGAGCGCGCGCGACAAGATGGCCGCCGAACTCGGTATTGACGCCACGGAACGCTTAACTGAAGAGGCGCTGGGCAAATACAAGTATCATCTCGACCTCGGCGGTGGTGGAGGGACGACGTGGAGCGGACTGATTCCCAAACTCACCATGCCGGGCGTGCTGTTGCACCACGAGACGTCGATGAAGGATTCGTACTTTGACACTCTGAAGCCGTGGGTGCACTACGTGCCCGTCGCAGAAGACCTACACGACGTTTTTGAGAAGATTTCTTGGTGCGAAACGCACCCCGAGGAAGCACGAAATATCAGCGCCAACGCCAACGACTGGGTTCGCGACTTCCGAGGCTTGAAATCGCTGCTTCGTCACAACTATCAAGCCCTGGCGATTCCCTTGGCGAAAACGCTCGATCCCTCTGGCGAGACGCTGCTAGACTTTGAAGCCGCGCACGTGGCCGCGCGCGCCGAGCGCCTGGCCGCGCGCGCCGCAAAACTCGCCATCAAAGCGTCCAGAGACGCCGCCAAAGCCGCGAAGGCCACCAACGTTTCCGATTAACCCCCGTTCCGCGCTGTATCAACAGTATCAACACCATCCGTCCACCAGCCGCGCGACGCTCCGTTTTCAAGCCTCCGCCATCGATCGCTCGACGCGCCACACGCGCGCGCGATGCTCGGTCGCGCGCGCGATGACGTCGCCGAGCGCGCGGCACTCCTCGACGTCCCCGACGCCCCGTCGTCGTCGCGCGTCGCCGACGTCGACGTCGACGTCGACCGACGCGCGCGCGCGGGACACCAACACCCAAGCGCTTCGCCCGTGTTTCGCTCGCGAGTGCTCGGGTTCGCGTGCGCGTTCATCCTCGTCGCGTGCGCGTCGCGCGTGGGAAACGTTCCCCTGAGACTGCGACCGCCGATCGAGAAGCGCACGGCGCGCACGGTGAAAGAGTACGGACACGAGGGGGAGTTGCACTTGCTGCGCTGGACGTCGGCGGGTGGATTCGAAGCCGTCGAGTTGGGTCAGTCGACGGATGGCGTCAAGCAGCGCGCGGTGGAGGCGGTGAAGGTGATGATTGAAACGATAAAGAGGTATTACCCGCATCGGCTCGAGGATGGGCGGAATCCGTTCGAGTTGCTTTTCGAAGTATCGGACAAGCCGTCGACGCATTGCGTGTCCGCGCAGGCGAAGTGCGCGACGAGAGCGTGGGCACCGATATATGCGTTCGGTAGCGTGCCGAAAAACGTCGAGCACGTGTTACCGACGATGATTCACGCGCCCTTGGTTCCGCTCGCGTCTTGTTACACTGAGAACATCGCGACGTACAACGTGTCCATGAGTGGGCTTGACGCTGAGACGACGTCGTGCCCGTTTCTGAATTACCCGACGAAAAAGTATAGCGAGTTGGCCAAGTGTGATCCGGACGGCGATGTGAGCGGACAAGCTGCGTGTACGCCATACGCCCACGGATTATTTTCGCTCGACGCCGTGGAGGACAAGTCGTTGTACGAATGGAACTCGTTGGTTAACAAAGTCTTTTGGAGAGGGAGCGATTACGCGTTCTTGACGCCGTCGTACCCGGATTTTGCCTCGACGTCCGAAAACTTTTTGCCATGGTTGATGGAAGAGGCGAACAAAATGAAAGCGATGAAGATGTTGTTGCGAAATAGTGACGTCGGTCCGCGCTTTAGGGCGGTTCTGATGTCGAAGTTGCACCCCGAGCTCATCGACGCCAAGTTTTTCAACTGGAAAAATCAGTCGAGCGCGCGCGACAAGATGGCCGCCGAACTCGGTATTGACGCCACGGAACGCTTAACTGAAGAGGCGCTGGGCAAATACAAGTATCATCTCGACCTCGGCGGTGGTGGAGGGACGACGTGGAGCGGACTGATTCCCAAACTCACCATGCCGGGCGTGCTGTTGCACCACGAGACGTCGATGAAGGATTCGTACTTTGACACTCTGAAGCCGTGGGTGCACTACGTGCCCGTCGCAGAAGACCTACACGATCTTGCTGAACGCGTGCGATGGCTCGAAACCCATCCGACCGCGGCGCAGCGCATCAGCGCCAACGCCAACGACTGGGTTCGCGACTTCCGACGCCTGCGATCGCTCTTGGCGTACAACTATCGCCTTCTCGCAGTTCCGCTGTCGCTCTCCCTCGACGCCAAGCCGTTACCGTTATTTGCACCCTCCGCGAGCGTCCAAGCGACGAAATCCGAAGCCGAAGCCATCGACGCTGACCTCGCGTCGCCGCAACATCGCGCCGCCGTCGCCGCCGCCGGCGCGTCTCGCCGCCGTCGCGCGTCGGCTCGCCCCGCGGCGCGCGACACCCCCCGCGCGCCGTCGCTCTAGTCCTAGAACACCGTCCGTTAGTTTATCACGCACCACTTCGTTCATCGCGCGCGTCGCTTTCGCGCCCGCTCGCGGCCGTCTCCTTCTTCTCTCCTCTCCTCTCTTCGCGCGTCCGCGGCGGCTCGCGGTCCCGGTCCTTCTCAAGATGTCCCGCCCGATCGACGCCCACTTCGATCGGCATCGCGCGACGCGCGCGTGGACGTTGGACGCGCGATGCGACGCCGCGCGCGCGAGTCGACGCGCGGTGCGTTCGCGTGCGTTCTGTTCGCGCTGCTCGCCGCGGTGTGCGCGCGCGCGAGCGATTACTACGCCGCGCTCGGCGTGTCGCGCGGCGCGGAGGAGTCCCAGATCAAGCGCGCGTACCGAAAGCTCGCGCTGAAGTACCACCCGGATAAGAACCCGAACGACGAGCGCGCGAAGAAAAAGTTCACGGAAATCTCGCAGGCGTACGAGGTGCTGAGCGATAAGGAGAAGCGGTCGATATACGATCGGTACGGCGAGGACGGGGTGAAGCAACACGAACAGAGCGGCGGACGAGGCGGCGGCGGGGCGCAAGATATCTTTAGTCAGTTCTTCGGCGGCGGTGGACCGTTCGGAGGATTCGGGGGATTCGGAGGAGAACAGGAAGAACCGGAAACGCCGAAAGGGACGACGATTAAGGTTGATTTGGGGATGACGGTGAAGGAAATTTATCTCGGGGCGACGGCGCCGGTGACGCGGGAAAAGTTGGTGACGAAGAGCGCGAGAGGGACGAGGAAGTGTAACTGCCGACAGAAGCTCGTGACGCGACAAGTCGGACCGGGGATGTATCAGCAGTACACCGAGCAAACGTGCGAGGATTGCCCGAACGTTAAATTGGTGCGCGAGCGCGCGGATCTAAAAGTCGAGGTCGATGCGGGCGCCCCCGTCGGGCACGAAATTCTATTTTTTGAAGAAGGCGACGCGATGATCGATGGCGACCCCGGAGATTTGCTCTTCGTCGTGCAAACTTTGGAGGATAAAGAGAACAGGATCACGCGCGTCGGTAAGAGCGATTTGCACATGACGTACGAAATTACCCTCGTCGAGGCGCTCAACGGATTTTCTAAAATCTTCAAGCACTACGACGGCCACGACGTCGTCATCGCTCGAACCGGGGTGACGGTACCTTTCGACAAAATGACGCTCAAGGGCGAAGGCTTGCCGAAGCACAATCAATTCAAAAAGTTCGGTGACATGTTCATCACGTTTCAAGTCCAGTTCCCGGCGTCGTTGGACCAGAAGCAACGCGACGTCGTCTCGAAGACGTTCGCCTCGTCGAAATTTGTCGAGGTCGGCAAAGTGGTCGTATAAATCAATTACAACGTTGCGATGGTATATTTCACCAATAACCTATCGATTCTTGGATGATGTTAAACGTTCTTATTATTTGTTCTTCACCGTCTCGCGCGCTTGAAACGTTGTGTCGCGATTTCACGTCGGGAGTCGCGCTTTTACTTGAGCAGCAAATCCAGTTCGATTCGCGAAAAATCGACAGTCGCCGGCGACGTTTCGAGCTTCTTCCCCTTTCTACCGCCCATCGTCGTCGAACCGAGGATCAAGCTCGCCTCGACGTTGGCCGTGAAGGCGGTCTTGTCGCCGTCGTGCAGCTCGAGATTCCTCTTCACGCAAAAGCCGTTTTGCATCGCCGGAGACGTCACGCCATTCGTCGTCAAAAACTGAAACCCGACGTACGGTTCGTGATCCTTGTAATCGAAGTTCCCGCTCACCTTCAGCTGCACCGCGTCCAAATCGAACGTCTTCTCGTAAAACACCGTGTGCTTGCGCGTGTCGAGATTAATGTCTCCGTTGAACCACGAATCCGTCACCTTCCACTGCAGGTTGGGCTTGTAATTGAAGACCTCCTTCCCGAACGCCTCGCCATCGTTCGCCGCCTGCAGCGGCACGTCCGTCCCCGCCGTGACGACCACGTCCGGCGCGATCGGTATCCGCAATCGAAACTGCTTTCGAATCCGCAGCAGCACCTCGGGCGCGCTTCCAAACTTGACGTACTTTTGCAGCGAATCGAGCCCGCTCTCCACCTTTCCCGTCAAGTCTTCCAGCGTGTCGACCGCGGCGTCGCGCGCGTCTTCCACGTGCTCGTTCCACGATTGTTGTTTTCGGTTCATCGTCGCCGCGCTCGAGCGTCTCGCGCCTCGCGCCTCGCGTCGGGGCGTCGGGGCGTCTCGGAATCCGGTCGCGCGACCGGACGTCGACCGCGACCGCCCGGACGAGTCGCGAACGGTCGACGCGACCCGCAGACGGCGACGGCGACCCGCGGACGGCGACGGGCGCGATGGACGATAGAAAAAGTGCGCGCGATGACGAGCGATGATGGCGACGACGCGACGACGCGACGCGCGCGAGGGAACGACGCGACGACGCGAGGACTGACGGCGACGACGACGGGACGAATTGCATCGTTTGTAGAAATCGGTATCGGGTTGACGAGCTTTGGATGCGGATTCACCGCGCTCGGGGTGGTGTTTTTCTTCGACCGAGGGTTGTTAGCGATGGGGAATCTGATGTTCCTGTCGGGGGTCACGCTCACGATCGGGCCGAAGCAGACGGTGAAGTTTTTCGTGAGGCCGAGGAACCAACGCGGGGCGTTTTGTTTTCTCTTCGGGCTGGCGTTGGTGCTGTACGGGTGGCCGTTTATCGGGTTATTGGTGGAAGGGTACGGGTTTGTGGCGCTGTTTAGTGCGTTCTTCCCGACGGTTTTGATATTTTTAAAGAGGGTTCCGGTGTTGGGGTCGTTTCTGTCGCTTCCGGGCGTGAAACACGTGACGACGAGCATCATAGGAAAATCGCAAACGCTGCCGGTGTGATCGCGTTCGCGGGGCGAAGGCGGAACTACCTAGAATAATAAGAATCATTGTTGTGAATGGATGAATGTCATAGGGCGTATCTATATCTAGCGTTGTGTCGGCGTTGTCGTGTGTGTGTGCACGCGTGCGCGCGCTCGCGCGATTTACGCGCAGGCGGATGAATCCGCCGTGACGGTGTCGAACGCGGCTTCGTCGTCTTGCGCAGCTAATCGTTCCAGCGCTTCGATCGCGCTCGTACCGAAACCTTTCGGTTCACGGCTGGAGACGGAATCAACCACGAAGTCAAGCGTCACGATAGCCACTGCCGGTGTCGGCAAGCGCTTCGCGAACGGAACGTAAACGTCGGCGTACGGCGCTCGATGCGCGGACTTGTTGGGAGCCATATCGACGACGACGACGACGGGAGAGTTCCTCGGGGACGAGGGCGACAATGAATCGCCGATGTCTTCGATTCGCGTCACCACGGCGCCATCGGCTCGAGCGAATTGCATGTTCATCTCGAGCTGATTCGAGTCGCGAAATTTGCCGAGATAGACGAAGTGCCAGGTCGAGAAAACTTTTGCGCCACCGTTCTCTCGCGCTCGTTTCGGTCCACCGAGATTTCCGCACGAGTCGCCTTGGATCTCGAACGCATCTTCATCCACGCAGCGTTGCTGTTCCAAACACGATTTCACCCACGCGCTGCTCAAGATCCAGCACCCTTGGATGAGCGCTTCGTAAAATTTGGCGCTCTTCTTTCGTAAAACCATGCTTCCGGAATCAACCTTGCCTTTGCCGAAGACGACGTGCGTCGTTTGAGGCGAAAACATCGACTCATAGACGAAGTCAAACTGCTTGCAGAACTTTTCCAATTCCTTCTTTTCGGCGTCAGACAAGAGAGAGCCGCACACGCGAGTCTCGCGCGTCGTCTTGAGAAGTTCGTAGCTGGAATCCGAAGGATCGATGGAAACGAGCGACTTTTGACGCTTTGTCGCAGACTTGCCGTTCGTCGGCGCTTGTGCGCGCTTCAAACTGGGCGCTCTCGTAGCCGGTCGCTGCGCGGGCAGAAGCGCGAGAGGAAGAGTCGAGTGCGCCGGGCACGAAATTGAAAAGTGCTCGCCGTCGTACGTCGTTCCCTGAACCAGTCGCGCGCACCAAATATGATACGATTTCTTGCATCTCGATTCGCTGCACCCCGACGGAGCACCCACTTTCTTGCAGTAGGCACACTTCAGACTTTTCGCTCTCCGGACCTCCGCGCAAACGTTCGTCAAGCCTCCGTCGACTGAGCTCACGACGAGCGGCGCCCAAAGCGCGCACGTCGTGTGACAGTGTTCCACGACCGTTTTCCTCGAAATCTTCTCCTCGAAACGTTCGACGCTTTCCCCAACCTCGCTCCCACGCTTGCAAAACGCGCACGGATGGCGACCCTGGACGGCAGCGTTCGGATCGATCACCGCTCCCGTCCACGGCGCGCGCGTCTCCCTCTCCACCGTCTCCTCCGTCGCCGTCGACGCTTCTTCTAATTCCCCCACCAACTCCTCAAACGCCCCGTTCCCACGTCGCCCACCTCCGTTTTCATCTCCAAACGCATGCGGTAGCGTTGGAAGCTTTCGCATGTTCGCCATGATCTCCTTCAACTGCGACACGCTCGTTCTTCGCTGCGGCGCTCGCGCGTTGTGCTTCCTCAGCTGCGTCGCCGGAATCTGTGACCCATACGGCACTTCCGTCTCCATCACCGACGCCACCGCCGCCAAAACGTTCGTATACGCGCTCACAATCTTCTCAAACCGCTCATCCTTCCGCGACTCTCGCTTCGTGCACGGCGCTCTGCACGTCGGGCACGGCTGTTTCCTATCGAACAACGTCTTCGCGCACGCCGCGCAAAAATAATGCGAGCACGCCAGCTTCGTCGGCTTTTTCGGCAGGCTCAGGCACACCGCGCAGCACAAGTGTTGTCCGAGCGCGTCCAGCGACGTCGTCAGCGTCGTTTTCGCCGTCTCCAGGCACGCGTCCAGCGTCATCCTTCGGTGCCTCGTTTGAATTCAATCGAATGCAATCCACCACCGTTTCCTCGTTTCCGCCTCGTTTCCGCGTCGCGTCGCGTCGCGTCGCGCGCGCGCGTCGACGGCGTCGCGTCGCGTCGCGCGCGCGTCTCGTCGTCCGTCCTCGCGCGCCGTCGCGCGTCGCGCTCTCCCGTCGCGCGCGCCGCCGTCTGTCGCGTCCGAGAGCGTCTTCTCGGACGCGCCGATCGATCGATCGGATCGATCGATCGATCGAATGATCGGCACTCGGCGACGATGATGATGATGGTGAGGACGACGACGACGAGGACGACGACGACGACGACGACGCGCGCGAACGCGCGCGCGACGAAGCGACGAACGACGCGCGTCGCGACGCGCGCGCGCGCGAACGGCGAACGAGGAACGTCGGCGTCGGCGGCGTCGACGTCGCGGGACGACGGGCGTAACCGTATCGGGGAAATCGTCGCGACGACGGCGAGCGCTTTGGCGCTCGCGATGGGCGCGCCGGACGCGCGGGCGATCGACATGCAAATAGTGGATTCGACGACGTCCGAGTACATGCGACGACGGGACGAGGCGGCGAGTTTTAAGTGCTCGGGCGGGATGTTCGATTGCGATTCGGATAGACGAGAGTACGCGCGCGCGCAGACGGAGCGCCTGCGAGCGAGAATCGCGACGAGGGATCCGGAGATGGACGCCGAGGAGGTTTCGCCGTGCACGGTGGAGGATCCGTGCACGGATAACGTGCTGCAGGCGGCGTTGGCGGGGGTGCAAGGCTTGACGACGAGCGAAAAATTGGAAAAGATGGGACGACCGACGGACGCGGTGAATTCGTCGAGTCAGTATTTCGGTTTTTGAAAATGAATGCGGCGTGTAATCGAATCAATCTAAACATCTATGCTTCTATTAGGTGCGTGGCTTCGTCGACCGCGCTGTCTTCCTCGCGCAGCTCGCCCCAAGACGTGCCGACGGCGAGTTTGATTGGCGTCGGCACGGCGAGTTTGATCGCGTTCTCCATGACGTTCTTCACCGCTCGCGCGCACTCTGGGACGTAGTCTTCGTCGACTTCGAACAAAAGTTCGTCGTGGATCTGTGCGACGAGAGTGACGCGCTTTTTATTCACTGATCCCGGCGCGACGTCGTTTGCAAATCTTCCCGCGCCGACGGCGCTCGTCCATCGCAGCATCGCCGTCTTCATCATGTCCGCGGCTGTTCCTTGAATGATCGTATTCACAGCTTGCCTTTGCGCCTCGCTGCGTTCGCTGAAGACTTTGGAGTGGATTTTCGGCAACGCGCGATGTCGACCGGACATCGGAAGCGTCACCGCTCCGGTTTGTTCCGCGCGTTGCAACACGCGAGTTATCCATTGATTCACCTTTGGAAACGCTCGATGAAACGCGGCGATGTATCCCTGCGCCTCGCTCTTCGGTACGCCGAGTTTTTCGGCCAAACCCGTGGCGTGTTGGCCGTACACGATTCCGTACGCCGTGCGCTTGGCGATGTCACGCGTGCTCTTTTCCGCTGGCGCGTCGAGCGGTAAGCCTTTACCGGCGTTCCAAATCGCCACGAACACGTCGCCTTTCGCCTGTCGTAACAGCGATATGAGGCGATCATCGCCGCTCAAGTGTGCCAAAACTCGCAGTTCAATTTGACTGTAATCCGCCGCGATGAATGTGCGCCCGGTGGGTGCGACGAAGCAGTTTCGCATCGTTCCCCGACCTACTTGCTGAATGTTAGGATGACTCGAGGACAATCTCCCGGTCGCCGTCTTTGTGTTGTTCCATTGCGTGTGAATTCTGGCGCGACCGTCGGCGGCGATGACGGCTGATTTGTCGTAATTGTCGCACATCGCTCTTTCTTTCAACGCGCCTCGATGATTCAACACGATTTGTGCGAAATGATGATGCTTCACTAGCGACTGCAGGACTTCGACACTCGTCGATAAATGGCTCGACTTGGAACCTTTCATCGCGTGCGCGCTCGGCGTCGGTAGCTTGAGCTTGTTATACAAGACGTCGGCGACTTGCTGCGCGCTCGCCAAATTGATGTCGACTCCGATGCACTTTTGGGCCTCGCGCTCAAGCTCTTCGACGCGACGATTCGCGGCCCGTCTCTGCTCGTCCGCGCGCGTCCGATCGAACCCAACACCGTGGTGTTGAAGCACGCCGAGAGCGACTGCGACTTTGGCTTCGACGTCTCGCGCGAGCGGGGCGTCGCCTCGAGGGACGAACGAAAGCGCCGCGGTCAAGTCGGATTGAAAACACCCGAGCGCGTCGCTCCATGATGCATCTTTACACGCGCCCGTGTCCGCGATGCCCCCATCGTAGGCGCGATCGGGATTGGCCAACCACGCGTCGATGCGACAATCGACGACGCGCGTCGTCGACGCGTCCACGCCAGTCACGCCCGCGTCCATCGCCGCGTGAACGATGTCTTGCGCGTGATACGTCACAACTCGACACTTCGCAAAAATCTTTTCTAAACGCGCTCTCGTCGTCGCGCGGTTCGCGGCGCGCAAAAAAAACGCCTCTCCCGTCGACGCCATCACCGCGCCGAAACCGAGCACCGCTCGATCGACGGCGGACGCGTCGTCGTCGTCGCCATCGTCAGCATCACCACCGACCGCCGAAAGAGTCGCGAAGCGTTTCGCCGCCTTTTTCGCCGCCTTCTTTTCGTTCGCATCGACGTCACGAAAATTCGAACTGTACCCGAACCAAATCTCCAAGTCTCCCGCCACGCGCGCGACGTCTCTTCGCAGCACGCCGAGCGCGCACGTCGCGTCCTCGCCGCCATCCTCCAACGCTCGATCGAACGCCTCTCCGCTGTGGTCCGCATCGCACCACGCCGCATTTTTCTCGAAATCAATCCCCTCCATCGCGTCTCCTCGTCCGGTCTCGAACGCCAACGCCATCGCCTCCGCCTCCGCGCTCGGTTTCGCCTTCGCCTTCGCCTTCGCCTTCGCCTTCGCGCGTCGCTTCTCGCCGCCGCCGCGCGTCGTCGTCGTCGTCGTCGTCGCCGGGCGTTTCCGCGTCGCCGACGCGTCGGCGTCGACGAACACCGGCGCGACGGTCGTCGTCGTCGTCGTTTCCGTCGCGTCGCCGGGCGGCGGTTTGGTTTTCCATCGCCATCGAAACGTCGCCATCGCGCGCCGTCGCGTCGCGCGCGCCGCTCGCGCGTCGCGACGCCGCGAGAACTACGCGCGATGCGCCTCGCGCGCGCGCGTGACGGCGTCGGCGCGCGATGGCGTCGCGTCGCGTCGTCGCATCGTCGTCGCGAAGTGCGGTGACGCGCGCGTCACATCGAAGCGACGCGCGCGTTCGCCGCGCGACGCTTCGACGGACGCGACGGACGCGCGCGCGCGCGTCTTCAGCGCGCGCGTCGTCGTCGCGTGCGCGATCGCGATCGCGATGGCGTCCGGACGCGCCGGGACGCCGGCGGCGACGCTCGGGACGCTGCGCGCGCACGACGCGAAGCGCGCGCTCGCGGTGGATCGGTTGATCCTGGGGGCGTCGCCGCTGGCGGGAATATACCGCGGCGTCGACGCGAGCGAGGCCGCGGCGACGGTGCGCGCGGCGCTCGACGTCGGGTTCACGCGGTTCGACACGGCGCCGCACTACGGGTTGGGGCTGAGCGAGACGCGCCTGGGCGAGGCGCTGCGAACGCACGCGAAGAAGGCGGTGAAGGTGTACACCAAGGTGGGAAGGGTGATGAAACCGATGGATGAAGTGACGGAAAGCGAACGCGAGTCGGTGGTCGAGTGGGGGAACGTGCCGGGAAACGACGGGTGCATATTTCCAGACGCCCCGCGAGACGTGTTGCCCGTGCTCGATTATTCCGCGAATGGGTTCGTGCGATCGCACGCCGATAGTTTAAACAGGCTTGGGATTGATAGAATAGAGGGATTGAGGATTCACGACGCCGAGACGCCCGAAAGGTTCGAGGCGGCGACGACCGGGGGCGGCGTGCGCGCGTTGACGGCGCTTCGCGACGCGGGAACCATTTCAGAGGTATCGCTCGGGATGAACGACGCCTCGTACGTGTTGCGAATGATTCGCGAGAATCCCCCAGGAACGTTCGACTCGGTCATGATGGCCGGTTCGTGGAACTTGCTCGATCAAGACGGTCTCGAAGTCTTGCTCGAGTGCCAAGCGCGAAACATCAAGGTGCACAACGCCGGCGTCTTCGCCAGCGGCGTCCTCGTCGGCGGTTCGCACTACAAGTACGGCCCCGCTCCCGACGAGATCAAGCGGCGCACCGAAAAGTGGAACGTCTTGGCGCGCGCGTACGACATCCCTCTCCCCGCCATCGCCCTCGCCTTCGCCCTCACTCCCGAAGTCGTCGACTCGTGCGCCGTCGGCGTCAAGTCCCCCGACGAGGTCGCCCAATCCGTCGCCTGGCTCGCCGACGCCGCCCGCGTCCCGCGCCAGCTTTGGCTCGACGCGTTTTCTCAAGGTTTACTCGCGTGGATCCCGTCCTAGGCCCTCGTTCGTCGCGACGACCACGTAATTCAGAAACTTTCGGAAACGCTCGTGCCCACACCCGATCTCGCCTTTTCGCGCGCGAAGATCTCCGCTGACGGGGATCGATCTGGGGAACATTTCGACACATCGCGACGCGCGGTGATGCGCGCGACGACGCGCGCGCCCTCGCGACCGCCGAGTCGGTTGCGGCGATCGTCCGTCGACGCGCGCGACGACGCGCGCGCGCGCGCGTCGTCGTCGTCGTCGTCGACGTCGTCGGAGGGACGGCATCGCATCTCCGCGCGCGACGCATCGTTCGGCGCGGGCGAACGAGACGCGGGCGACGACGCGCGCGCGGCGACGCGAGATGACTGCGCGATGATGGAAGACGACGCGCGAACGTACGAGACGGACGATAGCGACGGGAGCGACACGGTGACGGCGCTGATCGAGAGAACGACGGAGACGGAGAAGATTACGCGAGATTACTGCGCGACGGAGGATTCGGCGCGCGAGCGAACGGGAGACGCGAACGCGAGCGATGCGATGATCGAGGCGTTGGAGGGGAAGATAAAGGCGTGCGAAGGCGCGAGCGCGTCTGGGAAGGGGGCACAGGCGCTGTATGCGAAGAAAGCGGCGGCGGAGACGGCGTTGGGGAAACTCTCCGACGCGTTGACTTCGTCTAAAAGAGTGATCGAGATAGCGCCGCTCTGGTTTCGTGGTTACGTGCTGCTCTCCGAAGTGACGTTGCGACAGTGTTGCGACTCATCATCGGTGAACGACGTGGACGCGGCGAAAGAAATCGCAAAGGCGGCGCTCGAGAGAGCGCTTTTTTTGGAACCAAACGTCTCGAAAGATTCAAAGTTTCTTAGTTTATGCGCGAAAATTGGCGCCATGTCGGCTTCATAGGTCGCCGGCGCGCGGGTCGACATTTAGGTTACGACGATAAGACGCGTCTTATCACACGTCGCGTCTTTCGTCCAGTTTTGCTAGCACTACTCTCTTCTAATACACGTTTTGACTGGTTGTACTAAGCCGCTCTTCGATCGATCACTCGAGCGACAGATTGCTCATGTCTGGTTCATCGCCGTGCTCCACGTCTCTGCTCGTGCGCACGTCCGCGTCTTCGCCGTAACCGATGGCGCAATCGCACTGATACAGCATGAATTGCAAACTGTCTTCGTCGGAAATGTCCAGCGGTACGAATGAAATCAGGGAAAAATCCTCCATGACGCTCGCGATCGCGCGATTGAGCTTGCGATACTTTGGATCCATTCTTTCATCGAGCTCGTCCGCCAACGCGGTGTGATCTGGGGTGAGATATGGGTCCAAAACCGTCTTGTCCTCCAACATGTCCACCTTGCTGAACACGTTGACGTGCGGCAGCTCCAAATGCAACATCGCGCTCTGCGCTTGCAAGCATCCGGCGATAAATTTCGAGCCGTCGGTGATAAATTGCGAATCGAGCACGTACACGCACACCATTCGCCACCCCCAGTTCATCATCTGTTTCGTGAACGATCGAAACGCCGTGTGATGCGAGTACAGCTCGAGTTGCCCGGGGCAATCGAAGATCACCATGTCGTCCTCCGTGTACCCTTCCAGCTGTTCGGCCAGCCAATCGTCCATGTTATCCTCGAAGTACTCCATGCAGAACATGAGCGCGCCGTTCGGGCCGAGGTCTTCCTCCTCCATGACGTCTTCGAGGGAGATGAGTTCGCGAACGTCCGCAGTCACCGGGTAGCGGAAGTCGTCCGCCGCCGGGTCGAGGTTGATCACGTGCACCGTTCGACCGATCGAGGCGCAGTGCTGATGGATGTTGTAACAGTACGTCGATTTACCCGAACCCGCGGGACCGACGACGAGTTGAGCGTACGGCATGGCGGCTGACGAGACGCGAGCGAGGCGACGACTGAGGCGACGACGACGACCGAGGGGCGACTGTCGCGGGGATTTTGATACAAACAAAATGCGTCGAATTGATGATGAGAATAGAGACGCGCGAATCGAATAGAGCTACAGCCTATCCTTACGTTTGCGTCCGGTAAATTTGCTATCGCTTGCGACTTGGACGCCGCGATTTCTGTACTGCTCCTTCTTCTTGTGCACCCACGCTTTGCCTTTGATATTCTTCCCTTTCTTGTACTTCCCGCTCCTATCGCTCTTTCTTCCGTCCATGCGCATTCCTCGTCGCTCGATGTCGTCGTCATCGTCGAACTCTCCCTTCGGCGTCGGCAACTGTTCGGGCGGACCCGCGGCGAGGGCTAAGAAATACTTCTTCGCGCGCGTGGAGTTTGGATAATCCACGACTAAACCACCGCTAAATCCAACGCGAAGCGCCGCCGTCGTGATCATCTCCGCCTGCCTCGGCCCATCGGGGTAGATTTGTAAAATCGCCTTGGCGCCGCGTTTCAGGCTCTTGTACAACTGCGTGAAAAACGTCTTCAATCTTCTTTGCGGCACGTGCGCGCTGTTATCGGCGTTGCACAACCACTGCACCGCGGAAATACTCACGCACCCATCGAATACGCCCGGTCGAAACGGCACTCCGTGTCCCATATCATTCCTCAACACGTCTCCCTCCACCTCGCGCTCCTTCGCCACCTCCAGCATGCTCGCCGACAAATCCATTCCGATCCATTCGTGTCCGAGCTCGGTCAAGCGATCGCCCGACAGCCCGCTCCCGCATCCAACATCGAGCAATAACCTCGGGACGCCGTCGTCCGGGAAGTTTAACAGCTCCACCGCGCGTTCGGTGAGCCGCTCTTGAATCTCCACCACGCGCGAGCTCTGCGAGTACTTTCGAGCCTCGGTGTCGTTATAAAACACGTCCGCGGGCGCGGTGAGCTCGGGACGAGACATCTGTGACCGTGTTCGTCCTTCTCACGACGCGTCGCGCGCGCACACGTCCGCGTCGCGGTGTGCGACGACGCGAAAGTGCTCGGTGCGTGGCGGCGGCGTTTTCCGGTGCGGTCGATCGAAGCCGCATCGCGCGCCGCATCGCGCGCGTTTTCGACGTTCGCGCGCGCAACGCAGCGTGAGCGCACGCTGAGCGCACTCGACGTTCTCGATGGCGTCCATCGCCGGCGTGGACGACACGCTGGACGTCGACGCGACGGACGTGGTGAAAATCATCCTGCAGTGGGCGAGAGAATCCGGACTCGACGCCACGCACGCGGCGCTGTCCGCGGAGACGAACACGTCGTTGAACGCGATTGAAGACGTGGATGCGTTTAAACGCGACGTCACGCACGGAAGGTGGGACGCGGTGCTGCCACAGTTGGCGAAACTGCGACTGCCCAAGAATGTGCTGGAGGATGCGTACGAGCACGTGACGCTGGAGATGTGCGAACTGGGTGAACAAGACACCGCACGGGCGATTCTGAGGCAATCAAACGTCATGCGAGTGATGAAAGAGGAACAGAGTCGGCGGTACGGACGATTAGAGCATTACGTGAGCGCGAGGACGTTCACCGCGGAGGACGCGTACGCGGGGACGACGAAGGAAAAGCGACGGGAAAAGTTAGCCGAGGCGCTCTTGCGAGAGGTGGTCGTCGTGCCGCCGTCGAGATTGTTGGCGCTCATCGGCCAGGCGTTGAAATGGCAGAAGAGCACTGGGGCGCTGCCGCCTGGGACGGCGTTTGATTTGTTTCGAGGCCAAGCGCAGGTGGAGGAGGAAGAGGAAGAGCAGTGTCCGACGACGTCGCACAAGAGGATCAAGTTTTCCAAAAAGTCCTTCCCCGAGTGCGCGCGATTCAGTCCTTGCGGTGGTATGTTGGCCACGGGTTCGGCGGATGGATTCATAGAGATTTGGGATCCGTACAGTGGTAAGTTGAGAAAGGATTTGAAGTATCAGGCGGAGGATACGTTGATGATGCACGACGACGCCGTGCTCGCGCTCGCCTTTAGCCAAGACTCCGATATGCTCGCTTCGGGTTCACAAGATGGTAAGATCAAGGTCTGGCGCGTGAGCACGGGTACGTGTTTGAGAAAATTCGAAAAAGCTCATCAAGGCGGCGTCACGAGCGTCACCTTTAGCAAGGATGGTTCGCAGGTGCTCAGCGGATCTTTCGACGGTCTCGTTCGAGTGCACGGATTAAAGAGCGGTAAATTATTGAAAGAGTTTAGAGGGCATACGTCGTATGTGAACTCGGTGGCTTTCACAGAAGATGAGACGGATGTCGTCTCTGCGTCGAGCGACGGTTCAGTCAAGGTCTGGGACGCGAAGACGTCCGAGTGCAAGTGCACTTTCAAGCCGCCACCGCCGGTTAATCCGAACAAAGACGATGACGAAGAGACATATCAAACTGGTACAGTCCCAGCCGTGTTGTCTGCGATTCCACATCCGAAAAATGACGCACAAATTATCGTCACTTCGAAATCAAACGCCGTCGTCGTGTGCACGCTCGCGGGCGACGTCGTGGAAACGTACTGGACGAACAAGACCGCGCTACCGCACACCATCGTCGCGGCGACGCCTTCACCGCGAGGTGAATGGATTTACGCCACGAGCGAAATCGGTGAACTGTATTGCTTTAGCACCGAAACCAAAAAGCTCGAGTCCACCGTCTTCAACCTGCACGAGAGCTCCACGCTCGGCGTCGCTCACCATCCTCGAAGAAACCTCGTCGCCACGTTTAGCTCTATCGGCGAACTCAAGACTTGGAAACCGTGAGCGCTGATCCCGTTAAAATTTGTATCTCATTAGTTGGAATGCGTATCGTCGCGAGAGACGCTCGAATCCGACCTCGCCGTTCTCCAGTCTCGTCGTCGCGGCAACAACACTTAGACTTCACTTCCACGCGCTGATCTCGCGCTCCATGGACGGTCACTACCGCAAAAATGCAAAATCCATCGAAGGCATGATTCGGCGCGCTTCTACGAAAGAGAAAGCCGCGGTCGCGTGCTCGGTGGTCACACTGATCCTCCTCGCGATGCGCTTCTTCATCACCGATCACGACGTGCTCTTCTTGCTCGCCGAGTTCGTGCACTTCGTCGGAATCGGGTTTCTGGCGTACAAGCTGCTGAAACATAAAAACTGCACCGGATTGAGCCTGAAGACGCAGCAGTTGACGGCGGCATTCCTTGCGATTCGGTTGTATTGTTCGTTGATGATGGAGTACGACTGGCACACGCTGTTGGACGCGTTGACGTTGGCGGCGACGATATGGGTGTGTAAGATGATGAAGACGAGCGTGCGGACGACGTATAATGAAAATTTAGATCCAACGCCGCTGGCGATCATCGTCGGGCCGTGCGTGGTGTTGGCGGTGTTCGCGCACCCGACGACGCGACACTGGTGGATTAATCGCGTGGCGTGGGCGACGTGCGTGTACTTGGAGGCGATCAGCGTGCTCCCGCAGTTACAGATGATGCAAAAGGCGAGGGTAGTGGAGAGGTTTACGGCGAATTACGTGTTCGCGTTAGGCGTGGCGCGATTTTTGTCGTGCGCGCACTGGATTTTGCAAGTGTTTGACGGGAAATCATACTTGCAGACGGCGCTCGGCAAAGGGATCTGGCCGGTGATGGTGTTGGTCAGCGAGATCGTGCAGACGGGAATTTTAGCTGATTTCTGTTACTACTACGTCTTGTCTTTTGCGCAGGGAGACGCCAACGTCCACCTTCCTGTGTGACGAACTTGTGTCATAATCAGTTGCTCCATCAAATTAAAAACGCGCTACGCGACGTTATCGTGTCCTACGTTCGCCACGATGACCGATGCCTTCGGTGCTATCTTTTCTAAAGTTAACCTCACCGTGCAATCGTACTTGACGTGCGCGCCGGGGCACTCGAGCAACAAACACTGCTCGATCGAAGACAAGTCTTTTCCTTGTGCCACCATTCGAGCGAACACGACTTGCAACGGACTCATCGACGGATTGTACGCGGCGCATTCCAGCGACCATCCTACGAACACTCCACCACAGCTCGTTTTGATCGCAATACCAGCGCGCGATGAGCTATAAGGCGCGTACGCTTTACGCATCGCCTCGAGCGCGAGCGGCACCAGCGCGTTCCAGTCGTCGCCGTGACGCTCCAGCAAGTGCGTCAACGGCATCAAGTCAGCCGACGGAGGCACCTTCTCTCCGTGCACGTAAGCTAACGTAGCGAATTGTGCGTTCATACCAGAATCATCGACCCACGACTTTTCCAACAGCAGCGTTCTCGCGCTCTCGTCCTCGCCGTCGTCTAACAAATCCATCGGCCCAAACGCGTGCGGCAAAAGCTCCGCCAGCGGCGACCGCCACTTCCTCGTCACGCACCGCAAGCCCCCGGCGTCGCGTAATTCATTCATAAATTGTCTACAGTGTCCACACGGCGCCTCCGTGGTCGCGATGGCTTCTACTTTCCGTTCCTCGTTCGCCATCGCCGTGACGAGCGCAAACTGCTCCGCGTGTATGGAGTGATTCAGCGGTACCGCGCTGATTTCCACGTTCACCCCCAAGTACACGTTCCCGCTCGCCCCTCGAGCCGCGGCGCCGACGTGAAATCGACTCGTCGGCGGTCTGGCGTACCTCGACACGCTCTGCGCGAACCGCAGGAGCAACGCATCCGCGTCATCGGTGGATAGCGCGCGCCGCGTCGTGCTCACGACGCTCTCGAGAACGACAAAGCTCCCTCGAGCGACGGCGTCGTCGACGACGCGCGCGACGATGTCTTCGTGCGCGTCCGCGGGCATCGCGCGCGAGCGAGCGCCGAGACGACGTGTGACGACGGCGCGTCCAGAAGGAAATATTCAATGAAAAATGTGCTATGGCGTGCTCGCGTCGCGACGGCGCGTTTACTCGGAAGGGGCTTCGATCGGCGCTTGGTCGACGGCGGGCTTCGTTTCGTTGACGAGATTTTCGGCGCCGTCGACGATCTTCATGGAGATGATCTCGTCGTCGACCTTGAGATCGCGCAGGAGCTCTTGGTTCTCGACGACGTAACCGAAGATGGAGTAGCGACCGTCCAAAATGTTGGTGCCGGACGGCGTGAGTTCGGATTCGCGAAGGAGGAAGAAGAACTGGGACGACGCCGAGTTCGGTTCCGCTTCGCGACGCGCCATCGCGAGCGTACCGAACGCGTTGAACGGCAGCACCGGCTGGTCGCGGTAACGGCCGAGTTCCTCCAGCGTCAACTCGTATTCCGGCACCTTGTCGCCTTGCACCATGATTTCCAGAGGAACCGTGCGCTCGACGCCGCCAAGCTTGAAACCGTCACCGCCCTTCGGCTTACCGCTTTGTACGACGAAACCATCGGAGCGCTGGATCGGCATCTTGTCGTAAAAACCCAAGTTGATCAAATCGGCAAAGTTACCCGCGCTCACCGGGGCGTTGTAACCGTCGAGGACGATCTTCAACACGCCGCCATCCGTGTTCGCGTTGTCCTTGATTTTCACCAGCATGTCCACCGTCGCCCGACCCTTCAACAACGGCCTGTCCGCGTATTGCGCGGGGACGTCAAATGGGAAACCATCAATCATATCTTCCTCGATGCGACCGACGAGCGAGAGCGCCTCTTGTTGCTGCAACGGCACCTCTTGCTTGTCCTTTTGAGCGACGATGACTTGGAAATCCGTCAACACACTCTCGAGCTCTTTCAATGCCTGCTCACCGTCCGCCTTCTTCCCCGACGCGAGAGCCTCAACGATCTTACCGCGTTGCTCCTTGACAATCTTCAAAGAGCCGTTCACGCTCGATTCGACGCCGGAGAATTTCACTCCCGGCACGCGCAAGTCGTCGCTGATGCTCTCGAGCTTCTTCTGAATGGCGCGAATCGGCTTATTGCTCACCGGCAACGCGTTTCGCAACAGCGCCTTGGCGTTCGTGATGGGATTCGCTTCCAATCCAGCGACTTGGCCGATCTCCATCGGCGTCACCGGCGACGCGAACGCTTCCAGAGTCGGCGCGGAGACGCACGCCGTCGCGGCGATCGCCATCAAACTCTTCGCGATCGATTTCGCCGCGCTCGGGGCGTCTTCGCCCGCAGCGTGCGCGCGCACGACGGTCAACGCGCTTTGCTTGCGCGTGTTGACTGTTTTCGCGCGCAAAGCGCGCGCTGGGCGCGCGCACGCGCGTCCGATGGTGGGTGACGTCGACCCCGGCATTTTGGATAAAGTCGTCCTTTACGAGCGTCCACCAACGCGCTGAGTCGCACGAACGCGCTCGGGCGCGACGAAAAGCGCGTCGAAGCGAGTTTCCGTCTTCGGAGTCGTGCTGCGACGAGCGCGCGCGAATGTGCGGTCGCCCCGCGCGCGCGCCGCGGTTTTCGCAAACTATCGGCTACTCTAACGCTACAAACTCTAGACGCGCGCGTCGTCACCTGCGCCCGGCGGGCTCGCGATACGCCCTATTCGCGCGATACAACGCGTAGATTTCATCCCCTCCGATCGACGCGTCCGTCGGGCGGCTGCCCAGTCCCGCGCGCGCGGGTCCGTCTGTCTCGCGCGCGTTCGCCGTCGGCGCCGCGCGCGTCGGCGCCGCCGCCGTCCCCGCCCGACCGCGTTCCGACGCCCGCGCGCGCTCATCGTGCTCCAACATCGATTTCGCCGACGCCGAGGCGTCGTATCCGCGCACGTCGCGATCGAACCGCTCGAGTCGACGCTCGACGTACGCTCGCGGCGGTTCCCGCGCCGCCCTCGTCGTCGTCGCCTCCACCGCGCGGTACAGCCCCGCGACGCCCGCGTTCGCGCGTCGCGCGCGCATCGCGAGCGTCCCGACCGCCGTTCCCGTCCCGCGCGTCTCGCGCGTCGTCGCGCGCGCGTCGAGATCGATCTCGTTCGCGTCGCCCGCGCCCGAGTCTCGCGCGTCGTCCCGCGCGCGCGCCCCGAGCGCCGCCGCGATGCGCTCGGCGCGCCTGCGCGCCTCCTCCACCATCGCGCTCGCGGGCGCGGGCTCCATCGCGCGCGGCGCGTCGCCGCGTCGCCGCGTCGTCGGCGCGCTGTGTCGACGCCGTGTCATTTCATGTCGCGCGCGTCGCGGCTCGTCTCGCTCGCCCCGCGCGCTCGCGTCGCGCGCCGACGCGCGACGCGCGCGATGGCGGGACCGCCGACGCCCGCGCGACCGCTCGGGCGCGTCGCGCGCGGCGCGGCGACGGCGAGGGTGAAGATCGACGCGTGGTTGGACTTTGCGTGCCCGTTTTCGGGACGGTTTTGGAGAAACTGCACGGCGGCGTGGGCGAGTTACGACGGGAAAGCGGACGTCGCGATCGTCGTGTACAATCAACCGCAACCGTGGCACGCGCAGAGCGCGCTGGCGCACGAGGTGTCGTTGGGGGTGGAACGACTGCGCGGCGAGGACGCGTTCGTCGCGTTTTGCGAGGCGGCGTTTAGCGAGAAAAACTGGGACAAGTTCACGGATAAGTTCACGGAAAAGATGACCAAGGGGGAGATGTACGATTTGTACGTCGACGTCGCGCGCGAGGCGATGACGGGCGCGATGGGCGCGGACGCCGCGGCGTCGACGGCGGGCGAAGTGCGAAAACTTTTGGAATTGGACGCCGAGGCGTTGGCGCGCGGGGAGAAGAATCCGGGCAACGCGATGACGCAGCAGTTGAAGTTTTACGTCAAACTCGGACGGCAAACGGGCGTGCACGTGTCGCCGAGCGCGTACGTGAACGGACTGTTCGCGGATACCTCGAGCGGGTGGAGCGAGAGCGAGTGGCACGCGTTTTTCGACGCCGCGCGTGGCAAGTGAGCGCAGCGATCATCGCGCCGCAGCTTCTCGTCAGTCTTAGCGAATGCCTTTTAAACTCTAATTACAGACAAAGCGAGATAACATCACGGATCCTCTGACTTTTCTTCGTTCGCCTCGGCGGCGTCGCGTTCGGCGAGCTCCGCCTTGGCCTGGTCGAGCAGATCCTTGCCGTCGAAATAATCCAGCGTCTTTTGTCCGGCGAGCGCGATCAATCCGACGCCGTTCGCCGCGTACACGAACGTGGCCAAGTACGTCAGCCCCTCGACGATCGTGCGCACGGTGATGGAAATTTGTCGCACCGTCTCGCTCTCCGGCAGCGCCTTCCCGTCGAACGACGCGCTCACCTTGGACGCGAACGCGTACAGCACGACAGAGATCCCGATCCCCGTCAAACCTCCGGTAAAACTCTGCATCGCCGTCAGCTCTTTCGTCTTCTTCGCGCGCTCTTCGTCGATTTTCGCTCGTTCCTCCTCCGGCAACCTATTCGCCACGCGAAACTCCCTCGCCTTCCCGCTTCGCTTCTGCACCGCGCGCGCAAAGTACCAGAACGAAAACCCCGTGAACAGGACGCCGAACACGTTCTGCAGCGGCGTCGCCTCTTCCGTGGGCACGCCGTACGAGTCGTACACCCCCGCGACGGCGACGCCGCCGTCGACCGCCGCGACCCACGCCGCCGCCGCCGCCGCGCGCGCCGTCGCCGTCGCCGTCGCCCGCCCTCGCGCGCGCGCGTCCGCGTCCGCGCGCGCGACGCCGTTTCTCGCGTCACCGTCCTCGTCCGCGCGCGTCGTCGTCGTCGTCGCCGTCGTCGCGCGCGTCGTCGTCCTCATCTTTCGTTCGCCGTCGCCGCGCGTCGCCGTCCACCGTCGCGTCGCGCGCGCGCGTCGCGCCGCGGGCGCCGCGCGCGCGCGCGCGCGCGCGCCCGTCCGCGCCCGCATCGCCCCGTCTCGCGTTCGCGCGCGCGTGTGCGGCGCGCCCGCGCGGCGCCGCGTCACATCGAGTCGCGCCGTCGTCGATCGATGTCGCGCGACGCCGACGCGCGCGGGCGCGCGGTGTACGTCGGGAACCTGCCGCTCGACGCGTCGTCGCGCGACGTCGACCGACGGTTCGCGGCGCACGGCGTCGTGGCGCGCGTCGAGGTCAAGCGACCGCGACATCCGCCGGCGTTCGCGTTCGTGACGTTCGACGACGCGCGCGACGCCGAGCGCGCGGCGCGGGCGGAGGACGGGACGACGTTCGATGGGAGACGCGTGCGCGCGGAGCTGGCGCGGGGACGACGGGACGGCGGGAGGGAGAGGGAGAGGGAGAGGGAGAGGGAGGCGCGCGGCGACTGGGACCGCGGCGACCGGGACGACGGCGACGGGCGCGATAGATACGCGGGACGGATGCGAAGCGATCGAGAGGGGCCGTACGATCGACCGCGATGGCGCGATGGCGCGGACGCGCGATCGATGGTGCGGGAGCGCGCGGCGACGCGAAAGACGGAGCATTCGGTGAAGGTGGAGGATTTGCCGCGAGGCGCGGATTGGCGAGACGTGAAGGACGCGTTTCGACGCGCGGGACGGGTGACGTACGCGAGCACGTTCGTCGATCGCGATGGACGGAGGTGCGCGGAGGTACACTTTGAGAGCGCGGACGACGTCGAACGAGCGATCGACGCGTTCGACGATAGGGAGTTTGAGATTTCCGGCGGCGCGCGCGAGTACGTGCGGGTGTTTCGTCGAGCGCCGAGACGTCGTCGAGAGGGCGGGCATCGACCGCGGAGTTACTCGCGCGAGCGGTACTCCGATGACCGCGTCCGGCGCGCGCGAAGTCGCAGCCGTAGCTTCAGCCGTAGCTTCAGCCGGTCGCGCAGCCGCAGTCGCGACGAACGCGACGACGGCCCGTCGCGGAGCCCGTCGCCCGAAATCATCGAGCGACGCCGCTCGCGCAGCAGAACGCCGTCGCGGCGCGACGACGATTCGCCTCGGCGCGGGCGGTCGCCCACGCCGCGGGGCGCGCGATCGCGCGAGCCCTCATTCGACGACCTCGCGGCGAACGATTAACGAACGATTCAATTTCTAAAATTCTTCACAAAATCACTTCATCTTTTCAATCGCCGCTCGACAGTCGACGCTCGCGCCGCGTCCTTTCCCTCGCTCGAACGCCTCGAGCACGCGCCAAATCAACGCCTCGTACTCATCCTCTAAAAACTCCCCATCCTCCGTCACGAACTCTTCGCACCGCACGTCGCATCGCACCGCGTCCTTCGCCTCGCACTTCCCGTCGCTCTTCGCGCTCACGATCACCTCGAGCGTCTCCGCCAGTCGCGCGCACCGCACGTGCACCGTCAGCCCATCCTTCGACCGTTCGTTTCTCGCCCACGCCGCCGGTTCGCGTCCATCGCAATCCACCCCTCGCGCTCGCGTCAGCAGCAGCGCGTCTCGCTCCGCGTACTTCGCCACGCACGGCGCCCCGCACGCCAGCGCCCCGTACGCCGCCGCGCACGCCCATCGCGTCGCGTCGTTCGTCATCGTCACCGCGTGCGCCGCGCACGCCGCGCCGATCGCCGCGATCGACAGCGCGATCTTCGCGTCCACCGTGCGCGTGTCCTCGTCGTAGCCCGCGTCGAGGACCGCGCACACCGTCGCGTCGTCGTACGCGCGCCGCACCGCGACGTGGTCGTACACGTTCGAGATCGGCGTCGCCATCGCGCGTCGCGGTCGCGATCGAGCGTCGCGATTTCGGGGTCGCGCGCGTCGTGCGCAGCGCGCGTCGCGCGGCGCTCGCGCGCGTCGTCGCGCGCGCGCGTGTGCGGGACGGCGTCGAACGCGTTCGCGACGCCATCGCGCGCGTCCCGCACACGCGCGCGCGGCGTCGCGCTCGATCGCGCTCGATCGCGCTCGATCGCGCGCCGCGACGCGGCGTCGAACGCGGCGCGCGCGCGATGGCGCGCGAGCGACGCAGGGACGACGTGACGCTGCCGCGAGCGACGAAACTCGCGCTGATTCGCTTCCCGGGATACGTCGACGACGTCGACGCGTGCGAACGGATGCTGGGCGGACGCGCGGCGCTGTCCGAGGCGTGCTTTCCGAGAGAAACCTCGCGGCGACGCGCGGCGGGAGGGCGCGCGACGTCGGAGGACGGCGCGACGACGGGGCGACGACGACGGGACGGCGGGCGGTTGGAGCTGCGATTCGCGAACGCGAACGCGAACGCGAAGGCGAAGGCGAACGGGCGTCGGTCGGTGGCGTACGGCGAACGAAGGGAGACGCGGTCGATCGTGTTGAAAATGACGGAACGCGCGGACGCGAACGGCGGGACGAGGACGGAGGTGGAGGCGATCGGGTTGGCGCGGCGAGTGTTTTTGTTTCGAGGCGCGGCGGATTTCGGACGACGAAACGAGGGACGAGACGACGACGCGGGACGACGGGACGCGGTTGACGGGGTGAAGTGGTTGAAGGATGCGAAGGGAGGGGCGAACGATCCGTTCGAGCTCGGGAACGAGGGCGATGGGGGGGTCGGGGGGATGGGCGCGACGTCGCTGCGGCCGCCGTTGTACACGCGAGACGACATTCCCGTGGCGAATTATTTTGAGCAAAACGATACGGGGGCGACGACGACGCGGGAGGTTGATTTCCACGAGATCGCGGTGCCTACTCGAGGTTTGGCGATGGAAGACGCCTCGAGCGCGGCGGTGAGCGCGATGCGGGCGTTGATGGAAGAGAGAGACGTTTGGGCGCCGCTCGCGGCGTTGGCGCGTCTGCCGAAATCGTTGGCGGACGAAATCGTTTCGCGAAAGCTTCACGCGACGACGTGTTATCAGTTCTCGAGCGGGCCTTTTAAGAAGTCGTGGATTAAAGTCGGCGTCGACCCGCGATTTGATAGGACGTACGTGCGTCATCAAACCGTGACGCTTCGATTACCCGCGAATTGGTTTCGGGACGACGACGAAGAGGGCGCGCGTCGCAAAGAGCGATTCTCCCTCAGCTCGCGCGCCGATCGCGGATATCACGCCGCCATTCACGGGTTTCGAGCGATACCGGACGCGAGACACCCAGTCTTATCGCTCGCTGATATCGATCTGCCGAGCGTGCGCGCCGCGGTGGAACGCGCGGCGACGTGCGAGGACCCGCCGAGCGCGTGCGACGAGCGTCGCGGCTGGCTATCCGCCGCGCTTCATCGCAAGATCCAGCGCGCCATACTTCGCGGCTACCAAACATTGCTGAACGGTGGTGACCCGATCGCCGTCGACGAAGCCTCGATGGCCGACGCGGACGACGCCGCGGTGGACGACGATTTCATCGCGAACGACGCCGCCGCGCCCAAAGTCGCCGCCGACGACGACGAAGGCGACGAGTACGAAATTCTCGCCGGCGACGATGATTCCGGCGACGACGACATCGCGTAGAAATAGATTGTGTAACGAAATAGACGCACGCTTTGATTCGCGCGTTCGCGTTCGCGTTCGCGTTCGCGTTCGGCGCCTAGGGCAACAGTCCCGCGCGCGCGCGCCGCCCGACATTCGCCGTCGCGCGCGTCGCGCCGCGTCTCGCACGCGACAAACACGCTTCGCGCGCATGTCCACCACCGCGCTCGCGCGCGCGGCGTCCAGAATCGCGCGCGCCGCGCTCGAAACTTCCGCGTCGACGCCTCTGACGCGATCGATCTCCTCCACCGCCGCGGCGTCGCGCGCGCACGGTCTAGACGCCTTCGTGGACGCGAACAGAGACGAAAAAACCTTCGTCGGTCGCGAGTGGCTCGCGAGCGACCTGCGGAACAAGTCGTACGAGGACCTGCACGAGCTGTGGTACGTGCTGCTCAAGGAGCGAAACATGCTGCTGACGGAACGATACCTGGCGAGAACGAATCGCGAACCCATGCGAGCGCCGCAGAGGATGACCAAGGTGAGAAAGAGCATGGCGAGGATTAAACTCGTGCTCACGGAGCGGGCGAGAGAGGAAGCGGGAGGAGATCCGCAAAAGTTATTCGAGATGATGCGTTTGATAAACGCCAAGTGAGCGCGCGTCTCGTTTGTAAATAGCCACGTTAGCGACTTCGTTCACGCGCGACGTTCGCCGCTGGGCTAATGGGCTAATGGCCTAATGAGCTAAGCGTCTACTGGGCGTCGCTATGATTATGTTCGCCGAGCGCGTCGGTCTCGCCGCCGTCGTCGTCGTCGTCGTCGTCGCTCGCTCGACCGAGTTCAATCCAGCACGACAGCGCAGTCTCTTCGCGTTCGCGGACTCCGAGCATTAATCGAGGGATGCGATGTCGTAAATCGACGATGCACGAACACCCGGTGAATTGAATGTCATTCTCGACGCCGATCCTGTTCGCGCACACGAAGTACGGGCTCATTGTTTTGCCTAAAAGAGGCTGCAGCCTCGACATCCAGTAAGACACCGTCTCGCCGAAATCGACAGGCTTCCGTTTGATCTCTTCTGGGTCGTCGGGATGCGCCGACGTCCACGCCGAGCTGAAGAGAATCAAATCGCTCCCGACGCACGCGTTCGCGAGCTCGAAATCCGTCCAAGGCGCCTCGAATTTGTACGGATTAATATCCATGCAAATCGCCGACACGCACTTCACGTCCCGAACCACCTCGGCGTACGCCGACCCCGCGCCACGGACGAAGCACTTCATCGCGAGCGTGAAAACCTCAAAACCTCGGCGTCCCTCGACCGCCCACGCCTCGTCCACGAAGTACAGGTGCGATTTGTCGTACCGACGCGCGACGTCGCCGTCGGGCGCGAAAACCGTCTGCGAGTTGAACAACTCCCCGCTCGTCGCCTCCTCCCTGCAGTGTCCGAGCGCCACGTGCGTGTCGTACGTCATCGCGATCTCGCGCGCCCACGCGAGCGCGCGCGCGCTCTCGCGCGCCACCGCGCGCGCGTCGTCCTCGTCGCGCAACGCGTAACGACTGAAACCGAGCTCCGGGCAAACAACCATCCCCACGCCTCGATCGCGCGTCAGCGCCGCGCGCACGCGCGCGTCGACGCGCGCGACGTTCTCCGCCACCGTTTCCGCGCGCGTCGGGTCCGTCTGCACGACGCACACGCGCGCGCGCGCGTCCTCACCGCGCATGCCCGCCGCCGCCGCCGGCACACTGTGACGCCGCGCGTCGTCGCGCGCGCGCGCGCTCGGCCCTCGCCGCGCGAACGCGCGCGCGATGATCTCCAGCCTCGCCTGGGTGCCTCCCGGCGCCGCGAGCGCGTCGCCCAAGTACGCGGACGTCCCCGAAGAGGAGCTCGAGCGGCTCGCGCATCGCGCGCGCGACGTCGCGCGTCGCCGCGACTCGCGACGGCGCGACTCCGACGCCTCGGACGCGTCGGAAGACGAGGATGGGATGACGGACGATGATTCGGACGCGTCGAGCGGCGACGCGTCGGACGAGAGCGACTGGGAAGAGGTCGAGGCGGACGCGGAGGAGGATTTGGACGAAATGGCGGCGGACGAAGAAGACGCGAAAGAAACGACGACCAAGGCGGTGGCGAAGGCGAAGGCGGTGGCGAAAGCGGCGAAAGGAATGGTTGATGATCTCGCGGAACTGAACATGGACGCGTACGACGATGAAGAGGAGGATGAACGCGCGGCGGCGGGACGGTTGTTCGGAAGCGGACGCATGACGCACTACGACGGAAACGAGGACGATCCGTACATGACGATTAAGGATAGCGATGACGACGAGGATGAGATGCCGGACGATATGACGATGGCGGAGACGGATTTGGTGATATTGGCGGCGCGAACGGACGAGGATGTGTCGCATTTGGAGGTGTGGGTGTACGAGGAGGCGGGAGTGACGGGGAACGCGGAGACGAATTTGTACGTGCATCACGACGTGCTTTTACCGGCGTTTCCGTTGAGTGTGGCGTGGATGAATTGCGCACCCAAGAGCGGGACGAATGAAGTCAACTGTGCGGCGATCGGGACGATGTATCCAGGGATCGAGATTTGGGATTTGGATTGCGTGGACGCCGTCGAGCCGGTGACGACGCTGGGGGGATATTCAGACGAGGCGATCAAGGCTGCGAGTAAAAAGGGTAAGAAGGGCGGCAAGAAAGAGTCGAAAGCGTTGAAAGGCGGCTCACACGAAGACGCCGTCATGGGATTGTCGTGGAATCGCGAGTTTAGAAACGTCCTGGCGTCGGCGAGCGCCGACACGACGGTTAAGATTTGGGACATCGCGACGGAAACCGCCTCGCAAACGCTGAATCATCACAAAGGGAAAGTGCAGGCGTGCGAATGGAACCCAGCTGAACCTACTGTGCTTCTCACAGGATCTTACGATAAAACGGCTCAAGTTGTAGACGTCCGCGCGCCCGATAATGCATCACTTACGTGGAAAGTCGGCGCCGACGTCGAGAGCGCAATTTGGCACGTCGGATCGCCGACGCAGTTTTTAGTATCGAACGAAGATGGGCTCGTGATGTGCTTCGATACACGCATGGGATCAAAGTCGGACTGTGTTTTCAAGCTCCAGGCGCACGACAAGGCCACAACAGGGCTGAGCATGGCGTCTGGTGCGCCCAACCTATTGACGACGTGCTCCACGGACAAGTCGATCAAATTGTGGGATTTGAACGATGGTAAACCGTCCTTACTGTGTCAGCACTCTCCTCAAGTGGGAGCTATTTTTGCGTGTGGATTTTCGCCTTCGGTGCCGTATTTGATAGCCGCCGCTGGCTCCAAGGGCACCGTGGCGGTTTGGGACATCCTGTCGGAAGCCGCAGTCAAGCAAACTCACGGAAAAACTCTCGAACAATACTATCGCGTGTCAAAGTAATAAAAACTACCAATCACTAGATTTCACTACAAAGTTACGCGTTCAACTGTCGCGTGAGGGTCTCAAACTTCTCTTGAAGAAGCTTTTCGCGCGTTCGCGCGGCTTCCACAAGCTCGAGCCAGTATTCGATTCTATTAGGCGCTGCGCGTTCTTCTTGCACGTGCAAAACGGCGTAAGACGCCGCCTCAGTGGACAAAGCCTTGACTTCCTCCACAGTCTTCTTCAGTTTGTTGCACAATTCTCCATTCCGCTTCTGAAGCCCGGCCGTGAGGAGGATACATTTTTGCTCCAACTTGGCTGCGCGTTTTGCGTCCTTCTCCATTTCCCCTCTAACGAGTTCGAAAGTCGCTTTTGCCGCTTCGAGCTGTTGTTCTTTCGACGCTTCATCGACAGAGATCTGCGCATTGAGACTCGGTACGAAAATAAGTTTCTTCCGCTCCGCGACGAGCGCAGCGGAGAAGGCTTCGGCGAAATCTTCTCTCGACACGTTTTGCTCTCGCAACATCTCATCAGCCTCCGTATCGACGAGTCGACGGGCCGCCACGAGCAAAGATTCGTCAAAATCTTCGAGTGCGGGCGCGGACTTGGACTTCTTGCCATATTTGGCGATGTCGTTCTCAAGCAAGGCGTGCGCCTCTTCGTTGACGAGCTTCGAAATCGAATCCTCGGCGAGCGGCGCGACTGGCGTCAACTCAGTCGGTCGAGGTAAATCGCGCTGGACAGCTTGGGAGCGCTTACGGCGTTGAATCGCTTCATACTCCGCCAAGGCCGCGGCTTCGCGCGCACGAACGTCGGCTTCATCTTCCACGACGGCGTCCTCCATCGGCTCGTCTTCCATCGGCTCGTCTGGGAGATCAATTTGATATTCGTTTTGTGGCTTCGGAAGCGACATGAACGCACTCTTCAATGAGGCAGCAGTCGACGCAGTGTGTGCACGTCGCTCTCGCGCCGAGAGATCGCCGAAGTGCGAGGCATACTGGTCGTTGATGTTCAATCCGTCGCGAATGGGCGTTTGCCCGTGCAGTGACGGCGTCGCGCCCATGTGCGAGCTCACATCACTTCGCGACGGCGTCGGTGCCGCTTTCGCGTGGCTTGGCGTCGCACCAGCAAAGTCAGTGGGCATGACGGCCGCCGCCTCTTCAGCACCACCGAATAAAGTCGACTGTTGTTGACGTCGGGCGGCTTGCTGCTGGGCCTCGATCAAAATCGCGTCGCCCCCGACTTGAGGCGTTCGCATCGGCGTTCGCCCGGCTAATCCGGACGAGGTCGCCGGCGTTTGCCCGTATGATCCTAATAGCCCAGATGCAGGCGTCGCGCTGCCGTCGTCGAGCAAGCCGACGCCTCCTTTGCCAATCTTTGCGATGTCCTCCAGCTCTCGGTCAGACACTTGCGGCGTCGGTAACATGAGCTTCGATCGTCGAAAAAACGACGCGTCGTTCACTTTGAGCGCTTGTTGTACTGCACCGGGCATATCGCGACGCTCTTGCATTTTCTGTTTCGCCGCCTCACGCTTCTTGCTCTCTTCGTCTAATTGCTTTGCGCTCTTCTTCCCTTCGAGCTCGGCGAGCGAAATTGGTTTAAACACCTTTGCAGATTGCTGCTTTGCAAATGCTTCGTCTTCTTCGCGCGTATCGTACATCACTGCGTCCGGCTTTCGTTCAAACGCGATTTCGGCGTTGTAATCCACGCCTCGAACGCGCTTTGCGCGCCGCACGTGTGCGATTCCTGCCGCCTTCAGTTCGCGCTTCTTTTGCAACTCAGCCAACCTTCTCGCCTCCTCCAACTGCTTCTCCCGTGCTTTTCGCTTCGCTTTTTTACCCTTCGTGTTCGCAAGTCTCGCTCGAGCCTCAGCGAGCATCTCCTTCTCGTCTTCATCCATATCCACCGCATCCGGTTTCGCCGGCTTCGTCTCTGGGTTAGGGTCAATTTCCCCCGGACGCAGTCTTCTCGGATCATCTCCGGCGTCGTAATCGTCATCCTTCGCGCACGCCGCATCGAGTAACTTCTCATATCTCTCCAAGCACTGACTCGGCGTCCGTCCGACCACGGGCGCGATCGTTCTCCACTGCGTCGGCATCAATTTCGCCAGGTGCAGCAGCTTTTCGTCCTCCTCCCGCGTCCACTCCGTCTTTTTGATGCTCGGATCGAGCCATTCGAACCATCGCGCTTTGCACTGCTTCGCCGACTTCCGATTCAACAGCGACGCGATTCTCGGCCACTGGTTCTTGCCGTACTTCATCACCGCCGCCTTTAAGATCTCATCTTCGGTGTTTTTCCACACGCCGCCTTTGATTTGGATGCGCATGGTTCGCGTCTCTCTTCCGTCGTCGTCGGCGTCGTCGTTCGCACGAAGGGCGCGGCGCTGAAAGCGTCTTTACCTTCGTCTTCGTCGCGAGACCGCGCGCGTCGGTCGGTCGGTCGTGACGCGCGCGCGCGACTGGCGCACGATCGCGGGGCGAGAATGCGCCGGCGAGGCGGCGAGACGCAAGGTTGCTTGTTATTATTTCAACGCGGCGGCGCCGAGGCCCCTACGCGACGCGTCGTGCGCCGTGATAAGTAGTAAAGTATACGAAAGCGCATATTAAGTCGCAACATCGCTTCGGACGACCGAAGGAGTGCGTTATTGACGTTTACGTTAATGACTGTTAACGACGACGACTGTTCGACGCCGGTTATTGACTGTTAACGACGACGACTGTTCGACGCCGGTTATTGAGGGGAGTAATATCGTTAGACGTTGACGGCGCCGCCCTTCTTGGAGCCGCTCGGGTCTTCACTGTACGCCTTCGCGCCGTGCATGGAGACGTCCAAGCCCATCCTGCGGTCGCCTTCGCGGGGGACGACATCCATGAACTTTTCGAGAACCTTGATGATGGCGTAGCCCATGACGAAGGAGTACGCGGCGCAGCCGACGGCGGCGAGCAGCTGCTTGCCGAAGAGCTTACCGCCAGCTTCGAAGGCATTCCCAGTCATGGCGGCGCTGGAGAAGATGCCGACGCAGAGGGTACCGAAGAAACCACCCATACCGTGCACGGCCCACACATCGAGCGCGTCGTCGAGGTTGTACTTCTTCGTGAGTTCGATGCACGCGTAGCACCACGGCACGCAGAGCGTACCGATGGTGAGCGCGGCCCACGGCTTGACGTACGCGGCGCACGGCGTGATGGTGGCCAAACCAGCGATAGCGCCGACGCAGGCGCCAACAAGGGTGGGCTTGCCTTCCATCTTCCACTCGAGCATGAGCCAGAAGAAGAGAGCGGCGGAGGCGGAGATTTCAGAGTTCATCGCGGCGAGCGCGGCCGACTCGTTCGCCGCAAGGGCGGAGCCGCCGTTGAAACCGAACCAGCCGAACCAGAGAAGACCGGTGCCGAGGGCAACGAAAGGGATGTTGTGCGGGTTGGTGTCGACGTCGTCACCCTCGAGCTTTCGGCGGTTGGGCAGCGCCACGACGGTGGCCAAGGCGGAGAAGCCCGCGGTGATGTGCACGACGATGCCGCCGGCGAAATCCTTGACGCCGTTGCGAGCCATCCAGCCCCCGCCCCACACCCAGTGGGCGAACGGGAAGTACACCAAGTGCACCCAGAAGAAGATGAACAGGACGTACGGCACGAATCGCACGCGATCCGCGAACGCGCCCGTCATCAGGCTCGGCGCGATGACGGCGAACATGCCTTGGAATCCCGCGAACACGAGCCCCGGCATCCCCTCGGCGTACGGCAATTCTTGCGTCGCCAAGTTTTCCAGGAAGTAGTGCGTGCGCGCGCTGCCGATCACGCCGTTCTTCGACGTCCCGAAGCACAGCGAGTACCCCCAGACGGCCCAAACCAGCGTGATCAATCCCATCGACACGTAATTTTGCATCATGATCGTCAGCACGTTGGACGATCGCACGAGACCGCCGTAGAAGAACGCCAGTCCCGGCGTCATGAGGTTCACGAGCGCCATGGAGACGATCATGAACGCGGTGGTGCCCGCATCGATGGCCATCTTCGCTCGCTCGCGTGCGGCGCGCTGTTCTGCGGCGCTGTGCTGCGGCGCGCGCCGCCGCGTCGGCGCGAACCGCCGCGCGTCCGAACGAAATCTATATCTATATATTAGAAGGCTTTAAATACGTATTTCTCTGTGAGTATGATTTATCTTGCGTGTAGATACTGTATGTACAAACAGTGACACATTAGATACGACGCCCCGGGGGAACTTCGGCGAATTCAATCGACACCGCCGCGCGCGCGCCATCGAGCGACGCGGGCGGCGCGCATGTCGCGCGCGCGCGCGAGATGCGACGCGATGCCGTCGACGATCGCACCCCGCGCGCCCGCGCGCGCGTTCGCGTCCAAACGCGCGCTGGACGCGATGCGAAAGCTGCGCGAACGATGCGACGACGGGCGTCGCGCGGTGCGCGACGCGCTCGCGGCGAGCGCGGACGCGCTCCGAGGGACGCGCGCGAGCGCGAAGGAGACGGAGACGGCGATGGAGGCGTTCGTGAACGGGGCGAGGGAGGTGCTGACGCGATCGGGCGATCGGACGGGGGTGGGGAAGGAGAACGAGAGGTGCGACGCGGCGACGCGAGCGACGCGCCAACAGTTATCTCGCGAGACGCGAGGACGAGACGAGAGACGAACGGGACGGGCGCGATGGACGACGCGGGAGGGCGGTCGAGGGATGAAATCAATTGTGGTGACGCGTGGATCAGCGCGATCGGTGGTCAGAGCTCGAGGCGCGCGAGGGTGAAGACGAATGGAAGACTGACGACGAAGACGCGCCGCGCGGCGCGCGACGGCGACGCGCAGCGCGAAAGCGACGACGACGACGCGCGGGAGCGCGAGGAAGAGCGGCGGCGCGCACGCCTCGAAAGGTGTGACGCCTGGTAAGGGGTTACGCGCGAGAGGGGGGGAGAATGTTGGGGATTCGAAGGGAGAGACGGCGAGGGCGAGGGCGACGGATGGCGCGACGGTTCCCCCCGAGGCGAGCGCGAGCGAGGCGAGCGAGGGACGAACGGTTGAGGTTAGCGGTGCGGGCGGCGAGGAAACGGGCGCGAACAAGTCTGAAAAAGATGGCGTGATGGCCGATGACACTGCGCGAGACGGTGGACATTCGACCGAGGCGTCTGGCGGCGCGCGCGTATCCGCGGCGCGCGCGTACGCCGACGTGCAGACGCCAAAGAACGTGAAGAAGATTGCGTGGCAAACCGCGGGGGCGTCGAACGAGCGCGTGACGAGAAAGAGTATGCGAAGTGCGACGCGGGGCGGTGCGCCGGTTTCGACGGTGAAGAACGTGAACGAAGATGCTGAGATGAAGGACGGCGCGGCGCCGCTCGACGACGCGCCGAAGAGCAAATCTGTCGACGCCGCGAAGATTGAAGAGCAGCAGGATCCATCCTCGGCCGGGCAGTCGAGCGAAAAGCGGAAGCGCGCCAAAGCGCGAGCAAACGGTATGGCTTTTCTTAAGGCTGATATCCCCGCGCTCGCCGCACAGAATCCCAAAGCCGGCGGCGCGGTGGTTTCGACCGAGTTGAGAATTTCCCCCCGCACGCTCGCGATGGACAAGGCAAAGCAGAGTGCGTCGAAGGAACCCGCGGCGGCACCAGGGACGGCGACGATGACGTCTGAATCGAAAGAACCCGCATCAGCGCCCACAGTGGTGGCACCCGTCCTAGCGCCGCGCACCGTCGCTCCCAAGCATCCAGTCGATCAGCGCAGTTTGATGGAGTCGTTTATGATTCAGCCTGAGAATGTATCGGCCGCGGTCGATCTCGCACCGTTGTCATCGTTCCAAAAAATGTCGGCGACGCCTTCTCAGGTGAAGGCTTTCCAATCTATGAGCTTGAACACGCCTTCTCACCAGGCAACTCTCGGCGAGCAATCCGCGCAACGTCCCAAACCGCCGTCTTCGCTGGCGCCGGTGACGACGGCGGCTGAGGCGAACGATGTCATGAGTCGACTCAAGCGCGCGATGGAGGCTCGATCACGCGCGGACGAAGAGAACAAGCGTCAATTAGAGAGTGCGCTTCGACAAAAGGAAGAAGAGCGCAAGCGACGCGAGATGGAGATGCAGGCGCGAAAGGCCAAGCAAGCTGATCAGGAAGCGCGCGAGCGAGAAGAACGACGCCTGCGTCAAGAGCGTTTGGCTCAGTTTCGACTTCAAGAAGAAGAGGCGCAACGAAAGGCGGCGATGGAGAAGAGTAAGTGGGCAAAGATGCTTGAGGAACAAAAGAAGGCGACGTTTGACGTGTCGACGAAGCCAATGCCAGTGTCGTTGAAACGCACGAGCGGTCAATCTGGTTTCACGTCTTCCGCTTCTCACGAAGCAGAAAAGCGTCGCCGACTGCTCGAGAACGCGCAAGCGGCAATTCATGGCCATTCCCATCAATCTTCGGCCGCCATGCGCACACCCACTCGCTCCATCTTCAGGACCAATTTTGCTTCGTCTTCGTCGCAGCAGCAACGCACGCCGTTGGATTCGTATCCGATTTCACCCTATTGCAGCAGCGACAGCGAAGACGATGAGCGACCGAAAAAAATGATCCCGGGATGGGCTCGTGGCGACGCCCTCGTTCCCCAGTTGAAAGCGCAGTCTTATGTGGACCCGGATGACATCTTCCCGAACCCCAGCCTCACGTGCAGCCTCGGCAAAATCTTCAAAAAGTCTAGCCACGACCGCCGACGTAGCAGTAGCAACTGGGCGCACGACAGGTTAACGCTCCAAGAGGAGTTAAGTTACAAGCAAAAGATGGGATTTCGCTAACATTATTCTAGCAATGTAAACGATACGCTACATACGGTACTGCTGTTCGCTTGCTCGCTCGCTTACTCGCTCGCCTATGTCTTGACGGGATGGCCGTTTTCATCCAAACCTTCGACGCGCGGAAAGAGAGCGAGCTTTTCAACCTTAGTTCCCGGCTTCAATCCGCCCCATTTCGTTCGTTGTGCGATCGATCCCTCACCAAGGCCGACTCCAGCGTCGAATTCCGCCATCTTGTTGGGCATCAAAGGCTCCAACAACACCGCGGCGATGCGAAGCGCTTCGAGGCACTGGTACAAACAAGCCGCCAATTCGGCGCTCTTTGACTCGTCCTTAGCCATGCGGAAAGGCTCGGTTTCCGTGATGAATAAATCGACATCCATGACGATGTTTTTCGCCGCCGCTGCGGCGCGAGGAAGGTCCAACTTGTCGTACGCCGTCAACGCGTCTTGAACGTGCGCGCTCGTGCGCGCCGGCCAGTCCCAGTTATCGAACGTCACCCGCGCACCGTTCGCCTCTTCGCTTCGCACTTCGCCGTCGAAGTACTTGTTAATCATCGCGGTCGTACGACTGACGCTGTTACCCATGGTATTCACTAGATCGCTCGAATAGATTTCTTGAACGCGTTCGGCGCTAAAGTTGGCGTCTTGCGCGCCGATCGGTCCTTCGACGGCGAGATAGTATCGCATCGCATCCAAACCGTAATGCTCCTTGAATCGATCCATGCAAGCCAAATCAACGAAGTTACCTAGTGATTTCGACATCTTGCGTCCCTCGCGAATCCAGAAAGCGTGCGCGTGCACGCGCTGAGGAAGCGGCAAATCGAGCGCCATGAGGAGCGCGGGCCAAATCACCGAGTGAAACCAAGAAATTTCCTTGGCCATGATGTGCATGCTCGCGGGCCAGTACTTGGATCGATCGGCGTAAACGATGGAATCCTTACCATCGCCAAGACCGATAGCGGTGATGTAATTCATCAACGCGTCGATCCACACGTAAATGACGTGCTTTTCGTCATCCGGCATCGGGATGCCCCACTTGAAGTTGGTACGCGAAATCGGCACGTCGTTCAACCCTTCATTCAATCGACCGATCATCTCGTTACGCCTCGCGCTGGGCGTCAAAAAATCTGGGTTATCAGCGTGCAGCGCCTCGAGCTCCTTCTGGAACTTGCTCAATCGAAAGTAATAATTTTCCTCGCTCGAGCGAACCATATCCTTTCCGCTAATCGGGCTCTTGTAATCGAGCTCCTTCGCCTTGGATTCGGTGTAATACTCCTCTTGTCCTTCGTCGTACCACCCCTCAAAGCGACCCAAGTACACCGCATCCTTCTCCTGCAGCACCTTCACCAACGCCCGCACTTGTCTCTCGTGATAATCATCCGTCGTGCGAATAAACTCGTCGAAGGAAATATCGTACGCCGTCATGACGTCGCGAAACTTTTGACTATTCTCATCCGCCAACGCCTGCGGTTCGATCCCTCGCTTCTCCGCGCTTTGCTCCACCTTCAATCCGTGTTCATCCGTGCCCGTGAGAAAGAACACGTCCTCCCCACGCGCCCTTCGATACCTCGCGTACGCGTCCGCCACCGTCGACGTGTACACGTGCCCGATGTGCGGCTGATCGTTCACGTAATATATCGGCGTCGTCACGAACGTCGGCCCTTCGCTCGCGCGCGCCGCGACCGCGCATCCCCGTCCGCGCGTCGTCGCTCGCGTCGTCGCCGCGCGCGCGACGCATCCGCGCGTCGCCGTCGCCGTCGCCGCCGTCGCCGTCGTCGTCACCGCCGTCGTCCGCGTTCGTCCCGCGACCGTCGTCGCGCGTCGCGCGCGCGCCGTCCGTCGCGACAGCATCATCACCCGCGACGTCGCGGACGCGAGCGCCATCGCGCGCCGTCTCGCGCGTCGACGCGTGGCGCCGGCGTCGACGCCGCGCGCGCGTCCGACCGCGCGAGATTTCGCCGCGCGAGGGCGAACGCTGGTTTCGCCACTCGAGGGCGAAAAGACGGATTCGGATTCGAACGCGCGTCGCGACGGGCGCGACCGGCGCACGTCGACGCGCGCCGCGATGGCGCCCGGACGGGCGAAGAAGCGCGCGACGCCGGACGAGGGCGTGAACTTCGCGCTGAAACGCCTGCGCGACGGGCGCGATGGACGCGAGGGCTCGCTCGATGAGGTGCTCGCAAAGGTGCGGGCGCTCGAGCGCGCGGTGAAGGCGAAGCGAGGCGGACGGCGGACGCTGGACGATCTCGGATTGGCGACGACGTATCGCGAGGTCGAGGACAGGGACGCGAGGGAGATCGCGGCGGCGATCGAGCAGGTGATGATCGCGGCGGCGAAGAGCATCGTGGCGGGCGACGGGTTCGAATACGTGCTGCCGAGTCGAGGGGCGACGGATCAGGTGTACGTGGAGGCGCTCGATCGAATCGTGCTGAAGAATAAGACGACGAAAGCGAATTTTGCGGCGGTGTCGAGCGTGCGGAAGGTGACGATTCTGACGCGGGTGATGCAGTTGGTGCACGGGGTGCTGAGTCGCGGGATTCACGTCACGAAGCGGGATTTGTTTTACACCGACGTCAAGTTGTTCAAGGATCAGAAGGATTCCGACGCGGTGTTGGACGATATTTCGTGCATGCTCGGATGCACGCGTAACTCGCTGCACGTCGTGGCGTCGGAAAAGGGCGTCGTCGTCGGACGGTTGCAATACAAGGAGGACGGCGACGAAATCGACTGCACGAAGATGGGAGTGGGCGGTAAGGCGATTCCGAGCAACATCGATAAAGTGAGGGATATGCGCACCGACGCCAAGTTCGTACTGCTCGTCGAGAAAGATGCGGCGTTCATGCGCCTCGCCGAGGACCGATTTTACAACAAGTACCCGTGCATAATCATAACCGCCAAAGGACAACCCGACGTCGCGACGCGCTTGTTCTTGAGCAAGGTGAAGAGAGATTTGAAAATCCCGGTGTTAGCGCTGGTTGACGCCGATCCGTACGGGTTGAAAATCATCTCAGTGTACATGCAAGGTTCGAAGAACATGGCTTTCGATAGCGGAAACCTCACCACGCCCGATATCAAATGGCTCGGCGTCCGCCCGAGCGATTTGGACAAGTTCAAAATCCCCGAACAGTGTCGCCTAGAGATGACGGCAAAGGATATTGAAACGGGGCATCACATGCTCAACGAGGATTTCATTAAAAGCAACCCGGAGTGGGTGAAGGAAATCAACATCATGCTCGAAACGAAAACCAAGGCGGAAATTCAGTCGTTGAGTAGCTACGGCTTTCAATACCTGAGCGAGGTGTACTTGCCTTTGAAGCTGTTAGAAGGGGACTGGATTTAGACGTTTGTACAATAGAAGACGACTCGAACGTAAATTTACTCGCTAAGAATCAATCACTTGCACGGGCTATACTACTATTTGCTAGAACCAATGGAGCATCTTCCTTCCATTTGTGATGCTTTTTATCTCCGACTCGTGTTGCCGCACGATTCCGTCGCAACTGACGTAAATTTTGAGCTCGTTCAGGCGCAGCAGGCGCGCGAGGTACATGTCGATCACGAGGCTCGATGGCAAATGACGTAATATCTGCATAGCGCCTTTCCAGCTCACGACGATGACGGTCGTTCTCGAAAACGTCGTGAACGCCCTGAACAATTTCACTCCTTCGTCGGCGTTCGTCGGGCGACGAACTCTCACGCGGTGCAACCATGACGACGGGGCACGCCATACAGACTCGCGACAATACTCCGGATTCGCATCCAACGATATGATGTCGTAATCATCGGGTACTGAATTCAGCAAGGTGCCAAACTTGCGCTCGAACAACTCAAAGTCTACGTTTGCGTCGTCTTCAAAGATTACGATGGATTGTTCGCGCACGGCGCGGTCTCTACGCTCAGCCTCCATCCCAACCCTCAACGCCGTTTGAACGTCCGGCCACGGTTCCTCGCGCTCACCGTTTTGCGCCGACACGAAATTCGCCAGAATCCCAAACGACGCTAAGTTTCCAATGGCGCTAAACCGAATCGCGTCGCCCTGGTACAACCGATGCTTCTCGATGTCCGCCGTGACGCTCGCGTACGCCGCTCGCGGATGCACCAGCGCGTTCGCGTACGTGCGCCACGCGTTCTCCCCATCCCGTCTCGACCAAAACGTCCGAATCTTCCTGTTCTCCTCGTAGCGAACGACGTATCCTCGCCCCTCGATCTCTCGCGCCTGCTCCGCTCGCTCGAGCTTCGTCGCGTTCGTCGCCGCGCACGCCGTCGCGTGCCTCGACCGTTCCAACATCGCGCACAACCGCCGCGCGTTCTCCGCGCGCTCGGGAATCCACGACGACGTCAACACGCGCGCCCGCGTCGGCGTCGCGCGCGCGCCCGCGTCGTCCCGCGTCGACGCGCCGAACCACGCGTCCGTCCTCGTCCCAACCGACCCAAACGTTCGCGCCAAAACCAACGCGCAGACGACCGCCAGCGCGCACGCGCGCGCGCACCGTCGCGGTTTACGCCGCGCGACGCTCGGCGCCATCGCCGCGCGCTCGGACGCGCGCGCGGTCGCCGCGGCGGCGCGCTCTGCCGTTCGAATCGTTTCGAGCGCTCGTCAGACGGCCGCGCGCGACGACCCGCGCGCGCGACGCGAATGTCGCCGCCGTCCGTCCCGCGCGAGCTCGTGTACGCCATCGCGCGCGCCGCGTGGGTCGCGGACGACGATCGCGAGCGCCGCGAGCGCGGCGTCGAGCGCGAGTTCGACGCGACGGCGAAGCCGGAGGCGCTGGAGGTGATGGCGACGCTCGTCGAGGCGTTCGTCGAGGAGGCGACGCATCGCGCGTGCGCGCTGGCCACGCTCGAGGGCGCGCGCGCGGTGGACGGAGAACACCTCGAACGCGTGTTGCCGCAGTTGATGCTGGATTTCGCGGGGTGAGCGCGACGGCGACGGCAGCGCGAGACGTCGCGGCGGCGGCGGCGACGGCGGCGACGATAGAGCGCGAGGATAGAATGTAAAGAAATTAGAGGTTCACGCGCTTGAGTGCGTTAAAAGTGGTCGTCGCGCGCGCGGGGGACGAACGAGGCGGCGTCGAAACGGCGCCTCGTTCCAACCGTCAAAGCTCCGAATCGCGGAAAACGATAATCATCTCTCCGGTTCGGGATTACCGGCGACGGAGACTAAGTTGATGCAGTAGCGGTTACCGTTACGGTCTGGCAAATTATGTCCCAAGTGCGTTCCCGTCGTGCTGACGCACTCGCCGTCGCGCAAACATCGGACGTTTTCTTGCACCATCTCCGCGTCTCTGAAGCTCGGCCAACCGTGCGCTCTGGACTCCTTCTCGAATTCCGCCCACGTTCGCCCTCGAGGTGCGATGAAAAGCGGCGCGCCCGTCACTGAATCGTAATACGTCACCTCGCCTTTATCCTTCACCTCGGAGATCCAGTTCGTGCTCCACGCGTACCCGGCGTGTTCCGCGTAGTGCCTGTTAAAGTTGCAAATTCGATCCGCGAGTTCGCGATCGCTGCCGTAGCGCAGATTCTTCATCACCGCGTGCTCGCTCGTGCCGTGCGCCTTTTGCGACATCACGCTCTCGTCGGCGACGATCGGCAGGCCCTTCAAACCTTCGGGTATCGGGGCGCCTTTGCATCCATCGGACACGCCCGGAATCTTCGCGCCGTCGAGGAACGCGCGCGTCGCGGGCGACGATCGCGACGCGCTCGCGCCCATGATGGACGCCTTCGCGCGGAGTGGTCGCGCGATCAGGGACGCCCGCGCGGTGCGCATCGCGTCGACGAGTGGCGCGCGCGTCGCGGTCGAGCGATGACGTGTCCCGCTGGCGCGACGTCCGGACAGCTCGACGCGCGATGCGGGCGTCGACGGCGACCGCGGCGCGCGCGCGCGCGCGCGGAAACGTCGCACCGTCGACGCGACGCGCGGAGGCGACGCGGGCGCGCGCGGTGAGCCGACGCGAGGGTGTTTTACTCGCGACGATGCTTTCGGTGAGTCTCGCGGGACGACGACGCGCGACGGCGGCGGAGGAAGACGAGGACGGCGCGACGACGACGACGACGACTGAGACGAAGAAAAGGGTCGTGATTACCGGGTCGAACTCGGGGATCGGGCTCGACGCGGCGACGAAACTCGCGGCGAGCGGGGACTGGGTCGTCGTGTTGGCGTGCCGAACGCGCGCGAAGGCGGAGGCGGCCAAGGCGAATATATTGTCTGCGACGAACGCGGACGGGGCGAACATCGAGTGCGTCGAGTGCGATTTGTCGAGTTTGGACTCGGTGCGCGCTTTCGTGCGCGAGGTGAGGAAAACGGGCGGTGTCGACGCTTTGTGTCTGAACGCCGGCGTGGAATACAGCGGCGATCCCGTGGTGCATCGAACGAGGGACGGTTTCGAGGAGACGTTCGGTGTGAACCATTTGGGGCACTTTTTGCTCGCCAACTTGTTATTGGAGGATCTCGAAAAGTCGAGCGAGGCGCATCCGCGAATCGTCGTGACGGCGAGCGAGGTGCACGACCCGGCGTCGCCGGGAGGATCGGTGGGCAGCGGCGCGCACATCGGCGACTTGCGAGGCCTCGAACGCGACGGCGCGGCGTTCGAGATGGCGGACGGTGAAGCGTTCGACGCCGATAAGGCGTACAAAGACTCTAAGTTGGCGAACATGCTCTTCATGTACGAGCTCGAGCGACGCCTGCAGGCGAGAAACTCGAAAATCACGGTGAACGCGTTCGGTCCGGGACTCATCACGCGCACCGGCTTATTTCGCAACCAAAATCCTCTCTTCGTCAAAGTCTTCGACTTCGCCACGAACGAGATTTTCCACGTCGCAGAAACCGTTTCCGGAGGTGGGAACTGCTTAGTCTTCATGCTCACCGACCCTTCGCTCGAGGGCAGCGGGGGCGTGTACTGGAACAACGATTTGTCGCCCGGCGCGCCGCCGTCCCTCGTCGCCGCCGGACACAAATTCGCTCAAACCAACTCTTCTGTCGAATCAAACGATGCCGTCGAAGCGCAAAAGCTTTGGAAGCTCAGCGAATCGCTCGTCGGGTTGGCCTAGCGCCGCGTCGCGCTCGTTGTTATATACTCGATACGTCGCGTACGCTCGCGCTCGCGCTCTCGCACTCGCTCGCTCGTCACAACTCGTCGTCGCCATGCGCACCGTCGCCCACGCGCGCGTCTCCCCGACGTCGTCGTCCCGGCCATCGACGTCGGCGTCTGCGTTGGCGCGTCGCGCCTCCTTCCGCGTCGCCGTGCGCGGCGACACCGCGCGCGACGCGTTTTTCGCGCTCGGTCCCGCTCGACCGCGCGCGCGCCGCGCGCACGCCGCGCCGCGCGCGTTCCTGTGGTGGAGCCGCGAGAAGGAGCTGCGCAAGCGATGGAAGCAGCTCGCCGACTTCGCCGCGGACGAGATCCCGGAGAGCTCGCCGTTGGCACGCTCGAAAGGACTCATCCAGTGGGTGGGTGAATATCCGCTCACGGCGGCGTCCGCGGCGACGGCCATCGCCGGCGGCGTCAGCGCGCTGATCTCCGCCGCGGTGTTGCCCGTCGTCGTCGGCGTCGCCGTGCTCGCGCTGCCGGGCTTGCTGTTCGCGTTCGTCGGTACGGCGGCGGTGGCGTCGCTCGTCGGAGCGCTCGTGCTGCTGCTGTCGCTGCCGGCGTTGGGATTTTTGTCGGTGTTCGGAGGGACGATCGCCGCGGCGGCGAGCGCAAAGTTATTACCGATCGCGATCATCGGGTCGGGACTGTTGTTCGGCGCGAACGCGATCAAGTGGGGGATGTCGGGCGACGCTCGCGCGGAGCGCTTGAAGGCGGGCGCCGACGTCGACGACGACGCTTGGTCGCCTCGAAACGTCAACGCCGTCGACGACACGGACGAAAGCAGCAGCTCGGAAGATTACGAGGAAACAGTTAAACGTAATTTCGACGCGCGTTTGCGCGCCTTAGACGAAAAGAAGAAGAAGTGATGTTGTAGCCCGTGTAAAGCGTCACTCCTCGCCGCGCTCTATCCAGTAACCACCGACGATGACCGCGCTCGAAGAAATCTCCACCGACGAGCTCATGCGCGAGATTCAGCGGCGGCTGGAGTGCCAAAATAAGCCAGACAAGCGCTTGATCCTCATCGGTCCGCCGGGATGCGGCAAGGTGCGCGTTTTCGACCGTCAACTTCGACCGTCAAAACCTCAAAAAGCGCGCTTCGGGACACCCGACTGACGACGCGTCTCGACGCCGAACAGGGAACGCAATCGCCTAAGATTAAATCCGACCACTGCCTGTGCCACCTCGCGACGGGGGACATGTTACGCGCGGCGGTGGCGGCGAAAACGCCGAACGGCGTGAAGGCCAAGCAAGCCATGGAGAGCGGAGCGCTCGTGAGCGACGATATCGTGGTCGGGTGCGTGTGGAGCGTTGCGATGGCGCGTTCGAGCGCGAGTGATGATACACGAGGCCCTACGCTGTGTTCTTGTGTCCTGCGCGGTGACTGACAGAGATGCTTCACTTGTGAATGTAGGATTATCGAGGAAGCCGTCAAGGCGCCCGAGTGCCGAAACGGTTTCATTTTGGACGGGTTCCCGAGAACGGTGCCGCAAGCGGTGAAGTTGGACGAGATGCTCTCTGCGAAAGGGGTATCGATCGATGCAGTGCTGAACTTTGAAGTGCCGGATGAGGTACTCGTAGAAAGGGTGGAGGGACGATGGATCCACCCCGCGAGCGGGCGATCGTACCACACGAAGTTTGCTCCGCCGAAGGTTGAAGGGAAGGATGATTTCACGGGAGAACCTTTAATTAAGCGTAAGGATGACAACGCGGAGACCCTTAAGTCACGCTTGCAAGCGTTTCACACGCAAACGCAACCGGTTATCGATTACTACGCGATAGCAAAGAAGGTTACTGAAATTCACGCCAACAAACCAGCCAGCGATGTCGAAGCGCAAATTGCAGCGGCGTTGAAGTAGTTGAGTGCAAATCACGGTGTAACAAAACAAAAGGACTACTCTTCATATGTGTATGTACTCGCGTCAGACTTACCAAACATGAGCTCTGCCGTCGAAAGCTCGCTTTCGTCAAACTCTTCCTCGTCTTCGTCGTCCGAATCTCCAGGCGCCTCCAAGCCAAGAATGGACGAAAGCCGTTCCAACAGGGGGCGGAAAGTGCTCGCCGCCGGCGACAAGTCCGTGGCCCCAACAGAAGCTTCGGCCATTTGCTGCGAGCACATGTTTCTGATCTCGATCGCCCGAACGTCGTCGCCTTCTCTCTCCTCCATCATGGCCCACGTAAGCCACGTGCGCTCGCTGCTCGCGTCGACGTTAACCGCACATTTGAAGAGCTGTCGCGCGAGGGAGATATTTTCTTCTCGCGATTCCAATACCCCCCATGCATGAAACAAGCGCGCGGCGTCTCGATTCTTTGGATTAACCCATACGCCTCGTTGAAACAGATTGCGCGCGCGATCGATTTCTCCCGCTCGCCACTCCGCCATCGCCCATGCGTTCCAGTTCGCCTGGTGTTGGGGATCCATCATCGTCCCTTGCTCAAAGTACTTGCGCGCCTGTTCCAGATTCCCTTGCTCTGCCTCGAGCTTTGCGAGTGCTTGAAGCAAATGCGTGTCCAAGGGATTCAATTTGCATCCCTTGGTCAGGAGCTCCTTCGCGCGGTCGCAATACCCGAGCTTGGCTTCCCACACCCCCCACGCGAGCCAAATAAACTTGCTCTTCGGGGCAACCATCAAACCCTTTTGAAAAAGCTTGCGCGCTTGCTCTTCGTCGCCCGCTTTCGCTTCTAACATGGCCCAAGAGCGCCAGATGGCGCCAGATTTCGCTCCCGCCTCTGTGCGAACGCCTTGCCTGAAATGTTCCCTCGCCTCGGAGATACGCCCGCGCTCGAGCGCCATGACGCCGAGCGAGTGGTACAGATGGGCAGACGCATCCATCGGCGGCACCAACCGCACACCTTTGATGTACAATTCTCTGGCGCGCTGATAATTTCCCAAGTTCTTTTCCATCGATCCCCATCCGTGCCAAGCCGCGGCGTGCGTTTTATCCGCCGCCGTCGCCGCGTCGTAATACTTTCTCGCCAGCGCAATGTTCCCAGCCTTTTCCTCGAGCACGGCGAGAGCAACCCACAAATACGCGTTGTCTCCTCCCTTGGCGTCGCATCCAGCTTGGTAAATCGCGCGCGCATCATCCAACCGACGCATCTGCACCAGTGTCTGCCCTATTCCGCAGTACGCGCGCCCATCCGTGACGTCGTACGACATCGCCTTCTCGAACATCGCTATCGCCTCTAAGCGCTTTGCGTTCCTCTCATCCACGGATTTCATGAAGCCCGCCTCATTTCGCAATTTCCGCGCGCGGTACAGCGCCAAGTCTTGATTGATCTTGAGCGGCTTCGCGTCTCCGCTCGTCGCCTCGACGCTCCCCAACATCTGCATCTTCGATCCCGGACTCGCGATCGTCGACGACTCCCCGCTGCGACGACTTCTTTCCAACACCGCGTTCTCGTACGTCAGCTCGGGCATGGCGCGCGATCTCGCGCCGTTCGCGCTCGTCCGCTCCGTCGTCCCCGCGCCGGCGTCCCGTCGCCTTATCTCCCGCCCATCGCCATCGTCGTCGTCGTCCAGGCTCATCGACGCGCTCGACGCGCGACACGTTGATCGTTGCGTCCTCCCGCGCCATCGTCGCGCCGTTCGCATCGCTCGCGCGTCGACGCGCCGCGCATTTCCCATCGGGACGTCACGATGCGTCGACGTTCGCGTCGACGTCGTCGCGCGTTCCGTCGCCCCGACGCATCGCGCGCGGGCGAGCGCGCGGGCGTCGACGCTCGCGAGCATCATCGACGCGCTCGCACCGAGGGCGTGGGCCATCGCGCGTGCGAACGCGCGCGCGTGTGCGGATACGATGATTGGAATGCGGCGACTCCAGCGCTGGACGCCGGGCTCGCGGCGAAAGACCCGAACCGAGCGACGGCGAGTCGAGCCAAACGCGCGCGCGGGGTCTACGAGCTAGAGCTGATTCACTAAATAACTAACGAAGTTGCGCGCGCTATCGCGGCGCGTCGGAGGCGTCCGGGGAGACGACCGTCGCGCGGCGTCGCGAGGTGAGGCGACCGCCGTCCGCGCCGGCGATGCCGGTGTTCCAAGCGTCCGTCTCTCTCGGGCCCGTGGAGATGATGCGCGGGGCCTGGCCGGATGGCGTGGCGACGCGCATGTTCCCGACAACACGCGCACCGCCGGCGTTGGTGTTATCGACGTGCGGACGACGCGCGCGACGACGATCTCCCATGCCGAAAATGTCGGCGCCGACGAAACTTGGACCAGTGTGCATGCGCGGCTGATTTTCAGCTTCGGCGGCCTCGGGGTCGTCCTTGGCGAGGCGCCTTCTGATCAAGTACCCGATCGCCGCGGTGATAGAAAGTGCGAGCCATATGGCGATGAGGCCCCAAAGCGATCCGCAGCGAGCGATGGTGGCGAAAGCGCGCTCGCGCACCACGTGCTCGTCCGACGGACGCGTGTCCTCGTACGTTCCCTTGGTGATGGTTTCCATCGCTCGCTGCACCTTGATAAACATCTCCTTCTTCTTCTGATCGTTCCCAGTCTTATCGGGATGATACTTCATGCTTAAGTCTCTGAATCTCTTACGAATTTGAGTCGACGTCGATGTACGACTGACCCCGAGCACGCGAAACGGATCCTCACCCTCCTCGGTTTCGTATCCCAACAGCGACGCGTATTGCTCGAAATACCACCACAGCTTTTGGTACTCCGGTTTCTTCCGTCGCCGAATTACGCGCTCGAACCAATTCGAATGAAAATATGCCGCGCCGAATATCAACAGTATGGGCATCACCGCCGCGAACGCTACGAGCCAAATGGCGAGCGACCAAAACGCGTTCGGGCCAAAGTACCACCCGCGCACCTCTTGCGCCGTGCTCACCCCTTGATACAGCGTCAACCCGACAAAAAGCTCGCGCACGCCCTCCAAACGCCACACCGTATGCAATATGAACCCAAGAAACGGCACGATCGGCCACAGGTACGGGTACGTCGCGCATTTGAACACCGGAAGCACGCCGGCGGTGATTATCAAAAAGTATCCCAATCTCGCCCTTCCCGCGGCGTGTAACCCCCACTGCACGCCCGCCGACACCGCGCCGTAAAATGCGATCGAAACATACGGCACGCGCGCGCGCCGCCACGACTCTGGATGCACCTTTCCAGCGCGCACGAGCTTTGGAATCATGATCATTTGCTGGCAAATGCCGAAAAACTCGCGCAGGGACCAACTCAAGATGACGTGCGCGATGCTCGCGCACACGCCCTCGACGTCGTCGGAGGACATCATGGCGATCATCATGGCGATTCTGAACCATGGCACGCCCATGGTGGCGACGGCTCTGGACGACCGCCGACCGGTCGTCCACGCCCACCCAGGAGTGAGGTTGTTAGCGGGCGAACGCGCGAACGCCGGGGACGGGCTATTTTAAGCTCTTCACACGCGGTCGCGGATCGACTCGAGGCGCGCGTGGGTTTGAGAGCGATTTTCGACGCTCGGCGGGTTTGCCTCGAAAGCGCGCGCGCGATCGGTGATGGGGACGGATACATTGGAAAAGTTGCGCTCGGCGGCGATGGACGAATTGGACGCGTTTGCGGCGCGCGAGCCCGAGAGGGCGTTGGAGTTAAAGGTGCGATCGGTGAACGGTTCACGCGTGGGATGTGCACACGAATGGGAGCACGTGTCGTCACGTGTGCGTGAGACTGAATGACGCGTTTGTCGTGATTGCGTTAGAAACTTTGCGAAGACGCAGAGGCGAGGCGCGGTCAAATGCGCCGACTCAGAACTCGACTCGAGCAAGTCGCCGATTTTGAACGTGAGACCGCGGCGCAGACGCGAGAAAGCATCGATGCGTTGGAAGCACGCATACGCACGTTAGAAGATCTCGTGCGTGCGCGAGACGCGGCCGTACGGGAAAGCGAACAGGCGAGGCTGACGTTGCTCGAGAAGACGAAACGCCTTCAAGCCGAAGCGTCGACGCGAGCGGACGATCTTGAACTCAACGTGCAACGCGCGAAGCGAATGGAGGAAACAGTTGCGCTATTGACGAGTAAGGTAGCCGATCTCGAGCGCGTGCGCTTGGAAAACACCGAGCTTTACGGTGAGTTGGATGAAAATAAACGCGCCGCCGTCGCGCTCGAACGACAGGTGGACTTGTACAGAGAAACCGCGCGAGCCGCGGAGAGCCGGCAACTCACCGCCGAACTCGCGGCGGCAAAGAGCGAAGCGCTATTGAAGCAATACCTCTCCTCTCCAGCGGGCGAAGACCGTTTACGTCTCGAAAATCGCATCGGCGCGTTGCAAGAAAAGATTCGAGACTTGTCCACGAAGGAATCCCGCCTCGCCGAGCGCTTTCGCACGGTGCTCACCGACGAGCTCGCGAGCACTCGACACGCGCTCGCACTCGAAAAGCTTCGCACGACTAGCACTTTTTAATTTAACCCTATGAGCGTGGCGCGCATGGCGCGATTCAGTTAAAATACTACTAAGCCGCCGTCGTCTCGCTAAGCGCTCTCGTCGCTACGCGTCCGATCGCCCCGCTCGCTCGATCTCGACGCCCCCAAAGACTAATACAAACTCAATTAATCTCTAAGCTCGGCGCGCTCGCGCTCTGCGCTTGCAGCGCGTTCACCTTGCGCAGACTATCCGCCACCGCTTCCTCGGGCGACTCGTAGCTCTGAAAATCCACCTCCACCGCGCCCTCGTTGTACGTGGACGTCGCGTAAAATCCCGCCCCCGCGGCGACGATCCCGATCACCAGCAGCGCGTACTGCGCCGCGTTTCCGAGCCCCTCGAAGCTTTCGCTCTCCCACGGGTCGTCGACGAGCATTTCCGGCGGGAGCGATCGCTGTTTGTCAGCGCTGAGCGGGGTGGGGACGTCGTCTTGCGTCGAGGATTGCGACGTCGCGCGACCGCCTTCGGAGATGATCTTCGGCGTGACGCTCGATCGTTTCTTTGCCGAGCACTTCACGGCGGTGCGCGCGCGCGCGACGGGGGCGCTCGTGGACGCGAGGGCGACGAGCGTGGTCATCGCGCGAGGCGCGGTGTGCGGATAAGCGCGTCGTAGCGGCGAGCGAGCGGTGCGTTACGACGACGACGCGAACGATGAATCGCGCTCTGAAGATGATGACTGTATATTACTTCGCGGATGTCTTGCGCTTGCGGGCGGGCTTGCGCTTGCGTTTGGATTTGCCGGTGCCCGCGGGCGCGCGCTTCTTCGGCGGCGCCTTGGCGGCGACGGCGATGGCCCAGTCGTCGTCGTCTCTGGGGAGTCGACCGGCGCGACGGAGGCAGTTATCGCAGGATTCACCGCAGACTTCGCGAGAAATATGCTCGCCGAGGTACGCGAGCAGAGCAACGCGGCGGCAGCGCGTGCGATCCTCGAGAAAGTCTTGCACCGCCTCGAGAAGCGGCATGGATTTCTCAAGCCGGCTTCGCTTCGAGACGCCTTTTTGGGGCATCTTGATGAGTCGCTCGATGCGGCCGATATCGCCACGAGCGTAGAGCACGACACCCTTGGCTGGAAGTCCATCGCGACCGGCGCGCCCGACTTCTTGATACAAGCCTTCAAGACTTTTTGGCGCGCAATGATGGACAACCCAACGCACGTTTGGCTTGTCGATGCCCATTCCGAAAGCGATTGTGGCGCAGCACACGGAGACTTCGCCGCTCATCCATTTATTCTGCACAGCGAGACGTTGTGAATCTGTCATCCCGGCATGATACGCCGCCGCACTCGGACCCGGTGGAAGATGTTCGCGCTGACGACGCAAGCGTGCGTCATTCAGCGCTTTCGCCACGTTCGCTGTTTCGTCGCGCGAGAGGCAGTACACGATGCCGGCGTTGTTGGGGCCAAACTCTTGGGCGATCCAATCGGCAAACTTTTCCAAGTCGTACAAATCTCGTTTAGGCATCACCGTGAATGAAATATTCGGGCGGTTGAAAGTCACGACGAAAGACTTTGCCGTCTTCGCAATCTTTAATATCTTCATCACGTCGGTGCGAACCGCCATCGTCGCCGTCGCCGTCAACGCCGTGATGGGAACGTTTGGATAATTTTTCCGAAGCGAGCCCAAAGCCTTATAATCTGGTCTAAAGTCGTGCCCCCAGGACGACACACAGTGCGCTTCGTCGATGACGAACCGCGTCAACAACCCATTCCTGTCTAACTGATCCATTATGTCTGCCAGCGTCGAGCTCGATGCGAGTTTTTCTGGGGTCACGTACAGCAATCGAATCGTCGGCTTTCGCTTTCGTAATTCGCGCAGAACCGCCACTGCGTCTCCTTGCGACTGCGCAGAGCTAAGAAACGTCGCAGGAATGTTGAAGTCTTTCACTAAGTGCGATACCTGATCCTGGATGAGAGACAGGAGCGGCGAGCACACGATGGTGACGCCACCTTGTAAAATCGCGGGTAGCATGTAACACAACGACTTCCCACCGCCAGTTGGCATTAAGACGAAACAATCTTCGCCCCGAACGCTCTGCTCGCAAATTTCTCGCTGACAGTGCCGGAACGAGGCATTCTTGAAAATCATCGTGTTCGCTAAATCAAAATCGTCCATATCTTCCCAATTCGTCGGCACCGCCGTCGACGTGGTGGGACGCTGAACATTCGCTATGTCCGTGTTTCTGCGCACATCCGACGCCGCGACGGTCGTTATCGCGCGCACATTCGCACTCGATCGAACCACGGGCGGCTTCACGCCCGCCATCGCCAGTACAGCCTCCCCGCGTCGAAACTCCACACCGTTGCTCGTGCCTCGCCCGACGAACGCGGGCGCCGTCGACTTCCCGTACCCATTCTCTCTCGTCCACGCCACGCTCCCTCCCAAAACATCTCGACCCGCCACACGCTTCGCTAACTCGCGTTCGCGCTCGGAATCCTCGTCTGAATCGCTCAAAATCACCACGCTCTGACTCGTCGCCGCCGCGTTCGATCGCCGGCGCGTCCTCGGCGGCGACAAATCGCTCTCCGACTCCAACTCCACCACATCAACGCTCGCCGTCGCCACGACATCGCGACCACGTTTCACGCGCTCGCTCTCTTCGCCCGCGTCCTCATCCGCGTCCTCGATCTCATCCTCCGTCGTCTCTTCGTCGTCGTCGCTCTCCGTCAGCTGTCGCTCGCGACAAAACTGCACAAACTCCTCACCCACGATCTCCGCCCGCACCTCGCTCGCGTGCTCGTCGAACGGCTTCAAAAACAACTCCACCGCGCGCGCCGCGACCGCCTCGCGCACCCCGACGCTCGTCGCGCGCGCGACGAGCTCGCGCTGATTTTTTGAACACTTCCAGCGCCCCGTCGCGCGCTCCCTCGCGGCGGGCGTCGCGCGCTCCCTCGCGGCGCGCTCGAACATGGCGGCGATGCCGCTCGCGCGCGGCGCCGCCGTCGCGCGCGGCGCGCGCGCGCGCGCGCGAGACGCCATCGCGCGCGAGTCTGCGGCACTTCGCGTCGACGAGGACGCGCCGACGCGCCGACGCGACGCGCGCGCGACGACGCCGGGGCGCCGAACGAAACGCGCGGGATGTCGATCGCGGCGCGGGGCGGCGCCGCGACGCGCGTCGGGCGCGAGCGACGCGCGCGAGGGATGAATCGGACGTGGAATTGGGTCGCGCTCGTCGCGCTCGCGTTCGCCGCGGTGGCGCGCGCGGAGACGCTCGTTGACGTTGAGCTCGCGGTCGCGGATGACGTCGGCGCGAGCGTGCGCGCGCGCGCGGGACGACGCGCGCTCGGGGCGAAACCGGCGGTGCAGGCGCCGGAACCGCCGCCGCCGCCGGCGACGAAGAAGGAGCGGTTGCGCGCGCAGTTTGAACTCGCGAGAGAAGACGCGGAACGCGCGCCTTGCGCGCCGAGTAAGGTGCAGGGCGGACGGGAGGCGAAGTGCGATCACGTGCGCTCGACGGACGCGTGTGACGGGCGGTTGAAGGCGTATTTGGAATACTCGTATTGCGACGACGAAGCGTTCGGGATGCAAAACATGGTGACGCCGGTGATCGGGTTGACGCTCATCGCCGTCGCGTCGACGTATGCGTTGGCGGTCGCGGCTGGGACGTTTTTCGTGCCGGCGTTGGAGTACACGGCGACGTTGATGAAGATTTCTCCGGAAGCCGCGGGGGTGACGCTGTTGGCGTTGGGTAACGGCGCGCCGGATCTTTACGCGCAAGTGTCAGAATTAAGTGAAGGCGTGCTTCCGGACCTCAACGTCGTCATCGGTTCGACGCTCGGTAGTGGGTTCTTCATCGCCACCGTCGTGCTCGGCGTGGTGATTCGGGCGTCGCCGAACGCCGTCGTGATTAACAAGGACGCGCTCGGAGCGTCCATGGGATTGTTCGCCGTGGCGAACATCGCTTTGCTGTTGGCGATGTGCTTCGGTACGTTTAAGATGTGGTATACTATGACGTTCTTCGTCTCCTACGCGACGTACTTTTGCTTCATCGCGTTTCGCGACACCTCGATTCACGACGCGCAAGGCGACAGGCCGTCGTTGGAAGAGGGCAAGGGGGAAAAGCGACTCGAGCCGTTGTTCGACTTAGCATCGCAAAAAGGTGGTCCAGATGACATCAAAGGCTCGGTGCGCCCGATGAAGACGACGGCGAAAGACGGTGACGGCATCGTCGCCTCCGCGACGGCGGACATGAATGTGTACGAGAAGAAGTTGGCTTTGATCACGGTGCCCGTGCGCGTGGCGATGGCGTTCACGATGCCCGTCGTTCGCGCGGGAGACATGGATAAATTTTACGCCGTCACGTTGGGATTCATCGGACCGTTCTTCTTCTTGTGCGCACCCGGTAACGAATTCATGAGCGTCATCGGGTCGGACGAGGCGACGACGATGTTGTACAACATCGCCGTCGCCGGCGCGTGCAGCTTTGGCGTCGCCGCCGTCGTCAGCACAAAATACAAAGCGACCCCGCTTCCCGCATCCACAGAATTCGCCTCTATGTTCGCATTCGTGCAATCCATCTGTTGGATGCACTTGATGTCCAACGAGCTCGTCATGTCGTTGGGTGCGCTCGCGAAAATCTTTGGCATCGACGAAGAAGTTTTCGGCGTCTCCTTCGTCGCGTGGGGCGACGGCATCGGCGATCTCGTCGCCTGCCACGCCGTCGCCAAGGCTGGTCAAGTCACCATGGCCGTCGTCGCATGTTTTGCTGGCCCTGTCTTCAACTTGCTCATCGGTCTCGCCAGTTCCATCGCCTTTCTCACCACCATCTTGGGCGACCTCCCTTTCAACGTCAAGCAGGGCGAAATCGTCTTGGCCGTCGGCTCCCTGTTCTCCGTGATGTTCACCATCTCCCAGCTCCGTCACCGCTCGCCTCGCGAGTTCGAAATCCCACGTTCGTTCGCCAACGCCGCCTTCGCGACGTACGGCGCGTTTTTGCTCATCTACCTCTTGTGCGAGGCGCGGCTTTTATTCGTCTCCAAGCTCGCGTCGTGAAGTCGCGCGTTGTAATCTCATCTCATCGCACTCATCGCGCGCGTTCCGCACACGCGCGCGCGCGACGCCGCACCTCTCGCGCGCGATGTCCCGCTTCCTCTGGGAGACCTCTGGCGCGTACCGCGCCCTCGTCCGCGTCACCGCGCGCTCAAAACTCGCCATGGGCGTCTTCGTCGTCGTCTCCTGCGTCGCCGTGCCGCTCGGCGCGACGTACGCGGTGATGGGCGCGACGAACCCCGAGGGCGCCGAAGACGCGCGCGCGCGAGAGGTGCTCGCGGGACGCGGGATGTCGGGACGACGCGAATCGCTGGACTCGCGAATGCTGCGAGAGAGGAACAGACAGAATTTGATGGACATGCTGCGAGACGCGAACGATGGAGGAGCCAACATGGACGCGCGGTGGAAAAAGGCGCTCGGGAAGCGAACGTAGGGATTTTTGTCGCGCGAAGGGCGTTAGATTTAGGGACTGTATTGCTACTATCGATGATTTTAATTTAATTTAATTTACGGCGCGCGGCGCGCGTCGAGCGCCCGGAGCGCGCGCTCGGCGACGTCGGCGCCGATCGCGTCCGCGGGTCCGGCGCCCTTGCCCTGACACGCACCGACGGCTATGATGTTCGCGCCTGGGCCTAGTGTTTGAATTTTCAACGAACCGTCGTCGGACGTGGAGTACGCGCACGCCTTGGACGTCAAGCTTTGGAAATTCGTCGAAGGAAACAAGTGGAATAAGATTTCTTGGAGCTGATCCGCCACGACTTCGTCGCCGTCGCTGGACATCCAATCCGCGAGCTCGCGTTCGGTGCGAGCCCAACTCGGGTCGCTCTTGTCGAAGTAGTCGAGCGGGCCTCCACCGATCTTGATGTACCACCCCGGCGCGGGTTCGGGGCCCGGGTAATAAATCGGCGGCAACACGTAGACGGATTTCGCCTCGTTCACGCTGTGATCGCTCCCTCCGCCCGACGACGCGCGCACGCGCGCCGCATCGAGCACGGCTCGAGGTACCTCGTACTTGATCGTGGGCATCGTCGCGAGCGCGCCGAGCGCTTCGGACTCGAGCACCTCGGCGAGTAAAACGGTGCGCCGCGCGATTTTCACGTCGCCGAAATCCGCGCTCGCGTCGTCCGTCAATAACCCGCACTCGCGCGCCAGGGGCTCGGTGTAGAACCCACACGCGAGCACACACACGTCACACGCGTACGTCTCCCCCGTGGACGTGCGCACCTCGCACTCGCCCGTCGCCGCGTTCGATTCCACGCGTTCGCACGTCGTCCGCGTCACCGTCGCCCTCCCCTCGCTCGCCCTCCGCATCAGCGCGTTCTGCGCCGCTCGCATCGCGTGCGGGTTCACGTACCCCCCGACTTCGTCCCACACCGCCTCGTACTCGCTCGGAATCCCATCTCGCGCGAGAAATCCCCACGCCTCCGCGACGCCGCCGTCCGCGTTCGTCCTTCGCTCGTGCGTCACCCCTCGCGCTCGCAACCGCGCCGCCCCTCGCTCCACGAACGCCTCGCTCCCGATCGCCAGCGACCCTTTACGCGTGAAAAACTGTATCCCGCTCAGTCGCTCCGCTTCCTCGAACCCATCGATCGATCGCGCGTTCAGCGCCGTCCACTCGTCTCGTCCCTCCGCGTCGAGCGGCCGCGCGATGCGTCCCAGATCATCGCTCCCGCTCCGCAGCCGCTCGCTGTCCAGCACCGCCACGCGCAGCTCCGGTCGACGCTCGCTGACGTGCCTCGCGCACGCCGCGCCGATCGGCCCGTTCCCGGCGACGACGACGTCGACGCGCGTCGCCGTGCGTGGGTCCTCGTTCATTCGCGCCGTCGCGTCGCGTCGCCCGCGGTCACCGCGCCGCGCGCGCGACGCGACGCGACGGCGCGCGACGCCCGCTCGCGTCGTCGACGCGCCCGCGCCCGCGCGCGACATGTCGCGCGCGACTCTGCCGCGACGCCGTCGGCGCGGCTGCACGAAACGAAGACGCGTCGCTCACGAATCAATCAATCGGTGGTAATACAACGCGAATCGCGTCGACGCGTCGACGCGACGCGATTCGGGCGACGACCGGTGCGTCGCCTCACCGCGCGTCGCGCCCGCGGTCGCTCGGACGCCTCGCTAAATCCCGTCGCCTCCGCCCCGCGCGCGTCCTCGCAGCAGCGTCGCCTTGGCCTCGTTGATCTTCGTGCTCAGAAACGCCGACCCGCCCGCGTCGGGATGGTTCGCCATCATCACGCGTCGGTGCGCGTCGAGCACGCGCTGCCGCGCCGCGCCCTCGCGGACGCCGAGGATGAGCGCGGCTTCGCGCCGGGTCATCGTCGCCTCGAATCCGCCGTGGTAAAACGCGCGCGCGCGCGGGCCGGCGAGCGCCCACGCCTCGACCGTCGTCACGACGGCGCGCGCGGCGAGCGCGGTCGCGGCGACGGCGAGGCCGGTGACCAGGGGCGTGGCCATCCGCGCCGCGCGTCGAGGAGTGACGACATCGGCGACGCCCCGCGACCGCATTCGACGACGTGCGCGCGACCGCGACGCGTCGATCGCGGCGATCGCGGCCGCGACGCGCGACGGACGCGCGCGAGACCGCGCGAGGGACGTCGACGGGGGTCTCGCGATGCCGCCGCGACGGTCGGCGCGGTCGAAATCGCCGGCGAAAGCGACGAAGGATGCGATTGCGAACGCGGCGGCGGACGCGACGGCGACGAAACGACGACCGGACGCGCGCGAGGCGACGGACGAGGGCGCGCGGACGGTGAAAGCGGCGCGAACGGCGCGAGGGACGGCGGCGGGGCGGGGGAGCGCGCGTGGGGGGGGTAGTAGAGGGTTGACGACGCGCGCGATCGAGGACGACGCGCTGTTCGCGACGGCGCGAGAGACGTGGCGGCGAAACGACGGCGAAGCGGCGTACGACGGCGAGGTGGTGCGAAAGATTTACGAGGAGGAGCTTGGGGGGGGGAGAGCGGCGGCGGCGACGGGGCGATTGCAGGTTTTGGACGCGACGGGGTACGCGGAACGGTTTCTCGCCGTCGGCGCGCGCGATCGAGGGAATTGCGATCGAGCGCTCGTGATGTCGGTGATTTTAGGGGTGAATGAAAAGTTTCGACAAGGCGTGGACGGATTCGGGGCGTTCGCGGGAGAGGAAGGCGCGACGGCGTTTCGGAACGCGCTCGAGAGCGCGCTCGACGCGTACGCGTCGTTGACGACGATCGAGAAGACGGCGTGCTTGATGTTCCTCATCAAGACGTTTGCGAGTTTGGAAAACGAAGCCGTGCGCGCGGTTGCGCTGCCGTTGGTGTCGCTGCCGCTGTGGAACAAACTCAGCGAAGGGCGTTTGCAATTGGAATTGACCAAGCACGAGTCGCTCGCGAAGCATCACTCGAAAATGTTGAAAAAGGAAGCCAAGACGGCGAAAAAGGCGGCCGAAGCGGGAGAAGCGCACGTGCCGATCGGAGAACGCCGCGAGTCGTGCTGGCTCGTGCGCGTGATTGATGATTTCGTGTCGTACGCCTCGGACGCGACGGACGAGGACGGCGTGCGCTTTTGCGAACGGTTCATGGAGTTGGTGATTGATTTACTCTCTCAGCTCCCCACGCGTCGCTTCACGCGCACGCTCATGAGCGACAAGGCGTTGCTCGTGAAAGCACGCATGGTTCCGTTGTACACGGCCCCGAACGGTCGCCTGTACGCGCAGTTGGTCGATTTGTTCACATTTTACCAGTACTTTGAAATCGACGATCACACGGGCGCGGCGCTCAAAGACGAAGAAGTCGCGTCCGCACACTACGATCGCTTGCTTCAGCTGCAAAGGTTAGCGTTCAAGTACATCCCAAAGTTGAAAGATCTCGCGCTCGGGAACTGCGCTGGGATCGAGAGAAGAAAGAACTTGATTCAGCACCTCGCCGTGCTCGAGCCCGAGGAGTTGTTCAAGCTCGTCACAGCGCAGCTTCGTTTGGTGGATCCGAATGATCCGTGGGCGAAGGACCCGAAATTTTTGTTAGAGGTCATGGTCAACGTGTTCGAAAAAAGGCGCAGTCAGCGCCAGATGATAAACTCCATGCCGCTCTACCCGAACGAGGACGTTTTGTGGAACGAAAACATCATTCCGAGCATCGAGTACGACGGTCAGGGCGCGTTGGCGTTGCCCAAACTCAACTTGCAGTTTTTGACCATGCACGATTACTTGCTTCGAAATTTCAACTTGTTCCGCCTGGAAGCGACGTATGAAATTCGCGAGGACCTAGCTGATGTGTTGAAGCGCATGCAGCCCGTCGGCGATGGCAGCGGTGCTCGCGCGCGTTTCAACGGCTGGGCGCGTATGGCGATAGAAATTCCTTCTAACGGCGTCGAAGTCGTTGAGGTATGTAAGCCGAACGTCGGTGAATCGAAGCCTGCCGCGGTGACGATTGAGGTTTCAGTGGACTTTAAAAATGCGCGTCCTGACGTGCGAGAGGAATGGGATCGATTGCGCGTGCATGACGTCGTCTTTATGCTCGACTGCGAGGGCGTCGGTCCGAGCTCGAGCGAAGCTAAGAATCCTGGAGAAAAGTTCGGTCTTCGCCACGTGCGCGGTGCCGAAGTGATTGATATTCGTGATGGGTATGGGACGTACTTGAAAGAGTTTAGGTCAAGAAATCCGAACCCACGCGAAGACGACAAGCCACCGAAAACCGTCACCGGAACGCGTCGCATCTTTACGCTTGCGCTCGACACGGCGCAGTATCAAATGGACGTGAACAAGCAGAAAGAAGGAGGCGAAAACGTCTACAATCGACTGAACGTGCTCGTTCGCCGCGAAGCGAAAGAAAATAACTTCAAGGCGATCCTGGCGTGCATTCGAGACTTGATGAACACCGACGTCAGCGTTCCAGAGTGGCTGCACGACGTGTTTTTGGGTTACGGCGATCCCTCCGCCGCTGCGTTGTTGAACACACACGAAGCCTTGCACACGATTGATTTCAAAGACACTTTCTTGGATGAGCAACACCTAGTGGAATCGTTCCCGAATCATAAAGTTTCGTGGAAGAACAAGGCGAAGAAGCACATCGCACCATTTCGCGTCACGTTTCCGAAACCGGAAGACGAGACTCAAGACACAATTGAAGTGGAATCGTACGTCCGTCCTGATCCCGGTCCGTATCCGGAAGATCAGCCGAACACGAACCAAGTTCGTTTCACGCCCGTACAAGTTGAAGCGATTCGCGCCGGGTTAAACCCGGGATTGACCATGGTCGTCGGTCCGCCCGGTACGGGGAAGACGGATACGGCGGCGCAAATCATGCACTGCCTGTACCACAACGAGCCGGGTCAGCGTACGCTTCTCATCACGCATTCCAACGCGGCGCTGAACGACTTATTCATCAAGCTTCTTCAGCGCGATGTCCCAGCGCGCTATTTGTTGCGTCTCGGCCAAGGCGAATCCGAACTCGACACAGACTTGAGTTTTACTCGCGCCGGCCGCGTCGACGCCATGTTGACCAAGCGCTTGGAGATTTTGGCTGAAGTCGAAAAGCTCGCGGATTCGATCGGGCTCAATGGTGAGGATGTTGCGTACACGTGTGAAACTGCGGGATTCTTTTGGAAAATTCACGTGCTGGCGAAGTGGGAAAAGTTCACCGCCGACTTTGATGCGAGCGACGAAAAGAACTTCGTGGAGACGTCGTTCCCATTTAAGGATTATTTCGCCTCGGCGCCGAACCAGCCACTTTTCTTGGGCAAAGACAAAGAAGAAGACTTTTCGCGCGCAAAAGGCTGCATGCGGCATCTGCAGGTGATGTTCACCGCCTTGGAAGAGTGTCGGGCGTTCGAATTACTTCGTACGCAAGGCGACCGCTCCGAGTACTTGCTCACCAAGCAAGCGAAGATCATCGCCATGACGTGCACGCACGCCGCGTTGAAGAGACATGATTTCATCAAGCAGAGCTTGCGATACGACAACTTGATCATCGAAGAAGGCGCTCAGATTCTCGAAATCGAAACCTTCATACCGATGTTACTTCAGAAGAATGAAGACGGTCACTCGCGTCTCAAGCGCGTCGTCATGATTGGCGATCACAACCAGCTTCCACCCGTGGTGAAGCACATGGCGTTTCAAAAGTATTCGAACATGGATCAATCCATGTTCGCTCGCTTCGTGCGTTTGGGTACGCCGTACACGCAGCTTGACGCGCAAGGTCGTGCGCGCACCGAGTTGGCCAACTTGTACAACTGGCGTTACAAAAACTTGGGCAACCTCCCGAACACGCAAACGGGGCCGTACACGCTCGCGAACGCGGGATTCGCCCATCCGTTGCAATTCGTGGATGTTCGTGGAGAAGAGTCGACACCGACGCCGTTCTTCTACCAGAATCTCACCGAAGCGGAGTATATCGTCAGCGTGTACCAATACATGCGCATGTGCGGCTACCCGGCTGAGAAGATTTCCATCTTGACGACGTACAACGGGCAAAAGAATTTGCTTTGCGACGTCGTGAATCAAAGGTGCACGAATCACCCGTTATTCGGCGCGCCCGCTCACGTCACGACCGTGGACAAGTTCCAAGGCCAACAAAACGACTTCATTTTGCTTTCGTTGGTGCGCAGCAAGACTGTCGGTCACTTGCGAGACGTCCGTCGTATGGTCGTTGCGTTTTCGCGCGCGCGATTCGGCTTGTACGTCTTCGGCAACTGCGACATGTTCTCCGAGTGTTTCGAGTTAGCGCCGGCGTTCGAGACGCTGGCCAAGTACCCTACCACACTCGAATTGTGTGTGGGCGAAAAGTACGGCGCGTGCGATCGCAAGACGAGCGATCAAGGCGAAAATACCGAAACAATCGCCGACGGCGCCGCCATGGGTTCGGCGGTAAACACGCTTGCGTCGCAGTGGCAAGCGAGCCAAATGGCGGTGCACGCCAAAAAATAGTCAACCATCTTAGGCGATTATCGTTGTCAAATAAGCAGGATCGATCATGGATTCAAACCCTTCCCTCGACGCATTCGCTTCGCGCCTGGAATCCTCCGTCGCTTCGCGCGAGACTGAGATTCCGAAAATCCCTCAAAGATCTCCATTCGCGCGCGCGCCCATCGTCCGCGATGGACGACCTCGACGTCGATTTCGACTTCGAGGACAAGCTCGATGTCAACGACACCCAACCCCAGGCCCCGCCGCCCGAGCTCAACGAGCGCGGGCGTAAAAACTACCGTCAAACCGTGTGCAGGCACTGGCTGCGAAACTTGTGCATGAAGGGCAACGCGTGCGGGTTCCTGCACCAGTTCGACAAGTCCCGCATGCCCACGTGTCGGTTTTTCGCAAAGTACGGCGAGTGCAAGGAACCGGATTGTCCGTACAAGCACTCGTTGGAGGACATGAAGGATTGCAACATGTACAAGCTCGGGTTCTGCATTCACGGGTCGCTGTGCAGGTTTAGACACGTGAAATTGCCGGGACCGCCGCCGCCGGTGGAAGAACAGGCGCTGATTGGACAACCGGGACACCTGCACGGGGCGAAGTCGTTTAAACAGCGCGAACGGGAGAAGATGATGTCGCAGGCGTTGGCGCCGAGGCCGGAGGCGGACTCGACGTTTAAGCCGCCGCCGTTGCCGCCGGGACCGCCGCCGAAGGATGCGAAAAAGCTGGAAGAAAGGTTGGCGCTGCCGCCTACGACGATAGAGCATACTGGACACGATGCTGGACGGGTGTCGGTGCCCCCACCGCCTACGATGCAGGCACCGGCGCAGAGGACGGAGCCGCCGGCGAGACCTAGCGCGCCGCCGGGCAGGCCAAGCGCGCCGTCGAGGGCGCCGACGGGGGCGCGTCCGCCCGTCGCTCCGCCGGGAGCGCCGCCGGGTTTACCGCCGGGCGTGTCTGCGCCCGCGGCACCGGCGGCGAAATTGCGCGGATGGGGTGCGGGAGGCGTGAAGCGTAAAGCCGAATCCGCGCCCGAAGTACCGGAGGCGGATGGATTTCCGGGCGCGGCGTAACTAGTCTGTGTTTGTTTAGCAAGTTTGTTAGAATCATTACAACGTTCACACTCACTAGATAAAAAATCATTTCCCCCAATCGTCATCGCCCCAGTCTTCATCCGGTTCTTTCGCGGACTTTTCCTCTTCCGAGTCGCTCACGCCCCACTCGTCGAGTGCGCTCGCGGACTGCGTTCGACTCGACGAACGGCTCGCATTTTGGTTCGCGCGCTGCGGCTGCGGCCGCGGCTGGCTCTGCGCGCTCTGAAAACTCGACGAGCTGCCGAATCCAGCGTACTTACCGCCTTGCGATGGGGGTAAGTTTGACGGACGATGCGAGTTTTCGGCTTGCTTACGGGCGAAGAAGTCGTCTCGCTGCGCGGCGACGGGATCGCGATCGCGCCGCTCTGCGTCGTCCCAGCCCGCGCCCCAACCGTCGTTTTTCCGTTGTGCGTATTGCGGGTCGGCGCTGTTACCGCCGCGAGGAAATCCATCGTCGAATCCCGTGGTGGGGATATCGCTCGTCAAGGTTTCGATCGACTTCATCGCTTGCCCGGAGACGGCTTTGAAAAAACCCCAACCTTGCTTCGCGAGTTCCGACGCCTTATTCGCCGCCACGGTCGCGGTTTGCGACGCGCGATGCTGAAGCTGATCGTAGTCTCCGTCAGAGATGTTGCTCACGATGGACGACGTCGCCTGCGCCGCGCGGTTCGCCGCGCTCATCGTAAACTGCCCGAGCTTGGACGTCACGTTGCTCACCTGCCCGATGATGGCCTCGAACTCGTCCTCCTGCCGCGGCGCGCCGCCACCGCCCGATCCAAACCCGACGTACTTCCCGCCCTGACTCGGATGCAACCCCTCGGGCTTATTCGCGTTCAACGCTTGCTGCCGCGCGAAGAACGCGTCCTTTTGCGCCGCGCTCGCCGCGTACTCCGACGCCGTGTACTCCTCTCCCGGTCTCGCGCCCGCGCGTCCGCGCCCTCGCCCGTCGTCTATCCCACCATCATTCCACCCCCCCCCATCGCCTCCGTGCCCTCGTCCTCGGCCCTCCGCGTCTCGACGCGTCTCCGCGTCTTCTCGCCGCGCGCCTCGCTCGACCCGCGTCGGCGCCGTCCACGCCTCCCCGTTCGCCTCCGCCGCGACCTTCTCCCTGAACACCCGCGCCGCGTCGGAATTATACTTTTCCTTTATCGCCGTCCGTCTCGGCACGCCGTGTCGCTCCAAGAACGCGTTCAACGCGTCGTTCCCGCCCGCCCGCATCTTCGCCAGCTGCGCCGCGCTCCACGAATCCATCGACGCCGATCGCACGAAGCTCACGTGCACGCCCAGCGATCTGTGCACGCCCGAGCACTCCAAGCACACGAACGCGCCGTGCGACACGCTCGCCCACTGCGGGTTCTTCGTCTCGCAGTCCGCGCACTGCGCGTTGCCGTCCGCGCGCTGGAGCGCGCGAAGCGCGTCGCGCGCGTCCGGCGACGCCATGGCGCGCGTCGAGCGCTCGACGTCCCGAGCGCGTCGAGCGATACAGCGAGACGCGCGTCCGAGACGATCGAGAGACGCGCGCGCGCGTCCGGCCGCGATCGCGCGGCGCGATGGCGAGATTCGCGATCGGAATCTCCGCGTCCGAGACGTCCGAGACGTCCGAGACGATCGAGCGACGCGAGCGTTCGCGAACGGCAGTCGCGCGCGCGCCCACACGCGATCGAGGCGCGCGTGCGATACGACGAACGCGGCGTCGCGATGCCGAGCTTCCGCGATCGCGCGCACGCGGACGCGCGCGCGGCGCGCGCGGCGCCGGCGTACGCGCACCCGACGGCGAAGGAGCGCGAGTCGATGGCGCAGATGCGCGCGTGGTTGGCGCGCGATGGATCGGCGCTGCCGCGCACGATGACGCGCGCGGAGTGCGGTGGGGAAGAGCGCGCGCTGTTGAAGTTCGTGCGGGCGAGGAAGAGCGCGGAGAAGTCGTACGAGATGCTGAGGAACACGCTGGCGTGGCGGGCGAGGGAACGCGTGGACGCGTGCCTGTCGGAACCGATCGACGACGATAAATTGAAACACGTGGAGAGGATACCGGCGTATTACGCCGGGTTCGGGAAGACTGGACATCCGATCTACGTCGAGCACACGGCGGTGATTCCGTGGCCGACGATATTGGAGCACATGACGGCGGATGAGTTTTTGAAGAGTCAGGTGCAGACGCTCGAGTGGCAGGCGAGCGTGGTGTATCCGGAGGCGTCGCGACGGGCGGGGGAGCCGATCACGCAGGTGATTAACGTTTGGGATTTGAAAGGGCTCACCATGAGTGGGTTCACGAGCGAGATCAGGGCGTTCGTGAAGAAGGCGAGCGCGGTGGCGCAGGACAATTATCCCGAAGGATTGTACGCCGCGTACATCGTCAACGCCCCGAAGATTTTCTCCTTCGTTTGGGCGGTGGTTAAGCAGTTTTTAGACGCTAAAACGGTGGCTAAGGTGCACATTTACGGCAGTGGGTCGAAAATGTACGAAAAACTCTTAGATAGGCTCGGGCCGGCGACGCTGCTGCGCAAGGAGATGCTGTGCTGCCGGACGAAAGAAATCGGCGAAGCCGAGGCGGCCGCCGGGTTGCAACCCGCGCACGGTGCCACGCAAGAATGGATCAAATCGCAGCTAAAGGGCGAGGAACCCACGGGTGGGGCCGCCCCTGGATCGCTCCGTCGCGAGAGTAGCACGCAGAACCTGTACGACGTCTTCTTCGACGCCGCATCCGAACTTCCGCCGTCGTCCATGACCGAAAGGGAACTCGAACGATACGCGACGACAAAAGACTCGTTCGGACTGGCGAGCGAACAACCCGATGCGCTCGCACCGGATGTCGTGGACGAGAAGCAGAAGTGTTGCAAATGTTGCTAGCGCGTCGCCGCGATAGTCAAAGTGACGACCGAGGACACGCATCGTAGCCAATCTTGTACATTCTAGCATGCAATAACTTATAATAACAGCGACATCCGTCGTTCAAATCATTTTACATCGTCACCATCGTCTAGTACGACGGCGATTCATAATCTAAGAAGAGTGTGTACACGAGAGGAACGCGCTCGAGTCGAGCGCGTCTAGAAATCAACCTCCGGTTGTTGCGTCGGCAAAAGTGAAAACCGCTTCTTCAGCGCGACTCGTTGCTTCGAAAACTTATCATCCGGCGAAAATCTCGCCGGGTGCGCCGATTGCGTCGGCGTTCCATCCGGGGCGGTTTTCTGCGTCGCGAAATCCGGCGCGTCAGTCGCGCGTCCGTAGGGTTGCGTCGCCTCGCGCGCGCGTCGCGAATTCGCCTCGCGCGTCGTCGCCCGCGCTCGCGCACCTTGAGCGTGTACACCCGCTCGCCCTTCTCGTTCATGTAATACATCAAGTACCTGCGTTCGTTCGCGCGCGTTCGACGCGCGTCAGTCGCTCGCGTTCGCGTCCCGTCGCCGCTCGAAATTCCGGCGGCGGCGATCGCCTCTCGGCGTTTCCGCGCCGTCCCCGTCCCGCGTCCGCGACGCCGCGTCCGCGTCCGCGATCGCGCGCGCGTCGCGCGATTCTCGCCCGCGCGTCGCGTCGTCGCGTCGTCGCGTCGTCGCGCGCACGCACATGTCGCTCGTGACCTCGCGTCGCGCAATGCCGAATCGGCATTCGCCGGCGCGCCATGTCGCGCGCGCTGCGGCGCCTCGCGCGCGCCAAGCACGACGCGGCGACGAATCCCATGGGGTTCCTGCTCGAGAACCCGCTGAAGCTGTACCGCGATTGCATGCGGTTGGCGGATTTCTTGGCGCACAAGCAGGGACACTCCAGGGACGCGCTGCGCGCGACGGTGCGAGCGCCGTGGAGGACGCACAGGGACGAGCGCGATCCGGAAAAAATCGTGGCGCTGCGAGAGAACGCGGTGCGGGGGCTGTCGAATTACATGATGTACGAGGCGTCGCGGGGCGCGATGGCGGGGACGCCGGCGTTCGCGAAGGAGGACGAGGAAGAGCGACGAGAGTAGACGAGAGTAGACGAGAGTAGACGCGAAGGATGTAACATATTGCGATTTGATGGTTTCACGAGTCGCTAGTGCGCCGCGTCGCCGCGAGCGAGCGCTCGCCAGAGGCAACCGCCGAGCATGACGATTTGAGGATACGAAAACGCCGCAATCGAAATCGCGAACGTCAACGAGAATGCGTGCTTGATTCGTCGCTCTTGCGTCGGAATCGGCCGCAGCGCTAAACCGAAGGCAATTTGATGCGTTATGAACATGCTCAGCGCGTAGAGCCAAAGAAATGCACGACTGTCGCTTCTCGGCACGCTCGCCCTTCGCAAAGGAATGATGAAGAACCCGACGCCCATGAGAATTCCCAAACCGAAGCAATACGACATCGCCAGCGCTGGTCCGATGGGAATACCGAGCAACAACCGCAAGCACACCCACACCGAGCAAAACGTGGTCAAGAAGATCCAAATCACGTCCCCGACCGCGGGTCCGTATTCGCGCGCGTCGTCGCCTCGATCTCGTTCCGACGCGACGCCGGCTCTCCTGAGAAGTCGTCCCACGAAGCTCTCCGGCACGTCAAACTGCGTCGACTCCCTGCACACTTCGCACACGTTCGATCCCTTCGTTCGCAACCACTTCTCCGCGCACGTTTCGTGGACGTAGACGCCGACGCACGCGCACTCGAGTTTCACCAGCCTTGACTCTGGCAACTCCTCGACGTCGCAGAGACACACTCGGCACACGGCATCGGCGGGCGCGTCGTCGTCGGATGGGCGTGGCGCCGGATGTGTCGCGGATGGGCATGGCGTCGACGCATCGACGCGCGGCGGCATGACGTTCGGGTCGAGTGACGAGCGTCATTGTGTGCGTCGGCGCGCTCGAGACGGTTCGCGTTCCACGAGGCGATCGCGGTGGTTAATACAACAACAACAGCGAGGCTGGCGGATAGCGCGACGGCGATCACGCGGACGCTTCTTTCGCTTCTTCGTCCTCGTTCGTCGCGTCCGCGACGGCTTCGGTCGGTTCGATCGGTGCGTCGGCGGGTGCGTCGGCGGTCGGCGCGGCTTCGATCGGCGGCGGCTCGAGATCGTGCAAGCCGTGCGCCTCCAACGCGGCTTTCGCTTCGGCCTCCTCCTTCAGCGCGGCGCGCTTCGCGCGCTCGTCGGCTAATTGCCTGGCGGCTTCTTTGTTTGCCTCTTCTTCCTTGATCGCGCGCTTGATGAGCTTGGCGCAGTCGTCGTGCCCCTTTTTATTGGCGATTTGGCGCGGCGTCTTCCCCTTGGCGTCGACGGCGGCGGTGTTCGCGCCTCGCTTGAGGAGCAAACCGACGACGTCTTCGTACCCACCGCTGCACGCGGCGTGAAGTGGCGTCGCACCTTTTCCATCGAGCGATTCGATCTGCATGTCACTATCGAGCAAGAGTTCGACGACGTCGTCGTGGCCTTTTCTCGCGGCGAGATGCAGCGCCGTGGCGCCGTTGCCCGCGCGCGTCTCGACGTCGCACCCAGCCTTGATCAAGCGACTCACCACGTTGACGTGTCCTTTAGAACACGCGACGTGTAACGCGTTGTTATCGCAGTCGTCCTGCGCGTCCAAGTTTGCACCGCTCTTGATCAAGAGCTTCACCATCTCGACGTTGCCCTTGGCGGCGGCGACGAGCAACGGCGTCGTCGAATCTTCCTCCGACTTCGGCTCGTTCACGTTCGCACCGAGCTCGAGGAGTTCGCGCGCGTCGACCACATCCCCGCTCGCCACCGCCGCGTGCAGCGCGCCCGCCTCTTTCGCCCGCGCCGCCTTCTTCTTCAACATCTTTTTCGACGGTTCTTTATCCATCCCAAACATTTCCTCCGCCGTCTTCTCCTTCGGCGCGTCCGCCTCGTCCTCGGAGTCCGCGTTCCTGGGCTTAGGCGGTGGATTATCCCACGAATAACTCGTCGCGTTCCTATTATTCATCCCCCCCGGTCCACCGTCACCGAAATTCGCCGCGCCGCCGCCGCCGCCCGCGCGTTCGTACGACGCCGCCTTCTCTCCCGCGGGTCCCCTCGACCCCTCCCCGCGCTGTGCGTCCCACTCCGGCGTCGGCGGCATATTATGCGCTTCCGCCTCCTTCTTCTCGCCGCTTTTCCCTCCGAACATCGCGCCCGCTTTATCCGCGACGCTTCGCGCCGTCGACGTCAATCCATCCTTCAGCGAACTCAAATCGATCCCACGACCCTGCGTCGCCCCATCTCCTCGCTGCTTCGTCCCGTTCGCCCCATCGGCCGCGCGTCAGTCTCCATCGCCTCCCCGTCGCGCGTCTCGCCTCTCTTCGCGCATCGCGTCGCCATCCGCGTCGCGATCCTCGTCGGCGTGGATGGTGTTACGCATCCATCGATTCGCGTCGCGTCGCGTCGCGTCGCGCCGCCGCGCCGCCGCGCCGTCGTCGCTCGCACCTGGTGCGTCTCGCCCACGCGCTCGTACCCCGCGGTCCAGTTCTTGAGCGCGTCCATCGTCGTCGCGCTGTGCCGCGCGTCGTCACTCCATCGCGCGCGCGTCGTCGCGCCTCCATGCTCGCGCCGCTCGCGCGCGTCGCGCGTCGCGCGAGGACGACGGCCGAGGACGCGTCGTCGTGGTCGGCGGCGGCGCGGCGGGCGTCGCGTGCGCGCGCGCGCTCGCGGCGACGCGCGAGGTGACGCTGTTCGACGGCGGACGCGCGCCGGGAGGGCGGGCGTCGACGCGAGAGGGACGAAGAGGGGCGTGGGAGCACGGCGCGCGCTTCGTCGACGTCGAACGCGAACGCGAACGGGAACGCGACGACGACGACGACGACGCAGCGGACGCGTGGATGCGAGACAGAGCGCGCGAGGGCGCGTTCGTAAGATGGGAAGGCGCGGTGGTGGCGCTGCGCGGCGGACGCGCGGTGAAGAAAAGGCTGGGCGCGCGACGGACGGCGACGCCGTCGTTCGGCGCCGTCGCGAAGGCGCTGCTCGAAAAGGTGGATTTGCGCGCGAGCGCGCGCGTCGTCGGGTTCGACGCGAGCGACGTCGACGGCGCGGGCGTGGTGGTGAAGTATCGAAGCGCGGCGCCGGACGAGGGAGGCGAGACGCGGTCGATGTCGGGGTTCGACGTGGTGGTGCTGGCGGATAAGAACGCGGCGAACGTCGCGGACGCGTTGGGCGTGGAAGAGCTCGCGCGAGCGATGCGGGAGGTGCCGTCGGTGCCGTCGTTGGTGTTGATGGTGACTTTGAATCGCGCGCCGGCGATCGAATTCGTGGGGGCTGAGATTGAGAACGACGACGCGTTGAGTTGGATCTCGAACGAGTCGTCGAAACCGTCGCGGCGGCGCGACGCCAACTGTTGGGTCGCGCACTCCACCGACGCGTACGCGCGCGCGAAAGTGAATCTCGACACGCGTCCCGGAACTCGCGAGCACGACGCGTGGATGGACGCGGTCGCGAACGAGATGAGCGAGTCGTTGTTGCGAATTCTTCGCGAAGCCGAGGCGAACGCCGACGTCGACGTCGACGGCGCTCCGCTGGAGATTACGTACGCGCGCGCCCATCGCTGGGGCGCCGCGTTCCCGGCGGCCGTCGCCGCGGGCGCCGAAAAGTCCAAATTTCTTCGCGCCACGTCGACGTCGCCGACCGGTCGCGTCACCACCGTGTACGCCGTCGGCGACTATTGCGTCGAGCACGATAGATTCGGCGGCTTTCGCGCCGCCGTCGCGAGCGGTCTCGCCTGCGCCGAAGACATACTCGCGACGAAATCGGCGCGTTCAAAACTTTAGCGGCGCATCGTCGTCATCTGTATCATACGCATTGTTTGTCTCCGAGCGCCCGTCGTCTTCGCGAGTCCTCACTTCGGTGCTCGCGCGCGCCGTCGTCGCCATGCTCATCCTCTTCGGTCGCCATCCCACCCCTGGTCGCTGTAAATCCCGCCTCGCCCGCGCGTTGAACTCCGACGAAGCCGCCGCGGCGATCTACGACGCCATCGTGCGCGTCGTCTTGCTCAGAACGTCTCGCGAACGCGACGACCGGGACACCGGTGGGTTACAGTTGAAATTTTCGTGCGCGTCCAGCGACGACGTCGCCGCGTGCGAAGCGCTGTTCGCGACCGGTGGGCGCTGGCGAGCGTGCGCGCGAAACGCGCGCGACGCGGCGGCGATCGAGGTGGAGGCGCAGACGCAGGTGGATGATTTAGGCGCGCGCATCGTCGAGGCGTTTCGCCGCGAAGTCGACGGCGACGCTCGATCGAGCGATTCCTCGATCGGACGCGCGGTCTGCGTCGCGGGAACGGACGTTCCGGAGTTTTCGAGAGCGCACGCGCTCGAGGCGCTGGCTCTCGTGGAGGGCGCGTCGAGCGCGGACGCGCCGCGCGTCGCGTTCGGCCCGTCGCGAGACGGCGGCTTTTACTGCGTCGCCGCGCGCGCCACGCGCGCTAATTGCGACGCCCTCGAGCGCGCGCTCGCGGGCGTCCGCTGGAGCGCGTCGACGACGCTCGAAGAGTGCGCGCGCAACTGCCGCGCGAACGGTTTCGACGTGCGCGCGACGATGCCGGAATTATTAGACGTCGACGACGACGGCGATTTGGACGCCCTCCTCGCCGAGCGTCTCGCCGCCGACGACGAGCGCGAGTCCCCAGCCGTGCGCGACGCGTTCGCGGAAATGGTGCGAATATTAGAGAACAGCCGCGCGGCGCGGCCTTAGATTTAGCCCTTCCGGCGATGAGGTGTGATGGAATCGTCGTCGTCGTCGTCGCCTCGGCGCTCGCGTCGCGCGCGAATTCGCCCGCGGCGCCACACCGCGCCTCGGCGCGACGCGCGCCATGGACCCGCGCTTCGGTCGCGACCGCGCGAACGCGCGCGCGCGCGCGCGCGCGCCGCCGCCGCCGCCGCCGTTGCCGCACCGCGCGCCGCCACCGCCACCGCCACCGCCGCACCCCGCGAACGACGACGCGAACGTCGAGATCGACGTCGACGCGCTGCGATCGATGCCCAAGGACGAGCGGCGCGCGCTGGCGCGCATCGCCAAAGCGCTGCTGTCCGCCGAGGACGAAGAGACGAAGATCGAGCTCGCGGCGGAGTTGCAAAAGAGATGCGCGCGCGCGGCGAATGCGGCGGCGAACGGGACGGCGACGCCGAACGCGGGACGCGAGGACGACGACGCGCGACGACGCGATGAGGACTCGAACGCGACGGGAACGTCGGCGATGGCGCGCGCGGGCGCGCGGTTCGGCGACTGGACGGCGTCGCGAGAGGACGCCGAGACGCCGAGGACGAAGAAGCGCAAGACGACGACGAGCGAGACGGCGAGCGGGACGGTTCCGTCGTCGACCGAACGCGCGGCGCGCATGGATCGCGCGCAGCGATTCGCGCGGGAGGCGATACAGTTCGCGAGCGACGTGGCGAACGCGAAGGGGCGCGGGACGCCGACGATGCAGGAGATGAAGATGCGCGACGCCGCGGCGGTGGGGACGAACACGGCGCTGGAGAAGACGTATTTACGCCTGACGGAGGCTCCGTCGATGGCCACGGTGCGACCGCCGCACGTGTTAGAGCGCGCGCTCGAGTTGGTAAAGAGTAAATGGGTCGCGCATAAAGATTACGAGGGTTACGCCAAGGATCAGTTGAAATCGATCCGGCAGGATTTGACGGTGCAGCACATTCGCGACGGGGATTTGGTGTTGCAGACGTACCAGACGCACGCGCGCATCGCGCTCGAGTGCGGAGATTTAGCGGAGTATAATCAGTGCCAAGCCGTGCTGAAGGTGCTTCACGCGGAACTACTCGAGCGCACGTTCGGCGTCGATCACCCGTCGCCGTCGAAAAAGGGGAAAAAGTCTGCGTCCAAAAAGTCGAGCGGGAAGAAGCGATCGTCGAGCGAACGCGACGAAGACACGGATCGTTTCCCGGAAGGTACGGACGATATCGCCGAGTTCGCGGCGTACAGATTAATCTACGCCGCGGGCGCGGGCTCGAAGGGCGAGCGAAGTGCCGCGCTTCTGCGCGAGCTTCGCGACATCCCGCCGCGGCTGCGAACGCACCCCTTCCTGGAGCACGCCGTCCGCGTCTGCCGAGCGCTCGCGTCGTCCAACTTCCACCGTTTCTTCGCCCTGTACAACACCGTTCCGCGCATGGGCGCGTACCTCATGGACATCATCGCTCCATCCGTTCGCACGGACGCCGTTCGCGCCGTTCTCCGCGCGTACGCTCCCACCGTTCCCGTGGAATTCGTCGCCTCGGCGCTCGGCTTTTCCTCGAGCGCTTCGTGCGCCGACGCCCTGGCCGAGCGCCATCGCGCCGTCTTCGACGGCGCCGCGCGCGATCGCCTCGACGTCAGGGCCACGAACGCCGCCATCGCCGCCAACGCCGTTCGACCGTCCGTGTTAGATCGTCTCGCGCGTTTTTAATCGCGCCCGAGCGCGCGTCCCGCCCCGTCCCGTCCCGACGACAGTTGGTAAAGTGCGCTGGGCGCACATCGCGGCGCGATTCCTGACGCGAGCATGGCGCGCGCGAAGATGACGTCGAGGCGCGCGCCCGGCGGTAAGGTCCGCCGTCCGCAGTTCACCGTCGGGTCGCCTCGCGCGCCCGCGCGCGATCGCGTCGGCGCGAGCGACGCCGCGCGGCGCAACCGCACGCTCGCGCGCGTCTTCGCGCTCGGCGAGGATTGGACGGTGGCGGACGCGCGCGCGCGCGAGCGAGCGTTCCTCGCCGAGTGCGACGACGGCGCGTGGACCGGGCTGACGACGTACGACGCGCTGGAGGAACACGGGCTGTTCACGGCGGTGGTGGAGGCGGGATGGCACGAATTGTGTCGAGCGCTCGGCGTCGACGAGGACGAACGCGCGGCGTACGGACCGTGGCGGTACGTTCCGGGACGGATTTCGCACGAAGCGGTGCCGTGGGATGATTTCGACGAAATGTATTGGAAGCACAAGGCGAAGGGACTCGTGGACGACGATTTGATCGAGACTTTAGAAGACGAAGGCGACGAAGACGAATACGTCACGACGCACGCCAAGCTTTCTCGCGACGACGTGGCGTCGCTTCTGGAGGAGTACGGTAAGCGTTACCTGTTCCTCATCGTCCGCGAATTTGAAGGCGCCGACCACGTGGCGGCGAAGAGCCTAGCGTTGGACGCCAATATGGAGTACGTGCGGCACCAGCACGAGCAGAAGAGCGCGCACCCGGGCGTGCCCATGGCGAGGCTTTTAGATCCGAAAGAGCTCTCTTTCGACGAAATCAAGGCTATGTATAAGGCGGCGGGGCTGCGCGTAGGAAAGAACGCCAAGCGCGAGTCGCTTCTCAGAGAACTCGTCATTGAGGACAGAGCGCTCGAGCTCGACGCGTACGGAAAGGCGTTCGCAAAAGTTGTGAAGCGGCTCGACGTGGAGACCAAAAAGTTGCAGGACAAAATAGAAAAAGCCGTGAACAAAGCCGTCAAGTCCGTGATCATCGACAAGTGGGACACCGATCGCAAAAATGATTTCCTCGCCACTCACGACCATTGGAGCGACGAGCGAAAGAAGGCTTGGCACGATGGCGTTGCCAGTCGATTGAAGAAGACGCAGAACGCGAAAAAGGTGCAGCCGAAGACGACGAAAGCGCAGCCGAAGACGACGAAAGCGCAGCCGAAGACGACGAAAGCGCAGCCGAAGACGACGAAAGCGCAGGCTAATAAACCGGCGAAACCCAAACGAAAACGAAACGATCCGTTGGTCACGTCGGACTTCGCCGTCGGGATGGAATTGTACGTCCGAGGCGCGAAAGGCGAGACGTGGCACGCCGAGGTGACGAAAGTGCGACCGTCGAACGCGAAGTGCCCGATCGAGGTAGCTTGGCTCGTCAAGCAAAGCGATGATGCATACGTGTACTGGGACTGCGCGCACAGAGACGTGATCGATTTGCGCACCGTCCTCGAGACGCACGCGCCCGGGCACTTTCCAGCCGGGAAACGCGCGCGGTGCGTCGCGTGCGAGGCGGCGAAAACCACGTGCGCCAAGCGCGCGAAGACGTGACAACCGCATCGACGATAATCACTCGATTTCCGAACGCGACCACCGCCCGAATCGCTCGCATTACCGCGTATTCATTGTAGACCCAAATGCGTCGCGTTCGTCCCGTCCCGTCCCGTCCCGTCGAGGTGACAGAATTCACGATCCAACGCATTCCGCGACGTTCGACGCGCTCGCACGCCCGCGCTCGCACGCTCCGCGCCCTCGCGCGCGCTCGATATGTTCACGACGGCGTCCACGACGCTCCAATTCGCGCGCGCGCGCGTCGACGCGCCGCGAAAGCGCGCGCGCGCGATGCGTGAGTCAGCACGAGATAACCGTCGCGGTGGGTTCGCGCTGACGACGCGCGCGAGCAAGGACGACCGACCGACGAAGGCGTCGGAAGAGCTCGCGGAAAAGTTCACCACGGGTGGCGGCGGCGCCGATGGATTCTGCGATTACGACGACATCAAGGACGCGATCAAGGAGTGCGAGGGACTGGAGGGCGCGAAGCTCGAGGCGTGCTACGCGCAGTACGGATGTAACCTCGAATCCGTGACCGAGCACTACGCGAAAGCGGCGGGGATCGACAGCAAGAATGAAAAGGCGAAGTAGGCTTGACTAGGTACGCGCGTACCGTGTAAGTTATTACAACAACAAGAAAGAATATTTCGACGCGGCGATCATTTGAAAAAGCACATTTTTCCGTAGTGCATCAACGTTCTGTAAAAGAACTTTTCCTGTAACAAGACGCGGGAGAGCTGGGAGTCAGCCTTGGACGTGCCCGGGACGGCGACCATGTGAGCGTAACCGCGAGCGTTGTGGTACCAATCGATCGGGACGCCCGGTTGGCCGTAAACGTCGACGCGCGCGCAGCGGTTGGATCGAAGGAGCATGAGCAGGGCGACGAACGCCGGTGATGGGTCGCCGCGATAGCCCCAACCGACGACGTTCGAGCCTAGCTCGAGGTCCGCGGAGAGCGAGTCGTGGATGATGCGGCCGACCTTGCGCGCAGATTCGTAGGCTTGCTCGTCCAACTCCACCGTTATCACGTCTTCCGGGCCGTCGCGAATCATGGTGAATTTGCAATACTTGCGTTCCGTCAAGACGTTGCAGTACACAGCCGTGTCGTGCGCGTCGATAGCGGTGGCGAATCGACTGACAGCTCCGTTGTATCGTTCGCCAGTTTCGGGATTATACTCCGCCTCGGTCGTCCACGCGCAGGTGCCCATGCCTTGCGGCGCGCCGCCAAGCGACGGAAGGTCGGTGGCGTTAAACTTGGTACGCGGATCGTTGGAGTATTTAATCAACACCGTTGACAGACGCTTTAACGTCTCCGCGCTCGCTTGTGGATTCACCACGGCAGCCGCATCGGCCTTGAGCGCTCGTGCGAGTAAGTCTGTCGCCATGTCGGCGCATTGCATCGTTTTGAATTGGCAGCGAGCGTCGTAGCCCGTGATGTTCGCGGCGTGAAATATTAATTGCCGCTCCGTGGTTTCTTTCCTCCAATCCATGTCTTTCGTCATTCCGCTCAACATTAGCGGGTTTTGGAATCTATACCTCCGCACGAGCTTGCCGTCTTTGTGGATAAGCGTCGACGTAGGCACCTCCACCTCGACGTCTTGCGCGCCGTCTTCTCCCTCGTCGTCCGCGTCGCCCAATAATTTACGCCTACCGATGACGTTCGGCAACGGATCACGTCCCGAAATGATCTTCAACTCCTCCTCCTCTGTCACAATCTCGCTCTCCAGCGTCTTTTCCGCCTCCTTCATCTCCGTCTTCGCCTCCTTCAGTTCCTCCTTCACCGACTCTTCCTCCTCCAACTCGCTCGCCGTGCGCACCTTTTCCGTCGTCTTCGCCTCTTTGGTCAGGTAAAACGCCCGTTCACCGTCCAATTCGTGCAACTCTAACCCAGGAATCACCGCCGTGGGCGTGAAATCATTCTTCAAGCACTGATCCGGCACTCCTAGCGCGGCCCATCGTCGCGTGGCGTCTCTCGGCGGCGCCGTCGCCGACGATCGTTCCGGCGTCTTCGTCCGCATCGACACGCGCCCGTGTCGACCGACGATGTGCGATTTACTCCCTCCTCGATCGCCCGCGCCGACGTCCGTCGTCACCGCCGCGACGACCAACGCGACGAGGAATATCGCCGCCACGCTCGCCGCCACGAAGAGCGCCGGGTCGCGCGCCCAATCGAATCGCACCCCCGACCGCAGCGCCCGCCGCGCGATCGCGCGCGCCATCGTCGTCGTCCGCGACGTCGTCGGCGCGCTCTTACCTCTCGCGTCCTTTCCCTGTTCGAGCGCGCGTCGTCGTCAGTCTCGTTCGCGCGCGTCTCGATCGCGACGTCGCCGCGTTTCGCATCGTTCGTTCGTCCACCGCCGTCGTCGCGGCGTCGCGCGCGCGCGCACCTCGTCCATCGCGACCTCTTCGTCGTCGCCGCGCCTCGGCGCGTCGCGCGCGTCCATCGCGTCCGTCGCGCGTCGAGGTGTCGACCGAAGTCGCGCGTCGATTCGATTCGATTCGATTCGATTCGATCGACGCGCGCGGACGCACACGGCGACGCGCGCGCCGCGGGCATGGAGCGCGAGTCGGCGCCGATACGCGCCGCGCGTCGAGCGTTCGGCGCGACGGACGACGACGCGCGCGCGAGCGCGAGGGACGGCGCGCGCGCGCGCGGGCGAGGGCCAACACCAAAACCAAAGGCGGAGCTCGCGCGCGGAGGCGCGCTGGCGAGCGCGCGGAGCGCGACGCTGGCGCTGGCGAGCCTGTGCGCGATCGCGGTGGTGAGCGCGCGACTGGACGCCGCGTCGAGGGGCGCGCGGGCGAGCGCGGTGGTGGTGGGAACGACGACGAGGACGAGGACGACGGCGACGGCGACGCTGCGCGAGGACGAGGCGGTGGAGCCGGAGTTGCGCGTGGGCGATCGCAGCGTGGCGTACGTCGCCAAGGGATGGAACGCGGAGCGAAGATTGATAGGGGACGATAAGATCGAGGCGATTTGGGAAGGACCGGCGGCGGAGAACGCGGCGGGGGAGTTTGAGGCGACGAAGCCGAAGGGCGCGCTGTTGGCGCTGCACGGTTGTCATCATAGCGCGAAGGACTTCTTCGCGACGAACACGAAGTGCTCGCAGTGTCGAGGACTTGCGCAAGAAATGGCGATTACACGCACGGCGCTGAATCGAGGATACGTCGTGTTGGCGATTTCGTCGTTGGGGACGTGTTGGAGCAAGGACATCGACGCGCCGCGCGTGCAGGCGGTGTTGGACGTCTTTTACAACGACACCGCGCTGAGTGACTTGCCATTGTTTGCGTTTGGTGCGTCGAGCGGTGGTTCGTTTGTGGGAGCGATGCCGCAAATGCAACTGACGCCGAAGGCGGCGGGTTTAATTATTCAAATCGCTCCGGGACCGACGGCGTCGGGCGTCGTCGGCGAAGTTTTGGCGGATTACCCGCCGACGGTGTTCTCGCACATGCCGCGCGACGCGCGCACCGCCGAGTTCATCGCAGCGTCGATCGCAGACTTCCGCAACGCCGGCGTTCGCATAATTGAATCTCGTCTAGAGCCGAGAGCGATCGACGACGCATATTTCTACGAACAAAGTTTTGGACGAGTCTCTGAAGAGGAGAGCGCGGCGATGGTCGCTTCTCTTCGCTCCTTTAACTTGATCGACGCCCAGGGCTTGCTCACGGAGGATCCGCGTTTGTTCGACGACGATCATATCATCATGATCAAACGACACGCACCGGAGTGGGATAGCTTGCTCGCCGACCAGAGCGATACGCGCGAGTTATTAAACGTCGCGTACGCCATGCACGAGCTCAGCGCGCAGGACTTTAGCAAGAACTTTGCGTGGCTCGTTCGTTCGCACGCGCGCGTCGCGCGCTCGACGTCTTAGTTCGATTGGTGGGTTTTGTAATGACTATCTTGTTCGTAGAAGTATTATTAATCCGACGAGGTTTTAAGCTTCTGAAACTCTTCGTCCAACTCGTCTGTCGCCGACCGCGTCGACGAGCCGTGCTTCTTCTTTGACAGGTGTTCGGATACATCGGCGTCGTCCTCGACGTCGTCATCTTTGGACGAGTGGCTCGACGAGTGATGCTTCTTCGACGAAGAGTGCTTTGAAGAGAGTTTCGTGCTCTTCTCTTCTTCTTCTTCTTCTTCTTCTTCTTCTTCTTCTTCTTCTTCTTCGTCGCGATGGCTATGTTTGGAGTGTTTCGAGTGCTTGGAATGGTGATGACTGTGACCGATTTTTGCGACGTAATCGACCCCGGGACACTCTGTGGCGTGTATGTTCAAATCGTCGCACACGGCCGGAGGGCAGTACGGCCAACCGTCCATGGGATCGTCCACGCTTTTCAACATGCACATTCTACACGGCGTCTCGCCCGGCTTCTGACACGCGCTCGGCACGCCCTCGTGGTTCGCGCACTCCCAATCGCGAAAGGCGTGACGCCCGGCGTTACGATTGCCGACATCCGTCGAGCAATCACCGAGATCGTACTTCTTCTCCTTCGATCTCGTCTCCACGCCTTCGCACCCAGAGACTTCGTACTTGTCGCACACCCACGAGCTACACTTCGCCGTGCCCGACCCCTCTTTCGACGCTTCCGAGCCGGCGAGATGACAAAACTGGCACCCGTGCGACCCGACGCAGTTCGACGGCACTCCCTCGTCGTCGGTGCAGTGCTTGTTGTACTGCTGATACAGCCCGATCGCTCGATCGCCGTGCGACGCGTCGCAATCCACCTTCGGCGGCGGCGGCGGCCGCGGCGGATGATGCGGATGCGGCGGCGGCGGCGTCGGCGGCGGCATCGGCGGCGTCGGCGGCGGCATCGGCGGCGGCATCGGCGGCGCCGGCGGCGACTCCGCCCCGATCCCGAACCCTCCGTCCCACCCCCGTCGCGCGAGCGCCAGCGCGCCGACGCACGCCGCCGCCGCCGCCGCGCCGACGCGTCCTCGCCACCGCCCCATCTCGCGCCCGCGCGCGCGCGCCGCGTCCCCGCCGCGTCCCCGCTCGACGTCTTCGTCCTCGCGCGCGTCCTCGCGCGCGCGCGCGTCCTCGCGCGTTCGCCGCGCGCGTCCGCGCGTCGCCTCGTCGTCGTCGTCGCTCGCGCTCGATCCCGCGCCCGACGACGCGCGCGCCGTCCGCGCGTCGCGCGCCGACGCGCGTTCGCCGCGAAGGAGCGCCTCGCGCTCGTCGCGCGACGACCGCGGCATCCTCGCCCGCGCCGTCGTCTCGCGCGCGCGACGACGCCGTCGCGATGGTGTTGCGCGCGCGGCGTTACGAAAACCCGTAACACACCGCACACGCGTGCGATCGCGCGCGCGCGTCCCGTCCCATCGCGCGCCGTATTTAAGCCCCGAGGGACTCGCGCTCGAGTCGCGACTCGTCGACGAGATCGGATCCGTCGATCGCGCGAAGATACGCCCGCACACCCCGACGACGACGATGCTCGCGCGCACGACCGCACCGACTCGCACGACCGCCACGCTGCGCAGGTGCGCGCGAAGCGCGACGCGAATCGCGGCGCGGCGCGACCGCGCGCGCGACCGGAGACCGAGGACGCGCGACCGGAGACCGAGGACGCGAGGACGAGGGAATCGTCGCGCGAGGCGCGGCGAGGCGAGCGATCGCGCGCGCGAACGGACGAGAGGACTGACGAGACGCGATGGTGACGAATGAATAGCCGCGTGGCGAAGCAAACGCGCACGGCGAAGCGCGGCGCGCGCGTCGCGGCGCGCGCGTTCGATGACGTGAACGTCGTGATCTCGTCGGCGAACGCGATTTGCCTGGCGTTGGGACGATTCGTGTTTTTGCCGTACCAACGCGCGCAAGTCGAACGCGTGGGCGCGCCGACGCAAAACGGACAGACGCACTTCGCGGCGGGCGACTCGCGCGCGGAGGAGGCGTCCTTCATCGTGTCGACGAACGATCCGGCTGGGTTCACGATCGTGGACCTGCTCGCGTGGGGGTCCATCGGGCACGCCGTCGGATTTCTCGCGCTCGCGTCCCAGTCGGCGCAAACGATGTTGTGAGCGTCGCCGCCGCCTCTAGTGGGTTTGTGATCGTATGAAAGACCGAACATAAGTCAATAATTCAATCGCGCTACGCTAAGAATGCTACTTTCTATGTGAGCTACGTGTGAGGCGGGGGGCGAAGAAACTGCCGCGCGTGCGCGCTCAACTCGCCGGCGTTTTCGAAATCCGACGCCGAGACAAAGGCGTTGACGCGCTCGAGCTTGAGCAAACGCAACGCGTCGGCGTTCAAATCGAGATCGAAATCGTCGTGAAGTTTTGAAATCGTGCGCGTCAACGCGTCGACGTTTGCGAGATCGGTCTCGTAGGTCAAGTTCACGCACTCGCGCTGGTGCGCTCGCAAGACGCTCGCCGTCGCCTCGTACCATCGCTTGTCCTCTCGAATGAGATTTCTGAACGTTTTCTCGATAAACTTCACCCGCACGTTCGCGGACGTGACGTTCGGATCGCGCGCGGTGATGTTTTCCGCGTCGAAAGGCTCGGCAGCCTCTCGAATCTGCTGGAACGGCGCGTCGCCGTTCACCGCACGCATCGACGACGCGTACATGTCGAGCTTGTTTTCGCGACTCAAGCACAACAGCACGGGGTCTTCCGTAGCGGCGTCCAAGATGGCGCTGAGAACATCTTCCGAATGTTTGCTCGTCTCGGGCGTTGAATGGATGTGCGCGCCGATGATGGATACGTACACCTTGTCCACGCCAGCCTCCCACGCTCGGCTCAATACTTCGTTGACGAACTCACCCGGATACGTCAGCGAGGCGTCAATCGTGGCATCCTTGACGCCGATGTCTTGCAAGTACTTTCGGAGCTTTGAACGCCAAGACGTTTCGTCGTCTTTGTCGGGGAGTTCGTCCACCGACCACCAATCGCCAAGGGTGATGTAATTCGCAAAAAACGAATCCGTTCGCACCTGGCCGTCTCGCTCCCACAACGTGGACGACGTCGGATGATTGGAAGACGTCGCAAGCGCTTCACCGAGAAGTGACGCGCCGCCGCGCAAAGGCGACGAAGCGAGCACGAGACGGGCTTTTTTATACACGCCCTCGGTTTCGTGCAATCGCACGCGCGTGACGAGCGAGCTCGTAGCCTCGGACGAGAGCACGCGAACGAAAGACAGCGCCCACTTGTGCACGAGATCTTCATCTGCCGGGATGTTCTTCTCGAGCCATTCCACCACCATGGCTTGTCGCTCTTGATTCGTGCACCCATCCTGCCAACTCGCGCCGTGAAACGAAAAGTGGTCGATAGCGTACGATTGCGGGTACGCGCTGGCGATCGACGTGCACGGAAGAGTCGTTTTCCAAAACGTCCCGTCCGCCTCCTCCACGAGCGCGTTTGAGAGCGACAACGGATTCCAATCATCGTTGCCAGATGTCACACGCCGCCACGTCTGCGTCACGTACTTAGTGAACGACGATTTCGTACCATCTAAATCGCTCCCATCCACCGCCTTGCCGTTATTCATCATCCACCGCATGCCAGGATCGTTCTTGGCGTCTTCGTGCGTGACTTGCTTGACGCACGTATCGAACTCATTTTCGCCGCATCCGAGCGGGTACGCGACGTCGCGATCGAGCCTCAGTATCGTGTCTCTCAAATCGTTCGCACGAATGATGTGCGACAACCACACAGGACCCGTGATCGCGTTCGCGATGCACCGCTTGCCGAAATCTATGTTTTGCAGGTATCCGTCCGAGGAGGTGTCGTTGAACAAACTTCGAAACACGCTCGCTCCGGGCGTGAGCGCGCCGAATATCCCAGCGCTAAAGAACCTCGAGTCCCCGGGGTCGGCCACCATGAACACCTCCTTGTTCGCCCGCAACGTCTTATGAAACAACGGCGTGATGTCCTTGAACAACTCCACGTTCGTGTCCAAGTACAATCCGCCGTGACGAAACAACACCTCGTACTTCATCAAATCCACCAACATCGAATACACGTTCGATCCCGTGAGTTGATGAAACGCCCGCCCGCGCTCGAGCGTCGCCAGCGTAATCGGAAAGTTCCTCTCATTAATGTCTCCCTCCGTCCACAGCCGCATCTCCCACCCAGCCGCCTCCAACACCCTTCGGTTGCGCTCGAAAATCATTCGCTTCACCCCCGGCACCTCGCTCCCGAGCCAAATCTCGTGCGCCACGCGCACGAACGCCCCCGCGTCGCTCTGTTTCGCCAGCATCTCCTCCCTGGCCACCATCCCACACACGCCCAGCGTCAGCATCGTCGCCACGACGATCGGATGCGTCGCCCACGTCGTCGTCGCGCGCAGCCAGCCGCGTCGTCGCTCGGGGTGTTGACGCGTCGTCGCGTCGCCGCGCTCGACGTCCGGCGCGTCATCGCGCGCGCGCGCGAGCAGCGCGAGCGACTCGTCGCCGCCGGCGATCGCCGCCGACCGCGCGCCGTCGCCGACGCCCATCGCCGCGTCGTCTGCCGTCCGCTCGCCGATGGTGTTACGCCGCGCGCGAACTTCGAGGTCGATACGAAACGCCGTCTTGGTTTGCGCACCATGCAAAAACGTCTCTTCGTCTTCCGAACGCGATCATCGCCCGCCGCGCGCCGCGCGCGCGGCGTCACACGCGCGCGCGCGACGACGCGATCGATCGACGCGCGCGCGACGGACGCGCGCGGCGAACGCGCGCGCGGCGCGAGACGACGCGCGGCGCGACGTCGGGGACTCGAATTCGGACGGTTCGGTGAAAGCCGCGCGCGGCGAGGCGTCGGTGACGATGGCGCGGGCGAGGCGTCGCGCGATCGTCGCGGTGCTGGCGTGGGCGTGCGCGAACGCGATCGCGGCGCGCGCGGAGGATCCCGGGACGCACTGCACGACGAACGCGAGCGATCTGGCGCCGTGCGCGAGCGGTGGGGGATCGGCGTGCTGCGCGGCGATTACGGAGTGGAACGCGAAGGGGTGCTTTTGCGACGGCGTGGCCACCGCGCTCGACGCCACGCAAAGCGCCGGGGCTGTTTCGTTCGCGAGCGCGTGTTCGGTGACAAGAACGACGGCGAGCGGTGACGCGATCTGCGTGGCGGCGCTGGCGAACCAGGGTGGTTCTTCTTCTTCGTCGTCGGGATCTCCGCCCGCGACGCCGGCGCCGCCGGCGGGTCCCGCCGCGCCCACGGATGTGTACGCCCTTCGCACCGGTGCGAACGAGATCACGCTCGCGTGGTCCGCGAGCACGTCGAGCGATGTCGTGGCGTACGCGATCGATGCGTGCGATTCGGCGAATCTCGCGACGTGCGCTACGCCGACGCGAACCACCGTCGCGGCGTCCGCCGGGACGAGCAAAGTCTTCTCAGGGGTGTCCGCTCCGAACACCATGGTGTACCGCATCAAGTCTGCGACGCTGACGGAAGCGGGTGCGTCTTCGTCACCGACGGCGATTCCCGTGATCGACGCGCGCGATTCGATCCTCGTCTCAAACGACGCGTCGACGAGTTCTTCGTCGTCGAGTTGCGGCTCCTTCGCGACGCCGTGCGATTCCGTTGGATCGGCGCTCGCCGCGACGACATCCTCGCCGTCGACGCCGCGATCGATCTTGGTACTCCCTGGCACACACACATCTTCGTGCGGATCCACGCTCGGGTCTACGGGCGATGTCACGGTCACCTCAGCGCTCGGGGCGTCTCGCACCGTTTTGGATTGCGGCGAAAACTCTCGAGGTTTCGAAATCTCCGGGTCAGACGCCATCGAAATCTCTGGTCTCACGGTAAAGAAAGGCCTCGCCACCACGGGTGGTGGATTTAAAATTACGAACGCCGATTCGGTGACGATTGACAGTGTCGACGTCGTCGAATGCAAATCGCAAACCATGGGCGGCGGCTTGCACGCGATCAACTCCACGCCGACGATTCGACATTCTCGATTCATCGGCAACATCGGTGGGAACGATCGAAGCGGCAACAACGTCCGTGGAGCCGGCGCGTACTTTCAGACGTCTTCGCACGCTTCGTTGCAAAACGTGAGCTTCATCGGAAACGAACTGATGGATAGTGGCAAGGGCGCCGGATTGAACGTCGACGAGAACTCAAACGTCACCGCCGTTGGATTAACGCTCAAGGACAACAAGGCTTTCTTCGCCGCCGGCCTCTTTGTCGGTAGTGGCTGTCATGGTAACTTTTCAAATATTGTCGCCACGGGCAACGAAGCGTCGTACGGGGCTGCTATCGGTGTCTTTGCCGGTGGTAGACCAAAGTTCAACGGCGGCACCGTGTCAAAGAATACCGCCACTCTCTGGGGCGCGGGCGTCATCGTGTACACCACCGCGTCCGCCGAATTCAACGGATTCAATTTCACAGAAAATGAAGCCGAAATCGGCGGTGGTGTCTTCATGTACTCCCAAAGCTCGGCCAAGATGTATAACTCGCGCGTGTCTTCGAACGTCGTTTCCAAGCACGGCGCCGGGATTCGCGTCGAGGACCGCGCCGACCTCGCGTTGGTGAGCACCGAAGTTTCGCACAACGTCGCGAATCTCGGCGGTGGTGGCGCACACGTCACTACCGGCTCGCTACTTTCCGTGAGGGGTGGTAAGTTCGAGAACAACACCGCTCCGAACGGTGCCGCATTCATGTGCGAAGGCGGCGCTCACGGCGGAGGCGAAATCGTCGGCTCTGGCGTCAGCGTCAAATCCAACGTCGCTTCTGGTCTCGGCGGCGCTATGTATCTCGCAGGTGCGTGCGATGTTCAAGTTAAAGACGCATCTGAGATTGAATCCAACTCCGCTGTGAGTGGCTCGAGCTGCCGTTCGTTGTACGCCGTCGGTGGAGGCGCTTTTGCGCTCGTACCAAACACCGAGAACGCGCCGACGAAGCTCGCAATCGAAGGTTCAACGATCGTTCGCAGAAACACTGCGCCAACTGGTGGAGCGATTTTCGTCATTCCTGCATCGACTTCTGCCGATGTGAACTCTCCGCGGGGAGCGCAAATCACCGTGACATCATCGACGTTGTCTAACAACGAAGCCAACGGCTGCGGTTCAACCGTACCCGGTCGCGGTGGGGCAATGTTTGTGGCTGCGGGCAACCACACGCTACTGCAAGCCTCACTCAGTGAAAACACGGCGGACAAAGATGGTGGAGCGGTGTTCATCGCGAGCTTCGGCGCGCTGACGATGGATTCTTGCACCACGAGCGACAACACAGTGTCTCGGTTCGGCGGCGCCGTGGCGCACGCTGGCGCCAAACTCAAAGTCACTGCCGGTGTGATCGAATCCAACAACGCGGGCAGCGGTGGTGGCGTGTACATCGGTGCTGATAATACCTTGCCTATGTTTGCTCTGATTGGCACGTCGTTAAAGACGAACTCGGCGACTCGCGGTGGGGCAATGTATTTCGCCGCAAATCTCGCGCTCGGAATGCTGAGTCAGCTCTCCCTCGATCGCAACGTCGCGACAGCTGGGGCTGATTCGTACTGGCTTCGCTCGTCGAGTGCGAACGCGGAGTTTACGTGTACTGGATGCGCTTACGCTCACGCCAGTGGCTCGAGTACCGGTGTCATCGCGACCGAGGCTCTCGCGCTGACGACCGCCAGAGCGATCGCTTCGCGAATTCAATCTGGAAAAGTCACGGACGATTACTCCGTTCAGCTCGTGGACTTCTACTCGAACCCCGTGACGAGTGAGATCGCGCCGACAGAGTGTACGATTGCGCCCGTGACGAGCTCTTCTACGCTCGCGCGGCATGAACTCGAAATCAGTGGCTCGACGTCTGCTGCAACGAGCGCCGGCGTTGCGACATTCAGCGGATCCATCTTGCGCGGTGAGCTGAACGAGGAGTACACCGCCAAAGTTACGTGCACGCGTGACACCACTATGTCGCTCACGGACATCACTCCGCTCTCGCTACCTGTTCGTATCGGCCTCTGTTCCCCAGGCTCTGAACCGCTCTTCGTGCAGCACGCCGACGGAGTCTCCGTCGCTCGTGAATGCACGGTCTGCAAAGATCGGACGTTCAACTTCGACGGCATTGCGTGCCGCGCGTGTCCTGAAGGTGGCGACTGTCGAGGTGGCACTTCTCTCGATGCCCTGCCCGGTTGGTGGCGTTCTTCCGATTCCGCCGAAGTTCTATTCTCATGCCCGATTCGCGAATCGTGCGTCGCCGGCAACGTCACCGGCGCGAACGCGTGTGACGAAGGATACGAAGGTCCAGTGTGTGCGCTCTGCGCCGAAGGTTACCGGCACTGGGGTGGAAAATGCTCAAAGTGCGGCTCCAACGCCTCGTTGGCGATGCCCACGCTCGGAATCATGGCGTTTATTGCGTTTTTGGTGTACATCTTCCGCAAGCCTCTCAAGCAAGCCGTCGGCACGGTTATCTTCGCCGCTCTGCTCTTCGTCGCGCAAATTGTGGGCTTGCTCAAAGAGTACGACATCTCTTGGCCTAAATCTATCGGTCGATTGGTTGAAGTGTTGGATATCACGAACTTCAACATGGAGTCCCTCACGCCCGGGTGCTCATCGAGCAAATCCAACTACTACTCGACGTACATCACCGCAGTCGTCGTGCCGCCCGCCGTCACGTTATTCTGTGTACTCGTGTACGTCCTCATGGGCGTCATTGAACGTCGCGCGCCTTTCTATCGCTTACGCGAAATGGCGTGCGATGTGAGAACGAAGTGCCGTCGCAATGCCACTTGGCTCGTCGTGCTTTCGTACTCGGGCGTCGCGAAGACGGTGTTGCAACTCTACAATCAGCGCCATCTCGATGTGGGCACGTACTTGAGACGGGACTACTCCATCGACGCCTCCAACACGGAGCACATGGTTTATCGCATCACCGGCTACGTCGCGCTGATCGTGTATCCGATCGGTATTCCGCTCGTCATCACGTACATTCTCGTGCGCAATCGCAAACGACTCGACGATCCCTCGGTGCAGGCCAACTTCGGATTCCTCTACAACACCGTTCGCGAAGAAGTCCCTTTCTGGGAACTCACCGGGCTATTCTTGAAGTTTATGCTCGCCGCGATTCCAGTGTTTGCGAACGAACGCCTGCTGCGCATGAAGGCCAGTGCGTTCGACACAACGAGCGACTTCAACGGCGCGACGCAACTCTCGCTCGCCCAGCTCTTCATCGGCGTCGTGTTCATCGCCACGATCTGCGTGCGACCGTACAGAAAGACACTGCACAACGTGCAATTTTCCCTCGCGATCGGGATCGTATTTGCGTTCGTCACCCTCAGTGCGAACGTTTTCAACGCCGTGAACACGTACACGGAGCGTGAAAAAACCGGCGTCGCCGGCGTCGCCGTGGCGCTCGCCGCGGGTGCCCTGTTTGCCTCCGTCGTCAACTCGTTCCGCGCGGGCGAGTTCAAGCCCGCCTCCAAGGGCGACGCCGGCAACGACAGCGACGACAGCGCCATGAGCGCCGGCGTCGACGTCACCAAGCTCAAGTCAACCGTTTAATCGTCCGACGAAGCGCTCCTTTATCCTCGGAGCCGTCGTCGCGACGCCGCAGAGACGACGTCCCGCGTCGACGATCGTCGACGCCGCTCGCGCGACGCGCGCGCCGCGCCGCACCGCGCCCGCGATAAATTTACTTTCATCAATAAGCGCGCCCACGGCCGCATTTTACGCTGTAACACCGACGTCTCCGGTCACGTTTACGCCTCGCCGCGAAACCGCTCTGGAAAACGCTCCGCCGCGCGCCGGCGCCTCCGCAGATCCTCGCGCGCGCCGCCATGGATCGCCTCATGCGCGACCTGCGCGATCTAGACGACGACATACGGCAAAACGCGAGCGCGTCGGCGTCGCCGTCCTCGCCCGCGCGCGCGTCCGCGCGTCGTCGCGGCGCGTCGCCGTCGTCGTCGAGCGGGGTCAAGTCCAAGTCGGGGACGCCCGAGCCCACGAGCGCGCTCGCGCCGCGCACGCCCGCGCGCGACGCGACGTACGACGGACCGTGGTCGCCGGTCCCGTGCGCGACGCTGCGCGACGCGCGCTCGGCGCTGGAGACGGCGGCGCGGGAGCTGAGCGCGCTCGAGGCGACCGAGTTGGCGCGCGCGAACGCGAGCGGAGCGCTGCGAGCGCCGCGAGGGAAGAGCGTCGACGCGAGCGAGCGCGTCGCGGGGCGAACGGCGACGCGCGGCGCGGCGCTGGGACGGTAGCGTCGCGCGCGCGCCATCATTTTTTGTCGCACCGACGACGGCTCGCCGCGGGGCTCGAGGCGTCGACGACTTGTAACGATACGATACCACACACACTCGCGCCTCGACGCGCGCGGCTCGGCGGTCGACGTCGACATGGCGTCCGCGACGATGGCGTCGACCGCGTCGACGCGCGCGCGCGACGCGAGACCGCGGCGACGCGCGTCGGGACGGCGCGCGACGCGAGCTTCGGGACGCGAGCTGGCGCGAGCGTCCCGAGGCGAAAGCGACCCGGACGACGCGCGCGACGCGCCGGCGGTCGCGTCGACGTCGCGTCGCGTCGCGTGCGCGGCGTTGCTGCTGGCGACGCGCGCCGGACGCGCGCGCGCGGCGACGGATGGATCTCGGGCGGCGCTGGAAGAGGTGCGCGCGGCGCGCGAGGACGTCGCGACGGCCAGAGCGGCGCTCGGCGACGTCGACGCGGACGCCGACGCGAGCGCGGACGCGCCGTCGGTGTCGAAGCCGTTGCCTTTGAAGGAAATCGCGGCCGCGCTGAACACGAGCGCGGTGAAGAATTTGGAGCGCAACGCCGTGGCGCTGGACGCCGTCGCGAAGGCGAGGCCGCTCGAGGACTGGGAACGCGAGGCGTGGCGAGGCGTGCGCGAGGATGAATGGTTGACGCAGAGTCAAACGACGACGCTTCCCATGGCAAAACGTCCGAATGACTTCTTGTGCTTCGTGTTCTCGTGCTACAACGATCCCAGGGCGCCGGCGAGCACGGAAGTTTTATTGACGATGCGCTTGGCCAAGGACGGCGTCGCGATGGGTCAACGGGGTGACAAGCGCATCACCGATCTCGGTCTCGCTGCGTCTCTGGATGACGTTTTAGAAAAATTAGACGCCTATTTGGCATTTGCGTCGAAATTCGTCGAAGCGGGCGAGTAGGATTGATGCGGGTCGATGGCGTCGCGTCGCCGACGCCGTCGCCGACGCCGACGCCGACGGTTAATATCACGAGACGCGCCTCTGTACGACACATCCACGCGCGCGAGCGCGCGCGATTTCGAACACACAGCGATGTTTGAAGTTCTAAACGTTCCTCTCGCGTTCGCGTTCGCGTGCTTTCGTCCGAAACGAATGAGCAAACCGACGACGTCCCGCTCGCCGCGCCCCGCACACGCCGCCTCCGACCGGTCCTCCATGTCTCGCTCCATCGTCGTCGTCGGCGGTGGTAACGCCGCGGGCTATCTCGTCCGCGCGTTGGTGAGCGCCGATCCGACCCTGGGCGCGCGAACGCTCGTCATCGGTGCCGAGGACGTCGCGCCGTACGAGCGTCCCGCGCTCACCAAAGGATTCCTGCACAAAGAAAGCCCGCCGCGTCTGCCCGGTTTCCACACCTGCGTCGGCGGCGGCGGCGAGCGACAAACGCCAGAGTGGTACGAACAGCACGGGGTGGAACTGAGGCTGAACACGACGGTGACGGCGGCGGATTTCAAGAGCCGTACGGTGACGACGAGCGCGGGCGAGTCGATCGGCTACGAAACGTTGGTCCTCGCCACGGGATGCGGCGTCATTCGGCTTCCCGAAGCCATCGGGGGGACGTTACCGGGAGTTCACTACGTGCGGAACAACGCCGATGGACTCGCGCTCGTGGAAGCGATGGACAAGGCGACGAAGGCGGTTGTCGTCGGCGGCGGGTACGTCGGTTTGGAAGTCGCGGCGTCGTGCGCCACGCGCGGATTGAAGCCGGAGGTGGTGATGATGGAGCCGCACGTCATGGCGAGGCTTTGGAACGCCGATATCGCGCAGCATTACGAGCGATTGTACGAAACTCGGGGTACGACGTTTCACAGGTCGAGTAAGCTCAAGGCAATTTTGGCCGACGCCGACGGCAAGGCGCGCGGGATTGAATTAGAGTCTGGCGCGGTGATCGACGCCGATTTAGTCGTCGTGGGCGTCGGCGCGACCGCGCCCGTGCCTTTCACCGGACTGGACGCCCCCGAAGGACGCGTGGGTGGGATCAAGGTGGACTCGCGATTCCGCGCTTCTGGCGCGGACGTCGCGCCCGGTAGCGTGTACGCCATCGGCGACATCGCGGCGTTCCCACTCAAGCTCGCCGACAACGAGATCGTCCGCATGGAACACGTCAAGCACGCGCGCGACAGCGCCACCTTGGTCGGTAACATCATCGCCGGCAAATCCGACGACGAGTACGATTACACGCCCTTCTTTTACAGTCGCGTCTTCGAGCATCCCGGCACCGAGCGCGCCGTCAACTGGGTCTTCCACGGCTTACAGCGCGGTGAAATCATCACCATAGGCAATCTCGACCCCACGCTCGCCGCGTTCTGGATTGACGACGGCAAGTGCGTCGGCATCATGCTCGAATCCGGCGCCCCCGAGCGCGTCGCCGCGCTCGCCGCCGCTGTTCGCGCCCGCAAATCCGTCGACGTCTCCGCGCTCCGCGCGTGCGCTTCCGTCGACGACGCCCTCGCGTTGGTCCTTTAATCTTCCCTTCTTTACTCGTCCCGCTTTCAATTTTATCCCACTTTCATTCGTTTAAATTCGTTCAGACGCCGCGGCGACGTCGTCGGCGTCAGAGCCACGTCACCAGTCGCTTCGCGCGGATAACTTTGCCTCAGACACCACCGCGCGCGCGACGACGCGCCGTCGTTCGCGCCGCGCGTGGACGTCGAACGACGCGCGGCGACGATGCGCGCCAATGTCGTGGGGTGCGAGCGTCCAGCGGCGCGCGCGCGCGTCGCGACGGCGCCGCGAACGTCGCCGCGTCCCTCGCCGCGGTCGTTCGTCGCGACGGTTTCGCGACGCGTGACGCTCGGTGCGACGACGAAATCGCGCGTTGAGAGCGCGGAAGCGCGCGCATGCGTCGCGCGCGGCGCGTGGTGCGCGCGACGCGCGGCAGGAGCGATGGAGATGGCGGGAGACGCGAGCGAAGGCGCGGCGAGAGGGGACGCGGGCGCGGCGTGGCTGAGCGAGGACGCGACGCCGCGGAACGACGCGCTGGATAAGCTCATCATCAGTCTGTTCGTGCCGGCGATGCTAAACTTTTTGATAATCCCGCTCGTGGGCGCGGTGGATGTGTTTTGGGTCGGGCGATTGGAGGACGCGGTGGCGCTCGCGGCGCAGGGGGCGGCGAATCAGGTGTTTCAGAGCGCGTTTTGGATCATTTCCTTCATTCCGAGCGTCGTCGCGCCCGTGGTGGCGAAAGCGGCGGCGGGAGGTGATACGAACGAATTGTCGAAAAAGATTGGGGAGGGGATCTTCTGCGCCGCCGTGGTGGGGGCGATGGGGATGGTGTTGATGTATACGATGCAAGAGCGCGCGTTGGGCATCGTCGGCGTCGCCGCGGGGAGCGTGACGGCGCATCAAGCGGCGCCTTACGTTGGGTATCGCGCGCTGACGTTCATTCCAGCGATCGTTTCCACGGTTGGTTTCGCCGCATTTCGTGGGACGCTTGACGTGATGACACCGATGAAGATTACGTTGGCGAGTCAAATGTTAAACGTCGTCCTCGACCCGCTCTTCATCTTCGGCGTCGGCACGTTCAAGGCGATGGGGGTCGCTGGCGCCGCAATCGCGACGTCGATTTCAGAGATTTTCTCTGCGGGTTTGTACACTACGTTACTCGTCAAGCGCAAGCTGGTCGATCTTAAGGATATGTTTAGGCCTCCGAGCGCGGCGGCGTTGGGGACGCTTCTCGTCGGCGGCGCCGGCGTGCAGCTTCGAGCAGTGGCGCAAAATATCACGTTCTTGGCAGTGATGCGCGCCATACTTACGATGGACTCCACCGGTACGGCGGCTGCGGCGCACACGATCTCGTCGCAGGTGTTTCAGCTCGGTGTTATCGCTATTTTGGCGTTGAGCACCATCGCCACCATTTTGATCCCCCAGCGCATGAACTCGATGGAAAAAGGTGGACCTCGCGAAGCCAAGCGCGTGGCCGATCGTTTGCTCGTATGGGGCGTTGTTATCGGTGTCATCTTGGCCGTCTTACAAGCGGGCGCGATTCCGTTCCTCGGCGTCTTCTCCTCCTTGTCTGAAGTTCAAGAACAGGCCAAGATGCCCTGCATCATCGGCGCGTTGCTGCAGCCGCTCAACGGCATCGTTTTCGTCGGAGAGGGCTTGATGCAAGGCCATCAAGCTTTCCTTCGTCTTGCCGCGGGCATGTTCGTCTCCACGGGTGCCATGCTCGTCGCATTGAACATATACGGCAACTCCCTCGCCGGCGTGTGGTTTTGCTTCACCGTATTCAACACGTTTAGATTGTTCTTCGGCTTGCGTCATCACTTCTTCGACGGCCCGCTCGCGCCGCGTCACATCGACGCCACGATCGCCAAGCTCGAAGTGGAGACCGCAGCCAAGGCTGCGGCCGCCAAGACGGATTAATATCGTCATCGCTAGATTGAGTAGTTCGCTGTGTAGTTTCTATTTCTAATCCACGTTTTGTCACGCGCCAGAACCTCGCGCGGCACGCGCGCGCCGTCATGGGGCTTCTCAGCATCATAAAAAAAGTACGCTCGGCGTCGCCCGCGCGCGCGTTTCGTCTCTCGCCTCGCGCGCGCGTCGCTCGCGACGCCGAACCGTCGAGTCGAGTTCGTTGTTCGTTGACCCGCGCTGACGCTGACTTCGTCCCCGCGCTCGCGAAACGCAGGTCAAGGCCAAGGAGCGCGAGCTCCGCGTCCTCATGGTCGGCCTCGATAACGCCGGGAAGACGACGATCGTGAAACGAGTGAACGGGGAACCGATCGATGAAATCTCCCCGACGCTCGGGTTCAACATCAAGACGATGACGTTCGGCGCGTACTCGTTGAACATCTGGGACGTAGGCGGACAGAAAACGCTGCGGTCGTATTGGAAAAACTATTACGAAGCGACGGATGCACTGATTTGGGTCGTGGACAGCGCGGACGGGCGACGGATGCGAGACTGCGCTCGCGAACTCGCGGGCGTGCTCGGCGAGGAGAAGCTCGCGGGGGCGAGCGTTTTGATTTTCGCGAATAAGCGCGATATTCAAGGCGCCATGGACGTGGATGCTATGGTGGATGCGTTAGGGTTGAAGACGCTGGTGAATCGGCACTGGAACATCGTCGCGTGCTCGGCGGTGACCGGCGAAGGGTTACTCGAGGGGTTCGACTGGCTCGTGAAAGACTGCGCGGATAGGATTTACATGTTCGATTAGCGGAGTTGGCGCGGCCATCGCGCGTCGCCAATATAGTCATAGATCGCTGTACAACAACCACATTCTTTCGGCACTCATCGCGCCGCGCGATGGCGAGAAGAATCGAAACCGCGGCGCGCCGAGCGCGACAGCTCTCTCGCGTTTGAATCTCCCCGACCTCACAAATCCGCGCACGATCGCGCGCGCGCCGCGATGCCGCCTAAAACCCCCAAAACCGTCCTCGACAAGGTTTTGCACGCCATCGAGACCCTGCAAACGCCCGGCGGATCGTCGCGCCAAGCCATCGCGAAATATCTCAAGGAACACTTCGACGCCGATAACGCTCCCGCACTCAAGCGCGCGCTCGCCAAGGGCGTCGCCGACGGCAAGCTCGAACAGAGCGGGCAATCTTTCTCGATTCCTGGCCTCGAATTCGACGCGCCCGAGGACGAAAAGGTGAAGATTGAAGTCTTGGACGAGGGACGGTACGCGAGCGAGTCGGGACGGTGCGAGCGAGGCGACCAAGTGATGGTGGACTACGTCGGCACGCTCGCGGCCACGGGCGAGGAGTTCGATCGCTCGGACGGACCGTTTCGGTTTAATCTCGGGTACGGCGAGGTGATCAAGGGATGGGAAGAGGGAGTGATCGGAATGCGGTGCGACGAGACGAGACGGTTGACGATTACGCCAAAGTTGGCGTACGGGAAACGAGGGAGTCCACCGGAAATCCCGCCGGACGCGACGTTGGTGTTCGAGGTGACGATGTTGCGGTTCGAGCCGGTGGGATGAGCGCGCGGTCGTCGGGGGTTCGATTACTCGAGGGTCGGCGTCGACGGGCGCGTCAGACGACGCCTCGACATGCGCGCGGCGGCGACGGCTCGACCATCGACGGCTCGACCGTCGACGTCCGCGAGACGCGCGCGGCGAGCGCGAACGCGCGCCGTGCGTGATGAACGAATCGACTTCCTCTCCACGACGCTCATCGTCGACGACCTGGTGTTCGCGGACGGGACGACGCGGATGGCGGTGCTCGGCGGCGGTGGGCCGCAGACGCTGTTCGGCGCTGCGGTGACGTCCGACGGTGAGCTCACGCTCGGTCTCGTCGCGGGCGTGGGCGAGGGCGATTGCCCGGAGACGTGCGCGAGGTGGCTCGCGGACATTGGCGCGGAAGCGTTTTTGTTGACGTTGGGGACGTCGACGCCGCGGGCGTGGCAAATCACCGAACGCGACGGACGTCGCACGCAGGTGTGGAGATTGGACGCAAGCGATGCTTTGTACGCGATGTTGCGTCCGAAATACGCGATTTGGCCAGAGAAGTGTAAGCGTGCGAACGCGGTGCACTTTGGCTTGAATCCGTCGCGACCAGACGTCGAGCTCGTGCAAGCGCTTCGCGAAGGCGGGTGCGGCTTGATTTCGATCGAACCGTTCACGCACGCCGAGGCACCGCTATCGAGGAAAGATTTGGAAAATCTCGTTTCCATGGGTGATGTTTTCTCGCCGAATGAGCGCGAGGCGAGGAGTTTCTTTGCGAAGGGCGACGGGATGTCGCCGAAGGATTTGATCAAAGCCATGCGAAAAGCTGGGGCGACGATATGTTGTTTGCGGCGCGGGTCGCGCGGTGCGATGGTGTATGATTCGCGAACGAACGAGGGTTACGAGTGCGAGGCGCTCTCTGCGAATGTCGTAGACGAAACTGGATGCGGCAACGCGTTTTGCGGCGCTTTCGCCGCCGCCTTGGCGCAGGGCGCCACGATACGCGACGGTCTTATCCGTGGAACGGTTGCGGCGAGCATCATGCTCGAACACGTTGGCGTCCCAAACGGCACATTGGTCGAGTATCGCGCCGAAGCAGCGAGGCGTGCGAACTTGATCAATCCCGTTGCGTTTAGTCTCGACGAAGAGGTTGCCGCGTTCGTCGACTTCGACGAGTACATCCCCTAGTTTAGCTCTAGATGTTCAGATTAAAGTTATGCAACGCGTTTTATTTACACTCCTCCTCCTCGTCTTCTGGGTCACCTCCGGCGTGATAGAACGGACTCGTCGTCAACTTGCGGCGAGTGTCGACGACGACGAGCGGGCGGCACTCGCAGTTCTGCGGCCACGCGTGCATGTGTTCGCGCATATTTTCGCTCGGCACGTGTCCACCGAAGCAGTACTCCACCATTAGATTGCACATGAACGCCGAGTGTGTGACGACTATGATTGAATCTTCCTCGCGATCGAAACACCAGTCGAGAAACTTTCGCGCTCGCGCTCGCAGCACCGGTTCGGGCTCGCGATTCTCTCGGCCCGGCTTCCACAACACGTCGTCCTCGTCCTCGATGAACGAAAAGTCAACCCCAGGAAACTCTCGTCGATATTCGCTGACGCTGCGCCGTCTATCGCACGGATTCCCGCCTATTTGCTCGCGCACCATTTCGAGCGCGACGAATTTCTTCCCCCCGCGCAACCGCGCGTCGCACCTCAACGCCGGTCGTTCGCACGCCTTCATCGCCTCCGCCCTCGTCGCCTCCATCAGCACGCACCCATCGCCGTCGACCGATCCGAACATCCCCGCCGCCGTCTCCATCGCTCGCGTCAACGGCGACACCACCACCAGTTCGCACGTCTCCAACATTTTCCCGTACGCGTCGCGCGACTCGAGCGTCTCTTTAAAATGTTCGCACTGTCGCCATCCTCGCGCCGTGAGTCTCGCGTCCGCGTACGCCTCGCTCCCGTACTCCTTCGGGTCTCGCTCGCCCGCTGCGCTCCCGGCGCTCGACGCGCGCCGTCAGTCGTTTTCCTTCGGCTTTCGTCACCGACCGTCTCTGATTTCAATCTTCTCGCGCGTCGCGTCCGTCGCGTCGCGCGCGTCGCACCTCGATTGTGAAACCCCTCGGCGTGTCGTATGAGATAGATCGTCTTCGTCGCGCCCGCCGGCGCGCAGTGCACGTCGCGCGCGTCCGCGCTCGGCGGATGGCGCACCCAGCCCATGTCGCGGCGAAAAGTGCCGTCGCGGTGCCGACCCGGTGCCGCACTCGCCGTCGCGCGATGGCGGCGACGCGCGGGGAGTACGCGACGTACGGCGTGGGCGCGTTTTTGGCGTGCGTGTCGAGGGTGCGCGACGGCGCGACGCGACGCGACGCGACGCGACGGCGCGGCGCGACGGCGCGACGGCGCGACGGCGCGACGCTTTCTCTTCGCCGCGACGACGCGTCGACGCGCGAACGCGACGCGCGAAGGAGCGACGCGCGAAGAAGCGCGGACTGACGGGAGTCGTGACTCGCGTGACAGGGCGTCACGGGCGTGGGCGCGGCGATACTGTTCCTCGTGACCTGGGTCGTGTTCTCCGTGGCGGGCGCGGAGACGAGCTCGCTGAAGGACACGGTGGCGCTGGAGGCGTTCGTGGGATTGGTGACCATGGTGCCGTTCATCACGTCGGCGAACATTCGCGAACACACGAATTGGGTGATACTGGCGTCGTTTTTACCGTGTCAGGCGGCGAGTGTGCCGTTGGGGGCGCTCGCGTTGCAGAGGGTGTCGCCGGCGTATTTGGAGCTGACGTTTTCGGCGTTGATCGCGTTGTTCGTGAGCGAACGCACGGGGGCGTTCGGGTACGTCGCGCGAAAGTGTGGAGGTGGCGAGAGTACGACGACGGTATCGACGACTGCCGGTGACGGTGATGGCGACGCACGGGGCGTGAACGCACCCGACGTGGAGACGGGCGAAGAGGTCGAGGCGCGCGCAAACTGGTGGAAAGAGCCCAAGAAATTCCTCATGTTGCCCGTGGACAACGATGGCTTGACATTCAACGGCGAAAATTGGAAGTTTATGCTTTGTTGGGCCGTCGCTGGGTGCATGAGTGGCTTTTTGGGCGGTATGACGGGCACGCACGGTCCGCCGGCCATCGCGTGTTACACGATGATGAAGGTGAGTAAAGACATCGTGCGCGCCACGAGCGCGGCGATTCTTGTCACAGTCATGTGCTCGCGCCTCGTCACGTACGCCGTGAACGGGATGTTTGACATTAGTAAACCCGGCGTCTACGGCACCGCTGGCGGCTGCGGACTCGCCGGCGTGTTCCTCGGCATTTACGCGCAAAAGTTCGTCGACAAGGACCAGTTTACGAAAATTTTACTCGGCATCCTCGGACTCGGTTCGGTGCTCATGCTCTACAAGGGCATCGAAGATCTATGATATTCGGTCATTAATACTCGACCACCAGTTATATTCTTTGTAGTCTGTTGTATGGTATTCGCATCGCTCGCGCCGCGCGACGTCCCGCTCGCCGCGCTCGCGCGAGCGTCGACGCCTCAGACGCCGCCGCGCGCTTCTCGAGATGTCGGACAGCGCCGCGCGCGTCACCGCCGCGAGACGCGCGAAGGAACGCGGGAGCGATTTGTACAAATCTGGCAAGTGGCGTGACGCCGCGGACGCGTTCGGGGAGGCGATTAAAATCGCCCCGCGAGATGACGAAGACGTCGCCGTCTACCATTCCAATCGCGCGGCGGCGCTCCTGCAACTCGGCGACGCGAAAGCCGCGCGCTCGGACGCGGAGAAATGCGTGCGTCTTCGCCCGCACTGGGCTCGCGGGTGGTCGCGCGTGGCCGCGGCGTGCGAAATGCTGCAAGATGACGCCGGCGCCGAGCGGGCGTTGGAAAAGTTGATTTCGCTCGACGCCGATAACGCGGACGCGAGGCGGAACCTGAACGCGGTGCGGGCGAGAATGCGCGAGCGCGGTGGCGCGTCTCGGGGATGGCGCATGCCGTCGATGCCGTCGATGCCGTCGATGCCGTCGATGCCAGACGTGTCGGCGACGGCGGCGGCGGGCGCGGCGTTTTGTCGCATGCGCTACGCGCGCGCGACGCCGAACGAGCAGTTGGCGGTGAAGTGCGCGCTCGGCGTTTTAGCGTACTTTGTGTTCAAGCGCGTGGCGAGCGTTTTCGGATTCGGTGGTTACGGCTACGGTTCGTACGGTGGTGGTTACGATCCGTACGACGGCGGTGGTTTTTCGTTGTATACGCTCTTGGGCGTGGTGGCGCTGTACTACGCTCACAAGAGCGGCGCGAGTTGGTGGAACTTGCTTTCGATCGCAAACATGTTTGGCTTGACCGGAGGAGGTCGGCGTAGAGGCTACGGCGGCTACGGCGGCTACGGCGGCTACGGCGGCTACGGCCGACCCGGGTTCGGCGGACCGGGGATGTTCTTTCGATGAACGCGTACGATTACATCGGCGCGTGGAAAACGCCTAGCCTAGCCTAGCCTAAATCGCTAAATCTACATCTCCAACAGTCCCCGCAACGCCTCCCTCGCATCGTCCTTTTCCGCATCCCGTTTCCTCTTCCTATCCTTCTTCTCTCGCTTCCTATCCTTCGGCTTCGCCCTCGAGACCCCCCCGCCGGCGCCGAGCTTCTCCGCGCACCGCGCGCACGCGCGCACCTTCATCATCGCCTTCTTCCTCACCCCTCCCTCGTCGTACGCGAACACGCACTCGAACGACGCCAACCCATCGCTCGTCTCGCATCTCTTCTCGCCGCACGTGAACTGCCCCTTCCCCGCCCGCACCTCCGCCGCCGTTCGCCACCGCGCCCCCGTCTCGCCGTCTCGCGTCGTCGCGTCGAACACCGCGTACGCCTTGTACAGCTTTTCGTGATACCGTCTCGCCAGTCGCACCGCCCACGCGTCGCCGCGCCTTTCGTCCTCCTCGTCGTCTCTCACGAATCGGTGCTCGCGCGCCAGCGCGTCGCCGTCGCCGCGCGCGCGCCGCGCGTTCGCGCCGCAGAACCGCTCGTGCGCGTCGAGCAGCGCGGCGTGACGCGCGCGAGGGCTCAGCCGCGCGAAGTCGGCGCGATCGAGCGCGGCGCGCGCGACGTCGTCGCCGCGCGCGCGCCGCATCGCGCGTCGCGGCGTGCGGGCGACCGACCGCGCGGGCGCCGTGCACGCATAAATCATCCATCACACATGGGCGAACGGGTCGCAGAGTACGCGATCGAACGCGCGGGCGCCGTACACGCATAAATCATCACACATGGGCGAACGGGTCGCGGAGTACGCGATCGAACGCCCGCGGCGCGCGATAAAAATCGACCGCGCGACGTCACCCGTTTGACCGCGGCGCCGCACACGCCGGCGCGCCGCGCGACCGCGCGCGCACGAGCGCGCGGACGTCGAGCGCGACGTGAAGCGTCGCGTCGTCGCGGCGAGCGCGCGCGCGACGCGAGGAAGCGAACGCGACGCGACGCGAGGAAGCGAACGCGAAGACGCATTCGCGCGCGCGGCGCGCACGATGAGCGAGGTGCCGATCGTCGTCGGCCTGCTGCACGGCTTCGACGGCACGGGACACTGGTTGAATCACGTGCTGATCGATCGGTACGTGCTCGGGGTGACGAAGGCGGGAGACGCGTACGATCCGTCGAGATATTCGATGGCGAGAAAGTTTACGGTCATGTGGGCCTTTTTGACGTTTTTCACGTACGCGCTGTACTTTACGCTGTGCCCGTTGTCGTATTGGTGGAATTTTAAGCGGAAGAACGCGGAGGGGAAGAATAAGGCGAAATGGCTCGGTCGCGAGGGGAAGGATCAGGTGAAAAACGAGATCGTGCTCTCGGTGTGGTCCATCGCGGTGATGACGTTTATGATTGCGCCGTTCGAGCTGATGGTCGAGGCGGGATGGACGAAGTTGTATTGGGACGTCGATAAGTACGGCATGACGTACTTTTGTCTCACGCCGTTGTTGTTTTTGGTGTTCAGCGACACGTGCATTTATTGGATTCATCGCGGGTTGCATCATCGCGCGGTGTACGCGCCGATTCACAAGTTGCACCACAAGTACAAGGACACGACGCCGTTTAGCGCGTACGCGTTTCACCCGCTCGACGGCTGGTTACAAGGGTGCCCGTATCACTTGTTCATCTTCCTGTTCCCCATGCATCACATGACTTACTTTATTTCTCTCGCCATCGTTGGTTTGTGGACGATCAATATCCACGACCGCGTTTCGATGCGGTTTCCTTACGTCAACTGCGCGGCGCACCACACGATTCATCACACGGGGTTCAATTACAACTACGGGCAGTACTTTACGTTTTGGGACAAAATCGGAGGGTCGTACAGGGACCCGCACTCATACCCGCCTTACGCGGACAAGAACCCGAACTTGACGACTAGCAAAAAAGCTGATTGATCGATTAATAATTGTTTGTAACGCTCACGAAGAATTTAGCGAAAGGGGTGCGCGTCGCGCCGACGAAAAGCTTTTTGGTTTTATCGTTACAGTGAAAGGCTCCTTTGTGTCTTCTAATCTCCGAAAATATGCATCACCGAGACGACGCGATCACTTTCGCATCTCAAAAAACCAGCGGCCGACGGCGCTCGCCGTTCGCTTACAGGTACTTTTCCACCGTCCCGGTGAGCGTGCTCTTCGGCACCGCGCCAATCACAGTGTCCATCTTTTGACCACCCTTGAAGATCATCACGGTCGGGATGGAACGAATGCCGTACTCCGTCGCCACGCTAGGGGATTCATCCGTGTTAAGCTTGACCTGCACGCGCACAAAAATCGTTGAAACTCGTCAGTCGCCGCGCTTTGTTTGTCTCACCGCGTCACCCTCGCTCGACGCCGCCCCGCGCGCGGCGTTCTACGCTCGCGCGCGCACCCTCGCGCGCGCCATCGCGCGCGACTACACTCGCGATCGAACATTTTCAACGTACCGCCTTGAGCTTCCCTTGGTACTCCTCCGCGAGTTGATCAATCAAAGGCGCAATCATTCGGCACGGCCCGCACCACGGCGCCCAAAAATCCACGAGCACCGGAACGTCGGACTTCAACACTTCCGCCTCAAACGTCGCGTCCGTGACCACGGTCGCGAGCGAGCCTGCGCGTGCACACACATTTTCATCCGTCAGTCGCCTCGTTCGCGAATATCGCGCGTCCGCGCGCGCCGCGATTCTCTTGTCTATAGAGCCCTCGGACCCCCACACCCGGGTGGCTTATCGCGAACGCGATCAGGGGTAACGACGCGATTCCCATCGCGCCCGCGCGCCGCGCGCCGCCCCGCATCCGCCCCCCGGCGCCCGCGTTCGACGCGCGTAAATCTCCACCGCGCATTCCCACCCCTCGACGTCCGAGCGTCGCGTCGCGCGCGCGTCGCGCGTCGCGAATGCACCGCGCGCGCGCGCCCGCGATCGCGCGCATCTTCATTCGCGTTGACGCACCGCTCGTGCTCGTCTCCTCCGCGCGCGCGACGACGCGCGCGCGGTTGGACGGCGTTCTATTTTGGTGCGTTTTTCGCGTCACCGAGGTCATCGCGGGGCATCGCGCGAGGGTGAGCGACATCGTATACGCGCGTCGCGCGATGCCGACGTGGCCATTATCCGAGTTGATCCGGCGCGGTAAACAATGATCCGTGTTGTATTGCACGAAACGACCCCATGTTTCTTTGAGTCAAGATCCGTCAGAGCTGAGGATCACGTATTTCGAGCGCTGGAAGCGCATGAGTCGCGCGACGCGGCCGCCGCACGCCGCGGCGCGCGGCGATGGCGACGCCGGCGTCCACCGTCGCGGGCACGCGCGTGGTGAAGATCGGGGACGCGTCGCTCGAGGTGCGGACGCGCGCGACGCGCGCGCGCGACGGCGCGACGGCGCGAACGCGCCAACGCGCGCGATGGGCGATGGGCGACTGACGGCGCGGTGACGACGACGCAGGTGCCCTCGTTCGTGAGCGCGTCGAACGTCGGGACGAGCGCGCCGCGAAAGAAGCATTTTCGTCAGCGCGCGCACTGTAATCCGTTGAACGATGGGTACTATTACGCGCCCGTGGGACCGTGGGAGATCGACTGGCGCGAGCACTACGAGGAATTTTTCGCGAAGCGGGACGGCGACGGCGACGCGGGAAGTCTGAAGATACGCTTCGCGGACGTCGGATGTGGGTTCGGAGGGATGCTCGTGCGACTGGCGGAGGTGTTTCCGGAAAAGTTGATGCTCGGGATGGAGATACGGGACAAGGTGAGCGAGTACGTGCGCGAGCGGTGCGCGGCGTTGCGCAAGGACCACCCGGGTAAGTACTGGAACATTTCGTGCGTGCGGGCGAACGCGATGAAAAATTTGCCGCAATATTTCGAAAAGGGGCAATTGGAGAAGCTCTTCTTTTTGTTTCCCGATCCACACTTCAAGGCGGCGAATCATAGGCGAAGAATCGTGACGACGACGTTACTCGCCGAGTACGCGTACGTGCTCGCCGAGGGCGGAATTTTGTACACCATCACCGACGTCGAGGAACTCGGTAAATGGATGTCCGATCACATGTCCGCGCATCCAATGTTTGAACGCGTGCCCGAGGCTGAGCTCACGAAAGATCCCGTGGTGCCGCTCCTTTACACGGGCACCGAGGAAGGGCAAAAAGTTGAGCGAAACTCGGGTTCGACGTTTCTCAACGTCTTCAGGCGCGTCGCCAACCCGAACCATTAGTTAGCGCGCGTCAAGACGCAACGTAGTTTTCTAGATTCTAAGCCATCACAGTATTACATGATTCCCTACGTGCGCGCGACTTCCTCGCCCTCGCTCCTACGTCGCCTTTGCCTTCGCCGCCTGCGCTTGGTCGTACGAAAACCTTCGAAACAGTTGATACGACCCCGTCGCCGCCATCACCATGTTCACCGCCATCAAGTTGTAGTTCACGGGCGTGATGTCCAGCGCGTACTTGCACCAGATCAATCCCGTGAGCGTCACCGCGCTCTGCTGCGGGACGCTGAGCAATTCGGGCGGGCGCGAGAAATCCTTCACGTTCGCCGCGGTGATCCCCCATTTCATCGTCGGCGCCCAGAAGAAGATGGTTTTAGGGCCCGCGGGGTGGTTCCAGAATGATCGCGCGCTCGCGGCGAACGACATGGCGAACGCGCCGCGGAATGCGTCGCGGCGGAAACCCCCTGAATGGACTTTTGCGCTGTGTTCCGAACACTGGCTACGTAGAGCTCGGATGAATGTCGTATCACATGGGTCGTGGTGAAAATCGTCGAGAAGGAAACTAGAGTTTGAGCTGGATGGCGACGCCGGCGTCATCGCGTCGCATGGTTTTCGTGCAGAGAGGATTTTCATCGAGCGCCGCGTCGGCGGCGGTGTGAACGATGATTTTCGCCTTGAGCGCGGACGCGGCGTTGGCCTTCTTTGCCAAAGCGATATCCGAGTCGACGTTTGACGGGACGTATTGCGCTACCATGACGGATTCAGTCCACGGCTTGAAGTTCAAGTCGACGTCGCCGTCATCGTAATCGACGCGAAACGAATACGTGTGCGGATCGAAGGCGGTAATCGTGCCAGAGTAAAACGCGTTGTCCCGCTGCCACAGCACCACTATCCTCTGGCCTACGGCTTTGTCCTTGCGAAGCGCTAGTGTGGCGCCGATTTGACCGTGTCTCGCGAGTTCTATGATCTTCATCTGTGCGCACTTTGATTTCATCTTAGAACGACCAGCCGCGAGCTCCGACTCCGTGCCGGACGAACGCCGCGATCTCGTCTGCGGTTTGCTATCGGCCATAGCCTTGTGCGCTTCGGTGACGCACACGTCACATTCGTAACATGGCGATGGATCGGTGAAGAGATGTGCGTTGTTACGCTGCACGATTGGGTTGACGGGAGCCTCTAAATTCCTCGCATTGCACCACGCCCGTGCCGACTCGACTGACTGCGTAAATTTCGCCTTTGAAGAAAACACAGGTTGTTTCATCGCTTCGCCGTAAAATTTGTCGAACGGATAAACTTCCGACGCTTTAACCCATGCGAAGGATCTGCGATCGTCGAAAAAGATCACTAAACGATGATCCTCGGTGAACTTGGGGCTGAAAGCTGCAACACGTGCGCCCTCAGGGATAACGGCGTGATCCCGAAGCGGATGGAGCGCGACGCATGGCCAGTACATGGTCTTTCCTCGCACAGCTCCTTTCCATTTCACCCACGAGCACTCGCCGTGTGTCGTCATGCCATGTTCGTCTAAGTCGTTTTCGTTGTTTTCGTCTCGATGTCTCTTTTCCTTTGCAGCCTCTGTTTCTTCGCTCTCCCCCTCGTCTTCATCCGAATCGTCGTCGTACTCATTGGCAGCTTGTTCGTCGTCTTCGGCGTCAATGTCTTCTAAAATGTCAATCTTAGACTTCTTTGATGGCGACGGCAGGGTCACTTGTGTCGAGTCACGCTTGACGTCTAACGCCGCGAGAATCGTCGAGTCAATGTTCTCGTGCGCGAGCTCGAGTCTCCGCAAGTAGCCTTCTCGAAGTTCGTACCGCACGGGTTTGTTCTTTGTGAATTCAAGAAAATCGCCGAGCGGTGTGAAACCGCGAATGAGTGGAAACTCTGAAACTTCGTTCGGCGCGCGTTGTCGACCTGTCCATTTCGGATCGCCGTTCACGTTGAGCATGTTGTAAGCGGCGAGCGGCCATGCCTTTGAAGATCGATCGCGCGTCGCTGGTCCCGGACACGGCTTTTCGAATGGCGTCGCCAGCGCATCGTAGGTAAATTTCACGTTGTACGGGCATTTCAACTGCTCGCCAAGCCACCGGCTTTGTGGGACGCTGCACGCCAGACCTAAGAGACTAAATCTTTTCATCGTTTGTAAATCCGTGTCGAACACCGGCGCTCGTTCGTTGGGACGCATGAGCGGATAGCAGGGTTCCGTATAACCCGGAGGAAATCCCATCAATCGTTCGGCGTCTTCTATCGCCAACATTGACAACTCAGCCTTTTGCTTTCCGATTTGGGTCGCGACACATGTACGACGTCCGTTGCTCGTCGTGAAGCAGTGCATGATATCGCAACACGGCGCTCGACGCTTCTCCCCGAGATCTATCGACGCCGAAAACATCTTTGTCGGTACTCGCGGTGGAGTGATGAAGCACTCGTAACACTCGTTGTTCATTCCCAGCTGGACGCACTCTCCCGAACACATCGCGCTCTGCGACAATAACACGTCTCGGGGATCACCGTGCAAAGATGCGACGACGAAAACGCGTCGTCGCTTATGAGGCGTCCCAAAGGACAAAAGATCGACGACGCGATACGCCCATCTGTATCCGAGATTTTCCAATTCATTGACTACGTAATCGATCGCCGGTCTCTGTTCGCCGTCGCTGTGCCACTTCAACAACCCGACGACGTTCTCGAGCAACAGCCACGGCACCCGTCTCGCCTCGAGCAAGCGAAACACGTGCGAGACGGAACGCGTGGCGCCGCCGAGCTCGAGTCCGGGTCGCTTGAGATTCTCGCAGCTGCAGTCGTTGCACGGAAACCCAGCGACGACGCAGTCGATGTTTTCGAGCATGAACGGGAGCACCTCCGCCACGTCATTGAGCAGCGCGACGCCCGGAAAGCGCGCCGAGAGGACTTGCTTGCAGTGGGCGTCGCGCTCTACCATGAGCTCTATGCGGTGGCCGGCTTGCTGGAGACCGAGATCGAGGCCTCCGACTCCGGAGAATAGGGACGCCACGCGAAGACTCACCATCTTCGCCGCGTCGCGATGCGTCGAGCGTCGGGGTGTGTGGACGCGATCGCGGTCGCGCGGCGAGACGGGACGACGCCGACGGCGAGCAAATTCTAAAATACATTAAAAATATGCCTCTCGCTCGCGAAGAAACACACGACAATCTTGTTCTGAATCCTTCTTAATCTTGCTCGGAATCCTTCAAAATTTTGTTGTACAGCGTGGCTTCGTCGCATTCGACGCACTCGTCGATCTCCGCGTTGAGCGAGCAAAATAACTGTTCTCTCAAGATTTCCAAGTTCACGTCTTCGTACTTCTCCTGGCATCGCTCACCCCCGAGTCCGCGGTTGAAGTAACTGCGCCATCGTTTCAACAACACCACTCTCTGCGCGAGAATTCTCTGCGCGTGATCACTGCGCCCTTCGGCGAAGAGTTTCTTGATGAACTCGTCGCCTCGGTTCTTATACTCGCTCGCGGCGAAGTTGTACAACCACTTGTACTCCCCCTTCCCCGGCGACAAATCCGTCTCTTGCATCTGCGCCAGCGTCTCCTTGAGCGCTCGAAACGTAAAGTAGTTCATCAGCAAGCTGTCGACGTCGTTAAAACTCTGTTCAGGCGCGCGCGCGTCGCGCATTCCGTCAGTCAATCGCTCGAAAAGTTTAAACTCGCGCACTCGCCATCGTCGAGACGTCGCCGCTACTCACGTCGCCGTACGCCCCGCCGAGGTCCCCGCGTCGAATGACATCGCGCGCGCGATGCCGCGCGACGCGTCGGGCGGCGAAAATCGGTGTCGCGCGCTTGACGCACGACATTTTGTGCGGGGTGCCCGCGTCCGTGGTCGACAGTTGAAGGGGCCTCGGCGCCAGCGTGGCTCGAGCGCGACATTCGAGGGATTGCGGTCGGGGAAGAGGGGATGTGGTATTGAATAGAGCGTAGAATGCTAAAGCGAGAGTGTGCGCGTCATCTCGACGCGCGGGTGGGCGAGAGGAGCGATGACGACGAGATCCGCGATCGGGTCTCGGCGACTCGGCGCCGCTCACGCGGCGGGCTCGGGCGCGGTCAACGCCGCGTCCGTCGTGATCGTCGACGAGGTCTCCGCCACTTTGGGCGCGGGTGCGGGCTTATCGGTCGCGGGCATTCTCGCGCTCGTCGCGCGCTTCTCTACCGGTGCCTCTTGTAAGAGATCCACCACCTTGTACACGCCGAACAAGACCGCCGCTCCGACGGCGAGCGTCACGAGCGTCGTCACGCTCGGTCCCGAGCTTTCCACTACCTCGAAATCCTCTCCCCGAATCGTGTCTTCGCGCACTTGACCAGAGCGAATCGGGTCACCGCGCGCGTATCGACCCTCCTTCAGCGTCTTACTCTCCGGTCGCGAGCCGTAACTCTCCGGCGCCGTCTCTTTGCGGCCGTCCGGCAAGCTCTCCACGAGCTTTCCGATTAACCCGCCGAGCTCGGGCTTCTCTTCGCTGCGGTACGCCGAGGAATCTTTCGCCTCGTCTTCCGAACCGGCGCGTCGGACGATGTGGGCGCCTCGCGCGAGCTGCGAGCGGAAGAATCGGCGTTAATCACTGTCGACGTCATCAAACAACAAACGAGCGTCGCGCATCGTCGAACGAGCGTACCTGTCGCGCCGCGCGCGGGCATACGGTGGCGGGCGTCTTCGCGGAGACGTTTAAGCGCGCGGTGGCGGTGATGAGAGCCATGTTAAATAAAGGAGCGTCGAACAGTGATGGAGCAGAAGGGACGTGATATCCACTCACTTTATCGCTCCGCTAGCGCGAGACGCGAGACGAGGAGAATCGCGCGCGACGAGGGCTGATGAATACTCTTGAATTACAGCAAATGAATGATAAATGAACCGCTGCGCGCTAGTGTGTGTGTGTGCATTTGTATGTGTGTCGTATCGCTCGATTATTTCGCCGCCGTCCTCGCCGGACCGCTTGCGGGATTAAAGTTACGCTTGAGCGCGTCCCTGTTTCCGCCGAGGAACCGAATGAGGGAGAAAAGCTCGTCGCGCACGAGCCACGTTCGAACGGCACCACGATCGGCGACAAGACAGCCGATGTTGTGCGATGGGACTTCGAAGGGTGAGTCGAGACGACTGAGCGTCGCGATGGTTCGCTCCTTGACAGGCGAGTGGCCGTACACGGTGCTGTGCTTGCCCCAACCAGTGACGACTTGAATCTCTTCAGGCAAGTCGCGAATGTCGATCGGCATTTCGGACTTATTCTTCAACCCTGATACGAGCGCACGCGTTCCTTTGCCCGCGGCTCGAACGTCGAGCGGTGCCAAAGCGCGTTGACGCATTCGGCGCAACCACCAACGTAAGACGCACTGCGCGGTGCCGGCGGAACGAATACGGTGCAGGTCTAAAACACCGAGATCGTCCTCGCATTGGAAGTGCCCAGCCGCTTGAGCTTGTTCGAGCCACGTCGTTGCGCGATCCCATTGACCCATCTCCTCGCAAACATCGATGAGCGCGTCAAACGTGAGCGCGTTTGGCACGATCCCTTCACTCGTCATTTGCGTCATCGCCTCGCCCGCCTTTTGCCACTCTTTACGAGCCTCATACGAAATCAATAGCGAGTTGTACGTGTGCACGGTGCGCGTGACGTCGCTCGTCAGCATGTATTTGAATGTGTCCTCCACCTCGGCGTACTCGTTGTTAACGTGAAGCACTCGGAGCAGGGCGTCGGAAACGAACCCTCGCCATCCTGGAACTTCTTCGAGCTCGCGATCGTCGGCGAGCGCGCGTATAAGAACCGGGAGGTTCCCGACTGGACTATCGCTCACGTCGCACGTGCGTTCGAATTCGGGCAAATCGATGCCCTCCAATTCGGCTCGCTTGATTTCCTCGCGAAGCCTTTCCTCGCGACACGCCTGAAGCTTTTCAATACCGCACAAGCAATCGAGTGTGATGGTGTCCGGCGCGAATCCCGAAAGAAGAAGTTCTTTATATATTTTCGTCGCGCGCACCCAGTCACGCTCTGCGCTCGCCTCCATCAGGAGCGTGTTGTACGTGACGAGAGTCGATCGCACGCCCTCCGTCTCCATCACTCGTAAAACCCGTTGCGTGCCTTCAAGATTACCCGCCTTGACACACGCCCCGAGCGCGCTGTTGAATATCACGGCCGTCGCGTGCAAACGCGGGGCAATGATGACTTGATGCAGGAGCTCGAGAGCCCGATCGATGTTGCCGCTATTGCCGTGCGCGGTGATTAACACGCTGTACGTGGTTTCGTTCGGCATGACCCCCGCGCGCTGCATGGATTGGCTCATATTTTCCATGTCACGAATGCGTCGCTGCCTTCCGAGCGATTGCAACATACCGTTGTATGTCGTCACGTTTCGCCTGACACCTTCCGTTTGCATGCGCTCAAACACGGCGGCGGCGTCCTTGTAACGGCCCGAGTTCACCGCGGCAGAGAGCAATGCGTTGTACACACCCGTGTCCAATTGCACGTGCGAGCTCGCAAACAAGCTTTCGAATAACTCGCTCGCCTTTTCGAATTGTCCGCCCTTGCCGTACGCGCTGATGAGGGACGTGTACACGCGCACGCTCGGGTGCCACGTGGGCCCGCGACCTCTGAAGTCGCGCTTCATCTCCTCAAACGTTTGTTCGGCGAGCTTCCACTCAATCGCACGCGCGTACGCCGCGATCACCTCGTGATACGTCTTGGCATCCGGACCCGGGCCGTGCTCTCGCATCTCGCGCAGCAATCTCGTCGCGTCCGCGCTCGCCGGCGGACGCGAGCGCTTGCACGCTCGCAGCGTCATGTTGTAAAACGCCAGCGGCACCGCCACGCCGTTTCGCTCGCCCGCCTTCTTCATCCGCTGCAGCGCCGAAATCGCCTCAGGCGCGTCTCCGGTATCCGCCGCGCGCAGCATCACCGCCCCATCCACCGCCCACATCGCGTCGTTCGCGTCCCACGCCGCGCTCGTCGACTTCTCGTCGTCGTCCGACCGCAGCGCTCGCTCGAGCGCGCCGTACGACGACGACAACCCACCGTTTCGCCGCCCACTCCCGTTTCCACCCGTCGCGCGTCGCCACCCTCGTCGACCACCGTTCGCCGCGCCATCGAACCCGCTCCCGTCGCCCGCCGCGTCGAAATCCTCGTCGCCGCTTCGCCGCGTCGTCACCTCACCGCGCGGACCCTCGACGATTTCCAGCCCCTCCCGCGCCCAACCCCGTCGCGTCGCGACTCCCGCGTACGCCCGCGTCCCGTTCGACGCCGCCGCGCTCGACCCGTCGTCGTCGTCGTCCTCGTCGCGCGTCGTCTCGTACGACGCGAGCGCGTCGCCCTCGTCGTCGTCGTCGCGACTCGTCGCTCTGCGGTTTTTACGGCTCGCGCGCGCCGTCACGCGCGCGCCGCGCGTCGCCATCGCCGCGCGCATCGCGCGTCGCTCGAGCGCGTCCGCGTCGCTCGCGCGTCGCGCCGTCGTCGTCGACGCGCGCGGTCGTCGTCGCGCGGTCGTGCTTCCCACCGGCGCCGTCGCGACGCCGCCGCGCGTCGCCATCGTCGCGTCGCCGCGCGTCGCGGTGCGTCGCGCGAGACTTCGTCGCGTCGCGCGCGCGTCGTCGCCGCGCTCGCGTCGCGTCGCGCGTCGCGCGCGCGCGTGTGACGCCGCGCCGTCGCCGCCGCCGGGCCGACCGCCTTATCTGCGACCGCGTGTGCGCAAACAGTGAGGACGTACGTATACGTACCCCAGATGGGTAAAGTGCGCGCTGAATACGTATACGTACCCCAGATGGGTAAAGTGCGCGCTGAATACGTATACGTACCCCAGATGGGTAAAGTGCGCGCTGAATACGTATACGTACCCCAGATGGGTAAAGTGCGCGCTTGAATACGAGCGGCGCACCGCGACGCGCATGCGCGCGACGCCGCGCGCGCGCGCGCGCGTCGCGACGCCGCGACGTCGGCGACGACCGCGCGCGGTGACGCCGATCGCGTCGGCGTCGTCGGACGCGCGGCGCGCGACGCGACGCGTCGCGCTGACGACGACGGCGATCGCGCTCGCGGCGTTCGGCGACGCGCGCGACGCGCGCGCGCGGCCGCTCGCGGTCGTCGAGGCGCGCGACGCGGTGGCGCGCGACGGCGGACGGTTTACGTTTGAGATCGAGCTTCCGAGGGGGTATCACTTCACGGAGGGCGCGAACTCGAGGTACGAGACGACGGCGGCGGCGAGCGGGACGAGGGGCGCGCTGGAGGGCGACGGCGGAGCGAAGAGGACGGTGGTCGTGCGCGCGGCGGAGGGGGTGAACGAGGCGCGCGTGGATTGCGTGGTGTATTTTTGTCGAACGGATGACGTGTGCCTGATGCAGCGCGTGCGGTTCGAGGTGCCGGTGGCGACGGGGGGGGCGAGCGAGACGACGGCGGAGTACGTCGTCGCGGCGGAGGCGAACGACGCGGCGGTGCCGAGTTTTGATTGAATCGCTGCTCTCGTGTTGTATTGTTCGTACATGTGTTAGGTGCGTGATTCGCGCGCGTCGCGTTCGCCTACTTCTTGGCTTTGGCGAGCTGAACGCCTTCCATTTCGTCTTCGACGTCTGAAAAAAGCTCGCGTAAATTCTCGAGAGTCTCCTCGTCGGCGTCCCACATTCCGCGACCGGCGGCTTCGAGCATGCGCTTGACGACGTTCCTGAACGCCTGCGGGTTCGATTTTCTCAGCTTGTCACGCATCTCTTCGTCTTCGACGTAGGTTTCGTGCGCGCCGTCGTACACCCAGTTCTCGGCGAACCCGCTCGTGGCGCCCCAGCCCACGAGCGCGGTCATGCGTTGGGAAATTTCGTACGCACCGCCCGATCCTTGGTCCGCCATCGCGGTCGCCCATCGCGGGTTGAGTAGTTTCGTGCGGTACTCCATGCGAAGCGTCTCGTCGAGATCTTTCGGGGTGACGTCTTTACCGAAAGTCTCGACGATGGAGCACGCGACGTCGGGATTTTTCACGCCCGCGTCTTCCTTCGCGGCCTTGGCTGCGGCGACGAGCGCGCCCGTGTTGGCGTAGTACTCTTGGATGTCGGTCAGACCGTACTCTACAGAATCGATTTCCTGAACCACGCGCTCGGTGGTGCGTAAGAGCGATTGTAAAACTTCTGGTCGCGCGGTGCCGCGTTCGTCGCCTTTGCCGTACGAGTACGCGTTTCTCGACGCCCACGTATCTCCAAGCTCGCGAGAGTCCTCCCATCCACTCGTTCCGACGCGTTCGTTCACCATGGAACCGTAGTCTCCGGGAGGGTTGCTGAACAAGCGTGCGGTGGTGTTCTCGATCCCCTCGCTTTGCATCTCTCTCGAGTGTTTGCGAATGAAGTTCATCTCAATCGGCTCGTCCGCCTCAGCCGCTCGAACGAAGAGGTCATCCAACAAACCAACGACGCTTGCAAAGCTGTCCCGGAAAATGCCAGACATGTTACACAAAACATCGACGCGCGGACGCCCATTCATCTCGCTGAGAGGAATCAGTTCGTATCGCACGACGCGACCGGTGCCTTCTTTCACCGCTCGAGCGCCGACGAGTTGCAAAACTATGCCGACGCTCTCTCCTTTCGTTTTGATCGCGTCGAGTCCCCACAAATTTACGCTGACTGATTCTGGATACGCACCGTCGTTTGCGTCTTGATGTTGTTTCAGAATGGCATCCGCCACTGCGGCGCCGCGCGTGGCGGCGGCGGCCGATGGCATGCGGTACGGATCGAGTGCGTGAATGTTCCTTCCGGTTGGAAGGACTCCTTTACCGTCGCGCAACAAATCACCACCCACTGCCGGAGGCACCCATTCGCCGTCCAGGGCTCGATGCATACCCGTGATCTCTTCTGTGTTCATCGAGAGCAGATCACGAATCTCGATCGCTTCCGTGACCTTGTCGCTGACAGTCGCCGTAGCGCCTCCGCTTTGCAGCGCGTCTTGCGCGCTGACGGGCACGGATAGGTTGAACGTTTGCTCGAGCCTAGCTTTGACCGCGTCCAGTGATTCGTTTGGATCAGCCTTGACAATTTCATCGATCAGGCCCGCTTCGATATCACCGTCAAAGTACGCGCTAAGATACTGTGTCATTGACTCGCGCGTCGGCGCGGTGCCGAGCGAATGCAAGCCTTCGCTGAAGAGTCGATTTTCCAGAACGCCAAGGTACGTGTAGAGCTCGCTGGCATACGCATCGAAGTCTTTCTGAGAGAGAGACTCCGCCATTTCCGGCGTCATGCGAACATGCTCGCTCGTTTGTGCGTCGACGTAAGGGCAGTCGCTGTCTAATCCAGCCGCAGTCACCATGTCAAAGATGGACGTGCGCAAAGCGCTGTTCTCGTCGGGATTTTCCCTATACTCGTTCAAAATTTCACGCAACTGCGCGGTTTGCTTGTACAAGCCGGCGCGTCCGTACGGTGGCACGTTGTGCGAAATGATGACTCCGTATCCGCGTCGCTTCGCGATGATGCTTTCACTAGGATTGTTCGCGGCGTATACGTACACATTCGGCATCGCGCCCAACAACTGTTCGCTCCACGACAAGCTCGTGTTCCCGAGCGGCGAACCCGGGAGCCACTCGACGGTACCATGCATGCCGAAGTGAACGATCGCGTTCGCCTTGAACTCGTTTTGAAGCCATTTGTAATACGCGGCGTACTGCGGATGCGGCGTGAGATCGCGCTCAAACAACAATCGCATCGGATCGCCCTCCACGCCGAGCGCAGGTTGAATGCCGATGAAGACGTTACCAAGCTGGAGACCAGTGACGACGCTCCCTTTGCCTGGCGCAGTCGCAAGTCCGATGTAATTTTCGAGCGGTCCCCACGCCGCTTCCATCTTTTTTACGAGTACGTCGGGTTCTGGTAAGTATGGAATCGGTCCCCACTCCGTCGGTCCCCACTCCTTTGGAAACGCGAGCCACTTCTTCAGCTGCGCCGGCGTCACGTTCGCACCCGCAACCGTGACTCCAGGGAGCTCACCGCCTTTCGCCATGTCGCTCACCGCGTTCACCGCTCCATCGTAACCAGCCATGATTGTGGCGTTTTCTTCCAACGTACGCAAAGCTTTGACGATGGACTCGCCCGTGGGGAGCTCGTCGGCGTCGCCGAGGTAGTACCCTTCAGCTTTGAGCGACTGTAACATGTTTTCTAAAGAATTCGGCACGTTTAGTAACGCCGCCGTACCCGTGGCACCGACGCCCGGGGGGAATCCGTACATCATCACTGCGATTTTGCGCTCATCTCGCTTGGTTTTGCGTAAACTGTGCCATTGCTTCAGACGATTTGAAAGCGCAAAGACGCGCTCGCGAGTGAGGTAAATGTTGTCGCCGCACAACCCACCGAGCGCGACCGTGTCGATCGCGCCGTCAAGTTCTGGCAACGCGTAGAGAATTGTACTTTGTAAACCACCAACGCCACTTCGAACCCAGGAAGCGATGTCTTGAATCAACAACGGCGCGGCGACGAAGTACGGAATGTTCTTCGCTCCCAAGATACCTTGCGCAACTTCAGCCTGCCGACCCGCCTCCATACTTCCCGCGGGGCCGCCGACGAGAGGAAATCCGACCGTGCTAACCACGGCGTCTACAACTGTGGCGTCTTGCTTCAAAGAATCGACCTCTACGACGCCTTCAGCGCGTCTTTGTTGTTCGTATTCAGACGTCAGCATGTCGCGCACAATGGTGTGCGCCTCGACGCCGTTGATGAAAATTGGAATCGGCAGAACGCCGGAGTCTTCGAATGATTCGACTAAATCCGCAAGATATGGCTGCTTCGTGATGACGTGCTTACGGTAAAGAAGCATAGCCACGCGCGGGGCACCCGCTGGAACTTTGTGGGAACGCGTCCGAGCGTGCCAATCAAGGTAGGACGCGATCGTCTCGAAGTACGGCATCTTTTCTCGCTCGCGTTGCGGATGATAGAGACCCAGCGCCGGAGTTTCCACGGGAGGTTTTGGCGCGCCAGAGACACCGAAGATCCGTTCTATGAACGATTTCGGCTTGTTCTCGTCACCGGGCGGGGCCAAGTACTCTGACGCAAGATACGCGAACGCTTCTTCAACGTTTTCTTTGCCGCCTTGGTTCCAGTACGCGTACACCGTGAGCCAATTCTTCAGATCACGCGCCTTATCCCCGGGAACAAACTTCAAAAGTTGTGGGCCGATCTTCAAGAACGACAAGTAGCCGACGAGCTTGTCCTCCTCCTTGCCGCTTCCAAACTTGGCGAGCACGGCTTTCACTGCCGGCGGCGGTCCCGCCTTTTGCCCGCTCGGTGCCGCCATTTGGAAAGAACCGACGGATGTGCAGCTCATGAGCTCGAGGGCGGACTCGAACACAAATCGCAAGGGAATATCTGCGATGCGCGCGCGCAACCACTCGACTTGATCGTAATCGAACAACAACGACCCGAAGAAGACATCCGCGCCGTCGAGCGCGGCTTCCAACTCCTCTCGTCTTCCCTCGATATCGCGATCGCTAAACACTAACAAATCAACGTGAGGGTATCGTTTCTTCAAATCTCGCGCCGACGCCTTGTACAGCGCGACGTTAAAACTCTCGAATCCACTCAACAAAACAATCTTCCGCGCGCCCTCGCGCGTCTCGGGAACCGCGGACGCCTTCATCGGCGGCGCGCTCAAAAACCCCACCCCACCGCGTTTCGCCACCGCCAGCGCGTTCTCCGCCTCCGCCAACGCATCTCGAGCTCGATCTCGCCGCGCTTTTATCGAGTGCACGCTCTTCTGAAACGTCAACCACTTCGCCCCGTCCTTCTCCGCCTCCCGCAGCAGCGCCGTCGCCGCCTTCGGTTCGCGCGCGTTCAGCTCTCGAAATCCAATCTCCGTGCCCGCCTCGTCCCCGAGCGCGCGCTCCTCGCCGTCCTCGCCGTCCACTCGCGGCTTCATCGTTCCGAACGCGTCGCGATACGCGCCATCGAGCGCGCTCGTGAGCGCGTCGACGTCGCGCGTCAGCGCCTCCACTCTGGCTCGGCGCTCGGCGACGTCATCGTCCTCTCGCCGCGCGCCCTCCGCCGCCGCCGTCGCGAGGACGTCGTCGGCGTAGCGCTCGGCGGCGCTCGACAGGGGCTTCGCGTCGACGCCCTCGCCGCGGGCGACGCGCGCGGCGGCCGTCGCGCGACGCGCGCGCGACGTCGACGACGCGCGGCGACCGAGTCGACCGCGCGACGCCGCGGACGCGCGCGGCGGCGCGGACGCGCGCGGCGCGAGGCGCGGACCGCGCATCGCGGACGCGGACGACTGTCGCGAGCGATTCGCGCGAGCGATGGGCGACGCGCGCGTGCGAGTGACGCGGTGAAGACGCGCGATTGGCTAGGCGTGCGCGCTGCAAAAGTTAAGTTACTCACTCGGGACGAGCGTCGTCGTCGTCGTCGTCGTCGTCGTCGTCGTCGTCCTGGGAGAAGAAGAAATCCTGGGGGTTGATGCCGAGATCCCAAAGCTCGCAGTCGTCGAGCGCGGGGTCGCACTCGTCGTCTGCGAAGAAAATCTCTTCGCCGCCGACGTGCCCGGCGGCGGTGCCGAAGCGGCAAGGAGCGCCCCACTCCTCGCGGATGAGCGTCATTTTTTGTGGCTCGTCCGTGCGCTTGGGAAAGAAGCACAGCTTGAGGACGAAGGAGTATCGCGGGACTCCGGCGATTTGGCTCGGCGTGGAGACGCGATGGAGGATGTCCTGATCCATGAGAACGACGCGACCCGGCTGCGGGCGGACGAAGACGCCGGTGCCGGTGCCGGGGTCGAGGAAGAGCGTCTCGGCGTCGAAAGCGGCGGGCCAGTGACCTGGGTTGAGATAGACCATGGCGGATACGAATAGCGGTCGGCCTCGCTCGCGATTGACGTACGAACCGTAGCGCTCGACCCAAGGCGCGGACGGATCGAGCTGGCTCGGGTCCATGTCTATATGCCAGTTGAACATGTCGCCGTACACCGCGGCGTTACCGATGGCTGAGCAAATGCTCGAGCCCCCCCACGCACCGGGGACGGCGTCCGGCTCGAGTGCATCGCTCGGCATGGTGCGTATGTCGTACTCTGGGTATAACGCCGCCAAGCGAGCGCGAAACGCGCGCACAGCGTCGGTCTTCATGACTTCTTCCAACGTCTCCGGCGTCAGTCCCCAGCTCGGCGGCGGCGATTCGCCGTCTTCACCTTCCAACCCATCGCGCGTCTCCCGGTTCCACTTTCCCGGCGGCGGTCCTGTTTCGGTGAAGTGGTCGTATCCAACCTCGGTAAGCGCGTCGAGAAGCGCCGCGCGCAACGGCTCGCCGACGACGCCGTCGATGGCGACGACGTGCGACGAATCGCTCCGTAAGCGCTCTTCCCCCCGAGCCATGCTCGCCGTATCCAAAACCTCGGCTCGATCCATCGAAACCGCCATAGCTGTCGTCACTCGCCCTAAATCCCACGCATCCTTCGCGCCCTCGTACTCAAAATCGACGTGCTCGTTCACGTCGTACGAATCCGCCTCCGTCGTCGGCTTCAAATTCCAATACCTCTCATGCGCCTCAACCACGCTCTTCGCCGCCTCTCCCAGCGTCCCGAGTCTCAACTTCTCCGTGAACACCCCGAACACCGCCCCCTCGAACCCCTCTTCGTTCATCTCCAGCTTCAAATCCGGCATCAGCGCCTTCGCCGCGTCGCCGTCCAGCATGACGACGCGTTCGCCGACCCCGTCTTCGTCCTCTTCCCCGTACGTCCCGCGCACGCTCGACGTCATCTCGCTCGCGCGCACGCCGCGCGTCTCGATCTCACCGAGCTCGACGCCGGAGTCCTCCACCGCGGCGCGCAGCGCGTCGACGAGTTCGCGCACGCGCGGGATCTCCGCCGCGCCGTACCCAAACAGCGCCACGCGCGCGACCGCGACCGCGTTCGGCGTCGCGGCGCCGCGCGCGCGCGCGACGCGCGACGCCGCGCGCTCGCGCCGCGCGCCCGCGCGACGCGTCGACGGACGGTGCGCGCGCGCGCGCGGCGCGAGCGCGCGCATCGCGCTCGAGAGTGCCGTCGGCGCGCGCGTCAACGCCTTTTCGCGGGAACAAACGTAGGCGCGAGACTGTTTGCCCAGTGACAGCTCATCGGCGACGCGCGACTGGAACGGCGCGGCGTCTCGGCGTGATTTGATGTGCGTTACAACCCAGACGGTGCGCAGTTTTATTGTTCATATATATGCCGCGGGCCGGCGGCGCTCAGAGGTAGACGCAGTACGCGCCGGCGAGGGACAGCAACGCCATCAACGCCTCCGGGACGTAGTGCATCGGGTACTTGACGGACAAGTTGTTCTTCAACAAGTTCCACTTGGCGTTCCAAGGATACAGCACACCGACCGCGAACGACGCGAAGAGCGCGATTTTAGCGCCCGTGGCGACGTCGAGCTGTTGCACGGCGTACACGAGGCCGGCGAAGGCGACCGAGGAGCCGCGAATCCAAAACTGCGTCAATTGATCCGCCGACGCGTTGAAGTGGTCGGTGATCATCTTCGCCGGGACCAAGAGCATTTGCAGCGCGTAGACGCCCATGACGGCGCTGAACGCGGTGACGTACTGCGCGGAGGTGATGATGCGCGCAGGCGGCGGCGGCGGCGGCGCTTTACCCGCGATCTGCGCGACTTCGCGCGTTTGTTGGCGCTGCGTCGGCGCGAAATTCGCGGCATTCGCCGTCGGCGCGTTCGCGCGGACGATCGGCGTCGCGCGTCGCGCGTGCGCGCGCGCGCGCACCGCGGGGCGGGCGAGAACGGTGGAGGTCGTCAAGGTGAACATGTTCTGTCGGCGGGCGAGCGTACGGTGCGCGTCGACGAGCGTCGTGTTGTGACGACTCTCGGAATGCGTGAGAATTATAATCGTGCTGACGCGGCATGAAAATGACGCTGAAAAAAAATGTCCGATTTTCGGGCGCGAGACGCGACGCGACGCGACGCGGGGGTCACGCGACGCGCGCGAGATCGAAGGCGTCGACGACGGCGTCGGGCGCGCGCGCGCGATAGCGAAACGCGGCGTCGTCGGCGCCTTGGTATGGAACGACGCGAAGGGCGCAAGACGCGCGATCGGAGGCGTCGTCAAAGTCGCAAATCAAGGCGCCGAACTTTGACGCGTCGGGGGCTCGAACGCACGTCGGCGAAGACGCGAGACAGGAGGTGGAGTATACCTTGGCCCAGATGCCGCTGTCGGTGAGTTGAGCTTCATTTTTGTAGCCGCCGATGCCGACGACGGCGACGGCGGTCAGACCGTCGTTTGAAGAGGCTCGAGACGGCCGAAGCAAGACGCGACGCGTCTCGCGGTCGTAGACTTGAAGATCTTCTCGCGTGAAATCGTAGACCTTGGAGCCGAAGCGATTCATGGTGAAAGAACGACTGTACACGTGTGCGTGTCCAGTGACTATAAACGCGCCGTATTTGCGACATATTTCGTACGCCCCGAATCCCACCGCGTCGCCTTTGTAGCTGACTTGCAAGCGCTCTTGCGTCATGTGCCACACGCAAATTTTCCATTTTCTCTTCGACGAACTCAACGCGCGCTCTAAAAAGTCGTAGTGGTCGCGATTGGCCGACTCCCCAGGTCGTTCGGCGCCGACGGAAGACAGTACGATCAAAACATCAGGGGTTTCCATGATGAAATCTTCGCCGTACGATCCCGAATACGTCGAACCTCGCAACGTCGGAAGTTGCCGCCGTAATAAACTTTGGTAGCCGCGTGGTCCACTCCAAAGATCACTGACACCGTCCCATCCATCGACGTCGTGATTTCCTTTACTCGCGATGTACGATATTCCCCGCCTCCAAACATGTTCCGTGAGGAAGCGAAAGAAGCTCGTGGGAGACGACGCGTAATCGAGATCGCCCGCGTGCACGATCAAGTCCGCACCGGCGTCCGCGGCGAGTCGGAAAACGTTCTTTGCGCGAGAATACGCGCCGCAGTATTTGCCATCAAACGTTTGACACTCCACGCCATCGACTTTGTACGATGGTCGGCGAACATTTCCAAGGTAGTCTGTCCAAACCGAGCCTGGCTTGTCGTTGCCTATGCCCGTGTCCCCTATGAACGCGATGCGCAGCGCGCACGTGCATCGTGGTGCGTAAAGCAATGCGAGCGACAAAAGCACGAACGCGTGTCTTGAGGTGTGCATGATGCGTGCGCGTGTGAAGCACCAAGGCGGGGATAGATTTTCCAATATCGGTCACATCAAATTCACATGGGCGAGTTAACATCCGCGCTCTTCGACTACGCGCTCTTACCCGGAGACTTGAGCGAGAACAAACGCTTCACAGCACTGTTGCTCTTCTTTACGCTTGTCGGGGTAGCCATGGACGCGGAACGCGGTGTTTTATACGAAATGGCATCGTCGTCTGCGCCACGTGGGCTGGCGTGTGCCCGCGAGAACGAGTTGGGCGATAACGGCGTGGACACCGCGAGCTTCGTGAGAGACACATTCTTTTCCCACGGGACGAACGTAGTATCGTTCATGTGTTGCAGACTCCAAGGCGGACACTCGTTGAGCTTGCGCTTGCAGTTGCCTCCCAAAAATTCTGGTACGCGATCGACGCCTCCCATGATGGCGGCGAGCTTGGTCAAGTTACCACGCTTGACCGAACCTAATATTCGAACTTTCGCTCGCACTCGACTTGGTAGAATTGCAGAAAATGTGGACCAAACAACTCGCGCACCGATCGGTACATTGACGACGTACGTGCGATAGAGAAACTCCGGGAAATTTGCATCAACTTCTTGCAAACGCTTGAAGACGGCGATGTTGCGACTCGACAAGAGACTCAAACCCGCCCCCTTCATGTCGATCACGTGCACGATTTTATCTCGCGCGATCGATCCAGGGCGTCTCGCCATCTCTGGCAACAACGTCTTAATCATGTACCCTTGCATGCGCATTCTTTGCCCTACTATATCTTCCACGCTCGCGGTTTTGAGCATCTTCTCGACGTCCAACGTGCCAAGACGCTCTACGTAAACCGGCACACCCAGCGGGGTATTGGCCGTGTACCAACCGCCCTGATATCCCTCATACATATGTTCGCGACTCTCGGCACTCACAGCCTCCCAAGATTTCATGGCCTCTTCTAAATCGTGCGTCGCGTGCCACTCCGCTCGTCGTCGCATGTCTCCCGCGGCGACGCTCGCCTTCGTCCCGCCCGCCACCAATCCTCGCTCGTACGCTTCCCGCACGTCCAACTCAGGATTTCCACTATCAACAATCATATCTTTATGCAGCGCGCTCACTTCGAATTCCCGCTGCAGCGCGTGAAGCTCGACCATATATCCCTCCGCTTCGCGCTTCGCCCGCATCGCGTTCTCGAGTTTCGCGCGCGCCGTCGCCGAGCTCTCCGCTTCACCCGCTCCCCGCACGCTCCGCGATCGCGCGCTAGCGCTTCGATATCCCATCATTCTCGCTTGAAACTCTCGTCGCTGCGCCCGAACCTTCCTCGGCGTGAGCGCGTTCCGCGTTTGACTCAACGCGCGTCTCGCGACGAACCACGCGCACGCGAGCGCGACCGCGCAGTAGCTCACAAGCTTCGCTCTGAGCGTCGGTCGCGCGCGCAGCAGCGCCGCGACGCCCACTGGCGGCGTTACGTACCGCGCGCGCGCGCGCAAGGCCTCAGCCATCACCGGTGCGGACCAGGATCGTTCGCCGTCGACGCGTTTCGCGGGTCGATCGACATCGCGACCGGTGAACTCCCACGCCGACGCCGTCGCGGTGCGCGCGAGGACGGCGACGGTGACGGCGCACGCGATGCGTGACAGGTTTCGCGCGCGTCGCGCGCGGGCGCGCATGTCGCGGTCCGGCGCGCGCGTGTGCGGGCGCGCGCGGTCGTCGTCTCTGCAGCAGATAGATATTTGCAGATAGATATTTTGGGTCGTTCGCTAAGCTCAAATGACAAAGGAAATATTAAAGCGCGCGGAGGTCGCGACGCGGACGCGAGCGCGCGCGCGCTCACTTGCCCGCGATCATGTCCTCGGACACGCGGTGGATGCTGTCGACGAGGTAGGCGACTTTTTCGACGTCTTCCTTGCCGCCCAAACCGGCGCCGAGGTTCGCGATGAGCTTTTGCGGACCGAAATCCTCAAGCATTTGCGTCACCTCTCTTTCGATGCCTTCGAAAGACGAGCCGCCTTCTTTGTTCAACAGGCTTGGGTCGAAGTTACCCTGAACGCCGGAGGGTTGGACGCCGCGCGTCTCGGCGTCGTGACTCAAGACGTCGCGGGCGACGACGCGGTCCATCGCGGTGTCGATGGTGATGATGTCGTAACCGGCGCGCTGAAGGGCGGCGAGACCGTACGGGGCATCGCGCGCGAATCCCAGCAAAGGCACGGTCGGGTGGCGCTTTTTCAATTCGCGCGCAATCTTCTCCATGCACGGCATGGCGTACTCGTAAAAGCTTTCCTCGGTGATGTGCTCGCACATCGCCTCAAACACTTGCACCATGTGCACCCCAGCCTTGACTTGCGCGTCGAGGTAATCGATCACAACGTCCGTCAGAATGTCCAACAACTTTTGCGCTTCCTTGGGGTGTTCTTTCAACCATCGCATCCCCGCATCCGTGTTCTTTCTCGACGACCCGCCGACCATGTAATACATGAGCGTCCACGGCGCCGCGCTGAACCCGATTAGCGGCACTCCCAAGCCTTCCTTTTCGATCTGCACGTTGATCTCCTTGACGCTCGCCAGCACGTGCGCCAACTTTTCGTTCACATCGATCGATTCCGGCACTCGATGCATATCCTCCGGTCCCCGAAGCGGATTCGGCACCAATATCCCCTTCCCGCCCGGCATCTCCACCTCGATGTTCAGCGCCTCCGCGATGACTAAGATATCGCTGAACAAAATCGCCGCGTCCAGGTTATAACGTCGAATCGGTTGCATCGTCACCTCCGCCACGTCTTTCGGGTCCGCCAGCAGCTCGAGAAAGTTTTTCCCCGTCGATTTCTTATACTCGTTGTACTCGGGCAGGTGGCGTCCCGCCTGTCTGAACAGCCACACCGGCGTGCGTTCGACCCGCTCTCCGCGCGCCGCGCGAATCATCAGATCGTTCGCCGGCGTCGCGTTCGCGTTCGCGCGCGTCCGCGTCGCCTCGGCGCGTCGCGTTCGTCGTCGCGTCGCCGCCCGCGCGGGCGTCGACGGCGTCGATCGCATCGCGCGCGTCGCCATCGCGCGTCCTTCGGCGTCCACTCGCGAGTCGCGCGCGCGCCGGTCCCGCGCCGGGCGTCGAGGGCGTCGAGCCGCGTGCGTTCGCGCGCGCGCCGGGTCGTCGGCCTCGCGCGGGTCCGCGCGGCGACGTGCGGCGTCGCGACGGCGTTATCCGCGCGCGGGGCGCGCGCTTTTGATTAGACGCACCGTATTTAAGGGATCTATATACGCCGTCGTACTGTTTGCTCGATGTCGTTCGAGCCGCCGCCGCCGCCGCGCGCGCGTCGACGCCGCGCTTCGCCGCGCGCGTCGCCGGGCGCGCTCGCGACGCGACCGCGCGCGAGAGTCGCGCGCGATGCCCGGCCCGAGCGCGCACGGGCAGCGAAACAAGAAACACAACAGCGGGAAGCATCAATCGAAACACTCGTGGAGGAAGCACAAGACGTCGAGCGATGCGTCGACGCGCGAGATGTTCGGCGCGCGCGCGCGGGCGTCGATGAAGATCGGACACGGCGTGGGGAATAAACGCGAGCGGGCGCTGCGAGGGAAACAGATTCGAGACGCGAACAGAGAGGCGCTGGTGATGGAACGAAGACACGCGAGGGCGACGCCGAGAGTCGTGGGCGTGTTGGCGTTCAACGAGGAAGAACAGGGATTGGATGATTTGCGAGCGTGCTTGGAGACGTTGGTGCGAACGATGCGAGGGGATGAGGACGCTGGGGGGGAGGAGGAGGCGGGGACGTTCGTTAAGGGGATGTTTGACGATTGCGTGACGCCGCGGACGACGACGTGCGGGCGGCATCGGCAACGAGTTTCGTTTCTTTTGATCAACTCAGCGAACGTGATGTCGGCGTTGGAGACGCTCAAAGTGTGCGATTTGTTGATGGTGATCGCGCCCGTGAGCGCGCACGAGCCGAGCGCGGTGGTGGCGCGGTGTTTACCGACGCTGAAGGCGCTCGGGATTCCGCAAACGCTCCTCGCGCTCAGAGGATTGGACGACGTGAAGCAAGCGAAGAGGCAAGAGGTGAAAAAAGCGATGCTGAACATCGTCGCGACAGAGTTACAAATTCCCACCGACCGCGTGAAAACGCTACCGGCCACATCGCGAGCCGAATTCACCGAGTTGGTGCGACAAACGGTGGAGCTTCGCGGCGAGACGCCGCGTTGGCGCGGTCAGCGGCCGTATGTGCTCGCGCATCGTCGCGAGATCATCCCCGACGTGAGCGACGATCGATTTGCTACCGTCGTCGTTGAAGGGTACGTTCGTGGTGTGCCTGCGACCGCGAGTCAGCTTTGGCATTTGCCGGGCGTGGGCGACTTCCCAGTCGTTAAAATTGAGTCCATCGCCGAGCCTGCGCAGGCGCGCGCGAACGCTGTGAGTCGTAACGACGCAGCGATGGAAGGTAACGAGGTACTGATGACGTGGACGCGGGATGCCAACATAGCTCAGGAAGTTATGCGGGAAAACCAACCGGATTCAATGGCTGGTGAACAAACGTGGCCGACGGCAACAGAGCTCCAACTCGCCGAGCTCGAGGCGAAGAGGAAAACTCGCCCGGCTGGTATGAGCGATTATCAAGCATCGTGGCTTTTAGACGCCAACGAAGATGGCAACGCCAATGAAGACGCAGATGATGCCGACGACGCCACCATGGACGACGCGCCTGGAGATGACACATTTGGCGCCGAGGCGGAGATGCGCGAAGGCGGTGCCGACATCGCGGAAGATGGGGAATCAGATGAAGAATGGGTGAATGCTGGTGGTGATGATGAAGACGAGGTCGATTTGGAAACGCGTCGAAACCTGGACATGGCCGAGCGCGATAGTAACAAGCGCGCGGCGCTTCAAGACGCAGAGAATGAGGACATGAAGTTTCCAGACGAAATGGACACGCCAGCGCATTGCGTCGCTCGCGACAGATTCGCAAAGTACAGAGGGTTAAAATCTTTCAGATCTTCGCCGTGGGATCCCAAAGAGTCGCTTCCCTACGATTACTCGCGCGTGTTTGCGTTCGAAAACTTCAAGCGCGCGCATAAACGCGCGCTACAAGTTCAAGAAGAGGACTCAGTGGGCGGCGCGCAAATCGGAACGTACGTGCGAATCACCATCGCTGGCGTCCCACGCGTTCCCGTCACCGCTCTTTTCGAAGGCTTGGGCGGATACGAAGCCCCGAATCCGAACGTGTGCCCGCGGAGCGAAGATGGCAAGATCGGTCTCGGCGTTGGTCCGTCCTGGAGCGGTTGGGTTGGTGGCGCCGGGCCTGTGGTGTTGAGTGGCTTGATGCAGTACGAGTCATGCCTTTCGCTGATGAACTATTGCGTCACAAAGTCGACGTACTACGACGCGCCGTTAAAGTCGAAGGATCCACTTTGGTTCCACGTCGGATTTCGCCGCGAGCGCGCTGGTCCGGTGTATAACACCGATAATCTCGGCGATAAGCACAAGCTCGAGCGCTTTTTGCGCGCTCGCTCGCCGACGATTGCCAGCGTGTACGCGCCCATCACGTACGGGCCGGCGCCCGTGATCGGGTTCAAGGAATCGTTCACATCACACGGGATCAAAGTCGATCTCTGTCTCACGGGATCCGTACGCGATGCGAACCCAGATAGAATCGTCCTCAAGCGAGTAATCCTGAGCGCGCTTCCGTTTCGTACGCACAAACACAAGGCGGTGGCGCGATACATGTTCCACAATCCCAACGACATTCGTTGGTTCAAACCTTTGGAACTTTGGACAAAGTACGGATTGCGAGGTAAAATCGTCGAGCCCGTGGGCACGCACGGTCGCATGAAGTGCGTGTTCAACAACGTCATCCATCAGCACGACACGATTTGCGCGACGCTTTATAAGCGCATCTACCCGAAATTCGCCGCATCGGAGCAGCACGCGCACGCCGCGACGTGATTTAACGAAGCGAACGCGCGCGCGCGATGGCGGCACCGACACCCCGACGATGTAACGTAAATATTAGCACGAGTTTGAGTCGTAAAAGCGACGTCTGCGCGGTTTTCGTCGGCGCGGTTTTCATCATTTCAATAAACTAACGACACCATCGCCATCGCGTCGTCGTCGCCGCCATCGCGACGCCCGACCAAAGACAACACTCTACGTCCGCGCGCGCGCTTCCGCGTCGTCGAGATCGATTAATCATCATCCTTAAACTCGCGTCTATCCAAGTACCGACTCGGGCGCAGCTCCGCGATCTCCTCCGGCGACATTTGTTCCCCGGTCGCCTTCAGCGTCGCCCTGTTCAGCTCGCGAATCTCTTCCAATCGCTCCTTATCCCGTCGCTCCTGCCACACGAAGAAGATCGGGATCCCGAGCCCCGCGCCGAGGCCCAGCACGGCGGCCCCGATGGCGGTCACCGTCTCCTCGTTCAGGTCGATCGCCGTCTGCGCCACCACCTGCGCGGCGTTCGCGCGCGGCGACACCGCGATCGCGCGACGCGATCGTCGCGCGACGTTCGCGCGCGCCGACGCGCGCGCGACGCGCGCGGGCGCGACGGTGTTCGTCACCGCGCGCATGTTTCTGCGGTCGGCGCGCGACCGCGATAGGGTCGACGTCACGGCGATCGCGCGACCGCGGGCGCGGGCGCCGGCGAACCCGCGCGCGAGGTTGGACGCGCGGCGTCGAACGACGTCGCGTCGATCGCGCGCGCGCGGGAGTCGACTGCAGTCGACGACGCGCGGACGCGGCGCGCGCGACGCGCGGGCGACGCGCGACGCGCGGGCGAAGGGCGAGGGGCGACGCGCGACGACGCGGCGCGCGCGGCCGCGATGAAGAAGACGATCGCGCTCGCGCGCGCGCAGTTTACGAGGGATGAAGCGCTCGTCGAGAAGATTCGCGGGCGCGGGCGCGAGCGCGCGCGCGACGCCGCCGCCGACGACGACGACGACGACGACGAGGGAGAGACGGTGACGTGGACGAAAGCCGAGGTGGTTCGACTGAACGCGTACTCGAAGTACTTCCTCGCGTGGTATCTGGGAACGATCGCGGGGATCATGGGGTTCTTTGGATTTGGTTGGACCGTGTGGGGCGCGTTCTTCATCAACGTCGGGACGTACTTTTTTGAGACGATGTACTTGCGGATCGATCTGGATGAGATCGGAGAGGGAATGGAGTTCTTCTTGGACTCTCTCGCGTCGAGTTACGGGGTGTTTGTGCTGACTTGGGTGGTGGTCGCGGAGACGCTCGGGCGCTCGCGCGCGCAGATGCCCACTCACACGATTCCGCGCTTTGGCGGGTGACGCGCGCGTCGACGTTCGTGGTGAGGGGTTATTTTTGTATAGCCTTGTAATTAATATACTCGATGTTGAAACAAAATTCGTGTCGGCGCGCGTTGGAGCTGCGGTGGCGGCCGTTATTCGTACATTTCAAAGACGGAGAAACATTCTCATCGACGTCTGCCTCGGCGCAAACCGAGAAGAAGTTCACTAGCGTCAGAGAGCTCCGACATGCAGCTTTTCGACGCCACGAGCGAACCAGCGACAGATGGCGTGGCGCTAGCAAAACCATCGCGGTTGATTCCCGAGTGTTCTGTGCTCATGGGATTCATGTACGATCTCGCGGGGACGGTCTCCGACGCGCGCGGCTGCGGTCTCTTTGGCGATTCGTCCACTTGCGAACGTTGCAAACCGGCATTGTTCGCGCTTTTCGCTGCCGCGTTTACGACGCTTTCAAGCGCGTACGCGCCTCGAGACACATTGAGGAATCGTGCGTCTTGACTCAGACGACTGTACAGTGTGTTCGCCGGCGTCTTTCCGGCGAGCCTTACGAGCGAACGATCCTTGATCAAGCGCACCATTTCGCTCACTTGCAAACCTTCGGGGCCGGCGGTGAGTAAGAGGTGATAACACGCCTCGGAAATCGACTTGAACGGGCAATCCGTTTCGTCCGAGGTCACTATGCCCTTGCCCGAGTCCCCGACGAAGGAGCCGCCTACGGTCATCGGCGGCTTACTCGTTGTATTCCCTGAATGATGTTCGCTCGTCGTCATCGTGCCGCCAAAGTTACTCGGCACTGCCTCGCGCTTGTAGCGCTTGGTGCTATCGCCGGCTTCACTGACGCTCATCATCGCCGCCAAGTGCTTGTACGCGGAATCTGGTCCGACAATACCACTTTCCTGCGGCGCGCCTCTCGGCGACCAACGCCCGTACGGTGACAACGTCCAACCTCTTCTAATCGACGCGTGCTTAGGCCGTGTCTTATTCCACGTCTCGCGAATCCACGATTGTCCGGTGGAGTCTTGGAACACTATCAAGGATGTATCGTTATTCACGCCAACGCCCGGAAAACAAACGACAATTTTCCCGCGAGCGTCGGTGATTTGAGAAATATATCCTTCGCACCACCTGTTGTTGTAATGCACGTCGACCTCCTCGTTCAAGCGACGAGACGCGTCCACGGCTAGATTGTCAACTGGTGGTGTCGGGCGAACAGTACTCGACAGCGTGCTCGTGGGCAAACGAACGTTATCTGCGACACCATCGCCGCCGCCTTCCGGCGCGACGCCGAGCGTGATAAACTCCCCGTCGTTTTCGATAACCTTGGCGCTCGCCCAGGTCGCGCCGTGGGACTTGTGCGGACGCGCTACTTCTACCATTGACCCTGGTTCGTACGCCAAGTTCACGTCAACGAGCTCCGAACCCGAACTCTTGTCACTTTCGCTCTCGCACCCGACGTAGTCCTCCGTCTCGCGACGACGCTTGCGACAAGCCGCCGCGCCCGCGAACTCAACCTCATCCGCACCCCGTCGCCCCGTCGACTCCCCGTCCAGATCGATCACTTTATACGTCGCGCGTTTGACCAGCACAAACATCGGATCTACGTTCGCGTTCGCATCGTCAGTCTTCTTGCCGAAAAATCGTCGCGCGTCCTACGTCGCCTCGCCTTCGTCGTCGTCGCACCTTTAGACAACTGTCCGACGATCGTATTCTGCGGCGTCGCACCGCCGAGTTTCACCCCACCCGATCGCTCTCGAACAGCTCTCGTGATCTCTTTCACCTATCGTCGCCCGTCGCGCGTCGCGCGTCGCGTCGTCAGTCTCGCGTTCGCCTCGGCGCGTCGACATCGCGGTCCGTGTGCGTGTACAGTCTCACACCGGCCCCCGTCCGCGCGGGGATACCCCCGTCGTCGCCTCGCGCGCGCACCGTCAGGCCCTGTTCCCCCGCCGCGCGCAGTGCGTCGTAACACGCGCGTTTGATCGTCCCCTCGCGGAACCGCGACGCCATTCTCGTCGCCGCGCCGCGCGCACGCCCTCGCGAATCCACGGTCGTTCGCGTCGTTCGCGACGCGATTCCCGTCGACGAATCCGGCGCGCCGCGACGCGCGCGCGACGCGCGCGCGCCCGATCGCGCGAGATACGCGCGGTAGAGAATACGATCGAAGTCGTCGACGCGAACGAAGGCGCTCGCCGCGATCGCGCGACGCGCGAAACGCGCGTGCGAGTGCGGCGCGCGGTGCATTTCGGGCGCGCCGACCCCGTCGCGGTCGTCGAGTCCTGACTCGTCCGAGAAAATCTCTCGCGCGCGCGCGTGCCGAGCCGACAGCGCGCGCGCGCGCGCGACGCCGCGACGGCGCGCGCGGCGCGTCGATCGCGCGGCGACGCGCGATGATGATCGCGTCGTCGATCGAACGCGGGCGAGACGGCGCCGCGACCGCGCCCGCGCGGGGAGCGGGCGTCGATCGCGCGCTCGCCCTAGAATTCCGACATTGGCACCGCACGGGGCGCTATGGGACGCAGTCGGATCCGACGCATCCGCGCGCGACGCGGCGTCGTCGCGATCGCGATCGACGTCGCGCGACGACATCCCGCGAGCGTAACATTCGCGCGCGCGTCCGCGCGCGCGATCGTCGCGTTCGCGCGTCGCGCGACGCGTCGCGACGCGCCGAACGCCTCGACCGACCGCGTCCGCGAGCGCGCGGCCGCGACGCGACGTCCGCGCGTCGCGCGCGCGTCGCCGCGCGCGATCAAGCGCGCGTCGCGCCGCATTCGCGCGCGCGAATTAATCCCCGATCGCGCGCGCGCGCGTCGGGCGTCGTCGTCGCGCGTCGCGCGCCGCGCGCCCGCGCGCGCGCGTCGCGACGAGTCCCGATGGGCGCGCGCGGGCGCCCATCGCGCGAAATTGCAAAAAATACTCGACGTTTCGAATTCTCGTACGCGCATTCAGTGAGACGATGCGAACCGTTGCGAATCGCGAAAACACGGCGGATGTCGTCGGGCGCGATGGACGACCGACCGCGCTCCAGGGGTGGCGCGCGTCGCGTCGTCGGCACTAAACCACGCGCGATGTCTCTCGCGAACGAGCTCGCGATGAAGTCCGCGGTCGCGTCTCGCGCGATCGCGACCAAGGTGCGCGCGACGGCGGCGCGCGCGCGCGAACGGCGGCGCGATCGGCGCGCGATGGCGCGCCATCGTCGACGCTTCGATCGGATACGTCGAGACGATCGGACCGCGAGGACGACGCGCGCGCGGTCGGGACGACGCGCGATCGCGCGGGGTGGTTGGAGCGAGCGTCGCGGGATGTGTAGAGACTGACGGTGGAGCACGCGCGCGCGCGCGATGGATGAACAGACGATGAAGAGGACGAAGAGCGCGAGAGGGGCGCCGCGAGGCGCGCGCGCGGCGGCGAAGCGCTCGGAAGACAGCGAAGAGGTCGAGGGCGGCGCGCTGAAGCGCATCGTCGCGGCTGGTACGGTTGCGTTTTCCGTGCTCGCGGGCGTGGAGGGGGCGATCGAGCCGGCGCGCGCGGCGGGCTCGGCGACGGAGATCGTGCAACTCGCGCTCGACGCCGTCGACCCCGTCGAGGACCCTGACGCCAAGGCTGAAGCGCCCGAGCGAGTCAAGGCGGATACTTCCTCGCTCGAGGGTGCGCTTAAGGCACAAGTGCAGTCGCGAAAGTCGACGGTGAAGGAAGCGGGTAAGAAAGCGGCCAAGGCTGCCGCCGCGCCGGCGAAGAGCGGCGCGCCCGAAGGCGCCATGTCTCCGAACGCGAAGGATTACAAGTCTGAAATCGGCGAAAGCCTCGCTACTCTGGATTATGACGCCATTATCAAGAAGACGGACGACTATTTTGTCTACCGCTACGATCGCGGCATCGATGAATCTCAAATCATCGATCTCGACGACGAAGACGACTCTGCGACGCGCGGTCCGAAGGGCACGAAGAAACGAGTCGCGGTGGCCAAGTCCACCACCGCCCCTTCGTTCACCTTGCCGAGCTTCACCGCGCCGAGCTTCGATGCGCCGAGCTTCTCGATTCCGACGTTTGAAGTGCCGAGCATCGAAATTCCGGCTATTCCGGGTGTAGCCGAACCGGCGACCAAGAAGGACACCTCCGCCGAAGACGCCGCGAAGGCTGACGCCGCGGCCGCGAAGAAGGCCGAGGCCGAGGCCGAGGCTGCGAGGAAGGCCGAGGCCGACGCCGCGACCGCCAAGAAGGCCGAGGCCGACGCCGCGGCCGCCAAGAAAGCTGACGCTGAAGCCGCCAAGAAAGCTGACGCCGAAGCCGCCAAGAAGGCCAAGGCTGACGCTGAAGCCGCCAAGAAGGCAGCGGCGGAAGCCGCCAAGGCTGAAGCTGCCGCGAAGAAGGCTGAAAGCGCGAAGAAGCCGATGGCTGCCGCCCCGGCCGCCGGTAGCAGCGATCTTGGTTTCGATTTCGGCTCTCTCTCTCAATACATGGAATCCGCTCCGGCGGCGCCGAAGGTTGACAAGAAGGCTGAAGCCGCCGCTAAGAAGGCTGCCAAAAAGGCCGCTGCTGAGGCCGCGAAGAAGGCTGCCGAGGAAGAAAAGAAGGCCGCCGCTGCCGCGAAGGCCGCTGCGAAGGCTGCTCCGAAGCCGATGGCTGCCGCCCCGGCCGCCGGTAGCAGCGATCTTGGTTTCGATTTCGGCTCTCTCTCTCAATACATGGAATCCGCTCCGGCGACGCCGAAGGCACCGAAGGCTGACAACGCGTCCGCCGCCGCTGGTCAAAAGGCTGCCGAAAAGATCGCCAAGCAACAGAAAGAAGCCGCCAAGAAGGCTGAGGCCGCCGCGAAGAAGGCTGAGGCCGCCGCGAAGAAGGCTCAAGCGCAAGAGGAAGCCGCCGCCGCGCGCGCCGCCGCCAAGGCTGAGATGGCCGCGAAGAAGGCGGCCGGGAAATCCGCTGAGAAACCGACTTACAGCAAGCGCACTGTTGAAAAGAAGGCGAAGCCGACGTTCACGAAGTCTGCCAGAGATGGTAAGTTCGCTCCCTTCGCTGGGACTTACAAGACGACCGTCGTCGAGAAGGAGGCCCTCCCGGGCGTGCCCGTCGACTTCGATGCCATCGTCGACGCCCAAGAACCCAAGGCGGAAGCGATTCTCGCCAAGGCCAACGATAAATCTGGCGATTTCTTGAACATTTCCGGTGAAGCTGGCTTCGCCATCGCGGGTACGATTGCGTTGGTTTACGAGACGGAGGACAAGAAGTTCCGCGAGCAAGCGAAGAATGCCAAGATGCCGGCGCCGACGAAGACGAATGCTCCCTCCGGTGAAAGCACCACCGAAGGTTGGTTCGATGCAGCGCTCAAGAAATACATGAACAAAGATGGTTCCGCCCCGAAGCCAAAGCCCGTCGCCGCCGCGCCGAAGCCGGTCGCCGCCGCGCCGAAGCCGGCCGTGCCGAAGTCTGATCCGGTGAAGAACGCCAAGGAGGCGCAATCGTGGATGGACAAGTGGTCCGCGAGCAAGCCTAAGCCGGCTGCCGCCGCGGCGCCGGCGCCGGCGCCTGCCGCGCCGAAGCCCGCGGCGCCGAAGTCTGATCCGGTGAAGAACGCCAAGGAGGCACAGTCGTGGATGGACAACTGGGAGCGCAAGGTCAAGCCGACCGCCGCCGCCGCGCCGACGCCGGTCGCCGCGCCGGCGCCGACGCCGGTCGCCGCGCCGGCGCCGACGCCGGTCGCCGCGGCGCCGAAGCCCGTCCCGACGCCGACGGTCTCGACCACCACCACTCGCACGGTCACCTCGGACAACCTGACGGCCGAGCAACGCGCCGCCGCCGAAGCCTGGCTCAAGAAGTGGCGCGAGGACGGTCGCCCGACGGACGAGACCAAATTCGACGAGGCCAAGACGTGGTTGAAGCAGCACAACTTCGACTGAGCGATTACAAACAACGAGTGAATCGTTCACATTGACTGTTCATGAAGACATTAATAAACAAACGCACACGCACTAAGCTATCCGGGTCGCGCGTCCAAGCCGACGTCGCCCTCGCGTCACGGCGACGTCCCCGGGGTCTCCTCTCCCCCCCCCTTTCGCGCCTCGCGCGCGACGTCGCAGCACCGCACGTGCGGCAGATTCACCTTCCCGCACACCCCGCACCGCACCACGCTCTCCACGAACGGCAACCTCTTGAACTGATTCCTCCGTTTCCTTCGACTCGGCGTCACCTTGCGCTTCGGCACCGCCATGAGCCACATCTCCATCACCCGCGATCCCAGTCCACCGTCCTCGAGCGTCGCGCCCGTCGCCGTCCGCGCCGTCGGCGCCATCGTCGCCGTCGCTCGCGCCTCGCGAATCGCGTCGTCGCGCGTCGCCATCGCGCGTTCGCGCGTCCGCGCGCCGTCGTCCCCGTCCGTCGCCGTCGTCGCGTCCGTCGTCGCCATCGCGCGCCGTCCCGCCGTCGCGCTCGCCGCCGCGCGCGCCGCCGTCGTCGCCGCCGTCGTCGCGCGCGTCGCGCGCGCGAGCGCGCGCGCGAGCGCCATGCGCGCGTCGCGGTGTGCGTCTCGGTTTCCATCGTCGCACTGTTTGCCCATACGAAATCGCGCAACGTCGAGGTTTTATTATCCACCCGCGTCGATCGCGGCGCACACGACGACGCCGCGACCGCGCGCGCGACCGGCGCGTCGGCCGATGCCGCGCGTCGGCGCGACGCCGCGCGCGTCGCTCGCCGCGCGCGGCGTCGCGCGCGCGACGCGAGGGACGGCGCGATGCGCGCGACGCGCGACGACGACGGCGACGGCGACGGCGACGGCGACGGCGCGGATCGAGCGACGGCGCGACGCGCGCGGCGACGGCGCGATCGCGCGGGCGCGACGCGCGACGCGGTGCGACGCGCTGGGAGGGCTGGAGGCGATGGACGCGAACGCGATGGCGGCGCTGGCGCGCGACGCGCACGCGCACGCGAGCGCGGTTTTCGAGACGGCGGACGTCGGCGCGCTCGCGGACGCGGTGCGCGCGGTGAGCGATGCGAACGGTGCGGTCGGCGATGGGGCGATGGCGGTGGACGCGGACGCGCTGAAAGAGGCGATGAGCGCGGTGACGGAGGCGGAGCGCGCGGCGAAAATCGCGAGCGGGGAAATCGCGGCGCCGCAGAGAATGGAGGGATGGCTCGCGCCCGTGTCCGACGCGCTCGAGGATCTGTTGTTTGCGATTCAGGGGCAGTTGCAAGGGCTGGGGGTGCCGTACTCGACCGGGAACGCGATCATCATCGTGACGATTTTGGTCAAGTTTGTGACGTATCCGCTCACGCGAGATCAAGTCGTGAGCTCGCTGAATATGAAAAACTTGCAGCCACAGATCGCGGCGATTCGTGAGAAGTACGAGGACGACCAGGAGCGCATGAATAAGGAGATCAATCGCGTGTACGAGGAAAACGGGGTGAACCCGCTCGCGGGGTGCGGTCCGGCGTTGTTGACGTTTCCCGTGCTCGCCGGGTTGTATCGCGCGTTCAACAACGCCGGCATCGACGGCGCGTTTGACGAGGCTTGGTTTTTCTTACCTTCCCTCGCAGGTCCCACGGACGCGCGAGATTTGAGTTGGCTGCTGCCGCTCGACTCGGATTACGCGCCGCCGATCGGTTGGGAGGAAGCGTCGCTGTATTTGATTTTCCCGGTGCTGACGACGATTTCGCAATTCGTGAGCATGGAAGTGTTGAAACCGGAGGAGACTGAAAAGACGGATGAGATGAAGAATCAGTCGGTGTTGCTCAAGTTGCTTCCGCTGTTCATCGGCTACATCTCCCTCACCGTTCCCGCCGGGTTAGCTCTGTACTGGTTCTGGAACAACGTATTCACGACGGGGATTCAGGTGTTTTTGCGCAACGGCGGCGCGAAGGCGACGGTGGAGGCTCCGGACGACATTAAGATTAAGATTCCTCTCGGATGCGTGGTGATTCCGGAAGACGCGGAGATCATACCGGCCGGCACCACAGACTTCGGACCGAGCATCGTCTGGGACGAGGAGTGGCTGGCGAAATGGCGAGAGGAGCAAGTCGCCGCCGCGCCACAGTTGGCGGCGCAAAACGCCATCGCCGCGGGCATGAGCGAAGAAGACGCCAAGACGATGGAGGAAGCCCTTCGTAACCGTCTTCCGCGCAAAAAGAACATAGAAGAGCGCAATTTAGCCACAGAAACCGAGTTAAAGTCCCTGATCAAGGAGTTCAAGGCGCAAGGCAAGGACGCCACCGTGCTCGAGGAGGGTCTCGTCGCGCTTCGAGCGTACAAGGCGGAACTCAAGGCGAAGAAAGAAGAGGCCCCATCCGAAGCCGCGACGCAATAACGCAGATGTTTCTAGCCATTGATTGTTACACGTCGATTCTAAAAGATTGCAGCTGCAGAGTTGTCCTCACGCCGCTCCCGCCCCGCCGTACGCCCCTTTCACGAAGATGTACGCCTTGAAATTTTGTCCACCAGTCGTGCGCATCGTGAACGAGTGCACGTGCTCGACGTTTCGCAAACCTAATCGTCGCCACAACTCCACGCGCTGGTACGTCACGAGCACCTGGAAGTTCGAGCGGTTGAGCTGCTTGGCCAAGAGCGCGAGCGTCTTTTCGTTGAAGACGCGATCGTACATGTAAATGTGCGAAAACTTGAACGCTCCGCGAGTCGTCGCGTCGCCTTGCTCCAACTCGCACCTCGGCGGAGACACGAGTTCGCGTCCCTCGTCCGTCATGAACGCTCGATCGCCGTTCAAAAGTTCAGCTTGGACTTCAGAAGCCTTTTGCGCTCGCGAAGGAACGTATTCGATCCCCACCGACTTTGCCACCTTGGCCGAAAGCGCGGCGTGAAACACCACCTTCCCGTATCCGCTCCCGACATCGATGAACGTGCTGTCCTCGCACAGGTTGAGATCGGCCCACATCTCCGACATCGACTTCCCCTTCACGGGCGTTCGCACGGGCAACGGCGCGTCCAAGTCGGCGCTCGACAAACCTCGCAACAGCTGCAGCAACCGCTCGATCGACCCCTCCGTCATCTCTCCGTACCCCTCGCTCGCCGCGTTCTCATCTTCACCCTCCTCCGTCGCGGTCTTCGCCTTCTTCGCTCGCCGAGCGTCGTCTCCGTCCGCCTCCTCGCGCTCCCGCTTCGCCGCGTCGTCGTCGTCGCCGCCGATCGACCGACGCTTCCTCGGTCCCTCCACCGACCAATCGCTCGTCAGTCCCCAATCCAAGTACGTCTTCTTATCGATGTATCGATACACTCCCTTGACCGCCGCGTCGACGCGCACGGGCGCGCCCTTCGTCGGCGTCACCGGCGCGTCGTCGCCGCCGCGTCCGCGATCGGTCTCGAGGTCGTCGCGCGACGACGGCGCGCGCTTCGCGGGCGTCGACGGCGGCGACGCGGCGAACGAGAACATGAATGATTTTTCGAGTCGATCGCTCGCGACGCGCGACGCGCGCGGTTCGGGACGCGTCGCGAGCGTCGCGCGATGCGGATCGCGTGAATCTTAACAATTGGATTTTTCCCGCCTTTTTCGGCGCGGCCGCGAGACGCGTCGAACGGAACGCGCCATCACGACGACCCGCTCGACGCCGACCTTAAACGCGAACGAACGAACGAACGAACGAAGGAAGAAGCGAAGGCAGCGAATCGAATCGAATCACGACGCGCGCCGCGCGTCGCCGGACGCGAACGGCACCGTGGGATCCACCGTCGGCTCGCCGAGCAACACCTCCGCGGGCACGAACGCGGGCGCGCCGTACCCTTCACCGCCGTGGATGAAATCCGACCCGAACAAAAAATACGTCGCGCAAAACACCACCGATATCGCCGCCACGAACGGGCCGAACCCGAGAAACACCGCGAATCCCGTCTTGAGCAGTTCCGTCGCGCGCGCCGGAAATCCCTCCAGCCCCTCGCTCTGCAGCGCGCGCGACCGCGCGAGCTGATCGCTCTCGTCCGCGCGTCGCGGCGCGCTCGGATTCGGCGCGAACCGCGGCGGTTTCGGCGCGTCGCTCGCGCCGTCGCGATCGAACGGGTTCGGATTCGCTCGCGTCGTCGACGCGCGCGCGCCGCCGCGTCTCGCCACCTCGTCCGCGAACGAGCTCGACAGCCCGTCGTCGCCGTCGGTCGCGCCTCGGTCGTCGTCATCGTCGTCGTCGTCGTCGCGCGCGCTCGATCGCGCGTCGTCCGCGTCCGCGCGTCGTCGCGCGTCGCGAATCCGCGTCGACGGCCGTCGCGTCGCGAATCCGCGCTTTCGCGTCGCGAATCCGCGCGCCGTTACTCGGCGCGTCGACGCCGCGGGCGTCGCGCGCGACGTCGACGCGCGCGCCGTCGTCGTCGCGCGCATCGCGAACGCGCGCGACGCGTCGGTGTGCCGCGGATTCGCGACGCGCGTGACGTCGCGACATCGCGACGCGCATGGCGTCGCTCCCGCGCGTCATGCGCGCCGCGCGCGCGTGCGCCGAGACGCGCCGCGTCGCCGTCGTCGCCGACTGCGAGGTGCCGGCGATCGGCGCGCGCGACGTGCTCGTGGAGGTGCGATGCGCGACGGTGAATCACATCGACGTCAACGCCGCGCGCGACGGGTACGCGGTCGACGTCTACGCCGGCGCGCCGAACGCGCGACGCGCGTGGACGCCGGGACGAGAGTTCTCGGGCGTGGTGCGCGCGGTCGGCGCGAAGACGCGAGGCTGGCGGGTCGGCGACGAGTGCTACGGCGCGACGGCGCCGACGACGCGGCGCGGCGCGTGGGCGACGTACGCGAAGGCGCCGGCGCACGCGGTGGCGAAGAAACCGCGAGGAATGACGCACGAGGAGGCGAGCGCGATACCGTTCGCGGCGCTGACGGCGCACAGGGCGGTGATGGAGCGAGGACGGGCGAGGGCGGGGGAGCGGGTGTGCGTGCTGGGCGGCGGCGGCGCGGTGGGGACGGCGGCGTGCGCGCTGGCGAAGAGCGCGGGGTGCGAGGTGGTGACGACGGCGCGCGCGAGCGACGCGGTGAGACTGCGAGAGGTGATCGGGGTGGACGAGGCGCACGATTACGAGCGAGAGGGGTTTTCGTTGCGGCGGGCGACGGCGGCGCGAGCGCCGTTTGATTTGGCGGTGGATTGCGTGGGGACGGCGCGGACGGAGCGGAGCGCGATCGAGTTGTTGAAGTACGGCGTCGGACGGTACGTGACGCTGCACGGGGATTTGGGCAAGCACATCGCGAGCGAGCGAGGGATGGTGTACGGCGCGATGAGGGGGGTGGGCGAGTACGCGCGGAAGGCGACGATTACGCGTTGGCAACGCGACGTCGGGTACGAGCAAGCCGTCATGCGTTTAGATCCGGACGCGATGATCGATATCGCGCGTTTAGTCGACAGTGGTAAGCTGCGCGTTCCCGTCGGCGAGGTTTTGGCGTTGGAGGACATCGAACGCGCGTGCGATTTATTGCGCGATCCCGCGGTGTTTGGGAAAATCGTCGTTCGCGTGTCCGAGGGGTAGTCGCGAAGCAAACGACAAAATTTGTACAACAACCTCACTAGTAGCTCTACCATCGACCTCCGCGCTCCCACGTGTACGCGTCTTCGGTCGGCTGCGCGCCCTTCGCGAGCACGCTCGCGATCGCCGCTCGATCATCGGCGTCTAAATCAAAGTCGAAGAGCGCGAGGTGATCGGAGACGTGATTCGCGTTTCGCGCGCCGACGATGATCGCCGGCACCGCGGGCGAGTCCAGGACCCACTTCGACGCCACGTTGGCGATGCTCGCGCCGTCGTGCTTGTCGCCCACGGCGCGGAGCGTTCGGAGCAAACTTTGATACCACTGGTATCCACCGACTTGCCCGATGACCGACGCGTACTTTCGCAGCGACGACGTATTCGTGACGACGTCCTCCGCGCGCGCGTCCAAATATTTATCCGACAACAGTCCCCCCGCGACGACGCCGTACGGCAACAGCCCGACGCCCGTCTGTCGACAATAGTCCACCATCACCTTCTCCGGCCGTCGATCGAGCAACGAGTACTGAATCTGATTCGTCGAAATCTCCGCGCCCGCGTCCACCATCTCCTTCACGCGCTTCGTGTCGAAATTCGTCAGCGAAACCGCGCCGATTTTCCCCGCCCGCTTCAAATCCGTCAAAAACAGCGCCGCGTCGACGTAATTTTTCTTATCGTAATCGTTCCAATACAGCTGCACCATCCCGAGTTTCCCCACCCCTATGCGTCGCATCGGTCGCGTCACGTTCTCCTCGACCCACGCCTTCGTCATCGTCGTCTGCTCTCGCCCGACGCAGCACAGTTTCGTGCACACGATTATCTCATCGCCGTGTTTTTTCCCGTGCGCCGTCTTCAGGTACTCTCCCACCAGCGTTTCGCTCGGTCCGTAGCCGCACGCCTCCGGTCCCGTGTCGAACGTCGTCACGCCGCGGTCGACGAACGTCGCGAAATCCGTCGTCGCGTCGTCGCCTCGCGTGCGATCGCTCGCGCGTTCGCCGCTGTGTCCGCCGGAGAGCTGCCAGCACCCCTGTTTTGTGTCGCCGTCGGTCAGTCTCCGCCTTCGTCTCGCGTCGCCGCGTCTCGTCGTCGTCGTCGTCGTCGTCGTCTCACCTTGACCACCTGGGACGGCCGCAGCGTCGTGCCGAGCAGCGGCGACGTCGAGCGAGGCACCGCGCTCGTTCGCGCGCGCGCGAGCGGCGGCGCGTCGACGCGCGCGCACGCCGCGGACGCGGCGAGCGCGGCGAGCGCGCGTCGCGTGAGCGCGGCGGCGGCGCGGTCGTCGTCGCGCGACGCCGACGCGACGACGACGCGCGCGCGCGGCGCGGGACGCGGCGTCGACGTCGGCGTCGGCGTCGGCGGCGCGCGCGGGACGGCGCGCGGCGCGCGGAGCGTCATGGCGGACGCGGCGGTTGGATTCGGTTGGATTCGGTTGGATTCGCGGCGCGAAGTGACGCGAAGGCGTCGGGCGCGTCGTGGTCTCGAATGGCGACGGTTGACGTTAAAACGCTACGAAGAGATGGAAAAAGAGCCACGCGTGGAGGATGGCCCAGTAGGATAGGGCGGCGAAGCGAAGCGAGGGTTGCGTTCGCATGACGCGGAAGAAGCGAACGAAGGCGTTGTCGCAAAATTCCATGATCGGTTGGAATCGCGCGGGCACGCGGCCGGTGACGCGAGAATCCTTCCAAACGCGAAGGGATTTCGACGGTGATTCCGCGCGGTCGCCGGATTCGATGTCGACCGCGTGCGAGCTGTCGCTCGGCGTTCGCGGGAGTCGTCGCGACGCCGAAGTCGGCGGCGGAGGCGTCGACGGTAGCGGGGCGCTCTGCTGCTTCGACAGCGCGGCGTTCGCGTCGGCGAGCTTCGACCTTAAATCATTTTGCACTTCTTGCGAAGTCGTGAGGTTCGCTTCCGCGCGCACCAACCGCTCTTGCAAATCTCGCGTTGACGCGAGCGACGTCTGCGCCGCCCGGAGCTCTGCGCGCAAGCTCGAGACTTCGCCTTGCGCCTCACCCAGCGCTGCGTTCAACTCGCCGATTCGGCTTTGTGCCCCAGCGGCGCCATTCGCCTTTGCCTCTTCTACTTGGGCGGTGAGTCGCGCGATCAACGCGCTCTTTTCCTCAACCAACGCAGTCGTCTCCGCGAGCGTCTTCTCCTCTGCGACTCGGATATCGGCGATTTCCTTTTCAAGCACGGCGACGCGCGACGCGGCTTCGCTCGTCGACGCTACATCACGCGCAAGACTATCGCGCTCGGCCTCAACTTTCGCCAAACGCTCTTCAACGTCGGCTCGAGCGACGAGGAGCGCCTCGCGCTCGGCGATCGCGGATTCGTGCGAAACGCGCAAGTCGGTGAGTGCCTCGTTGACGCGAGACAACTCTTCGCTTGAACCAGCGTTCATTGATTTGATGTGCTCGCGAAGTTGCGACGTCTCTTGATTCTTCTCCGTGATCGCAACTTTGAGCTTTTCCTTCTCATCCTTGAGCGCCGACAACTCAGCGTCGACGCCCTGTAATCGTTCCACGTATTCCTTGAGTTGTTTTTCGGCTACGATCTTCTCCTCCTCCATGGCGTCGAGCTTAGCTTGCGTGTGCGACAACTCCTCGCCGACGGCACCGCGCGCTTCGTCGGCCTTCGCGCTGAGTTCATTAATATGGTCGCACTTCGCCGCTAACTCTTTCTCGAGCGCAGATTTAGACGCCGCGACGTCGGCAGCCTCCTTCTCCACCGCTTGAACTCGCACGTTTGCCGCGCTGATTTCTTCTCGCAACTGCGCGATCGAGTTTTCTTTTTCTTGCTCAGCGGCGTCGAGTTTTGCGCGAAGCGCGGCAAGTAAATCATCGGACGCCTTCTTCGTCTTCTTCGCCTTTGCAGTCAGTTTGGCTATTTGCGCATCCTTTGCACTCAACTCGCCTTCGGCTCTCTCCTTGGCGCTCGACAGGGACTTGATTTCATCTTGAGAAGCCTGCAATCCCGTTTTAGAATCGACGATTTGGGCCTCGAGCGATTCTTTTTCCTGCGTAAGGAGTTCGATGCGCGCTTGAAGCTCGCCCACGACGTCTCCGGATGATTCGAGCGAACGCATGTGTTCCGTGAGCTTGGCGATTTCTTCGTCTCGCTTGGCGACAGTATCCTCCGCACTCAACTTGGCGGAATTCAAAGCCGCGAGTTCTGCCGTCTGTGCTTGCATGCGCGCGTTGATTTCGACGAGTTGTTCGTGCTGCACACTCTTTTCCGTTTCAGCGGCGTCGAGGCGCGAGCGCGCATCTACGAGCTCAGCCGCCGCCGCGCCTCGGGCGTCGTCGAACGCAGATTGCGCTCGCGCAATTTCGTGATCCTTTGCTCGAAGCGCGTCTTCGACAGCAGTCTTCGCTGCCTTTAGCGCGTTCGCTTCTTCGTTTGTCGCGCGCGCTGCATCGGAAAGTTTGGCGATGCTTGCGCTTTGAGAGGCATTTTCAGCGCTTAACTCTTCCAGCTGCGCGCGCAGTGCCCTTGTTTCATCGTTGGAAGATTGGCTCGCTTCCTGAACGCGAGACGTGAGCGCGGCAATTTCATCGATTTTCGCCGCGATCTCACTCTCAAGCGTCGCGTTTTCGTCGCTTAATGCGGCGAACTTCCCGTGCGCGTCTTCTAATTGTGATGACACATCGTTCAGACGCTCTAACAAATCCGTCGACTGGGCTTGTTTTTCTTGCTCGGCGGCTTCAAGCGCCGCTTGCAATCGCGTCACGTCATCGTTAGATGAACTCTGCGCGTCTTCAATCCTCGCCACGAGTGACTGAATCTCCGCGTCCTTCTCAAAAACGGCGCGCTCGGAAACGCCCAATTGCTCCGTGATGTCGTCGATTTGCGACACGAATTGCGCGCGCTCCTCTTCAATTTTTGCCTGTTCCTCTGCAGCGCTCTCTTCGACTTTCCGCAAGGATTCGACAGCAATTGCCAAATCTTCCCTCAACTGCATGGTTTGCGCATCCGCATCCGCGCGCGCGGCTTCAACGTCGGCTTGTGCACTTTCAAGCGCACTTTGGGCGTTTTGAACTTCAGCTTTGAGCTTTTCCACGGTTTCTTTCGCCGCAGCGAGCTCAACCTCGAGTGGTTTTTCTTTCGCTTCGAGAGATTTCAACATGACAAGCTGCGCTTGAAGATCCTTGTTACGAATCTTTTCTTCGGCGAGTGCGTCGTCCATGCCCTCAAACATCATCGCTTTATCGTTTGCGGCGTTGAGATCGTTTTGAAGCGCAGCAAGTTTGGACTCCGCTTCGGCGAGATTTTGTGTCAACTTGGCGTGTTCCTCGCTCGCCGAACGTAATGTCGTCATCTCCTCCTCGAGCGCCTTCTTCTCAGCCTCGATACTTTTGCCTTTGGCGATAGCTCTCTTGACTTTGTCTTTCGACTGCTTCTTCGCCTCCTCTACCGCGCTCTTCATCTCCTCCATGCCCGCTCGTGCCTCTTCGATCTCCGCCGCCGCGCTCGACAGCTCGTCCACCTTCGCCGCGAGTTCGTCGCGAACCTTCGCCACCTCCTCCGCGCTCGCCCGCGCCGCGGCCTCTTTTGTGTCTAACGACACTCGCAAAGCCTCCAATTCCGGTTCCACCGTCTTCAATCGCGTCACTTCGCGCTCTAAACTCGCGATCTCCTCCTCCAATCTTTCGCGTTCGCCCGCGAACTCCTCGCGCAGCGTCTCCAACTCCCGCTGCAACTCGCCCGCGACGTCTCCCGCAATCTTATCCGCCCCGATCGCATCCATCGCATCGTTTACATCGCGATAATCCGTCTTCGCATCGTACAGCGCGCGTTCACTCGCGATGCGCGCGTTTTCCTTCGCCGCCGCCTCGTCGAGCGTCGCGCCGTAATCTTCATCGATCACCTGCGGCCGCGCTCTCGCGCTCTCCGGGCTCGTCACCGCCTCCGCGACGCCATCTAACGGCGCATCCTCGCGCACGCTTCCCGCGACGCTGCCTAACTCGGCGAGTTTCGCTTCCAGTCGCGCGCTGTACGTATCGTTCGGCTCACCGTTCGGGACGTCGTCGAGCGAGACGCGCGCGTTCGGCGCAGCGTCGCGCTTCAACGACGCCGCGCGCGCGGCTTTACGCGCGCGGAACTCTTCGAGCTTCTTGCGACCGTTGTCGAGGTCGCGCGCGCGCGCGTCGGGGGCCATCGCGCGTCGTACTGTCGGTGGTGTGGCGGGCAGAGCAACGGACTTGGCGACAGCTGGAATTTCAAAGATGAAGATTGAAGGCGGCGAATAGGATTACGCGAGTGCATGTATCTTTTGCGCGGCGTCCAAAACAGCGTTGCTGACGAACGCCGTGGAGAGACCGTGGACGCACCCGAAGGCGTCGGCGACGACGGCGCGGGTGCCGGCTGGATTGAAGGCGGCTGCGCCGACGGCGACGTCGGCGACGACGCGCGTCTGCGCGCGAGGACTTGGAAAGGTGATGACTTCGCGAAACGTGCGAACGTCGCTGACGTATAGAGCGAAGTCAGTGGTAGTGGCAATCCAATGTTGTTGATCTGCGATCTTGGTGCACGAGAGTGGGACGCCAGGAGGGAGCTGGAAACGCGCGGATTCCGTCGCGGCGCGCTCGTCCCAGATTTTCACCAGCCCGTCGATGTCGACGGTGGCGAGGCCTCGTGGAGTAAGAGTGCAGTCAACGACGATTGTGTCGTGTGCAATAAACTCACGCTTACACGTTTCATGGTCGAGATCCCAAAACTTCACCAATCTATCGCCACCAGTGGAGTAGAGCGTGAAGGAATCGTCTGAGCATAAACCGCGCACACGCGAATTGTGCGCTTCGAATGACTTCATGATGGTGGGACCACTACGACTGCGGACGTCCCATACGCATATCTTCCCGCCACCGCCACCGGTGATGAGTGTTCCATGACCGGCATCCGTCATCGAAAACACGCCCAGTTCATGTGCCTGAGCAACCTTACTCTTTGACCACGCCCATGAATTTGCACTGAAATCCCACGCAGTGAGCGAGCCATCGGATCGTCCAAAATAGACAATCGAATCAGACCTTTCGGAATGCATCGTAAGTATCGGAGACGGAGTGAAAGCAAGGTCATCTTTAACAACCTTGGCTTGCAACGGAGTCATGTCCATGTTGAGCTTCCAATTTTTTGAGTCGAGAACACGCACCGAGCCATCAGACGCGCCTGTGACAAAGTACGAGCCAACGCCGTGGAGCTCGAGATGTGCCGCCGCGGTCACTTTCGCTCGATGAACAGACACCGTTGTATCGTCAGATTTTCGTGATTCGACGTCTTCCTTCGCTTCCGCGCGACGAAGCATGTTGGGATCTCGTGGGTAAGCGCCCGTGGATGCCGTCCCTCGTCGTCCGATCCAAGACCAGAGACGCATCGTTCCGTCTCCTGCACCCGTCACAACGCAACTTGCGTCTAGCGAAATACTCGCACAAGTAATTCGATGAATGTGATTCATTGAAACAATCAGTTTACCGGTGAGCGAACTGTGGATTTTGCACGTTCGATCGACAGATGCGGATACGAGCAGTTTGCCATCTCGGTTAAAGCTCAAAGCAGTAATCGGTCCATCGTGTGCTTTGATCAGCCCCACGTGCTTTGCGTTCCTAGGCTCCCACAGCATGATGCTGCTGTCAACACCACTGCTTGCGAATAACCCAGTCGACGCGCAGGCGGTACAAGTGATTTCACCGATGTGCCCGCGGAATTCCAACGTCACCGTGGGAGGTTGGGAAGCGACCTTCTTTGTTCGTCGCCCTCCGATGAAGGAGCTGTTACCGACCGACGGTGTGTGATTAGATGTACCAACGCCCGAAGTTCGGTCATCATAATCGTCCGCGCGATGAAAGTTGGTCCCTCTGGACTTTTGTTGCACCATTGTTGAGTTTTCGAGCGTAAAGACCCACAATCGCATGACGCCGTCAGTCGCGGCCGTGATCATGAAACTCAAATCCGGTGCGAGGGAAATCGAATTGACCGGCACTTTATGTTCTGTGTTCAAAACATATAGTAACGGGTATCCCGGCGCGCAAGACCAGCAACGGATCTCGTCACCTCCCACGCTGAAGAGCTCATTTGTAGACAATGCGATGGCGAGAGAAGTGACGGGTTCTTCGTGACCAGTCAATGTGGTGCAGTCGCGACCGAGTGAATCGTCCAGGCGCCATATGCGGACCGTTTTATCCCGAGATGCTGAAGCAACGTACACTGACGTGCGTGCGTTCTTGACGAGATCGTTATTAATCAACTCGAGCGCCGTCACCGCGCGCTCGTGTCCAACGAACCTCGCAACTGTCGAACCACGATTTGCGTCCCACATCTCAACGGCGCCACTCGCGTAACCAGCGAGAAAAGTCGCGTCGTCTAGCCAACGCACACATCTGACATCACCCTCACTCTCACAGCCGCTTCGCACGGATACTTGAGTCAATGCTTCGCTCGGTATATTTTCCCAACGCACCATCACTCGCTCCACGCCGGCGTAATCTCGAATTGAACTTTCACTTGCCTCGATGATTCCACCAGAGCACAGCCTTCGCGGCGTAGCGTTGCCAATATCGTTGAAGAACTGTTGACGTATGAGACTCGGGTTCCTGTGCACCATTTCCAATTTCCGCCACAAGACGTCTCTTATCGCCACGAGATCTTCAGTGAGGTTGGTATTGTCGTCACGCGACGCGAAAAATTGATACGCCTCAACATGGAATCCCAAACAATGAGAGTTGTAAACGGCAAGCTGGCGCAAACGTCCATCCAGTCCAGACGGCGCACCGGGAACATCAACGACTTCCTCACTCGTCGAAAGTTGATGCGAGATCCACAAAGGTCGCTCTGGCCCGCAGCCGAAAGGAAGAATGCGATCGAAATCATCAACCAGACCTTGCCCTTCTCCAATTTCCAGCTTTGCTTGGAGAAATTCGAGATCGGTGAGAACGGCACCGAGCCGATCAAACATACGCGCTTGCGTGTAATAGTATGGTAAATACTTGAGCGTATTCATCGTCGTATGATGATCCATGTACAAAACGTGATTAACGATCATACCGTCGCCATCGACAGCAAATGGACTTTTACCAGATTGCTCCATGTCTTTGAGAATGGTGAGTTTCGCGAGGAGGTCCGCGCCAGTCACATTGTCGCCGTAGTACGTCGCGAGCATCTGGTACACTGACCGCTTCTCGCTTTCCTTCGGAGCGTATCTTTCCATGATGACATCGTGAGCGACTTGGTCTTCGACTTGAATTGTTCCCGTCGCTACGCTCGCGAATCCCCCGCCCGCATCGCCTTTGATCATGAAGCGCACCGACCAAAGCAATCTCGGAACTGTGTCTCGCATGATATCATGGATGGCTGCATTCGTTCGGTAGTTGGCTTGAATGATTCGTGCGATGTCTTCTTGTCTGAGACAGTTGCACCCACACGCGATTGCTGGGAGAACGAGGGCGAGTAACGCTTTGGGCACAAACTTCTCGACACCGTCCAACAACTGATGATAATATCCACGCTCATCGTCTGGTAGCTTACTGAGAACCGCCGCGAACATATCATCGTAAGGATCTTCCATAGCGATTCTAGCGCACGTCAACTGCATCCCACGCAAATTCCCAGTGCACGTTTTATCCATAATCTGCATCGTCATGGTGTTCGTGAGCTGAATGCCTAGAGGCCGCAAGTATCTCTGCGTGTACGCGCGCCTCTCTTCGAACTTGAGTGTGTCGATCACATATGCATTTTTGAGCGCCTTTGGACAGGACGCACCAAGCGCGACGTGTTGAATTTTGGTCATTCTGTAACGATACGAGTTGATAAGATTGTACTCGAGCGTGGGCATTCTTCGCTCGTCACTCTTCGCCGATTTCTTCTCAAACTCTCGTTTGCGATCGATTCGATGGATGCCCAAAAACAGTTGCACGCCAATTGGGACTTCAAATTCATTCGGTAGCCAAGCCGAGCCACTGTCATTGTCGATAAGGTGCAATGCATCGATAAAAATGAGCACGCGCCCGCGCATTCTCGTGACGCGGTTGAACATACGCAGCATGAGCGCGCGTATTTGCTCCAACGAAGCTGGAATATGATCATCAAATCTGAGCTTGACTTTCATTTGCTGGACAATATTTCGGAGAACTTGTGTCGGCGTCGGACTTTTCCTTCCCTCCGCTGCTCCGTAGTCGCTGATGACTGTTACGCTTCTGATCGCGGCGCCTGCTTCGGTGACACCAAACATGAGACGCGCTACGCAGGCCATGTGCTGCAACAAGCTCGTAGTTCCCATGCCTGGCATCCCTTGCACGACATTGACCGTAGGTTGACCGATTTTCAAAGACTTGATGAGTCCCTTTTCTACGGCGTGATGGTGAAAGTAAAACGGCAACTTCTCGCCGAGCGACAATTCGGGATCAGTGCAAGTTTGTAGCAGCGTCATGTCCTTTGCCACGTCGGGTGCGAACTCCGCCTCGATTCGCGCCCACACGTCCTGCAACACGGTGTATTCGAAATCTGCAAGATGAGTGGTCCGGGGCGGCAGTCGAATGTGGAAAAAGTTTTTTTTATCGGTGAGCTGCAGCGGTGGATCTAACCGCGCCAAATATTGACTCATAGACACATCCGGGTGCGCATAGAGTGTAGAAAACAACGCACCGATCCGTTCTTTGTGGACGGGATCTGTGCTCATCAGGTAGTTGGTGAATTCTGGCTCTTTCAGCGCGACCAACTTTTCGTAGAGTGACTTGCTCGGATAGTACGCCAGCACGAGTTGTGCTCTTCTCGACTCTTTATACGCGTGATCGTCTTCTAATCGTCTGGCTTCAATTCCGGATAAACAGGCGGCCGTCTCAGCGATTTCCTCCCTCGAAAGTATTTTCAAGTCTTCGTAAACTCGAAGTAGCTGCGCAATCTGGATCTCAATACGGCTGTAATCGTTCGGAGCGTGGCGTAACCACGACAATGCGTTCTCCTCTTCCTTCGACGCTTCAGATCTCATGTAATTCACATACTCACATATCCGCACGCTCGAGTACCAATCGATTTCGTGCTTGGCCGACAAAAGCACTACGAAAATTCCACCCGTTTTCACGGCGTGTAACAAAGACGCTAATGCCTGGCCAGGGCCAGCGTTCGGACAATCGTCTTTCAAGTCCACGTAAGTGATCCGTACTCTTCGCCCGCGACACCGATGTTTCAGTCGAGGCAACACCTTATTGCGCAACGCGTCCCGTTCCTCGCTCGTTCCCGGCATCGACAACACGTGCAGCGTAATCTCGCGATAGCCATCGCTTCGAGTCTCACAGCGATCCTCCAATCCCACCTTCATCGGGAGCATTCGCTTATCCGGTATCGCGTGTGTGTCGCAAATATCAACATGATTCGAGTGTGCCAAAAAGTGTCCCACCCGAGCGCTCTGGAAAACGAGCGTTCCGCCCGCTCGAACCGTCCGCAGCAACGCTAGCAAGCTCTCACTCTGCAACGCCGGCGGAATCGCTACCACAATCGCCCCGACGGTACCCGCCAGTTGTTTAAACCCCAGATCATCGTGCGGCATAAACACCACCTCCCGCATCTCCCATCCACTTTCTCTCAACTCTTGACAAATCGCGTCCGCCGTCGCCGTCGCCGCGTTCAGCTCCGTCAGCGCTCGCCGCACCGCGCTCGCGCTCAATCCACTCCTGTGTCCTCGCTCCGCCTTCAACCTCATCACGCGATCCCTATCTTCCACACTCGGTCTCAGTACGATTCCTCGTCGCGCGACGCGCGGGACACTCTCGCTCGGCGCCTCGCCTTGCTTGCGCTTCCACTCGCTCGGATGCGGCCCCGCGTACGAGTACGGCGTCGTCGTCGTCGTCGCCGCGCCCGTCCGCAACCGCTCGGCCAGAGCGTCGGCCTCTGTCGCGACGTTGGAATGCATCATCGACGCCACCAGACGTTGGGTCTTCGTCTGCTTCTTTCGCGTCGTCGGCGGCGCCGCGTCGTCGGCGGCGTCGTCGAAGCCGCGGGGGACAGTCGACGAAACCGTCGCGTCGTCGCGCGACGGCGCGGTTTCATCGCGCGCGGATGCGACGGGACGACCGAGGAGTCTCATGTTCGCGTACAGGCGCGCGCCGAGGAGATGGCGCGGACGCGCGCGCGCGCGAGTGAGGCAAATGTCGCGAACGATGCAACGGCCGTTACCTGTGGCATCAGAGCGCGAACGCGCGTAGAAGTACCGCGCGAGACGACGAAAGGGCGGGGCGGGGCGGAGCGTGCGTAATATGGCGAATATAAGAAATTGACAAAGATTCGATCATAACTAAACTCACGCGAAAGGATAGTGATGTGGTGGATAGAGCGAATAAATTTCTCGCGACGGCGAGCGCTCGGAGCGAACGTCGGGCGAGAAATGGACGGAGCGATTACCAGCCACCGCCGTTTTCGATCAAGTTGGCGAAGAAATCAGCCGGGGCCTTACCCTTGAGCTCGGCGCCGGCGTCCTTACCGGCGTCCAACAACGACGCGGCGTCCCAGGCACCTTCGCGGGTGGTCTCGAGAACTTGCTTGCCGTCGAGGGAGGCGATCAAACCGCGGAACTGCATCTTACCGTCGACGAGGTGGCAGTGAGCGGCGATCGGGGTGCGGCAAGAGCCATCGAGAGCGGCCAAGAAAGAGCGCTCGCCTTCAACAGCCATGCGCGTGTCTTCGTGGTTAAGCTTGGCCAAGAACGCGAGCTGCTTGTCGTCGCCCGCGCGGCAGGTGATACCGATGGCGCCTTGCGCGACGGCGGGCAACATTTCTTCGGTGGGGATGATGACCTTGGCGTGTTGGGCCAGGTCCATGCGCTTCAAACCCGCGATAGCGAGCAAGGTGCAGTCAACAACTTCCTCCTTGAGCTTGCGAATGCGCGACTGCACGTTACCTCTAAAGTTCACGCACTTGAGCGTTGGAAACTTGTACAAGAGCTGCGACTGGCGGCGAAGAGACGCCGTGCCGACGACCGCCCCTTCCGGCAATTGCGACAAGGAGTCATACTTCAAGCACAAGAACGCATCTCTGACATCTTCACGCGGCAACATGCACGGCAACACCATCCCTTCCGGCAAGTACGTCGGCACATCCTTCATCGAGTGCACGGCGATGTCGATGCGCCCGTCGAGCAAGGCGTCGTCGAGCTCGCGAGTGAACAAACCCTTACCCCCGATATCCGCCAACGGCTGGTCCAAAACCTTATCCCCGGTCGTCTTAATGATGCAAATCTCCAACGCGCCGTCCTCGGCGAGTTCCGGGAAGTTCTCCTTCAACAAATCGCGCGTCATGTACGCCTGCGCGAGCGCCAGCGGCGATCCTCGCGTACCAATCTTCACGATGGGCGCGTCCACCGCCGCTCTCACCACCATCGACGCCCGCGCTCGCGTCGCGCACTTGGCTTGCTTCCTCAACTGTCTAACATTCGTCGCCGTTCTCGAGGAGATCGACGCGCGGCTCGTCACCGCGCTCATGTTGTTCGTTCCTGTCCCGGTCGATCGCGAGTGGATAGATAGGTCAGCTTTCGAGCGTTTTCACCGCGCCTTCGACGTCGCTCGCGCGCGCGATCGCCCGCGTCGCGTCGCGCGCGCGCGTCGTTTCGAACGCGCACCGTCGCGTGCGCGTCGTTCCCACCGACGTCGTTCGCGTGCGTCGTGACGCGCGCGTGTGTCGCGTTATCGCCGCGCCATCCATCCATCGGGGTCTCGCGCGAGATCTCGGTATAAATCTCGACTTCGGACGTTTGTCTCGCATTGAAGCGTATTTCGCGCCATGAGAGTCACATCTCACGCGTCCCCATCGCGCGAGATCTTTTCTTTTTCGGCTCGCACACGCGGGTGTTTCGACGCCGCGACCGCCCGACGCCGCGCGTCGCGTCGCGCGGCACAGCGCGCGGTCGCGCGGCACAGCGCCGCGCGCGACGCGACGCCGCGAATGGCGCCCGCGGCGTGGACGCGCGTCGCGATCGTCGCGCTCGCGGTGACGCTGTCGACGCGCGCGGCGGTCGGATTGGAGATTCGCGTGCGACGAGGCGAGACGGAGTGCGTCACCGAGCGCGTGCGAGAGGCGGACGTCGCGATCACGGGGTCGTGGTTCGTCACGAAGGGGAGCAACACGGCGGCGCCGAGCGAGCGCGGACCGCCGGGGTACGGGACGTACGATGATTACTATTATTGGGACGCGCACGAGGACGCGTTCGACGCGAGGGCGACGCTGGAGCGGGCGAAGGATGGTTCGGAGGAGGAGATTTATAACGCGTTGAAGAGGAGTGAACACAGGTTTGACTACGTGGCGCGCGATGCGGGGACGCTGCGGACGTGCTTTACGAATTCGGGGTCGCGAGACGCGAGCGTGAGTTACAGCGCGTCGTTGGGCCATCGGTGGGATCACGAAAAGGCAAAGGCGCAACACATCGATCCGACGTACGAGCGGTTGAATAACGTCGAATCGAGCGTCGGGACGCTGATGGAGGAGGTGAAGTATCACGAGCGGCGGGCGAAGCGGCACTTGCGAACGGCGAAGTCGACGGACGCGCGCGTCGTGCGTTGGGCGCTGTGCGAAGCCGCCGTGATGATTTTGGCGAGCTATTACCAATTTTATTGCGTGAAGAAACTCTTCCAAACGCGAGATCGCCGCGGCGGGTTCGCGCGTGTTTAAGTCGCGGTGCTGGTATGTAGCTAGTCGTTGTGTTGATAACAGAAAGAATGAAAAGAATTGTCAACCTAAAACCCGAACATGTTGAGCGCCTCGTCGATCGCCGCTTGGCCATCGACCGGAGGCGTCGTCGAGCTCGACCGCGCGGTCGACGCGCGGAATAGTCGCGCGCTCGTACTGCCTCCTGTCGCAGGTTTCTTTAGCTCCGCCTTAGATGGCTCAGCGGGTGTTGCGACTTCAGGTTCTTTGCCTTTGCATCGCTTCTCGAGAATTTTCACGCGGAATTTCCCTCGCATCCCCCCCCCGAGTTTACCGCTCGCTTGCAACAAAGTACCGTGTTTCCAAAAGTGCGCGACTACGTGGTCGTCGTCGATCTCTTGTAAAACGTAGTTGCCGGAAAACTCGCGAAGGGACGCCTTCACGCCGGCGACGCCGACGGTGATGTCGGTGAAACTCATCGCCAACTCTTCGTACTCGCCTTTGGAGAAGTGTTTTGTGTACCCATCAAAGTACTCCGTCGCCTCTTCGGGGCGCGTTTTCGAAGCTAACGTCCCTTTGGTCGGCGCGGAGTCCAAGTCCACGAGTATGGCATCGCTCAGACGAAGCGACGGGAGCACGCCGCCTTTGTTGCCGCCGGCGAAAAAATCGATATGTCTCTTCGGATCTGCGCCAAAGCTCGCCGACGTGATGCCGTACAACTCTGCGACGACGTGGCATAACTCACGCATTTCCCGGTTCATTGGTTCCATGGACACTCGTCGCTTGCTTTTACCGGTCACAATATCCTCGAGAGTAGCCTCAAGTCGCTTGACCAAGTCGGGATGTTTACGCGCCAAAACGAGTTGAGCGCGCGTGAACGCACTCGCGCTCGAGTCGGCGAACATGCTCGGTCGCTCATCGGGCTTAGTAACACCGAACGCTTCAGCTAGTTTGTTACGCCGCGCCGTCGCTTCATCGACCGGTGCGGCTGAGGCCGCGTGCGTCGACGGTTCGTCCTTCTTGGCAACCGTCGAAGTCAAAGTCTTCTTGGCAAATATAGTCGCCGCCGTGCTGCGCGGGATCGCCTTAAATCGCTCGGCGGCACTCGCTCTCGGCGCAAACGTTCCCCAACTCGGCGTCGCTCGAGACGAGCCAGCATCGAGCGTGGGAAACGAGTCGCCGCGGGACGCATCGGGCACCGCCACAGGGGGAACCCAGTTCCCGGACCCACCGCCGCGAGACCGCGCACCTGGAAGCTCGGGAAAGTCATTGCCTCTATTCTCTATGTGGCTTGGTCGACTCCATCCCCCCCATGACGCCAAGCTTCCGTGATCCTGCGGCCTCGGCCCGCGCGCGTCCGCGCCTCGGCCGTCCGCTAAAGACACGTCTCGCAGCATCGACACGTCGTCGTCCACGAGCGCAAACCTGCCGTCCGATTGCAGTTCAGCGAGCGCATCCGAGATTGACGTCGATCGCGGCACCGTCGACGACGCGCGATTACCGCCGAGCGAGTGTTCATCCCGCCTTCGTCGACCGTCCGCGCCGCCGCCCCCGCCGCCTCGCTCGGCGGACGCCCTTTCGCGAAGCGAAGTAAACATCGTCTGCGCCAGCGTCGTTCGTAGCTCGTCCCGCTCCCGCTGCATGTTCAACCTTTGTTCCTCGCTCCGTCTCTCCGCGTTCAACTCCGCCTCTCGCTTTTCCTTCGCCGCCGCGTTGAACGCCTTCTCCACGCCGAAACGCTTCAGCTTCCACTTCGCCAGATACGCGTCCAGCGCCCGACACTGCCGCTGATCCAGCGCCTCCCGCGTCAGCGGATTCTCAAAACACCTCGACCGCGTCACGTACTCCGCCAGCACCGCCCCGTCGAACATGTGTCCCCGTCTCGCGTCCCTCGCGCCGTCGCCGCCGTCGCCGCCGCCCTCCGCGCCCTCCATCTCAAACGGCGCGTACGCCATCCCTCGCAGCGGTTCCAGCGTGATCGGATCGCACGCCTCGTCGTCCAGCGTCTTCCACCACGCGCTCTCGCGCGCGTCGCCCCCCCCCGGCGCCCGCGCGCGTCGCTCGCGCGCGCTGAACCTCCCGCCCGACGCGTGCGTGTTCCGCGTCCCCGTCCCCGACCCGCGCGCGCGTCGCGGCCGCGCCTCCGGCGCCGCGCGCGCGTCGCTCGCGCCGTCGTTCGCGCCGCCATCGCCGCGCGCGTCGTCCGCCATCGCGCGCCGCGCCGCGCGCCGTCGACTGTCGACCGACGACCGACGACCGACGACCGACGTTCTCGCGCCACTCGACGCCGCGCGCGCCGCCGTCGCTCGCGCCCGCGCGTCGGCCGACTCGCGCCGATCGCGGCTTTCGCCGTCGTCGCGTCCGTCGCGCCGCGCGACCGTCGACGCGACGCTCGCGGCGCGATGCCGACGCGAAGGAATTCGACGGCGACGGCGACGGCGTCGCGTCGCGCGCCGACCGTCGACGCGAACGGGATGACGTTCGCGCGCGCGGACGCGGACGAGCTGAAGAGTTTACTGTCGAGCGGGACGAAGCCGGAGGGCGGGACGCGCGCGCGGTCGAAGCTCGGAACGGTGCGGAATCGCGCGATCGCGATCGAGCGGGTTGGTGTTGAGACGACGACGACGACGAGAGAGACGACGAGAGAGACGACGGCGGCGGCGGCGGCGCGCGCGGAGATCGCGCGAGGGACGCGGGGAGTCGACGCGGTCGGCGCGACGCGCGGGACGGCGGCGCGCGCGAACGCGCGCGAGACGGACGCGCGAGGACTGACGAACGACGGACGCGCGCAGGGCTCGCAAACGGCGATGGACGTCGCGAGGATGGAAGCGCGGGAGGAAGAGGCGATGCGCGCGATGATGCTGGAGCGACAACCGTCGTTGCGGTCGATCAAGACGAAAGTCACGGAGAGGGGGCGAGACGCGCGGGGAGGGGACGAGAAACGCGCGGACGAGGGCGCGCAGGCGAGCGGGAGCGCGCGATATAGGGCGAACGGAGGTCGCGCGATGGGTCGGGGCGTGAACTTTGATAAGGATGGGAACACGCCCAGGAGCGGCGGCGATGGGGAGATGCTCGGCTCGATCGACAGCGGGACGCCCAACTTTTTTCGAGACGCGAAGGCGCTCAAGGACGACGCCGTCGGAGGAAGAGCCGTGCACGCGGGGTACACCGCGTACGCGACGGTGGTCAGAGACACGCCCGGAGCGGCGGACTCGACGTACTTCAACAACACCGAACTCGCAGATTTGTTGATGATCGTGCACGGGCGACAAAGCGGCGACAACGAGACGCCGCGCACGGCGAAGGCTTTGAATACGCCGACGCTGGCGGAGGTGAACGTGCTGTCCACCGCGCCGATGAACTACTGGGAACGACGAAGCGGGGACATGCGAGAGATGAGCCCAGAAATCTCAATCGAGGGTGACGAGGAGTACGTGGGTAAAAAACGTAAAAGCTGTAAGAAGAGGCCGAAGTCGGAAACGAAAGCGAGGCGTTTCTCGGCTGAACTACTAACAAGGGAAGAGTTGGCCATTCGTAAGATGAAGGCGTTCTCCACGCGCGGCAGCACCCTGCGTACGGTTGATGATGAAGATCTCGTACGAACACTCGTTGACGTGAATGGTCATCCGCTGTCGCAAGAGATGAAAAATGCATGTCTCGAGTACAACGCGAAGACGACGGAGCTAAACGAACGCCACGAAACCGAAATGGCTTCAAAAAGTCTCATCCGTGAAGTCAGCGCCGACGGCGCCGTCGAACCGAAGAGTCGAACTTGGACGCACGAAGAAGATGCCCTCGTGCGCCAGCTTGTCGACGAGCACGGCCCGCAGAAGTGGGCATACATCGCCGAACGTCTCGTCGGCAAAACTCAAAAGCAAGTCTACGCACGCTGGCGTGATTACCTCCAACCCGGTCTCACCACCCGACCGTGGGCCGAGTTCGAGGAAAAACACTTGGTGTTCATCCAAGAAGCGATCGGTAACCAGTGGGCTGTGCTCGCGCGTCTCATGCCCGGTCGTTCGCCGAACGCGATCAAGAATCGATTCCACGCGACGCGTCGCAAGTGCGAGCGCGCGGACGAACTGGTTGACAAATTCGCGTAATCTCTCTTCCCTCGCCGTGCGCACTCGCCGTGCGTCACACCGATTTCCTGTCACAACATTCAGTACACTTGTATTATCTGTACGCGCGTTTAACCTGTAATATCCAAAACTGAAATCGAAATCACGCCGCGCGCGGCGCGCAGACCCCGCCGTCCTCAACGACGAGCGCGTCGCCACTCTCCGACTCGAATCACGCGAGCGAGCATGCGTCTCACGCGAGCCACGACGTTGGCGATCCTTTTATCCGCCTCAGGTGCGCGCACCGTCCGCGAAAGCGCGCTCGCGCGCGCGCGCCGCCCGCGAACGTCGACGCGATCGCGCGATCGACCGATGTAATCTTGTCCCGAAACTGACGGCGCCCGCGACGCGCTCGCGATCTCACGACGCGCAGGCGTGGCGGCGATCGATGCGTCGCCGAAATACCTCCTCACGGACATTCCCGCGGCGAATCCGGACGTGGAATCCGTGGTGGCGTTCCCCGATCACGCCGATCGAGCGTTTCCGGGCGGCGAACGCGTCAAGGTGCTGCTCGGGTTGCGCAACACCGGCAACGATGCGGTGAACGTGACGCACTTGGCGGGGTCGTTGAACGTGCCAAATAACTTTAACTTTTATGTGACGAATTTTACGGTGAGTTCGTTCGGGGACGCGGTGATTAAACCGAAGAAGGAGGCGACGTTTGAGTACGAGTTCGCCATCGATCCGCAGTTCGCGGGGCACTCGTTGCAGTTGGCGTTGACCGCGTTTTATGACGAAGCGGGTGTGGCGTACGCGACGACGTATTTCAACAGCACCGTGCCGGTGTTAGACCCCAAGGTCGTGTTCGATCGCGAGCTCGCGGTCATCTATTTGACGCTGGCTGGCGTGGCGTTTTTGTGCTTCGCGGGCGTCATGAAGGCGGCGGGCTTGGGACACCTCGTGCCCTTCATCGGCGAGGCCAAGCCGACGACGGGGGCGACGAAGAAGACATACGTCAAAAAGGTTGAGAAGAAGGGAACTACATCGGCGAGCGCGAGCGACTCTGAGCAATGGCTCGAGGGCACGGCGTTCGCGCGCTCGTCGAGCAAAAAGGAGAAGAAGAAACAAAAGTGAGCAACGTTGTAATGTGAAAACGCTTGGCGTCTAGGTCACGATTGGAATGTTATCGATTATCGTATCGTCGTGCTTATTGAAACTCTATTTCGTCACTTCGTGCATCGCCGCGGCTAAGCGACCGACGTTCGAGCTCGTCACGCCCGCCATAGAAATTCTGCCGTTACGAGTCATGTAGATGTGATGGTCGGTTCGCAATTTATCCACTTGCTCGCCAGTCATCCCACTGAAGCAGAACATACCGATTTGGTCGGTGACGTGCTGCCACGGAAGGGTCGAACCGCTTTCTTCGAGGTTCTTACGCAAGAGCGTTCGCATTTTGATGATGCGATCCGCCATGCCCTTCACTTCCTCGTACCACTGCGCCTTGAGCGCGGCATCGCCGAGAATCGTGGAAGCGATGAGCGCACCGTGCATGGGTGGGTTCGAGTACATCGCACGCGCGATCACCTTGAGTTGCGACTCGACACGGTTGGCTTCTTCCTTATCTTTGCACATCACGCTCACGGTGCCGATGCGTTGGCCGTACAAGCCCATGTTCTTCGCGAAGGATTGTGCGAGCGCGACCTTATGTCCGTCTTCAACAAAGATTCTGATCGCTTGCGCATCACGTTCACAATCGCCCGAGGCGAAGCCTTGGTACGCCATGTCGAAGAAGGCGAAGTGATTCTTCGCCTTCATGACTTTGGAAATTTCGCGCCACTGCTCCGCCGAAGGATCGACGCCAGTCGGATTGTGCGCACACGCGTGCAACAAGAACATGCTTCCGTCCGGGGCGTTTTGGATGTCTTCGACCATCCCTTCGAAATCGAGCCCGCGCGTTGATTCCTTGTAATAACGAAACGTGTCTTGTTCGCACCCGGCGTCGCGCCAAATGTTGTGGTGATTACTCCACGTCGGCACGGTGATGTACACCTTGCAGCCCGGCATGAATCGCCGTTGGAACTCCGCCATCAACCGGCACGAGCCCGTGCCAGACAACGACTGAACGGCGGCGATGCTACCGTCGGCGACGTGCGCGGAATTCTCCCCGAACGCCAATTTCAAAGACTGCTGAACGAAATCCTTCGACCCGTTCGTGGGCAAATACTCCATGTTAAAGTTCCCCGCGATGCGCTTCTCCGCCTCGCGCACGCAATTCAACACCACGGGCTTACCGTTATCATCCCGATACGCCCCCTGCGCGAGTTCAAATCCGTCGATCGTCAGTCTAAAACTTTTCCGCGCGCCCTAATCGCGCCCTCGCGCGTCGACGGCCCCCTCGCCGTCCCGCGCGTCCCGCGTCTCGTCGCCGCACGCACCACCCCGAGATTCATCTTCTCCGCGTGCGCGTCCGCGTTAAACATCTCCGAAATCCCCAGGATCGGGTCCTTCGGCGCTTCCGGGACGTCCCCGAATCGCGACATCGCGCGCGTCGTCGTCGTCGTGCGGTCGCTTCGACGCGTCGCGCTTATTTCTTTTCCCAACGTTCGCTTCGCGAGCGCGGCGCCCGCGTCGCGCGCGCGGCGGTGCACGATCTGCGCGGTCGCGCGCGCGAGCATGCGCCGGCCCGAGCGCGCCGGTGTGCGCCGTCGCGTCGCGAGACGCCCGTCGACGAATCCATCGCGCCCTCGAAAACACCCGCGTGTGTGAAACCCCACCAGGGTTTACACCGCGATCGATCGACCGATCGATCGATCGATCCGCCGTCTCGGCCGTCTCGGACGGCGACGCGAACCGTCCGAGACGGACGCGGCACACCGCGACGCGACGCGCGACGACGACGCGACGCGCGACGACGACGCGACGAAGAGCGACGAAGAAACGATGACGACGACGATCGACGCGTCCAAGCAACTGACGCGGGAAAAGTCCGCGGCGATGGTGACGAACATGCTGCGCGTGGCGCTGCACACGGTGACGTTTTGTCGAGGTGCGCACGAATCGACGAAACGCGAGACGACGAGGCGCGCGCGCGCGGACGACGACTGACGGCGGCGAGGACGAGAGGGCAGGGATATTCGACGCGGAGACGCACTTTAAGGAGTGTAAGAACATGAACGTGTCGATGCATAAGCTGGTGCCGGCGAGTAAGGGGGCGAAACGAATCTTGGACATGCTCGAGCGAGGCGTGGCGGACGCGCTGGAGCGGGGATATTTGAGGAGCGTGTCGTTCGCGCTGACGCGAGCGGTGGTGAAGGATGGAGTGAAGGATGCGACGATGCGGGAGACGGTGGAGGAGTATAAGTTTAACGTGCGCTATGGGAGCCGAGGCGAGGTGACGCTCGACGACGCGCGGTACATCGGCGGCGGCGATCGAGGCGACGTGAGCGTGGGGCTGAGCGATCGCACGGGCAAGACGACGCGCATGGAACGATTGAGCGATGTGGATTACATTAAGAAGGCGGCAATCGCCATGACGCGCTGTTTGCTGTCGCTCGTGAAGACGTTGGAGAACGTTCCCGACGGGTGCGCGTTTAACATTCACGTTTCGTACGTCAACGGTACGCCGGCGGATTACGAGCCACCGTTCTTTGAGGCGGCGGACGCGACGAGAGAAACGACTTGGTCGAAGAACCCGTTCAGTATGAGTGTTGGAAAAGTGGAAACCGAGTATCACGGGCTGTCGCTTCGCGTGCGTTCGGTGTTGGATCCCGCTCAAGACACCGACAGCGGACAAAAGAGCAATCCCGGATCGTCGCAAACTTCTTCTTTGCTCGATGAGTCACCTTCGACGCCTGTCGGCGACAAAACGGCCGCTGACGACGCCATCGTTCCCATGTCGCAAGACGTTGTGGTGAATCTGTCACAACCGAAGGCGGAAGCCGCACCGACGTTCGACGACGGCGAAGTCGAAGCGCAAGTACTCGATTGGGTGAAAACGCGACGGAGCTCGGGCATCGTCGACGCCGTGGCGTGCTCCAATACATTCCGAGCGTACCCGTTCAAGGTGATAGATCGTGCGTTCGAGCGCTTGCTTGCCAAGGGGCTGGTTGAAAAGAACGGGGATCGAGGTTTTGTCTTGTCGTCAGCGCCAAAGACGAATGGTAAGAAGCGATCCGCGTCGACGAAGGCTATCGCGCCGCAGGCTACTCGTCGCTGCTTACGCTCGAATACGCGAAAATAAATGTTGTGGACGAGAAACATATGAGAATGTTATATACACGCGTAAGATGAATGAGTTTAATGTGAATGATTGTTAATGAATGTCCATCCGTCGCGTCTACAAGTACTTCACGAAGGATGGGATGGAGCCAGTGATTTGGCGCAAGATTTTAACCGTGTACATCACCTTGCCGTGCATCGTCATATCAGTCATTGTCTTGAGCCGGATACCTGTGTCGATGATTTCCACGTCGTACGCATCGCTAATACCTTCGACGAGAAGTTCTTTCACCATGATCGACGCATCCGTGATCAAATCGATGATGGGAGCGGTGGGACTGTCGAGCAAAATTCCTTGAATGCCGAGATCACCAGCCAGTATGCGCATTTCCCTGGCAAAGACGCATGACAGGCTGAATTCGTCAGGTTCACCAAACGTATCACGCATCAGCGCGAGGACGTCGTGCACTTGTTCGTGCGCGGTGATTGAGTCAATCGTCGCCTTGACTTCGTCGCTCGCCTCCGTGGTGGCGATGTAGAACGGCGTGATCCCGAATTCATAACCAGCGGCACCGACTCGAACGTCATCGGCATCAATCGTCTTGATTCTTAGATTATCGATGCGTTGCAGCTGTTTGTAGAGAAGCTCCAGGTATAAATCGGCTCCGACACTATCGACGTCTCCGCTTTGCTTTTCGCCAAACATCGTGCCGACACCTCGAATGCCCATATCTCGCTCTGACAGACGGAACCCTTCGCCCAATCCGCAGCATTCCTCCAGCGCGGCCAAGCGCTCCTGCGCGCCCGTCGTCAGCTCACTCTCGTCTGCGGAGTAGAACATGTAAGCGTACGCCTGGCGACCGGCCCGACCAACGCGACCGCGAAGCTGATACAACGAAGCGAGCCCAAAAAACTGCACATTTTCGATGATGATCGTGTTACAGTTGGGAATGTCCAAACCAGACTCGACGATCGTCGTCGCGATCAGTACGTCCGCCGAACCGTTTGAAAATGACTCCATGGCGTCGTCGATGGCTTCGCCGTCCATTTGTCCGTGCGCCGTCATGATTTGTAAATTCGGGAAAAGGCGCAACAGTCGATCGCATGCGTCGCGCATCATATTGATCCGCGGTACGATGTAATATATCTGCCCATTCCGCGAGATTTCGTACTCGATCGCCTTTCTGATGTCGTCGTCGTTCTGCGGCGCGAGCACCGTGTTAATTGGACGGCGCTCCGGTGGCGGCGTCTGCACCAGCGACGCGTCGCGGAATCCCGACATGGCCATGTGCAGCGTGCGCGGGATTGGCGTCGCCGACAACGTGAGAACATCGACTTCAGCTTTCAACGCACTTATCTGGTCCTTGTGCTTGACACCGAATCTTTGTTCTTCGTCTATAACGAGTAATCTGAGCTGCTTGTAATACTCTTGCTCCAAGTTCACCAGCTTATGCGTACCGACGATGATTTGCACTTTACCGTCCCTAAAATCATCGAAGATTGTGTTTTGCTTTGCGGCTTGGATGTGCCTAGTGACTAATTCAACGTTTATACCCAACGGGCGAAATCGAACGGCGAGGTTTGCCGCGTGCTGCTTCGCTAAGACGGTGGTCGGCGCCATCATGAATACGCCCCCTCCGCTGCTTGCCACATGAAACATCGCGCGCATGGCGACTTCCGTCTTCCCAAAACCGACGTCACCAATAACTAATCGATCCATCGGAGCGTCTTGCTGCAAATCTTCGGTGATTTCTTGAATCGCGCTCGTTTGATCTGGCGTGAGCGTAAACGGGAACGACGCGTCAAACTGCTTCGCCCTCTCGGGGTCAGGCAACGGGTACGGCTCTCGCACACATTGCAACCTTTGGAGATACACCACCATTTGGTTCACCACTAGACGACGAATCGTTGCCTCGGTCTTCCTTTCCCTCAAATCCCAAGTCGATTTGTCGTTGAGCTTGTTGAGCTTTGGTGGTTTCACCAATCCTCCAGGAGAACAAAAGCGGTAGAGCAATCGCCTCGACGCCTCTGGACTAATCTTCGCCGTCGCATCCTGATACTTCAGGAACAAGAACGGTTTGTTTTGCGTACCTTCATTGGCTGACTCCACGGCTAATACCTTCATGCCGAGAAACTGACCTATGCCGTACTTTCGATGCACCACGTACTCACCCGTGACGAGTTTAAAAGGATCAATCGCGTTGTTCACCCCGAACGCATCTTCCACATAACCGTCTCGCACGCGTCTATTCTTTTCTTCTACTTCCGCCGCGCTTTCAAGCATGTCATCCACCTGTTCATCGGCTTCAGAGCTATCCATGCTCGTTCTAAACGTGTCCCATGCCGAAATCGCGCCGCCGTCGTTAAACTTATCTCGCACCATCCCCATGCCCCGCTCGCGACGCTCCGCAAACAACCGCCTCAACCGATCTCCCGCCGCTTCTCCCCCGATCGTTGTCTCTTCTCTAAGCGCTGAGGACAACTCGACCTCTTGCGCCGCGGCGCCGACGGACGCGTCCCCGAGCGTCGCGCCGCTCGCCGCCGGCGCCAGAATTCTCCCTCGTTTCTTCACGAAACTTTCCAACGCGAGCGCTTCTCTTTCCCGGCGATCGACGCTGATCACCTGTCGCGTCTTCGAGCTCTCTTTCACCGACCGCGCGAGCTTGCGAACTTTGCGAACCTTCGGCGCGCTCTCGCTCTCGCTCGTAGATTTCGTCCCCGACGCCTTGGAGCCGTTCTCCGTCTTCGGCGCGCGTCGCGCGACGCGTCGAGGCGTCGCGGACGATTTCCCTTGGTCATCTTTCCCCGCCGCGCGCGCGCCGACGTCGCGCGACGTCGCCGCGCGGCGCGTTCGCGACGTCGAGGTCGCCGGCGGCGGCAGGCGCGGTCGCGTCGTCGTCGCCGCATCGCGCGTCGCCGCGCGCGCGAACGCGAGGGCGGACATCGCGCGAACGGCTATAGAGCGCGCCGCGTCGGCGAGACCGAGACCGCGGCGCGGAGGACCGCGGCGTTGTGAGGGAGCCGTGTCGCGTCGCGCGAAACGAGGCGGTTCTCCGCGCCGCGAGGGGCGGGCGATGCGAGGGGAGGGCGGCGACGACGTGCGATTAATTGTTTAACTTGTTTTGTTCCTTCAATATATACGCGTGAGTACGAGTCTCACGATCGCTAGGTCGAATCCCGCGGGGTTCGCTCGAAAGCTCGACGCGAACGCTTAGAAGCCAAACGAACCGCCGAAGCCTGTCGCGCCACCCCACATGCTTTGCGGCTGGCCTTGCGCCTGTTGCCCAACACTTTCGGGCTGCGGAGCGGCGGCGGGAGAGAAAAGCGAGTAGCCCAGGCCGACACCAAACGGAGACCGACCGCCGAGAGCGTCGTACGCTCCAACGTTGCTATAGACGTCCTCGGCGAGACCTTCCATGCCCATGCCGCTCACGCCCCACGCCGCTCCAAGCTGCGAGCTTCCATCCGCTGCAGCCACGCCCCCGTTCGGCCGCGCGTTTCTATCCCAAGCGTTCGCGTGCGGCGCCGATTTCTCGGGCGTCGCGACGCCGAAACCGCCGGGTTGAGAAAATCCGAAACCCGGCGCCACAGGTTGAGCGCGTTGATTCGCCTCCGGCGGTGGGCCCGCGGGTACGGGAGGAACGAAGCCTTCACCGACATTCGGCATACGGCTCGGCGCTTCCGCTCCCGCACCGAACGCAAACTCAGGCTTCGGGTACTTTGGGTACGTCTTCGGCGACGACGCGTTCCCAAAGCTTATCGCATTCGGCGAATCGTCCGCGGCTTGATCGCTAGCTAACATCGAACCAGTACCGAACTGAAACGTAGGTCCACCCATCACCGCCGGCTTTGCGCCGTTAGCGCCCGCTACGGGCGCCGCGGACGCACCGTTCGGTGTCGGGAAGCGTGGCGTCGGCACCGACGCCCCGCTCGTCGTGAGCGTCGGCGACTTCTCCAAAGCCGCCACCGCGGGCATCGGTGCCGTGGGTAACGGTGGATCCAAGCTCGCCTTTCTTCCGACCAACGCCGCCGCGAACGAGCCTTCAGTCGCGACGGTCACTCCAGCTTTGGCGGCGGACGCGTAGTCTATCGCCCCGCTTCGCTGCGCGATCGGCGCCGGCGTCGGCTCCTTCGCCATCGTCACCGGTCTCGCCACCGCGTTCAGCCCTCCCGCTATCGGCAGCGGCTTCGGAATGCTCACCCCACCTACTCTACCGTTCGTCGGCGATCCCGTCGGCGACCCGCTCGCCGAGGCGATTTTCGCGAACGCCGCCACCGCGGCGACGTCGTGAGAAAACCGACACTGATCCCCCCGCTTACACGTCCCTTTCGCGTGATCGAAGCACACGCCCGCCGCCGCTCTGTGCGGCGACCCCACGCCGCGTCCCATCACCCCCCCCGCCGCGGGATTCCCTCCCGCTTCGCCCTCGTGCGAAAACCGACAGTCGGCGCGCGCGCACGATCCCCGCGACCAATCGAAGCACGCGTCCGACCGCTCGAACGACCCGTTCCGCGCCAGTCCGCCCGTCCCGGACGTCGGCGACATCCGTCCCATCTCCAGCGCGCGTTTCGCGCGCTCTCGCGCCGCGCGCTGCGCCTCCGGCGTCATCGCGGTCGAGGTCGCCGCCCTCGCGAGATCGCGTCCGCGTTCGCCGCGCGCGTCCGTTCGCCGCGCGTCCGTTCGCCGCGTTCGCCGCGCGACGCGCCGATCGACGCGCGACGCGCGCGCGGTGCGCTCGCGGCGCGCTCGCGACGCGCGCGCGGTGCTCTCGCGACGCGGACGCGCGCGCCGCGCGCGCGGCGATGCGACGAAATCGCACCCGCGCGCGGCGCTATTCTATATACCATTTCGAATGCGTCCTTTACGTAGTAATGTAACTGCATGGGTGTTTACTGTGATACAATACGATACACGACGTTTATCGCGTGCGATCGGTCGGTCGGTCGCGACGCGTTCAAATCTCGACATCGCGACGCGCGACGCGCGAGCGGGCGACCATGCGGCGCGCGCTGGCGCGGCGCGGATACGCCGACGCGAAACCGCTGAAGCGCGGCGCGACGGGACGCGTGTACGAGGCGACGCGGCGCGACGACGGCGCGCGGTGCGCGCTGAAGATGCTGGCGACGCGCGACGCGCGCGACGAAGACGCGACGACGGCGACGACGCGCGAGGCGGACGCGCTGCGACGGTGCGGAGGACACGCGAACGTGATCGCGCTGCGCGAGGCGTGGATCGACGACGCGCGCGGCGTCGGGTGGATCGCGATGGAGCACGGCGGAGGAGACTTGACGACGCGCGCGGCGACGGCGGCGCGCGCGGCGAATTACGCGGCGCAGATCGGGATGGCGCTGCGACACGTGCACGAGAGGTGCGGGATGGTGCACGGGGACGTGAAACCGGAGAATGTGCTCGTGGACGAGGATGGGATGGTGAGACTGGGGGATTTCGGGAGCGCGCGCGCGCGGAGCGACGAAGACGGGCGGGCGCGGGCGGGAGGCACGCCGTTGTACGCGCCGCCGGAGGTGTGCTCGGGCGAAGGGCGCGCGTGCTCGACGGCGGGAGACATGTGGGGGTTGGGGTGCGTCATGTACCAGCTCGCCGCGGGCGCGCCGCCGTTCGACGGCGGTGATAAGGAAACGCTTCGAAGGAACATCGTCGAGACGGAGCCTCCGGCGCTCGAGGGGGAGTTCGCCGGAGAGTACGACGATGTCGTGCGGGCTTTGCTCGTCAAGGACCCGGCGCGGCGTTTGACCGCGGAGCAGTTTCTGTCTTTGCCGTACATGCGGGAGCGCGTGTCGCGGATTTTAGAAACTTCGAGGAACCATCGCGAGCGAGCTTCCGGGGCGGTTGAGTTCGATGCGGATGCCGACGCCGATGCCCTGAATTCAAACGCGACGGTGGCCACATTCGGCGACGCTGACTCGCTCGTCGAGCGCTTGGCCGCGCTTGAGGCGAAGAACGAAGTGTTGACGATGAAGCTCGAGGCGTCCGAGCGGGCAAGACGCGAACTGTGCGAAAAACTCGAACGCGCCATGTTTCGCGTGAAACACGACGAAATGAAGTCCCAAGCGAGTCCTTCGACGAGTTATGCAGACGGCACGCCCACGTCAGCAGCGACGGCTGTTCCTCGATGCGCGCACACGATGTCTTTCATGGACTCGCCGTTTATCATGTCGAGCAGCGCCGAGCGCATGATTTCCAGCCATCGTTGGTTTGAAGACTCATTCCATTTGGCCCCGATATCGCCCATCGCGGCGAACGTGAACGGTGCACGTCGAGATGCCATGCATGCTGTGACTCCGGTGCAAAGAAAACACGATTTGGTGTCCTTGTTTGAAAAGGCGGAGATTTCGCCAGCGGGACCGCTAGATTTCAAATCGTCGCCAGGCGCGAACGATTCGAGCGTCATGAGCTCGCCACCAACGTCGGCGTCCAAATCACGCGACGAGTACATCGATAGTCTCTTGCGCCGTGCGCGTAAGTCTCGCACCGCCGAGGCGAAAACTGACGACGCATCGTCGATGTCCGACGACGCCGAAAACGACCCGCCGTCGCCTCGATCTGAAGACGCCCTCCCCATCTTCGAGAGCGATCTCGCGACTCCACCAACGGTGTCGCGCCGTCCAAAGACTCCGATGGCGCCGCTCCGTCATCAAAACCACCGTCACGACGACGACGACGTACACGGTGACATCGCGCTCGGGCGTTCGATTAAACACGGCGTCGCTCGCGAGCGATGGAACGTTCGCCCGCGAGCGCTTTTTTGATACCCCTAATAGGCGCGCACACGCCGCTGTTGTAACTTAATAACCAAACGACGCGCAATTTGGAATGTTTTATTCCTCTCACCTTCGTCTCCTCGCCTCCGGGCGTCGTCTCGCGCGTCGTTCGCCTCGTCCCGCGTCGCCGCGCGCGTCGCCGCCGACGCGCGCCTAGGTCTTGCCGTTTGCGTGGCCACCGTCCATCGCGCGCCGCACTCCCCATCGCGCGCGCGCGCCGGTCGTCATGCCCGCTGCGTGCGCTCAGAGCGCTCTTCGCGCCGCCGCGCCGTCCTCGAAGCGCGTCTCCGCGCCGTCGTCGCGTCTCCGCGCCGCGCGCCGCGCGTCCGGCCCCGCGTCCGCGCGAAACCTCGCGCGCGCGCCCCGCGGCGTGAGCGACGCCGGTGACTGGGCGTGCCCGCTGAACGGATGCTCCGTGAGTGACCTTCGCGCGAAGCGGTTGATCACGGCCATCAAGACGCCGTACCTCGCGAGCGGCAAGGTGGACCTGTTCGCGTACGACGCGCTCGTCGAGCAACAGATCGCGGGCGGCGTCGAGGGACTGATCGTCGGGGGCACCACGGGCGAGGGACAGCTGATGTCGTGGGACGAACACATCATGCTGATCGCACACACGGCGCAGCGGTACGGCGGGAAGGTGAAGGTGATCGGAAACACCGGGAGTAACTCGACGCGAGAGGCGGTGCACGCGACGCAGCAGGGCTTCGCGGTCGGAATGGACGCGAGCTTGCAAATCAATCCGTATTACGGAAAGACGTCGCGAGCGGGTCTTTTGGAACACTTTGAGGCGGTGATGGATCTCGGGCCGGCGATCGTGTACAACGTGCCGGCGAGAACGAGCCAAGATATCGTGCCGGACATAATGTTTGAGCTGGCCAAGCACGCGAACTTTGCCGGGGTGAAAGAGTGCGAAGGGAACGCGCGGATTAAGCAATACACCGATAATGGGGTGACGTGCTGGACTGGAAACGATGACGAGTGCCATGATGCGCGCTACGACGCCGGGGCGGTGGGGGTGATCAGCGTCACCTCCAACCTCGTCCCAGAGCTCATGCGCGAGATGTTATTCGACGGCCCGAACCCGGAGCTTCGCGACAGGCTCCTACCGCTCATGAATTGGCTCTTCGCTGAACCCAACCCCACGGGCATCAACACCGCGTGCGCCATGCTCGGCGTCGCACAGCCCGTGTTCCGCCTTCCCTACGTTCCGTACGCCGCGGCGTTGCGCGCGCAGGGCGCCGAGCACCTCCGCGCGGTCGGCTTGGACGCCGTCGCCGGCGACGGCGCCATTCGCGATCTCAGCGACGCCGACTTCACCATCCTTCGCGACTGGTGATCATCGATCATCATCTAAGCACACCTAGCAGGCTTTTATCTATTTAGCGATAACTGTTACAACTGTTCCCTTCGCACGCTCGAAGATTTGAAAAAACCTAACACGCGGGTGTTTTCTTGTTGACAGTCTGTCGCCGAGCGCGGCGCGACGCCACCGCGCGACGCCGAGTCGCACGCGCGTGATTTCCGCGCTCAACACTTCTCACGACACCGTATCGATGATGCACGCGCGCGCGCTGACGTTCACGCGCGCCGTCGGCGGCGATCGTCGCGCGATGCGCGCCGAGCACAAAAAACCGGCGGCGGGACGAATCCGCGCGGTGACGCGCGCGTCCGGTGAAGACGACGAGATCGCGCTGCTCGAAAAGGCGCTGAAGATGGCGAAGACGCGCAAGGCGAACGGCGAGGCGAGCGCGGCGCCGGCGGCGCCCGCGGCAGGTGGTGCGTACAGCGGCTCATCATTCAACGTCAAGACGTTCAACGCGATTTCACCGGTGGGTTTGAACAAGTTCCCGAAAGGGAAGTACGCGGTGAGTGGAGACGATAAGGAGCTGCCGGGAGACCCGATGGCGATGATGCTGCGGTCGCACAAACTGCAAGTGAGTGAGGTACCGTCGACGGTGCGAGGCATCGTGCGCTGCGGCGCCGGTACGAATAACATTCCGGTGAAGGAGATGAGCGAGCTTGGTATTCCGGTATTTAACACCCCGGGTGCGAACGCGAACGCGGTGAAGGAGCTCGTGGTGTGCTCTTTGCTCCTGGCGAGCCGTGGGATCATCGAGGGTAACAAGCACGTGAACGATGTCATCAACGTTGAAGAAAACGGCGACTACGCCAAGATTAGCGTGCGCATCGAAAAGGACAAGGCTATGTTCGGTGGTACTGAAATCGAGGGCAAGACGCTCGGCGTCATCGGTTTAGGCGCTATCGGTTCTCGGTACGTTTCGTTTCGCTCGCGCGTTCGCCGGTTAAATTCGCCGGTTAAATTTCGTCGCTCGACGAGCGACGAGTCTTCCTTCTCAAAGGAATGATGATTCTCAATTAGATGTTTGATGGCGTTCAATCGACGGTCATCGTCGACGGACGTCGCTGAGACTACAAAATTGAGGCATATCCATTCTTTACCTGACCTTTGAGTCGTTTTCGAACTCTCGCGGCCGTGTGGTTGACTCTCACTCGGCTTTTGACTAACCGCGTCTCTCGTTTTTCGCTTTGTCGCAGTGTCGTAAACGCCGCGCTTGGGCTCGGCATGAACGTCATCGGTTATGATCCGGTGCTTTCTCTCGAAGCCGCGTGGCGTCTTCCGGGGGACAAGATGTCCCGAGCGGACGACTTGGATGAACTCTTCGCTTTGGCGGATTACATCACCATCCACGTCCCGTACATCAAGGGTGTCACCCACCACTTGATCGACGCCAAGTCTTTGGCGAAGTGCAAGCCGGGCGTGAACTTGCTCAACTTTGCTCGCGGTGAAATCATTGATGGTTCCGCTGTGCGTGCGGGCTACGACGCGGGCAAGCTCACGGGCAAGTACGTGTCTGATTTCTCGGATCCGGATTTGATGGGTCACCCGAGGCACATCGTGCTTCCGCACTTGGGCGCGTCGACAGAGGAGGCGGAAGAAAACTCCGCCGCCATGGCGGCTGATACGATGATGGATTTCCTTGAAACCGGTACGATCCGCAACTCGGTGAACTTCCCCACCACCATTTTACCGCCTCACAAGAACTCCTCCGGTGCCCGTCTCTGCATCGTCAATAAGAACGAATCCGGCGCCCTCGGTGAGATCACCACCTTCCTCGGCACGCAAAACTGCAACATTCTTCAACAGATCAACACCTCTCGCGACAGCGTTGCGTACACGGTGATCGATTTGGAAACCTGCCCCGAAGATCCGGGTGCTTTGCAAGACTCCCTCGCCGCGGCGTGCCCGATGGTGATCTCTTCTCGCTTCATCGGCTCCGTCTTCAACGACGAGCTCGGTCAACCGGGGACGTACTTTTGGGTTCGCGAAAACGGCAACTAAGCTTTCGTCCCCGCGAGTATTCCTCGCGTCGAAGATCTATCTTTCTTTAATACAGCACTTTAGCACGAGCACCAATCGCAGATGCATCCATAAGGAGTCTGACTCAGCCTTGATATTTGAGTGGTGCGACCGAGCATTACTCGTGAGAGTTTGCCCATACGACGTCAAAATATCCCGAAAAAAGGGCTCGTCCCGACACAGCATGGAGCGCCGATCGACGCGCCGCGCGACGAGTAGCGCCCCCGCGCGCGCGAAGCGCACGCCCAAGATTAATTCCCAGTTTGCCCGCGATTTTGTCGTGGGAGAAGTCGCGCGACGCACGCGCGACGACGCCGATGGGAAATCCCGGGTCTCTGGCGTCGGCAAACTGTCGAGAAAAAGTGCATCGAAGAAGAAGAAGGTCGCGAACGCACTGCGTAAGCGCTTGTTACGCCAGAAAAGAGCGTCGGACAACGCAACGCGATGGCGCGTGGGATTACGGGCGCGCGCGCCGGCGATGAAGGCGACGAGTTGTCGAAATCTGGTCAAAGCGGTCACCGCGGGGTTACTGCACGAAGCCAACGCCGTAAAGGCGACGTGGTTGAACGGCGCGGGCGTGACGATCGCTACCGAACGACGGTCGCGAATGCGTGTTCGGACGAGTGCGTGGCATTTGGAACGTCTGTCGTCGTTTATCGGGGACACGAGTTCGTCGTTTTGGGAAAATCATCCGGATTTCGTCGTCGGCGGCGACGCGACGAGCGACGGCGACGAGCCGAAACGCGACCCGTTCGTGCAGTGGATGTGTCGAGCGAAGGAACTGGCGCCGGATGTGTTTAGTCGTGAAATGTCTTTTGCGCGGGAGTTTTCGCGTGATGGCGCTCGACCGTTTACGACGGCGATACGTATGATTGATGAGTGGACGACGTCGAGTCTTCGCCGATTGCACGCGCACTTTCCAGGATGTGTCGATGATAGCTGGAGAACTGGCATTCCAAGAGACATACCGCTCTTGCCGGACCCCGAGAGCGTCGACAGAGAGCATGCTGCGGGAGAAAGTGAAAATGTGATCGCATCTGATGTGTCGGCAGACGCGAGTGCAAACGCTCTTCAAGGCTTCGTCGCCGCGCCGATGTCGCACGCGACGCCGGCGCCGGTCAGCGAGAGCGGCGCTCAGCTGAGTTTCGTCGCGCAGGTTGCCGCACAAAGCTTTGCGCTCGACGCATTTCCTATTCTCCCACTCGAAATCTTACCCGTAGAACACTTCGTGCTCGGGCTCTGGAGTTCTAAGAACGCGACGACACCCGGATCACCGCCGTCAAAGCCAAATGATACGTTTTCGCTACCCTGGCTGGATTCGGCGTGGATCGACCTGATGGATTCAACCCCAAAATCTCCACGAAAGCAGCGAGCGCGAGTATGGCGAGGAAAAAATTTGGACATGATCGTGTACGGCGAAGATGAAAAGCAAACGTGGGCTTCGAAGATTGCCGCGTTTCTCAAGCGCGCTCGATCGGCACTTGGTAATAGAGTGCTCGATCGTGGGGCTTGGGGAGGGTCCATTCTCGATAGTCTCATCGGCGCAAATCTCACACAAAACGTCAGCGATGTATTGTCGAGTACGGCGTTTATGAACCTTGCGGCGAGGTTTCCGTACAACGCATCGACGGCGGAGCAGCACGACTCTCGCGCGTACATTCACCGAATCGTCGGCGAAATGTTTGACAGAATCCGCGAAGGCATCGAGCCGAAGGCGGTGGTTGTGCCCGATGAACTTCCAGGTAAACCCATCGATGAACTCTCATTACGCCCCAAACGCACGGTGGTGAAGAAGAAACTCAATGCGAAGAAGGCGAAGAAGGGTCCACTGCGCAAGTCGAGAAAGGTGGCGGCGGGCGTCATCGAGCAGGTCCTGGCGAGGCCAGATCCGCCTCGAACGGAACACACGACTGATCAGGTAGACTGGTACGCCGTTTTGGACGCACCGCTCGTTGAAATCGTCAAGTGCATCAGATGCCGTGGCATGCACTGGATGCTCGCGCGACGCATCAAAGGTATTTTGAAACGAGTCATGGCGCAACGTGGATGTCTTTCGCTTGAATTTTTGCGCGACACGCCGACAAGAGATGCCAACGAATATCTGCTCGCTCTCGACGGTATGGGCGTGAAGACGACGTCTTGTGTGCTACTTCTTGCGTTGCATCGCACAGACTTCCCCGTCGACGTTAACGTCGGGCGTATCATGGCTCGTTTGGGTTGGGTGCCACTCGAGAGCGAAACTGCTCTTGAAGAGCTCGCGCAATACGCTCCTGAACCTGCGGTGTATACTTTCTTGCGCGAACGTCTTAACTCTTTCGGCGTTGAGATGCTTTACGAGTTACACTACCACATGATTACACTGGGAAAAGTTTTCTGCGGTAAGCGCCTGCCAAACTGCGGTGCGTGTCCACTTCGGGATGTTTGCGAATACGCCAAGCAAGGCGGCAAGTGCGTTGATCGACCAGACGGGCACTCTGGTCTCGCGTCTCTGCAACCAGAACTTCCCACCAGAGCTCGACCATTGAATGACATCGAGGATATTGGAGGTCAAACTGTGCCGCGCACTTCGAATGTACACGAAAACGTCGCGAAAGATGGCTCGTCGTACGTGCTGAAAGCCATCATCGCCGCCGGCGTGGAATGGGACAAGAAGGGGCGACCCGAAGGTGCACTCGCGACGAATGTTTTACTCTTGAGCGCGGCAACATCGAGAGAAGATGTTCAACTTGCATACGTCCGCCTCTCTCGTGTGGTTCACCCGGACAAGAACTCTCACCCCGACGCTTCGCTGGCGTTCAATTACATCACCATGGCGCGTAAAGTTGCGCTCAACATCACAAACAACGACACGTTGGCTCAGAATATCGAAGCTGAGCTCGAAGAAATGATCCGATTATCGGTGGAAGACGTAGAGGAAGTGCCCATGGATGAATTTACGGGCATGGAGCTCAGTGAAACAGTCATCAAAGCAAGCAAAGTTCGCGCCGAAACACTCGGATGGTCGGTGCCGACGACTTTACTCCCGCGACAAATCATTGACGAACTTGGCGGTGAGTCGAGTGCGTGTGGCTGCATCATGGTTCCCTTGGACTCGAACTTGAAATCACTTGACGAAATCACAGCCAAAACGGTAGACGTCGCAATTCTGGTTCCTTGTATCTCGGCGATGAAGAAAAAGTTCCCACTGCACGGCACGTACTTTCAAGTCAACGAGGTCTTCCTCGACGAAGTTTCGTCGAATGTTCCGCTCAAAGTCGAAAAGACACAACTCTCGAAATGCAAGCGCATAAGAGTGCTCGTCGGAACGTCCATCGGAAGCATTGCTCGTGGAATGTCGCGCGTGCAAGTCACGGCGGCGTTTGCGAGTCAACGCATCTGTGTTCGAACGTGGAACAGAACGACCAAGCGTCCCGGACCGCTACCGCGATGGCTGTGTCCGTTCTTCCCGCAACCCGTGGAGAGACCTCTCGAGCCCGAGCCATCGCCTTTGACGAAGAACGGTCGACCGATGAACCCGACGCCTTTGTCGCCGGTATCAGTGCTAACATTGGCGCAGAGTCCGCAAATCGCGACCATGGCCGCCGCAGCGCCGGTGGATTCCGTCGAGCACAGACTCCTCGAAGAATTTCAGCGAATGTTCAAGGGCAAATCAAAGCCCAAGATGCCACCTGGCCTCAAGCGCGCGTTCAACGAGTCCAACGATGGTTCATCGCGCAAACGTCGCGCACTGTTCCCAAAAGTTCTTCGGCACCAGAAATGCGGATTCTGCCGCAATTGTCTCAATCCCAGTTTTAAACAAGCGTGTCTCACGCGGCGTAATCAGATGCGTCTGAGCATGGCGTCGCCTACCGCGTGAGAGCGCGAGAAATAATCAATGTTACATCACGATTACAACAAACGTTTCTACACTCTGTACGATCTTCGCATTGCGAGCGTTTGCGCCAGCGTCTGCCGAATGTAGGGCACAACCAACGCCTCGGCGTATTCCACGACAAAGTCCGCGAGCGAAGGATGATGCAAACCGTCATTCAACGGTTTCATCTCATCAATCGCGCGCTGAATCGCTCCCGGCTCCTCAAACAGCACCTCCGCCGTCGACTCCACGACCGCTCGCAACCGTTCATCGTCCAACGACACGTCCATCGCCGCCGCCAACGCTCTCGTCGCGTCTCCCAACCCCTTCATCGCGTCGGCGTCGCCCGCCGCGAGCAAGCATCGCGGCGCGCGTTCGACGACGCGTCCCAAACACACCTCCTTCATCGGCAACGCCGCGCGCACGTTTACCAGCGCTCGCTGAATCTTCGCCGCGTCCACGCACACCAACGCCGCCTCCGGGCACTTATGAAACACCTCCCCCGCGCGAACGCCCTCTCCGCAAAATCTCTCGAGCGCCTCGCACATCGTCGCGATGGCGTGATGATCTCTAAAAATCTCCCCGACCTCGTCCTTTCGATGTCGATTCCCGAGTATGAGCAACCGCGTGACCCTGGTCTCCGAGTCCACGCCCACTTCGCGCCACGCGCGTCGCGCGTCGCTCTCCCACGCCCCGCTCATCGCGTGCATCGCGAGCGAGTTCTGCGCGATGCCGTCGACGCCCCACTCGCCGTAACTCCGTCGGTCGTCGTCCCTGAAGTCGACCGCGCGCGGACGGCGCGCGCGCGTCGTCGCGCGCGCGGACCCGCGCGCGAGCGCGACGCGCGTCGCGACGCGCGAGCGCATCGCGCGCGCGCGAGTGACGAAAGTCGTTAGCGCCGCAAACGACGACGCGCGCGCGCGATGGCGACGCGCGACGGCGCGAGCGCGCGCGCGACGTCGCGCGCGACGAGCGCGACGTCGCGCGCGACGACGGAGTTCTGGCTGACGATCCCGCGCGCGACGCGACGCCCCGACCCGACGCGCGCGGGCAGGGAGACGATCTTCTACGACGTCGCGTGCGCGCTCCACGGCGATCGCGGCGACGGCGCGAACGCGCGCGGACGAGACGCGGCGCGCGTCGAACGCGTCACGCGACGGCGGTACCGCGAGTTCGTGGCGCTGAAGGAAGATTTGGATGAGGAGTGCGGCCGCGGGGCGGCGCCGGAGGCGCCGCCGCGAGAACGGTTTCGTCGAGTGAACGCGGACGAGGGTAAGGTGGAGGCGCGAAGACGGCGGTTGGAGAGTTGGTTGTGGGGGGTGCTGGCGAACGAGGCGTGCGCGAAGAGCGAGGCTTTGGGACGGTTCGTACGGTTGGGGGCGTGCGAGCGGGCGCTGCGGCGCGCCGAGGCGGCGGCGGCGGCGGAGGCGGTCGAGGCGAACGCGGAGGGGGGAGAGATCGCGATGACGCCGGAGTCGACGTCGGTGCGCAAGATGGACGCAGTGACGCCGGAGATGGTGACGAATCCGAGCGCGATTCTGTCGTCGCCCGAGAGCGAGGCGAGTCCGTATGAGCCGCGGCGGCGAGCGATCGAGGAGAGCGAAGCGGCGGCAGCCACCGCCGTTGATGCGCTGAATGCGACAAATGAAGAGATGCGGTCTCTCAGGGAAGAGCTCGAGGCGACGAGGGAGTGCTTGAAGGATGCGCGCGCGACCGCGGCGGCGGCGGAGGAAAAGTTTTCCGATTTCGAAGTCACATCGCGGAAGGAAAAGAAAGTGTTGAGCAAGGAGATTCGCTCGCTGCGGCGCCAGCTCGAAGCAGCGAAGTTGGATAAAAACGAACAGGCAAACATCATATCCGCGGAAGATCGCACGGCGGTGCTGCGAGACGTCATGCACGAGGTGAGCGTGTTGCGCAATCGAGTTCAAGAGTGTACGTATGAGAAATTACTGTCCGTGGAAGCGAGTAGCCCGCACGGACACGCAGGTGGAGATCCGAACGAGCTGCTTGCTGTGAGCGATAACCGATTGGCCGTGTTGCTCGCCGAGACGCAGATTATGATATTAGGCGGCGAGGACGCTCAGCCCTCGATTTCGGATTCCCCAGAGAGCGCCGAGGCAGAACAAGAGCTCCTGAACGCCGAGCGCGAGACCCGACAGACGTTCGCAGACTTGCTGTCGGATCTCATCAACACGCGCAAGAGTATCAATTCGCTCTTACGCAAACACTTTGCGAGAAAGAACGAACCGGCTTCGACGACAGGACTTAGCAGTCGCGTGACGAATCTCGTGGGCGCGATAGAAAAGAAACTGACCATTCCTCAATAGCGAACGGTCGTGTAAAATAAATTGCTTCTACTATTACGTGCTAATCTAAGACCGCAGCCGCACATCACAGACCGGTTTGCTGCATTTTCTTCCCTTGCGCGTCGAAGACGTACTTCTTGAATCGCAACGTGAGCTTTCCGTTCCCTGCACCTTTCTTGATGCCGTTCGAAAAGTAAACCTTGTACTTGCCGCTCTTCCCGAAACCGCCCTCTATTGTGCCGCACTCTTGATTCGACGTCCACACGCGCATGCCCAAGAACGCAGTCAGGTCGGATTCTTTTTTAAACATGCCTTTGCCGATGACGGTGCGCTCATCTTGCACGCGTTCGATCGCACCCTCGCGAGATTTCATTTTGAACACGCGAAGCGAACGAATCGCGTCTGGTTCGCGCTGCGTGTTAATGTGCTGAAGCATTCTCCCGTGAAACGCGAGTCGACACGTGTTTTGATGGATGTCGGTGTCGAGACGCGACGCGATGTACAGCTCGTCCGTCGGCACCGTAATCGGTTGCTCAAACTCCAACAGCGCATACTTCGCGAACGTCGGAGCGTCGAACGCGTCGACGCCCCCAGCCTCATCGACGATCGCCCTAGCCTCAGTTTCGGTCAAAAGCTCCTCGCAGTGCTTGTACTCCTTGGACGCGTCAAAGCCAACTTCGGTCAACTGCATACTCGCCAAAGCATCCGAGAGAGCGTTTTCACCACCTCGTGAGACGTCGCCGAAGAAATGAACCGTCGCCATCACCGTCGTGTGCCCGATCGTGATGTGAAACTTTGCGCCGCATTTCACAGCGCTCTTGAAAAACCGAATTTTACTCGCGCTCACGATGGCCGCGTCGAATGTGGGCACCGTGTTCGGTTCGCACACTAAACCGCGCTCGAGGACTTTCGCATCCAACCCCGCGACGCAAATCCCCAATCGATCGCCGCGCGCGCACGAATCGACTGACTTCTTGAACATCTGCATGGACTTGATCTTCTTCTCAAGTTTCAGATGCGGAATCTCAATCGTATCCCCCACGGCGACGGAGCCCCGAAGCGTCGTCCCCGTGAGCACCGTCCCTTGCCCTTTCACCGGAAAGCAGTGATCGACGGCGAACAAAAACGCTCCTTCCGCTTCGCGCTTCTTCTTCACCTCCGGTATTAACTCCAACAGCTTCGTTTTCAGCGCCTCGATCCCGATCGGTGGGTCCCCGCCCGAGTCCAGCGCCTGCGAATCCGCCCCGCCCGGCCTCGCGCTCACCGGCAACATCGCGCATCCCTTAAACTTTGTCTTCGCGAACACGCTCGCCAATTTCGCCTGCATCTTCGCCACCTTTTCCTCTCTCACCTCCTCCGCGAACGCATCGATCTTATTCACCGCCACGATCAGTCTATCCGTCGTTATTTCCCCCACCACCAAGCACTCCGCCGTCTGCGTCTGCACGCCCTTTTGCGCGTCCACGACCAAAATCATCAAATCGATGATCGACGCCCCCCCCAGGACCGTCTTTATCAGCGACGCGTGTCCCGGGCAATCCACCAGCGTGAACTGCGCGCCGTCGTACGCCTCGCGCGTCGCGTCGTCGACGTCATCAGGAAACTCGGCGAGAAACGACGAAAATCCAAGGTCGAGCGTGATGCCCCGCGCCGCGCTCTGCGGGCACTTATCCAGGCTCGCCGTGCTGAACGCCGTGCTGATCGCGCGCGCGAGCGACGTCTTCCCGCTGTCGATGTGCCCGAGGACGCCGACGTTGACGTTCAGTCGAGGTTTCATTGCGCCGCGCGCGACGCGCTCTGATGCCATCGCGTCGCGTCGCGCGCGCCGAGGACGCGTCGAGCGCGGCGCGCGCGCGCGCGGCGACGCTCGTCGACGCGCGCTGGCCGCGTCGGGGCGACGGGCGCGGGTTCACGGGCGCGCGCGCGGCGCGCGAGCGCGACGGGGCGACGCGGTGCGCGCGCTTCGTGCTCGAGGTGGCGAGCGACGACGACGACGACGAGGGCGACGAGGGTTGGCGTTGCGCGGGCGCGTGCGTGGTGGAGGATTCGTGCGCGGTGCGCGGGCGCGAGGGCGCGAGGAACGGGATGATGCGGAGCGTGGTGGTGGACGACGCGATGAGACGACGCGGGCACGGCGCGGCGCTCGTGCGACGAGCGACGGCGCTCGCGCTCGCGGAGTGGGACGTCGTCACGGTGTGGTGCGAAAAGGGATTGGTGAAGTTTTATGAGAGCTGTGGGTACGTGTACGAGCCGGCGAAGGGGCGAAGGTACGCGGAAGACGACGAGGCGGTGCTGCGAGCGACGCGCGATTCGGTTAGAGACGCTCGCGGGATATCTACCGGTGGGTGATTAGAATTAGAAGTGCAATCGGAGTTTAGACGGAGTAAGTCTTCGAGCCGTCCTGGCGAACGTCGCCGCGCAGAACGAGCTCGGCGATGTCCTCGCACGAGCCGAGGAAGAGCGGCGAGCGCTCGTGAAGCGTCGTCGGTTTCTTGTCGAGTATGGTTTCGACGCCGTTTGTCGCTTCGTCCGAGCAACGAATGCCATCAGAAGATGCCGCACCGGCGGCGCGAGCGACGAAGGCGAGTGGAGCCGCTTCGAAGACAACGCGAAGGTGCGGTCGCGGGTTGCCACACCATCCGCCGTAAATCAGCGTTCGGTGCGCATCCCCGACGAGCGAACAGATGTATCGCGCGCTGTACTGAGAGCCGCTCTCGCCTCGACCGTTACGAATATCATTAATGTACGACTTCAAGCCTTCGGGCCAGTCATCAAATCTGGCGTCGTTGAGCGAGTACACTTGACCTCTGGGAGGGCACGACATACGTTTGTTTGCCACGGCGAATTCGCCGTCAAACAACGTGTACTCGACCGCTGGACCTTCATCGCCGCACGCAAGAACTAACGTTGTCGCGCCGCTATAGTGCGCGTATCCAGCGGCGACTTGCTCGCGCCCTGGTTGCACGGCGTTCTCTTCGGCAGAAGCTCCCTCGATAGCGCGATATACGCCGAAGATTGACCCCACTGGAACATTGCAGGCAATGTTTCGCGAGCCATCGAGCGGATCAATGCACACGACGTAACCACCGTCGACATTCAACACAACAGGCGTGTCATCTTCCTCGCTAGCGTAGTACTTGACACCTCCACACTCCGTAAGGTGCCTTTTAAAGATGTCATTCGCCACGACGTCGAGCTTTTGCTGCGAATCGCCGGAAGCGTTACTTCCACCTGCGGCGCCGAGAAGTTCGCTGCCTCGCAAAGGCGCGCTCGCTAAAGCACTTGCGAGCTCTTTACTTGCGTTCGCCAGGGCGACGAGGACTTTACTCAGCATCAAGCGTTCTGTGGGCGAGCTATCGCGACCGGCGAAAGATTCGCATTCATGAATTTGTGAACCGACGGCGAACTGTCTTGCCGGATTGGAGTTCCATTGGACAACGCCGTACTTACCGGTGACCATCCAGCTTTCTTCCTTCTTGGCCATTTCTTGACGTTCACGAGAAATACCGCACCCCAGCTCAGCTTTCAACGTACGCAAAGCTAATAGTGGTGCGGGAAAATACGCCGAGACGTCTTCGAAAGGCGTGTCCAGCTCCCACAAACAATCATTAAGAAGCCGCCGATAGTTCGCGTCTCCCTTGATGATGACGAGATCTGAAGACTTCAAGTCATCGTGAGCTTTCCGCGGGAGCGCCCATAACGGTTGTGGCTGGCACCATGCAAAGTCCGGTGTGATCGCCCACGCGCCACTACTGAGATGCGCCGCCCATCGACGGCCCATGACAGCCGTGTCCTCGTCCTCGCTCTTCATCATCGCGTCGATGGTATCTCTGCAATCCTTGTCCATCGCATCCGACACAAAGACAGGGTGCGCCTTGACGCGAAGGATTACTCGTTGCACAGCACCGCTGGTGATCAGCGCATCCGCGAGTGCGAGGTCGCTCACAAGCTCGAAGCCGGCGTTGTCAACGACGATCGACACGTCACGCATGCCCTTCGCGAGCGCTGTGGACACCCGTTCGCTATCGTCCCACAGAAGGTACTCTTCACCAGCGTGTAGCGCTTCGACAAATGCCTCGCTTGCGCGATTCGATCCATCGCCATCCGATCCAGACTCAGGCCATATACTCAGATCCATTCGGTTTCCCCAAAGTGCCACCATAACAAAGAGTCGAAGTTCTTCGGCGAGCGTCGACGCAGTCTTGGCTCGTTTTGAGAAAGAGTTGGCCTTCTTCGCCAGAGACGCCGCTGCCTGCGCGCCTGCACGCAGGCCATTCATTTTATCTACCGAGAACGGGTCGAAGTTAAAGAGCTTGGACTCTGAATCGAAGTAACCGATGGCGTTCAGGATGCGTCGATAAAAGTAAAACTCGACCAGAAGCCAAGGCGCGTCTAACCACGTCGTTCCAATCCACGGATCAAGGATTTCGCGCCACGTCTCGATATCAGGACCACCATCCGGTGTGATGTGTTCGATGACACTCGTCGACGCCGTGGAGAGCTCAGCCTCGAGTCTACGTAGTTTAATCTCTGCGTCGCTCCCGGGCGTGAGTACAGTGGCATTGTCCCTGAAAACTCTTCCAAGAATGTCTTCACGAAGACGGCGATTCACAGTGTCGTACGACCACGTTCCCGGGACGTTGTTCACGATCACGGGTGGCGTGGAACCGTCCCAAGTGCGCGGGCCCGCTGCGGCGCCATTATCCATCCGTCCCGCTCGTCTTCGCAGAGACGCTCGACTCTCCCTGAGCATCGACGACGACGTGCGACGCGACGAAGGAGACGCCGTTGATGCCGTCGACGCGCGCTCGTGCGCGCTCAGTGCTGCGCGCATCTTTGTAGCGCGTCACTCACCACTCTCGCGCATGGCGACAAAGCGCGCTAAAAAAGACTCCAGAATGAAAACTCGATAGGCGAGCAATTCGCTAAACTCGTCGTCTTCGAGGGATCGAATTTTCTCTAACATTATCTGCGCCAAGAACGGGTGAGACTTGAAGATTTCTTCGATGGCCGATGCGCGCGCGCGCCAGAGTTCGCACACGGTGAGCGCCGAAGCGCGGACTGATTTTCTTCGTTCGGGTGGAATGAGTTCGTCCAATCCAAAGTAGCACAAGTACGCATCGGCTTGCCCAGTGAGAACAGCGATCATTTTGCGCTCGTTGGGACTTGAAATTGCCACGACTCCTTCGGTGACGACGTAAAAGTAACCAGAATCTATGACCATTCCAGGCTCGATGACGACTAGCTCGAATACACTCACGATGTGCTGACAAAGGCCGTTCGAGACGTTCCCGAATATTCGACCAACGTTCGGCGCGAGCATGTGGTGCGCCATGGACGCCATTAAATCAGTCGGCAATGACTTCATGATTTCTTCGTTTTCTCGTAGGAACGTGCGCCGTGGCTCGACTTCTGAAATGAACGACATGATGTGCCTCCTGATGTGCGTCGGTGCGTGTTGCCGATCGAGAAATGCGTGCACACGCGTCACGCGTTCTCGAAATTTGCGCTGTCGCGACATCGTTGTTGAAAGTGCCTGAATCGATGCTCCCATGCTCCCAACGAGATAGGCGAAGAAGATCGCGCCCACGATCATCGCTACGGTCGATATGCAACGCTCGAGGTCATTCGATCCCGCAGAGATGTCGCCAAAACCGACGGTCGTGATCGTGGCAGTGGCAAAATATAGTGCAACGATGTAGATTTCGGAGTTTGACCCATCTGCCAAGTCCGCCTGCGTGAGCCAGCTTTGATTACGGCCTTCCTGAATCGCAACGAAGATGTAGACGCACGCCACAGAATGGACCAAAAGCGCAAACACGAGCAGCGTCTGCGCGATGAATATCACCATCGGAGTCATACGAAACAGCTTCATGAACAAAATCTCCGGCGTCGTCAACGATGAACCAGTCACTCGAAGAACTCGCAAAAGACGTAGAATTCTCGTTAGGCGTTCCACCGGTGTGGATTCGCCTTTAATCGAGGCGATTATTTGCACGACAAACGGGACGCTCACTATCACGTCCGTGACAAATGAACCTTCAAGGATGTATATCTTACGGATGAGTCTGGGAGTCGTGATGAGCTTCCGTCGCCCCGTGGAGCGACACGTCAAAACTTTGGCTTCTAAGAAGTTGACCACAAACGTATCGATGAAGAAGAGCGCTCCTGCGACGAAATCGATAATCGGCGCAGCACTCAACCCTCTCCCTTTGAGCTTCATCGGGTAATCAAACGCTATGACAAACGGTTCAATGACAGACATCATCACTGTTACCGCCACGATGATCACGTTCCAAGCAAGCTGAAATCGCGACGACGGGAGAAAAAGAGATTCCCACCGTGGCCGACGATGCCGCGTTCTTCGCGCGTCCTCTTTCACGTACGCGTAGAACCTACTCGAATTCACCAACACGCCGTGTTTATACGATTCTCGCACAAGTGTAGACTCGAGATCATCTTCTTCTATCACGAAACCTTCGATATCTTCCTCTTGCTCAAGACATTGTGACAACGGCGTGGCTCTGCGCTCTACGACTCCTGGTCCACCGTGCGCAAGCCTTATCGCAGCAGAGATGGCTGTGCCGCCCCAAGGTAAACGATCGCGCGTGCGATCAGAGGATAGCAGTGCTTGCTCGAGCGATCGGAATGACATGCGAAACGGTTAGGAAGGAGCGCGAGGTATACTGTGGGGGCACCGGCGTCGTAACTACGATGTGTTTGGAATACAATACTATACTCAAAGTTTGAGAGATGGCTTGTTCTTCGCGGAGTCTGACTTGCTCTTCTTCGCCACACCGCCGCGCGCGGCGTCTGCGTCTTTGGCATCTTGGAGCATGCCGAAAACCTTGCTCGATTTGGAGAAATCGGATTTGGATTTCCCAGCCGCCGAACCGACGGCGAGCATCGCAACTTTCGGCGCCTTGCGCGTGAAACCAGCATCTTCTTCTGCCTTGTGCTGGGCCTCGCGTGCGCGGTCTCGTTTGGCCTTGACGCGATCTTTCTCTTCTTGCGCGGCTTTGGACTTCCGTTTTCGCTTGGCACGACCAGCCTTGCGTTCCTCCTTGGTGAGTTCGTCGTCCGCCTTGACGGCGCCAGCGGCGGAGCCGCGCTGTCCGCCCTTGCCTTCGCCTCCCGCGAAGACTTCCTCGGGCGCCAGACGTTTGGACTCGTCGAACGTCAACGGCACAATATTCCCCTTCGCACGCGCGGCGAGTTCCCGATCGATCTTCTTTTCGAGATCCTTCGGATCCTCCACCTCGCCCGTTTGCAAGAGCACGTCCAAGCGATACGAAAGCGTGGCCCAGAGCTTCTTCACCTCGGCAACCATGGGGTCTTCCTTCTCGCCGAGCGCGACGCCAGCCTTTTGACGCATGTACTCATCGGCGTAAATATCACCTAAACCCTTGGTAGACTTGGTGTCGTCGAGTTGTGGGAGCTCCTTGCGTTCGCGCTCCTCCACGGGTTCGACACGCTCGACGTCGTCGAATCGGCCTTCGATGATTCGCTGCTTGATGATTTCCTCGAGCTTCTGGGTTATCTCTGCGCTGATCACCGGCGCAGGTGCCATGACGTGCTCGAACTCGAGATCAGTTTCCAACGCGCTATTCATCGGCCGCTCTTTTGCTGCGGCTTCACCCTTGAGAAGCCAAGACTTTTCGCCGATGGCCGCGGCTTCGAGCTTTTCGATTTGGCGCCCGAGCGCTTCTTGTTGGCGCTGGAACGCCGACTTCGGACCCGACCGCGGCACTTCCTTCTCGTCGTCGTCGATGGCGTCGCTATCGCCGTCTTCGCCCTCCGCCTCCGCACGAGCAAGCTCGGCGTCCAAATCCGCGTCCAGCTTTCTATCCAACTCATCGAGCTCTTCTTCGTCGCCAGCGACGAGTTCGTCTTCTTCGTCCTCTTCTTCCTCGTCGTCGTACTCGTCCGCGTCATCGTCATGGTTTTCGATTCCACGACTACCGGCGATACCGGTCTCCAACTCCCCATCCAAATCGTCATCCTCTTCGTCGTCGTCTTCGCCGTCCTCAAGTTCGTTGAACATGTCCTCCTCCTCGTCGCTCAACTCGTTCAGTTCAGCGTCTGTCGAAGCGCCGAGCTTGCCACCCTTGCGCCCACCGAGAGGCTGCCCCTGGCGCTTGCCGAAAAAGTCTTCAAACATTAAATCTTGCGCCTTCTTGCCCTTGGTGGCTTTCCTCGTCGATTTTTTCTTGCGCGCGCTCGCGCTCACGCCGGCGAGTTTCGCCGTGTACGCCAACGCGTCATCAAGGTCATCCTCCTCGTCAGAGTTCTCGTTTTCGTCCCCATCTTCGTCGCTGTCGCTCATGTCTCCGTATATGTCGAGCATATCGTCGTCTGACTCGCCCTCTTCGTCCGCCGAGCCGCCGTCTACTTCTTCGTTCGCGCGACGGCGCTTCTCCTCCTCGACGTCTCCTTGATCCATGAAGCTCTCCATCTCGTCCAAACTAAACATTCCAGGCTTTTGAAAGATCTGCGCGGTGCGATCACTTCCGCTCGATTTCTTACCGCTCTTCGCGCGTCGATCGTCCCGTCCTTCGTCGTCGTCTTCGCTTTCGTCTTCGCCGCCGCCTTCGTCGCTTTCGCCCTCGTCTTCGCTCTCGTCGTCATCGCTCCCTCCCTCACCCTCATCGATCGACACTCGAAACAACTTATCGACGTCTATCTCGCCCCCCCGCGCGCCTTTCCCGCCCAACGCTCGCACCGCGCGCTTACACGCCGCCAACACCGGCGCCGTCTGCGCGTCCACCTGCGTCCACACCTGCTCGCAATCCAACCCATCGACCACGAGTTCGTCCCCCAGCGGCAGCGCGATCGTCCGCGCGCCCTCTCCCGCGATCACCGCTCGCGTGAGCCGCGCGAACAGCGCGCGCGCGGCGTCCCGCACCGCCTCGCGCGCCTTCGTCGCCGTCGCCTCCGTCGAGCCGCCGCCGCCGACCGCGCGTTTCCGCCGCGCGCCGGGCGCGCGCGACGCGCGCGGCGTCGCCCCCGAGTCCGCGAGCGTCGTCGCGAGCGTCGTCGCCCATCGCGCGTCGGGCACCGCGGGCGCCGCCGCGGGCGCGCCGCGCCGCCGCGCGCCCATCGCCGCGCGTCGCGAAGTCGCGCGTCGGCGGGCGCGTCCACACTACGAGGATGCGCGCTATCTGTACAGGCAAACAGTGAGAGATGGTGGTCGGTCGGACGCGCGGGCTCGGCGACCGCCGCGCGCGCGCGCGCCGTCTCTTCACGACGCGCGACTTCACGCGATGGGTGCGTCCTCGACGAGCGCGCGCGAGCGACGCGAGCGCGACGACGCGGAGGCGCCGCGGCGCGCGCGCGGACGTCGCGCGCGACGGCGACGCGACGCGCGCGGACGTCGCGCGGGCGCGACGATCGCGCGTAGGGTCGCGGTGACGCGCGCGATGACGCGCGCGCGGGGCGCGACGCCGCGCGTCGGACGCGGCGCGCGCGCGATGGGTGTGGATGATATCGCGCGCGCGCGGTGCGCGCGGGTCGACGCGCGCGGGCGCGCGCGGGCGACGCAGGCGAGGATGACGGGGGCGACGCTGGGATGGGGCGAAAGCCCTAACCTCGCGATGGCGCGATGGACGCGGGGCGACCGCGGCGCGCGGACGGCGCGCGGACGCGCGGAGATGGGTGAATGCGTGAAGCATAAATATTTCGCGCGCGCGATCGATGACTGACGACGACTCGCGAACGTTTTATCGACGCAGTGCACCTTCGATGCCACGAACTCCGCGAGCGCTCCAAGCACGACTTGAAGCAGCAGCTGGAACAGTTGAAGACGGAACTCGCGGCGCTGCGAGTCGCGAAAGTCACGGGTGGTGCGCCCGGTAAGCTTAGTAAGATTAAGCAAGTGAGACTGGCGATCGCGCAAACGCTCACGGTGATGCGTCACAAGCAGTTGAACTCGTTGCGCGAGGCGTACGCGGGGGCGAAGTACACGCCGCTCGACTTGCGACAAAAGAAGACGCGCGCGATTCGCCGCGCGTTGACCAAGTCCGAGAAGGGTGCGAAGACTGTTCGCCAGGCGAAGAAGGACGCCGCGTTCCCGAAGCGCAAGTACGCGCTCAAGGCGTAAAGGAACTGCGATTCTTTTTCGTAGAAAACTTCTTTAGGATGGACGTGACGAGATAGCTTTGTAATCGAATTCCGGCGAGATTTCGACATTCCCGGCGCGTTCGACCATGACCCGCGCGCCGCGCAAGCTCGTGTTTGCTGTCGTTGAATGAATTAAATCGTTGCTACGCGACGCGTGTACAATTCACGCCGCTCTGCTATTTGGGGAGTCGTCGTCGTCGGCTTGCGGCGCCGGCGCGTTTTTGCGCGTCTCTTCCTCGGCAAACTCTTTCAAGAGCTCTTCTTGCCGCGGCGACAAATTTGCGGGCGTCGAAACGCTAAACCTAACAAACAAATCACCGACGAGAGCGGTGCCGAGAACCGGCAAACCGCGCCCGCGCAATCGTAACTGGTCTCCGTGTTGCGTCGCCTTGCGAACCTTGACCTCGACTTCGCCGTCCATCGTCGGCGCCTTCACCGTGCCCCCCAAAGCGGCGGTAGGGAAGGGAATATCGATGCTCGTGACCAAATCGCTTCCGACGCGTCTAAATCGCGGATCCATCCTGACCTGGACGTTGATATATAAGCTACCTACGCGCCCTCCGACGCCGCGAATGCCTTCGCCGGCGACGCGCAGTCTTTGCCCATCCTCGACGCCCTTTGGGATGTCCACCTTGACCTCTCGCGCGGGCTGCGTCTCACGCTTCCCTCGCACGTTCGTCACCGTCTCTGGAATGTTGATTTCTCGGCTCACGCCGCGGCGGACGTCATCCAGGGTTATTTGAACGTTTGCCTGAATATCGCGAGCGCCGCCGCGACCGCCGCCGAAGAAGTCTTGCAAAACTTCCTCGAACGGATCGAACCCACCCGCGCCGCCGCCGCTCTGGTAAAACCCTTGGAATCCACCTCGTCCGCCGAAATCTTGGAACCCGCTGAACCCTCCTCCCCCGGCCCCGCCCCCGCCGTTCTCCATGCTCTCGTAATTCGCGTGTCCGACTTGGTCGTACGCGCTTCGCGTCTTCGCGTCCCTCAACACCTCGTACGCCTTCTGCACCTCCTGAAACCGCTTCTCCGTCTCCTCGTCGCCCTTATTCGTGTCCGGGTGATACTTCTTCGCCAACGCGTAGTACGCCTTTTTAATCTCCCCCGCGCTCGCGCCGCGCTCCACGCCCAGCACCTCGTAATAGCTCCGTCCCGCCGCCTCCGCCCGCGCGCTCGCGCGAAATCCTCGCGCCCGCGCCGCCGCCGCCGCCACCGCGCTCCCGATCGTCGTCGTCGCCGCCGTCGACCGTCTCGCGAACCCATCGCGCGCGCCGCGCGTCGCCGTCGTCGACATCGTTCGCCGCGCGTCGCGCGCGCCCGCGCGTTCGATCGCGCGCGCGGCGCGTCGCGCGACCGCGATCGCTCTCGCGCGCGACATGTTCGTCGCGTCGTTCGACGCGCCGCGCGTCGCGCGACGCGAAGTGCGCGCGACGACGCGAATTCGCGCCGACGCATCCGTCGAATCGCTCGCGCGGCGAAAACCTCGACCGCCGACGACGCGACGCATCGCGACGCGCGAGCGCACGCGCGAGCGCTCGACGCGCGACGGCGCGCGAACGAACGCGCGCGAGCGATGCACCTGGCGCGCGCGATGGCGTTCAGAACCGCCGCGCGAGGCGGAGGCGCGCGCGTGGCGATGCCCTCGAACGCGCCGGCGCGAGCGCGAACGTACCGCGCGAGCGACGTGACGTGCGGACGCAAGGCGGCGAAGATCGCGCAGAAGAAGGGCAAGACGGACGCGGCGCGCACGAAGCTGTACGGAAGGTACGGGAAGCTGATCGCGCAGACGGTGAAGCAGGGAGGGAGCGCGGACCCGGTGGCGAACGCGGCGCTGGGGAAACTGCTGAAGCAGGCGCAAGCGGCGAACGTGCCGAGAGATTTGATCGAAAGAAACATAAAAAAGGCGGCGGAAGGGAAATCTGGGGATTACTTTGAGCTGACGTACGAGGTGTACGGGGCGGGAGGGGTCGGGATCGTGTGCGAGGTGCTGACGGATAACGTCAACCGCGCGGCGAGCGAGACGAGAACCGCGGCGACGAAGGCTGGGGGCAAGATGGCCGAATCGGGAAGCGTTATGTTTAACTTTAATCGACGCGGCGTGTGCGTGCTCGACGGTGGCGACGAAGAGGCGGTGTTTGAGGCGGCGATGGAAGCCGGCGCCGAGGACATCGTTCCGCGACGCGACGGCGCCGAGGGTTGGGACGTCGTCTGCGAGCTGGACGATTTCTCCGCCGTGCAGGACGCGCTCAGCGAAGCGGGATTCACGATCAACGAAGACACCGGGCTGAAGTGCATCCCGATCAACGAGATCGAGACGAGCGACGAAGACGCCGACGTCAACGACAAGATCATCGACGCGCTGCTCGATCTCGACGACGTCGACGCGGTGTACTCGCAATAAAATTCGCGTCGAATCCATTCTTAACTCATTTAATACGCACATCTTCGCGTTTCTTCCGTTTTCGCGTCGCCGCGCCGCGAAAGATGCCGATTACCCGCGCGCGGCGCCGCCGCCGCGCAAAGTCTTCCCAATCCCCGCCCTCGGCGACGCGTTTTCCCTCACAGTCACGCGCGTCGCGCCCCTCGCCCTTCCGCGTCGCGCGCGGACGAACGCGAACGCGTTCGCGCGATATGTCCGCGCTCGATGTCTGCGTCGCCGCGTGCGGCGCCGCCGCGGACGCGACGTGCGCGACGGCTTGCTTCACCGCGTCCGGCTGGGAGATTCCCGCCGAACCGTTCCTCCCGAGGACGCCGAGCCTGATCCTGGGGTGCTGCCTCATCCTGCTCTCCGCCCTGTTCAGCGGCCTCACGCTCGGGCTGATGTCGCTCGATCCCGTGGGGCTGGAGATCATCGCCGAGGGCGGCGACGCCGAGGAGCGCGAGTACGCGAAGCAAATCATTCCGGTGAGGAAAAACGGAAACCTGTTGCTGTGCACGCTGCTGCTCGGAAACACGGCGGTGAACTCCATGATATCGATTTTGATGGCGAGCGTGACGAATGGGATCATGGGCTTGTTGGTGTCGACGCTGAGCATCGTGATTTTGGGGGAGATTACGCCGCAGGCGCTGTGCTCGCGGCACGGGTTGTACATCGGGGCGAAGACGATTTGGATCATGAAGTTTTTCATAATGTTACTGTTCGTCGTCGCGTGGCCGATATCGCTCGTGCTCGATCGCATACTCGGGGTCGACATAGGGACCTTTCACACGACGGAGGAGTTGAAGCACTTGGTGCGCGTGCACGTGGAGAAGCCGCAAGGCCAGGAGGAATCGGGGTTGAATCAACAAGACGCCACGATGCTCACGGGGGTTTTGGAGTACAAGCACATGACGGTGGCGGACGTGATGACGGATCTAGACAAGGTTTACATGATTGAACTGAACACGAAAATGTCTTTCGCCGTGTTGATGGATATTTACAAGAGCGGGTTCACACGCATTCCCGTGTACGAGGGCACTCGCTCAAACATCGTGGGGATTTTGTTCACGAAAGATTTGATTCTCATCGACCCAGACGATGAAATCGAATTGTCCGCAATCTTAGCGTTCCACGGCGGTAAGAATGGTGGGTACATTCGCTATGTTAGCGATAACACGACTTTGGACAAGGTGTTCCTCGAGTTCAAGACGGCTCGCATGCACTTGCTATGCGCGCACTCCGAAGACGGGCCGCCGCGCAAGGATGGATCAAACGCTCAAGTCACGGGTATAATCACGCTCGAAGATGTGCTCGAAGCGCTCATCAAGGACGAAATTATCGACGAGACGGACAACTTGATTGACGTAAACGAGCCAACGTCAATCGTGGAAAGGCGAGTGACGTTTCGCGGCGCCGATCCGACCAAGTTTATGAGCGTCTTCGAACACAAGATGAACGAAGAAGAGAAACTCGGCGAGAATGAAGTGAGTGCGATCGTCGCGTTCTTATCGTCGAACGTGGCGGAGTTTAAAACTCTCGGCGAATACCACAAAGTGCTGCGCAAACTCATCGAAACATCAAATGTCGTAGAAAACGATGACACGAGCAGTAGCGATAGCGAAAATAGTACGATGGGGACACCGGGCGTGCACAGGGGACGCGAATACGACGAAGACCTCTTGTACAGAGCTGGAGAGCCATCAGACGTTTTTACGCTCGTCCTTCAAGGTCAAGTCAAAATCTTCGCCGGCTCCGAAGACTTTGAGTCTGAGCTCGGTCCTTGGTCGTACATAGGACAAAATGCGCTCATCACAGACCCGTACGTTCCTGATTTCCGCGCGTACAGTTGCGGTGGAACGAGGGTGTTGAAGATTGCTCGTGCGGACTATAAAGCCGCGCTGGCGAGCGCGGCGGTGAAAGCCATGGGCGCGGGCGCGAAGAAAAGAGTGCAGCTCGTGGGATCGAAAAGCTTTTCCGAGACCGAGCGCTGATGAGCACGAAGTAACAGTACATTATAGCGGCACACGACGACGAACGATAGGGTCACGCATGTGATAAAATTTACAGCAACGAACGCATTCTCTTAAACCGAACGCGCGTTTTGGCCGACGAAGACGTTCTCCGTCGCGATTAAAACGTACAACAACGCGTCACTGGTGCGCGATTCAGACGATCTCTCCATCTTCAGCGCGCACCGCTTCCCTCGTCCATCGACTTTGTCGACGATTGCTTTTCAAAATCCGCGAAAATATTCCTTCTAACCTCAATCTTCTTCTCCGGCTCCGCGTCGTGTCGAGGAAAATGTTCGAAAGCCGCCGCCTCCGAGTCCCCTCCCTCGAAATCCGCCGGCACCCTCGACGACGCCACGCGCACGTACCCCGTCCCTCCGCACGCCTGACACGTGCTGATCGTCTCTTGGTGCCGTCCTCCCCGTCGCGTCGTCGACATCACCAACTTATTCCCGCCGCACTTGCCGCACCTGCGGTCGTACACCTCCGTCGACTGTTGAATCGTGCACGTGTCCAGCTCCTCCGCCGACGGCTCGCACTTCGCGTCGCCGAACGTGCTCTTACCATCGGACGGTCGAGGCGGGGCGACGTGGTACGTTATCGGCAGACCGAGCGGTCCGTCGCGCGGCGATGACGACGATGACGACGTCGATGCCTTTGACGATGACGAGGCGACGCGCGGCGCGCGCGCGACGCGCGCGCGGCGATCGACGACGCGATGGACGCGACGATGCGACACCGCGCGCGTCGTGGACGCGGGCGCGAGTCGGGCGCGCATGGCGAACGCGCGCGGTCGTGTGCGGGCGATCGCGGTCGTTGCGGTCGGTCGTTGCGGTCGGTCGATTTTTGGGAGAGAGCGCGCGCGGGCGAAAAACGACGCGGACGACGATCGCGCGCGGCGGAGGGACGAGTCGCGGAGACGAGCGTAAAGTACAGCGGATGTGGCAACACGCGCGCTACGGGCGCTCCGACGGCGCGCTCGCGGCGCTCGATCGCTTGAGACGCTTCGGCGGCGCTTCGGCGGCGGCGCGACGAGATTTCGCGCTCTCGCGCGCGCCGGTGAACGGCGCGCCCATCGGTGGGAGCAGCGTCACCGGTGGACGCGACGTCCAAGGTTCGTCGATGACCGGAAGCGGCGGCTCGCGCGACTCGGCGGCGTCGGCGCGGCGACGCGCCGCCGTCTTCTTCGTCGCGCCCCTTCGCGCCTTCGTCGAGGACGGCAATCCATCGGACGGCATCCCGTCCGACGGAAACCCATCGGAAGGGAACCCATCGACGAGCGCCGCGACATCGCCGGTCAACACCGCCTCCTCGAGCGTCTTCGCGCGTCCCCTCAATTTCGCGTTTTCCTTTCTCAACCGCTCGCACGTCGTCTTCGTCGTCTTCAACTCCCGCCTCAACTCCTCCGACGCCTTCGCCGCGTCTCCCGTCGTTTCCGCGTCCTCACCGCTCGCTCTTCGCGCGCTCTCCGCCGCCTCGCGCGCTCCTCGCGCGCTCCACGCCTCCCTCGCGCTTCGCTCCGCCGCGTCTCTCGCCGCCTCCGCCTGCATCCGCCGTCCCCGTTCCTCGCTCGCCATCTGTCGCGCCACCGCCACTTGCTCCACCGCGTCCGCGTCCGACAGCACCACCTTCCTCTGCGACGCGCATCCCGCGTGCAGCAGCTCCAGCGCCTCGTACTTCGTCTTCAGCGCCACCAGCGCGTCGCGCATCTTCGACCGAATCGTCTCGCTCTCTCGCAGCGCCTCCCGCACGTCCGCGAGCGTCGCGCCGCGCTTCGGCGGCGACGTCGTCGCCGGCGCGTTCGTCCGCGTCGCGCGGTGCGCCGCGCGCGTCGCCGGCGCCTGCGCGGGGTTGCGCGCGCGCGCCGTCATTCGTCGTCGCGCGCCGAAATGCCGCCGACGCGCTCGACGACGCCGACGCGCTCGACGACGCGCGCGCGCGTCGCGACGCGCGCGAAAAGACGCGGGCGCGCGTCGCGCCGACCGGCGCCCGGCGCGCCGACGACGCGCGCGCGCGAGGACGCGAACGACGACGACGACGACGTCGGCGCGCTCGACGACGTCGAGCGCGCGGTGTTCGACCGCGCGGACGGCGCGTACGCGACGCCCGAACCGGTGGCGATGGACGCGATGCGAGAGATCGAGCGAGCGAACGCGCGCGCGATGCCGGCGGCGGAACGGGCGCGCGAGGAGGCGTTCAGGACGATGATGCGACGCGCGAAGGCGCGAGAGGATAAGTTGAACGCGGCGGAGCGAGCGCTGAGCGTGGACTCGTTGTTGGTGTTCGGCGCGGATGGGGTGCTGCCGGAGCTGGTGAACGCGAGAGTGGCGATGTTCGGCGTGCTCACGGGACTGGTGGTGGAGGTGACGACGGGGAAGAGTTTCTTCGAGCAGTTGGCGTGGAACGCGACGCACGGCGTGAGCGAACTCGTCGTGGGGGCGGTGATTCTGGCGAGTTGCTTGCCGAGTTTTAGGGCTGAGAGCGATGGAGAGACGATTTTTGGGTCCGGGGCGTGTAAGTGGAGGCGGGATAAGACGGCGCGCGCGGAGAGAGGGTACTTGGTGGATCCTTTGAATCTGGACGTGCGAACGCTGCCGGGGAAGGACACCGTGCTCGGACGCGTCGGATGGGTGCCTTTCGTCGAACTGCTCAACGGGCGGTTGGCGATGATCACGATCATCGTTCTGTTCGCGGGCGAACCGCTACTCGGACATCCGTTCTTCACGTCCCCGTGAGCGTTTAGGAGATTTGCACGATTTTAATTACAACGAGCGCGTCGGCTCCTCTTTTTGTTCTATTTTTTCGCGTCGCGTTTCGCGCGAAACGCCTCGCGAAGCAGACTAATTTTTTCGTCCGTCACAGGATTACTCTCCACGGCGGACTCGTTTTGAAGGAACAACACGCTCGTGTCGCTCGTCGCTAATCGATATCGAGATTTCTTCCGATGCTGCGCTCCTTCGTAATAACCATGCTCGCGAACCGATATCACTTCGGCGCGAGAGCAAAACTTTGAGCGTCTCATCTTTTCCCAACACGGGCGATTGGGCCAATGCGGGGTGACGACGACAAAAGTCAGCGCGGAAGACGCTGCGTCCAAGCACTCGAACAAATGTTCAGCCATGCGCGCGACGACGTCTTCGTCGAACGGAGGATTGGCTTCGAACGCGCCTCCTGAGGGCTTGCATGCGCGAAAGTCCCCCAGCGACCCGAAGGGCTTGTCCACGTCACCGTATTTGCTGTAATACATGGGCCAGCGACAGTTCAACGGCGAGGCGAAGAGCTCGCACTCGACTTTAAAGCAGTCACGCAGCACGTCGAAAACTTGCCCGTGTAACGAAGCTTGAGAACCACCGGAAAAACGAAACTGCCCGCCAGCCGCCGCGTCGTACCGACACACCATCGCGAACGCGTCGAACAGGAAATCATTTTCGACAAACTCTTTGGACGACGCATTCGCGTAAAGCGTTTTCAATTTCTCAAAGTGATCACCGTTCAACCGCACCTCGGTCTTTCCTACGCGCAGCGAAACGACGCCGTCGGCGCGTTCCTCCTTCGACACCGACGTCGCCGGTCCGCGAAACTCATTTCTCATCACGCGCGCGCACTCCGTGGCTTTCATCATCATAACGCGCACGACCGCGTCGACTGCCTCATCGCTCGCGTCTTTCTTCTTCGCCCGTAACTTCTTCGCCAACGCGTCGCCGCCGCCGTCTCCCGCCGGCACCAGCGGTTCGTCCTCCGACGCCGACGCCAACCACTCCTCGAACGCCGAGCACCACCGCTTGCCCAAATGCGGTCCCGCGACCCTCTCAAAGTCCATGCACAGGTGCGAGATCGCCCGCAATCGACACGCCTCGATCGCCGCGCGCGTCGCGCGTTCGTCGCTCGAGCTCGTCGCCTTCGCCGCGCGCTCGCGTCGCGCCCTCGCGCGCGCTTCGTCGACGTGCGCCGCGTCGAGCAACCCCTCGCGATAGTCGACGACGACGCCGTCGTCGCGCGCCGTCGTCGCGGTCCTCGCGCGCTTCCGCGCGTCGTCGTCGTCGCGTCGTCCCTCGTCGCGCGCGCGTCGTCCGACCGGCGCCTTCGCGTCGTCGCCGCCGCGCGCGCGCGCGCGCATCGCCGCCCAGTTCGACATCGCGCGCGCGGACGCCTCGCGCGCGCGTCGTCGACGCGCGTCGCGCGCGCGCGTCGCGCGCGGCGCCGCGATGTCCCGGCGACGTTCCGCGTCGGGCGCGCGCCGCCGCACACGACGACGACGCATGGCGCGCGCGGCGACGACGCCGACGCGCGCGACGACGCCGACGCCGACGCGCGGCGTCGCGCGACCGCGACGCGGCGACGCGCGCGCGCGACCGCGACGCGCGACGCGCGCGAGCGCGAAAAAGCGAAAAGGTTTCGCCGAACTCTTGGGCGGCGCGGCGAGCGACGACGGAGACGCGCGAGCGGAGCGCGCGGGCGCGACGACGAGCGCGAAGGGAAAAGCGGCGCGGAGCGCGGAGGCGCGATGCCCGTGCGGGGGAGGGCGCGATGGGCTGACGTACGCGAGCTGTTGCAAGAGGTTTCACGACGGCGACGCGTACCCGGAGGATCCGGTGACGCTGATGCGCACGCGGTTTAGCGCGTACGCCAAGGGAAAAGGACTTTATGTGGTGAAAACAACGCATCCGGATAACCCGCTGCTGATGGAGGGGGCGAAGACGAAGACGGGGAAGGTGGTGAGCACGCTGGCGCGAGACGTCGAGGCGACGTGTAAAAAGGTTCGGTTTTACGACTTGGACATCGTGCGCGACGTCAAGGGCAAGGGTAAGGGCGACGCGCGCGAGCATTTGGTTGGGTTTCGTTACAAGTGTCGGGTCGTCGGGCAACAGGGGTTCAACGAGCTTCCCGAGGAGAAACACGCGGAGCTCTCGACGTTTCGCACGACGAGGGACGACGACGGGAACGAGGTGTGGAAATTCGTCGACGGAATCCAAGGATCGACTTAGTACTTTTCTCGATTGTATTTGAATATTTGATTTTTGTTCCACCGCGTGTTCGCGTCCGACGTTTGAGGGCTCTCGGTTGGGCGTCGTCTCGTCCCGGCGGCGTCGCGGATAACCTTCACAGTCACGCTCGCGTCGATGCCCGCGCTGACTTCGACCGCGCGCGCGGCCACGCACGCGTTCGCCACGCATCGCGGCGTCAACTCCCGTCGCAATCCGCGCTCGATGCAAGCCGTTCGCGCCTTCTTCGGCGGCGCCGCCACGTCATCAAAGTCCGCGCACGAGTTCACCGTGAAAGACATCGACGGCAAGGACGTCTCGATGTCCAAGTACGCCGGAAAGGTGTGCCTCGTCGTGAACGTCGCCTCCGAGTGAGGCTTGACGGACCAAAACTACAAGGAGCTCGTCGCGCTGGACGCGAAGTACGCCAACCTTGAAGTTTTGGCTTTCCCGTCGAACGAGTTCGGCGGACAAGAACCGGGAAGCGCGGCGCAGATCAAGGCGTTCGCTCGGGAAAAGTACGGGGCAAAGTTCCCGCTGTTCGAAAAGACCACGGTAAACGGTGCGAGTGCGAGCCCGTTGTACAAGCATTTGAAGGAATCCGCGCCCGAGTCTGGTTTGCTCGCGATGGCTGGTTCAGAAATCAAGTGGAACTTTGCCAAGTTTTTGCTCGATAAGGACGGCAAGACGATCGCGCGTTACGCGCCGACGTCTAGCCCTTTTAGTATCGAGGGGGACATCATCAAGGCGCTTTAATACGTCATACTGTCACGACAAAGACAGTCGCAACAGCGCAAGATTTGCCGCGGAGAGGTGACGCTTCATCCAATAAATCGACGTCTGTCGAGGGGATGGGCCGAGTTAACATCCGCGTCGTTTCGCTCGCGCTAACATTCTTTTACATTCTCTGAACACAGTAATACAATCTACGCTATGCGGCTGCGCAATGCTCTAAACTATTCTAAAAAATCGGCGACGTATTCTGCCACCGCGAGGCTCGACGTCAAGCCGGGTGACTCAAAGCCAAACAGATGCACCAAACCAACCGCACCGTGCTGACTTTCAGTTTGAAATACAAAGTCAGTCGTCGCGCCGGGCTCATCAGTGTCACCTGCTTCGTTGATGAGCTTAGGTCGGATACCCGTGAACGCCGGTCGAAGCGCGCCGTCTTGCAAACCAGGCCAGTACTCGCGAATCGCCTCGTAAAACGAACGCACGCGCGCTGGGTTCATCGTGTAATCGATGTCGTCTATCCATTCAATGTCAGGACCAAACTTGCACTTGTCGTAAACATCGCGAGTGAAGTGCACACCCAGACCTCCTTCTCTCGGCAAAGGATACACGAGCCGCTGAAAAGGCGCCGAGTAGCCTTTTTTCAGCTCACAATACATCCCTCGCGCGAAATACAAAGGCGGTGGCGGCGTCACGGAGATGTCGTAAACATCTAACAACCGATCGCACAACCGGTGTGCGTATAGCCCGGCGGCGTTCACTAAGCGCGGCGTAGAAATTACGCGACGCGACTTTGTCTTCACCTGAAACGTTTTGCTCAGCCCGCGCGTGATCTCAACCACTTCATCCCCGAGCGCCACCGTTGTTCGCCCATCTCGCACGCAATCGCGACGAAACGACTCCATGAGCTCTTGAACGTCGACGATACTCGTCGAAGGCGACAAAACCCCAGCGTAACCTCGCACATTTTTCTCGTACGCCGTGAGTTGCTCCGACGTGAGCAACGCCAAGTCGTCGACGTCGTTCATCTGCGCTCTCGTAATCATCGCCTCGAGCGCGTCCATCTGACTCTCATCCCGCGCGACGATGAGTTTACCTATGTTTTCCCACTTTACATCTTTCTTCTCACAGTATTTCACAATCTTTCGCCGCCCTTCGACGCAAAACTTTGCCTTCGCGCTTCCCGGGACGTAATGCATCCCCGCGTGTAACACCTCCGAGTTCTTTGAGCTCGTCTCCGCGCCGATGCTCTCCGCTTTATCGATGACGCACACGCGCATACCACGCAAAGACAAGGCGCGCGCGCACGCCAGTCCGATGACACCGGCTCCGACGACGACGGCGTCGTAGCGTTCATCAGCGTCAAAGCCGCGAAGGGCGCCCGGACGGAACGTCGTCGCGCGCGCTGTGCGGGCGCGCCCGTGCGGTAGCGCGCGCGCGCGTGACGTCAATACATCACGAGACACGCGTTGCGCATCGTGGACCCGCATGTAGGGCGTCAACGTCTGCCGCTGCGCGCGCGAACGCTCGTCGACTCCTACGCCCGAGGGTCCTCGTCAACCTTTGCGAAGTTCGTGGCGACCTTTTGTCGCAAGAAGTCGGCGTATCGCACCTCGCGCGGAGATGAGTAACCCGATTCCAAAGCACTTTGATCCGTGAGATGCCTGTTCGATATCACAGCGTCGTAGTTGGGTTCATAAAAGAACGCAATCGAAATACGAGGACGCGCGCAGTTTTCGTCGCTCGGCTTTCGGACGACGCGATGCCGGGTGGCTTTGAGACTGTCGTCCGTGAAGAGCTGAAGCATCTCGCCAACGTTACAGACCATGTGTTCTGGATGGTGAGGAACATCGATAATCTTGCCTGATACTTCGATTTGTAAGCCTGGATGCGTGGCGTGAATGAAAGTCAGCAAACCGTAGTCGGTGTGCCAACCGCACGAAGTTTTCTCGCCATCGGAATCGCAACCGGGCGAGTTTATGAGCCGTAAGATCCAAAACGGACATCCCGCGATGTCATCCTCGAGTATGTCCTCTGTGAAGTCGTCCGCTATGCGATAGTGGAGGTATTCTTTCCGAATCGCGCCCAATAGCGCGCGCAAAATATATTTACCAATGCGCGTCATCCCTTTCGCGTATCTGTCGACGCGCTCGTTCAAATCGTTCGGACCAATGTACGGATGCGGCGCGCGCAAACCACCATCACTAACGGCACACGGTCGATAAAAATCAATGGCTTCGTGCTGATCTCGTCTCCCATTCGTCACATTCTCCCCTATTCGTTGATATCCTCTTCCGTTCGTCATCGCGTACGCGTCCTTGTCAGCCTGTTTCTGTGAAAACCACGCGTCGACGTGTGCAAAGGTCAAATCTTTCCCCTCGATCAGACACCCTTCTGACCGGTCATGCCGCGCGTACTCCCAGAGAAAGTCGTCGGGCAAATCATCACGGGTGTTCAGCGTTAACAGGTCAACGACGTCGGCCCACGGGATTGATTCCTTTTGAATGGTGCATACGATGGAAAAGAAGCCGAACCGTTCGCACGCGGCGAGAAGCGCTCGACCGACCTCGCGTCGTCGGGCAAGAATGAAGCGAACGTCCTCGTTCGGATCGCCGGCGCTGAGTAAAGGGCCGACATCGATGACGGGGTACTCGGACGCTGCGTCTTCGCGCGCGGCGGGCATGCCGTCGAAAGCCGCCGCCGCGCGAGGCGCGTACTGACGCACGAAGGCTCGGTCAAAGCGTCTATACGTATCACAAGGGCATATTCGAGAGCAACTATCAGTTTGGTCGTTCGGAGTAATCGAGAGTGGTCCAATCGTCGAGATCGAGGAGCGCCAAGACGTCTAAAATTTGCTCGTCCTCGACGTCTACAATTTCCTCGTCCTCGACGTCCTCGACGTCATCTGTGGCGGGTGGTTCTTCGGGTGAGTCAATCAACGTCGACGTCGACGGCTCGCCAGTCGTCTTTTTCTTGTTCTTCTTTTTCTTCTTAGAGGGTGCGGGGGATATGACTCGTGGTACGTCATCCTTTGCCAGCGCTTCGGCGTCCATGCGTCTGACTGCTTCGTCGGTGAGCTCGGCCATGGCGAGCGCGCTTTCCATGACGGCGTTCAAGCGTTCTCGGGGCCAAGCTCTAGGTTCTGTCTTCAGGTACACCACAATTGCTTCGAAGTCGTCGAGTTTGAGTAAATCCACCGCGGCTTCGTTCAGAAAGGATATACAGATGCGCATGATGAGCGACGGAGAACGTTGCGCTAAGAGACAGTCCATGACGCGTCCACTGAATCGAACGGGAAAGTCAGAAGCAAAGGCAGACATGAACCACCCCGACGCGTATAACACAGGTGCAACGTCATGCTTTTCTAAGTGTTGCGCCAGTGTAGCGTTCTTCACGCGAAGTACGACGGCGAGTTGGCGTAGACGCGTCTTCAAGCCTTCCATCGAGCGTAGGTACATCGAGCGGAAATCGCTGCTCTCCATGAGCGTGACGAACGCCGCGAACGCACGATTTTCGGATAGGTATATCAGAAGCACGCCCGCGACGAAAGCCATGCCTTGGCAGTAACCAACTTTTGTGTCGTGTATCGCGTACGCCTTCAGTATGTTGGCCAACGCCCGTCGCCCGTCGGCGCCCTTCGTCGTCGCCGCGGCGAAAAATTCATGATTCGGAAACGTCCTCGACAGATCCCGCTCGATAGCCGCACCGACGTTCTCGTCCCAGCCTTTCGATGCTTTAACGCACGCACCATCCCCAGCGCTCGTCTCCGCCACGCGCGCGCGTTCGCTCTTCGCCTCGAAGGCCTCTCGCAACACTTCGTAGTACCCGCCGTCCGCCGTCAGCACCGCCGCCATGTCGTCCAAGATATCGCCCTCCGCGCCGTCGCTCGAGCTCGCCAATCCGTGCCCACCCTCGCGCTCGGCGCGATCGAGCAGGGACTCCCACAACTGCGTCCGCATGAACCCGGGCGAGTCGGCGTAACAGTTCGCGCCCACTTGCAAATCACAAAGTTCATCCGTCTCCAACTCCCGATTCTTTCGACTCAGCGTCGCCGCGTGCTGCAGCGCGCGACCGAGCCGTTCGCCAAACTCTCCGCCAACCTTTCCGAGCGCGCTCGTCGTCGATTTCGCCGCGCGCGCGCGTATCGTGGCGTCGTTTATCAGTGAATTAAGCCCAGCCGACGCGCGTTCGAAAAAGTTCGGCATGGCGCCGTCGCGTCGCGTCGCGCGTCGTCGACGCGCGCGATTCGCGCCGCGATATCGTCGACGAAATTAATCCCGCGTCGCGCGAGCGCGCGCCGCGAGATGACGATTGCAAACGCGTTTGCTACGAGTCTCTAACCGCCGGCGAGCGGCCACACCTCCGCGACGCACGCGGGCTCGGAATCGTCCCTGAACTCCGTGCCGCATCCTCGACAGTGCGCGACGTACACCGCGTACCGCCCGGTCTCTCGATCGAGCGGGACGAACGCGCAGCTCTTCTGCCGTTGCTTGTCGCGCGCGACAAAGGCGCCCGAGCCGTCGTCCTCGTCGAGCGCGAACGCGGTGACGCACGACAGCGCGGGCACCGGCACGCCGCACCAGCACCAGATCGCGTCCGTGCATCCGTCGCCGCACGAGACGTTGTAGGCGCAGATCGGACAGGCGCGGCAGACCGCGCGGCAGGCGCCCCCGCACTCGTCGCCGGTGCCACCGCGGCAGCGATGGAAACCGCGAAAATCGCGCGCCGTCGTTCGACCGAGCGCGCGCGCGCGCGCGGTCGCCTCGGCGTACGTCGGGTCGCGCTCTTCCACGCCTTTGCGCATGTCGAGGGCGTCGGGCGCGCGCGTGCGCGTCGTCGACTTCGCGTCAGTCATGGAACAACATGCGAACCGTCGAGTGGCGTCTAAAGGCGAGCGCGACCGCGAGTGTTTTGGTATTCAATCACCGGACGCGACCAACTCTTCTATGATGGCTTGCATCGCGCGCGTCTCGTCCTTGGCGTCGGGCTTGGCTTGATCGCCCTCGGCGAGAATCGTGCTGCCGAGGTTCAGCTTTTGCTCGGCGATGGCGACGATTTTTTCATCGACGCTGCCTTCGGTGACGAGACGGTAGACGGTGACTGTCTTCGTTTGGCCGAGACGGTGGCAACGGTCTTCGGCTTGACGATCTATCTGTGGGTTGAAGTCGCAGTCGTGCAAGATGACGGTGTCGGCGCCGGTGAGGTTTAAGCCTTGGCCGCCGGCGCGCGTGGATAGGATGAAAGTGTCGAGGTATGAATCCTTGGCGTTGAATCTGTCGACCAACTCTTGTCTGTTATCCACCGCGGTGTCTCCGTCAAGTCGGGCGTATTTCCAACCCATGTGATGAAGGACCCACTCTAGGATGTCGAGCATGATTTTCCACTGAGAAAATATCAGCGGGCGAGAGCCTTTCGCCTTCAACTCGACGAGAAGTTCCTGCAAGCGTTGCACCTTAGCGCTCTGCAAACCGATCTCGGGGTCCAGCATCTTGTCCTTAAGCGCGCCGTCAAGCATGTAATCGCCGCAGAGCTGATGTAAACCGAAATCGCTCAAGCCGCTCACGTGCTCCTTGACGCGCTCGAGTCGAGCGTCGGGGCCGAAAACTCGTTTTTTGTGACAGATGTCGGCGATTTCAATCAAGTCCTCGTCGGTGTATTCGTTTCGCACGAGTAAAGGATGATTCGCAACCTTGCGTAAATGCACGAAAATTGCTTTCAACCTTGACTGGGCCAAACCGATGCCATTCGCACTTCGCGCCTTGCCTTCTAACGCCTCACGACGAATTCGATCGACGGCGAGCTTATATGCCTCAGCTTGTCTTCCGCTCATCGCGATGACATCCTTCACTTGCACCTTCGGCGCCAATTGCTTCGCGACAGTTTCTTTGAGGCGTCTGAGCACGAAAGGTTCCAGAATGCGTCGCACTTTCTTGACCCTACGTTCGGATTGGTCGTCTTCTTCGAGGCCCTCGCCAAGTTCGCCGTGTTTCAGTAAGCCTGGTAACACGAATTCAATCAACGCCTCGAGTTCGCGAAGGTTGTTTTGAAGAGGAGTTCCGGTGAGCAGGAGACGATAGTGCGCCTTGCGCGCCGTTCTTGTCAACCTTATTGTTCTCTGCGCGTCTCTGTTCTTTAGCAAGTGCGCCTCGTCTAGGATTAAGTGAGAAAACTCCATGCGTTGTAACCACGAACGATTATCTTGCGACTCGATAGAGTCACGTTCGAATAAAGAATAGCAAACAATGATGACGTCGTAGCAGCATTCGCCGGTTCGCTCTCGATGATATTCTTCCGTTTGTCGGACGTCTGCGCGACTTTCGCCGTGAAACACACCAACGCGCATATTTGGGGCCCACATGCCGAGTTCACGCTTCCAGTTTTCCAGAAGACTCGCCGGAGAGACTACGAGGACGGGATTTGGCTTGGAGACCACGCGCGGCCAACGCACGCCGTTCTCGGCAAGCGCGCCAGTGTCTGGGTGATATCGACTCGTCGCTATGAACGCAATCGCTTGGGCGGTCTTTCCAAGACCCATTTCGTCTGCCAAGATAGCGCCTGGAATCGCGTTTTGCTGTAAAAGCATGAGAAAGTTTACGCCGACCATTTGATACGGTTTAAGATTGACCGAAAACGTTCCGCTGTCCATACCTCCCGTCGCCTCGACGACGTTGTCAACTGAAAACACTGGCAATCGACCATTCTCAGCGTGCGCCGCTTCCTTCAGCGTATTTCGCAACCGCTTCGACATGTTCTTACACTCTTCGTACGCTCGGTCCTCATCCTCCGTCGCGTCTCCCCCGGCGTTTTTCCAATCCTCCTGATCCGGACGATAATCATCAAACTCATCATCCTCTCGCTGCATGACGTAGTCTTCGCGCTGTCTGTAACTTGGCGCGCCTCTCGCGTCCCTAGCTTCCTGCGCGAGCGCGTCCAGCCGCGCCTTAGTTTCGCTCCTTTGCCTCGCGCCTGCGTCCTCTTCTTCGCTCTCCTCGTCCGACGTGCTTCCGCTATCGCTATCTTCATCCTCCGATCGCACGACCGCTCTCGCCGCAACCGGCTTCTTCACGCTAAACTTCAACGTAGGCTTCGTTCCCGGGGGATAGCGCTTCGGGTCGACGTTCTTTAACACCACGCCCTTCACCGCCGGCGCCCGAAATCTGCTCGCCACGGGATTCGTAGAAAAATCCTCCGCGTAGTGCGCCCCCCCTCCGCCGAATCCCGCGCCCTCGTCCTCATCGCTCGCGCTTCCAAGCGACGACTCGCTCGCCGCGTCCGCATCGCTCTCTTCCGCCATCTCGCTCTCGCTCGCGTCTTCGCTCAAATCCTCGTCGTCGTCCGCCAGGAAGGAATCGTCGTCGCCGCCGCCCGCCTCCCGCGCTCTCTTCCTCGACTGCGTCTTCGCCTTCGTCTCCCCCTTCCGCATCCAGGGCGGCGACGACTGCGACGGCGCGTCTAACGATCCGACCGCGCGCGTCTCCGCGCCTTCGTCGCCGCCGACGCGCGCTAAAACACCGTTCGAGTGTCGAAACTCGTCGAAGACGGCGTCGTCATCTTGCGCCGGTCGCGCGCGGTTTTCGTCGTCGCTCGCGGGATCGGCGTCGCGCGCGCGCGAGGGATCGATCGGGGCGAGCGCGGCGGCGTCCATCGCGCGCGCGAGCGGTCGGACGCGCGCGCGCGGCGAGGTCTGACGCCGACGTGGGGTGGGCGCGGCCGGGGCTGGGCTGGTTTGAATCTCGGCGCGAAGACGAGGGCGACGACGACGCGGCGAAGAGGACGCGGCGATGCGGTGAATAAAATACAACGGCCCGAATGCGGGCGGTCAATCGTCGTCGGAGTCATCGGTGTCGGAGACGAAGTGAATCGCGGCGGGAGAGCGGTCGGCGAGCGCGGCGGTGGGCTGCGCGGAGCAGCCGCGGCCGTCGACGCCGACGAGGGCGCGGGTGCCGTCGTAGGTGCGTTCGAGCGACTTTCCGAGCTCGTAGACGAGCTCAGACGTGCGACTGGCGGTGAACGAGATGTAGTCGAACACGCCGAACGGCTTCGGGGACTTGCGATGGGGATTGGCTTCGCCGAGCGCGGCGTGATGGACCTCGAGAACGTCGAGCGTGCGCTCGCGGAGCGACGACGCGACGCGAATGAGACCGCCGGCGTAGGACGCCAAGGCGGCCAAAGCCACGTTGTCGTTCCTCGCGAGTTTCATCTGTTGGAGTGAAGTGAACTCGGCGTTGGGGTATCTCGCATAGAGCACTCTGCGGTACGCGCTCGAGTTTCGAAGTCGTCGAGCGAGCGTCTTCGCGCGAGAACCGTGTCCCCAAGTCTTCAGAGTTTCCAACGAGTCGATCGTTTGTTGCTCCTTCAACTTCGCACTCCACACCGCTTCCGCTTTTTCTAGCGCGTCTAATTGCGCTACGACGTCGATGTCGCTCATCACCGCGTGTTCTTCCGTCAAATCGCTCCCCCAGAAGGACTCGCGATCCGCCAACGCCTCGGGATCGAACCCGTAACTCACGCTCAGTTCGTTGTACAAACGCACCCCTATCGTCTCTTTCGCGTTCGCCTGCAACGATTCTTGCCACGCCGCCGGCACCGGCATCGCTTCTATGCTCAATAACGATATCCTCGTCGCCCCTTCGATGACGCCTCGAATCCACTGCGACGCGCCGATGACCTTCTTATACTCCTCCTTGGACAACCCATTGGGAGATTTCAGCGTCGGTTTCGGCGCTTTAACCTCCAACACCACCCCGTTCCACTCCCTCGCCACTTCATACGCGCTCGCGTACGTGAACGCGCCGTCATCGTCCGAAAACGACGCCGCCGCGTTCGCCAACTGCTTATCCAACGCCCGCAGGCATTCCCAGTGCTCGCGCAGCGTCTCTCCGCTCCGTCCGCGCTCTCCGGACGACGGCGACGGCATGGACTCCCTCTCACTCCCGGGCATCGCCACCGACCCAACGCTCGGCGCCGCTTCGCACGCCCGCGCGTACGCGTCGTCCAACGTCTTCGCCGCGCTCGCGCGCGCCTCGCTCGCCGCCGCCCGCAGCAGCGGCACCCGTCCCCATCCTCGCGCGCACGCCTCCGCGACCGTCTCCGACGTCTCGCGCGCGTCGCGCGCGTCGCGCTCTCGCCGCGCGTCGCTCGTCGGCGTTCGAGGCGTCGCGCGTTCGCGTCGCGTCGTCGATCCGTCGTCGGCCGCGCCGGCGGCAATCGGCGTCGTCATCGCGCGCGCGTCTCGCGTCGCCGGCGCCGCGTCGCACGCGACCGCGCGCGCGCGATCCGGACCGTCGTCGCGCTCGCGCGCGCGTCGCGTCGCGTCGCGTCGCGCGCCGCGGACGCGCGCGCGCGCGAGCGAGCGACGCCAAGTAACGACGTAACGACCGCACATGACGACGCGCGAACCGACGACGTGGCGCGACGTCGACGCGCGCGACGTCGGCGCGCGCGCGCGCGCGCTCGCCGATCGTCGACGTCGACGCGATGCGACGCGCGGCGCGTCGTCGAGCGCGCCGGACGCGCGACGCGCGAGCGATTCGTCGCGCGTGGAGGACGCGCTGGGATTCGAAGGCGTCGACGCCGTCGCGCTCGTCGAGCGCGCGCGCGCGACGGCGGGCGAAGACGTCGACGCGTGGGATGAGAAACGCGCGCGCCGCGCGACGCTGGCGAGGATGACGACGACGGAGGAGGGGTTCGACGCGAGGGCGTATCTCGTCGCGGCGCACGGCGAGCGAACGCGCGAAGAGCTGGCGAGAGGGGCGACGAGGCTGGAGGCGGAGATCGACGCGGTGCGGGCGTCGACGCGAATGTCGGCGGCGGAGGAGTTGCCGACGGTGCTGGCGTGCTTGGACGCGATGGAGGACGCGAGAGGGGTGCTGCGAAGAGGGCGAGAGGAGGCGGGCGAATTCGGCGCGACGGCGGAGTTGGAGGCGCGACTGTCGCGAGCGTGGAAGAGCGCGAGGGAGAGCTTGAGGGAGGTCTTTGCGATCGAGGAGAGACGGGAGAAGATTGCGCGCGCGCTCGAGGCGATGGAGCGGCACGAGGACGTGTTCGGGATTCCGGGAGCGGTGCGAGAAGCGCTGTCGCGAGGAGAGTACGCGCGCGCGGCGGAGACGTATCGTCGCGCGCGCGCGGCTTTCAGCGGCAAACGCTCGCGCGTCTTAGATGCGGTCTTGGATGAAGTCGAAGAAAACGTGAAATCCGCGGAGGAGCGCATGTACGAACGCTTGTACGTGGGAGACCTCGACGACGCTCACGCGGAAAGAATCGTCACGGCGCTGCAGACGTTGAAACTTTGCAGGCCCGCGTTGACGTCGAGTCAGGGTGAAGTCACGGCTGCCGGTAATGCCGTGCATATTTATTTAGATAGATTAGTGGAGTACGCGTGCGAGGAACTGACGAACACGGCCTCGAGCGATGACTTTGACGTCGAGACGCTCAGTCGAGGATATCGCGCGCTTTTCGTTCGCGTCTGGCGCTTCGTGACTCTCATGGACACGTGTGCGTCGTCATACGCGCGTGATGCGTCGACTAAGATCCAATCGGTATACGTTGGTTTCATGAAATCCAGGTTTGACAACAGTCTCAACAAGCGGACAATTGAAACTGACGCCGAGCAAGCGAATCGTCGCTTTGACGTCTTAATTGACAAGTGCGCGAAAATGTCTTGCATCGGCTTTTCGTTATCGTATTCATACGATATTCTTGGCACGCGATTAAGCTTACAACCGGACTTGCTCGAGGCACTGCAGCAACAATACACGCGTTTTAGCGTCAGTTTGCGCGTGCACTTGGAACAAGCGCTCAAGTTGGCGGCGCAACCGCTCGCGCAAGACCAACGCCTCGAGACGACCACACAGTCGTTCTTCCGTGATGCACGCGTCGTATTTCAAATCACCGCGGAATACTGGCTCGATGAGCGGTTCACGCCTTGGATGATCAACGCCGGTTCACGAGACGTGGGAAGTTTGATTGACACCTTTTACGACGCTGCTCGCTCGCTCGTGGCGCTGGCACGCGAACTTCGGCGTGGTCCGTTGGCGTCGTTGGCCGCTCTGAAACAGATCGAAAATTGGTGCGCGGTATTTTTCGATGAGTTCAATTTTACTGGGACCGGAATAGGTAACGAGGCGAATCGCGTGGCGTTCAGAGACGACATCTCACGAACCACGCAAATGTTTCTGGACGAATTTGTCGGTGGCGAAATGAGCGCAATTATCGTCGCAGTGCGCCGTTGGTTCGCAGCACCGGTGGAGAAAACGTTAGAATCACGCCCGGAATGCGTCGATGTCTTGCATCGGGTGCGTTCAACGTACGAGTCTGCGACGTCCACGGTGCCCGAACTCGCCACGGCCATCTCGCAAGACATCGCGGCGCGACTCGTCGACGCGTTACGCTCCGAGTTCACCTCGAATCTCAGTCAGCTTAGACCGACGGCGAGTACACTTCGCGTAGAGTTCGAGCTTTTGAAGCTCGCGCTGGACGCGCGCTCGACGAAACAGGCGCGAGACGGCGCGTCTCGTCTCGTCGATTTGGCGGCGCGCGTCGCCCCCGACGACGACGCCATCGCGCGCGCGCGGGCAATCGCCAACGACGCTCAAAAACACAAACACCTCCTTGTCGCGCTCGGGAGATTAGCCTAGCTTTTAGTAGTAAGTAGCTCACAATCGCCGCGTCCCGCTCGACGTCCCGCTCCACCGTCGCCGCACAGCGCGGCCGCGCGAGGCGGCATGCCTGCCCCCCTCCCCGCCCCTCGCCTCGCCCTCGTCGTCCTCACTTTCGCCGCCGCGTTCGCGTGTTACATCGACCGCGTCGGCTTCCCGATCGTGTACACCGCCATCGCGCGCGACGCTTGGATTCCGAAGACGATTCAAGGCTCGGTGCACTCGGCATTTTACAATGGATACACCGCCACGCAAGTCCCAGGAGGCGCGCTGGCGACGCGAATCGGCGGACAAAAGGTCATCGTGTGGGCGTTCGCGCTGTGGGGACTGATGAGCGCGCTCACGCCGAGCGATGGAAGCCGAACGAGGGCGATTTGGTGGTGCCGCGTCGGCGTCGGCGGCGCGATGGGGACGGTGTTCCCGTCGATGCACTCGATGCTGGCGCAAGCGATCCCGACGCAGGAAAGAAATCGAGCGGTGAGTTTTATGACGAGTGGGATGTATTTTGGCAGCGCGTTCGCGATGGTGGCGGTGCCGGTGGCGATGCGATTGGGCGGCGCGGCGTTCGCGACGACGGCGACGGGGTGTTGCGCGTTCGCGTGGTTGCTCGCGTGGAACGCGGTGAACGAGAAGATGTCGATCTTGCGGCCGTTTGAGGACACGACGGTGTTACCCGGGGCGATGGGGGCTAGGAAACCGCGCGGTACGCCGTGGGGGGGGTTGTTGACGTCGCCCGCGGTGCTGGTAATCATGTTGAACAACTTTACGTTTCATTACGCATTCTTCATTTTGATGTCGTGGATGCCGACGTTTTACGAGCAAAAGTTAGGACTCGACGCCGGGTCGTATACGTGGCTGAAGATGATACCGTACTTGGTCATGGGGACGTGTTCGAACGTCGGCGGGATCGTGGCGGACAAGATGATGTCGTCCAAGGCGTATTCGCCGACGTACGTGCGTAAATTATTGAACACTATCGGATTCGTCCTCGCGGCGTTGGCGCTATGGTCGTTGCCGCTGTGTACGAGCGTCGGCTCCGCCGCGTTCGTGAGCTCTATCGCTTTAGGCGCGCTCGCCGTCGCGCGCGGCGGTTACGCGGTGAACCACATGGACGTCGCCCCTCGACTGGCCGGCGTGCTCATGGGTATGAGCAACGGTTGCGGCGCTATGGCGGGCATGATCGGTCCTTGGTTCACGGGTTTAGTTTTAGACACCGCTCGCGATCCTTGGGTCGCCGCGTTCAACATGCCCGGATATTTGTGCGTCGGCGGCGCTGCGGCGTACTTGAGATACGCCACGGCGGAGCAACTCTTCGATTAGCATCACGCTTTGTAGTCAAACAATGCACGCGCGTTAGGAACCAAACGCCGTCGAACGTTTCAGACGCGCCCGTCGCGCGTCTCAGTGAAAGGAATAGTGCTTCTTTATCGCCTTCGTGACGTTCCACGTGCAAGACATGCCCGCGGGAAAAGTCGCGAGCGTTCCCGGCGTCAAGCGCACGGGCGCCGATCCATCGTCCGGGGTCACGACGCACTCGCCCTCGATGACGTAGCAAGTCTCGCTCGAGCCGTACGTCCACGGGAACTCGCTCGCCTCGCACCCCCAGGTGGGCCAAGTCTTAGCCTTCGCGACGTCTTCGGCGCTCGGGGAGGCGTCGACGCGCGCTTCGGCGAGCGCGAACACGCGCGCGCATCGTCGATGATGCGCCCGATGGCGTCGAGGGGCGAAAACGGCGGTGCGCGCGGTCGAGGTGGTGACGCACGTCATCGCGAAGAAGAGGGACGAGCGCCGGCGAGTGCAGTTCGCGAAGTTTGTTACAACATTAAAGGTAAGGAGGGATTAAGGTACAGGAACGCTGCGTAAAAGAATGCGTTGCGCGCGCAAGAATTGTAGCTCGACGCGGAATCGTCGAAGCGCGATGCGTACGGCGTGCGAAGCAGCGCCTCGGCGCGGCTCGAGCTCACGCCGACTTCTGCTTCTTGACTCGGCCGTAAAGAATGACGCCGAAAATCGCCAGGGCGGTGCCTATGATGTTCGTCGTGCTCACTGGATTACGGAAAATGATCACAGACGCGGCGATCACGGCGACGCGCTTGAGGGAGTTGCCGACGCTGTGCGTCACGGGATTCACTCTCGAAAGCACCATGAAGCTCAGCTGCTGGTACAGTTGGAAGCAGAGCGCCGCCATGAAGAGATTTTTACCAGCCACCGCGAGCGGCATGCCGCCGGCGACGATACTAGCGACGTTCATCTTCGAGCTCTCAAACGCGAGCGCCAAGGGAAGCGCGAACACGGTCGACGCGATGGTGAGCACGCCCAGCAAGTTGACGTAATCGAGCTTCTTCATGTCGTCTCCAGTCATGACGAATTTGCTCAACACGTTGCGCGATTGAAACGTCAAGTTCGAGCCCATGGCGGATAAGAACCCAGCCATGTTGAACGACACCTCAGTCGCGCTGGCGATCATGACCCCGGCGATGATGGGCACCAAAGACGCGCACATCGCCAGCGACGGGATATTCCCGAGAAAAATGGCGCTCAAGCCGACGCTGAACACCGGCTCCAACGCCTTGACGGTGTGCGTGAAGCTCACCGCCACCTTCCCCAGCGACACATTCGTCAGCGCGTTCCCGAGCATGTGCACCATCCCCAGCGTCGCGATCGGTTTCAGCATCGACGTCTTCACGTCGGGCCTCGCCTTGGCCCCCAGCCCCCAAGACGCGGCGACCAGCGCGCTCCCTATCGCCAGCTCCAAGAAGGTCGCCGTCAGCGGCATCGGCACCGCCTTCAGCAGCGCTTTTTGGTACACGTTAAACGCGATAGAGAAGTAGTACCATCCCGCGAACAACGCCCCGAGCTCGACCGTCGGCCGCCACTTCGCCGCCGTCGTCTCGAGCGTCGCGCGCCAGCCCGCGCGCGCGTCGACGACCGCGGCGTCGTCCATCGAGCCGCCGACCGCGCGCGGCGTTCGCGCGCGCGCGCGCGGCGCATCGTCGCGCGCGTCCTCGCGCGTCGCGCGCGGCGTCGAGGCTCTCGCGCGAGAGACGCGCGCGCGTCGAAGCGTCGTCGGTCGCGCGCGCGTCGTAACCGCCGGGCGCGGCGCTTTCGCGGCGTCGCGCGGCGCGCGCGCGGCGCGGAGGGGCGCGAGGACGCGGTGGGAGACGATAGTGACGTGCATCGCGCGCGTGGCCCGAGCGCGGCGCGCGCGGCGATGAGTGCGGCGTCGACGGGCGATCGCGGCGCGCGCGCGACGAGGGTGCCTCAAACGCCGGGACGCCGGGGCGCGGGGACCGAGCGTCGTTTGAACAAACGTGCGTTAAACTTCTATCAGTGTTCTCTACTTGAACAGGAGACGCGCGGACGATGTCGGCGAAACGAGCGTTTCGCGTCGATGGCGTCGACGTCTCGTGTGCGCTAGTCCGTGTACTATGTTGCGCTACGGGGGCCCGCGCGTGCTTGCTAAGCGACGCGCGCCCGTGACTACTCGCTAGATCTATTGGCTAGATCTTTAAGATGGCGCGACGCGCGCGCGCGAGATCGAATACATCGTCGCTCTCGCGTCGTCGGACGGTGCCGACGAGGACGAAGAGGGACGATAGACGAACGCGTGCGCGCGGCGACGCGCCCAACGTTTTCCGAGGCGCCCTTCCGAGGGATTACTTCGGAAAGTCGAGCTCCATGGGTCGCTCCCACTGGCTCACACCTGTTCTGCTGTTGTAATAGTACACGTACCCTTCGGGTGCGGTGTGCTCGGTCCAACCGTGGCTGGACGCATCGGCGGTGCCGCCCGGAGGCTTGGAACCGTCGCCGGCGTACCCGTATCCGGGCTTTTGTCCGCCCGCGGCGTCGCCGCCGAGGGTCCCCCAAGGGTTCGCCCCGTCGTACGCGCCCGGCGCACCGCCGGCTTGCGGTGCGCCGTATTGCTGTCCGCTGTACCCATACCCGGGTCCCGCGGCACCGCCCGGTCCCCCGCGAGGCTGGCCGTATCCGTACCCTTGCGAGCTCCTCGGCGGTCCGCGCTGCGGCGGCGGCGCCTGTCCTCGCGGCACCGCGCTCTTCACCTCCACGCGCTTACCGAGCATGTCGTGGTATCGGTTTTGAAGCACTTGCTTCGCGGAATCATCCCGTTGAAACGTGATGAACCCGAATCCTCGGCTTTGATGGTTGTGCGGGTCGCGCATCACCAGCACCTGTTTTCCGAGGGGAAAAATCGTCAGTCGATCGCGCAATCTTCGCCCGCGCGCGAACTGTTTCCGCACTGTTTGCGCATACGCCCACACGCGATCGCGAAAACCCTAGCGCCCCCCCGACGCGTCGTCGATCGCGCGCCGCGCTCGCCTCTCGCGTCGCGCACCTCCATCACCGGCCCGAACTGCGAGAAAAAGTTTCTCACCACGCCTGCGTCCGTTCGCGTCGTCGTCTCGTCAGTCCCCGCGCGCTCGATCACCGCGTCGAATCGCGCATCGCGAATCGTCCCGTCGCGCGCGATCGACCGATCGCGCGATCGATCGCGCGTCGCGTCGCGTCCGTCGTCGTCGCGCGCGCGCGCGTCCCGCGCGATCGCGTCGCACCTTCATCGACGGTTCGATCGAGTCCACCGACGAAGATCTTGGAGCCCGCGCTGGCGTCGCCCGCGGCGGAGTCGCCCATGTCGCGCGCGCGTGTGCGGGCGCGCGCGCGCGCGGGGCGTCGCGCGCGCCCTCGCTGGCGTTGAGTCGCGAACCGTCGATGGGATCGGCGTCGCGCGCGATGAGTCACGAACGGTCGATGGGATCGGTCGCGCGGTCGCGGTCGCGCGCGACGCGAGAGCGCGACGCGCGGGCCGACGCGCGGCGACGGCGCGGCGACGCGCGCGCGGGGCGACGCGCGGCGACGCGAGGCGCGAGACGCGGTCGGATTCGTCGACGACGCGAGAGACCGCGAGCGATTCGATTCGAAACGAAACGAAACGAAACGAAACGAAACGATTCGAGCGCGCGACGCGACGCGCGCGATGGCGACGCGAGGGATGGCGGCGGCGTCGACGACGCGGGTCCTACCGGACGGGCGGCGCGCGCGAGGACGCCGGACGAGGCGGCGCGGACGCGCGGCGCGCGCGGCGGCGGAGGTGGTGGACGTCGACGAGCGAGGCTTGGCGCGGGCGCTGGAGCGACAAGGGCTGCGCTTGGGCGAACGCGTCGATCAGGGGTCGTTTGCGGTGGTTTATAAGGCGACGAGCGCGGGGATGCGTGGGGGGGATGAGACGTCTTGGCAGGGGGCGGAGGGGACGCTGCACGCGGTGAAGATTTTGAGCGCGACGGCGTCGACGGTGAGTTCTCGGCGCGATTTTAAGCGAGAGGCGACTCTGCTGACGCGAGTGAATCACCCGGGGATCGTCAAGGTGCAACACTACGACGAGACGCCTCAACCGTACATGGTGACAGAGTTTTGCACGAGTGGGAATTTGTGGAACGCGCTTCGCGCCGAGGAAATCAAGGCGACGCGGTTCGCCGGCGCGAGCGGTTCGCCGGCGCCCGTGCCCGAAGAAATGCCTTTGCTCGACTTTCCCACGCTCATGAAAGATGTGGCGGATGCGCTGACGTATTTACACACCGCCGGGTTCGCCCACCGCGACATCAAGACGGCAAACATTTTGCTCACCTGGTCGTCGGAGCTGAACCGCTTGCAAGCCAAGCTGTGCGATTTCGGGAGCGCGGCGCCCGTGTCTAAAATGCCTCGTCGCCCGAAGCGCGGGGCCGTGGAGAAGGCGTTAGGTTTAGGTAAAGGTTGGCAACCGGTCGGTACGATGCTTTGGATGGCGCCCGAGATGCTTCGGCCTCCCATCGTCGGCGAAGAGTTGGAGGGATTCGGCGGCGACAAATCAGACATCTACGCGCTCGGCGTCGTCTTGTGGGAATGCTTGGAGTGGCGCGTACCTTGGATGGGCGACGGCACGCCCACGCGCGCGAGAGTTATAGAGGAAGTCGTCGACAACGGTTCGCGACTACGTGCGGGCGATAGGTCGAGCCAGGCTGTGACGTCTCTTTTGGACGGCATGTTCAAGACGGTGCCCGCGCAGCGACCGTCTGCGTCGCAAGTCTCCAACTCGCTCTCCGCGATACAAAAGCGTTGGGACGGAGCCGGTATGTTCGACTACGTGAGTCAAATGGCGATCACGCGAGCTACCGAGGTAGCGAGCTTGCTTGAAAGCACGTCGATCGATAAAGACACGCAAAGCGTCATTGAAAAGGAAGCGCGCGCCGTCGCTGGTGGCGGGGGTGAAGACGAGGATGCGGTCGAGGAATCCGCGACGGAGTCTGGGCAAACGATCGAAGCATCAGATTTGTCCGAAGCTGTGCAGTCGTTCAGGCCGACCGCGAGCGCTGAAGAGCGAGGTGAAGACGAACTCGACGGGACGACGGCGAAACAACTCACACGCACCGAGGAGACGAGAATTAGACTCACAGACATCGATCCGGAGACGTGGTTAGGCGAGCCGGGCACGCTCGATTCTGACTTACTGTGCGAAAATTTGCTCAACATGATTTTCCCGCACATCCTTGACGCACAATTCACTCCTGAAATGGCGGACGAGATGGCGAAGGGAATCGAAGAGTTACAATCGCTCACTCAAAAATTCAACGAGTTGAAGCGCAGATCACGCACGGATCCTTTCGCCGCGCTAGCCACAGATTCGAAAGGCCGTGAAGTCAAGAGAATGACGAGCAAAATAGAAAGAATCGAAGTTGAAGCGCAAGTTGCGGCGTGGGATAAGACGCGCACAGTCTTGCGCGAGCAACAAAAGAGAGCAGACGAAGAGTATAGTTCGTGGAGGCGGGCGCTTCGCAAACTCGGGTGAGCGACACCGCGGCTTAGTGCACTTTGGCTTTGAAGTAGCGACGTGCCGTATTTCCTATTAATAGTAGATGGTGAATATAGCAGCGCTGGCGCTCGTCTTTTAAATTTTTTTTTATTTCGCCGATGGTGTATAAGGCGACGAGCGCGCGACGCGACGCGCGCGATGGCGACGCGAGGGTATAAGGCGTCGCTACTTCAGCGAGGTGTGCCCCAACGTGTGGCAGCTTGTTTTGTTCCCGTCTGTGTCGAAGACTAAGGGTAAATACTCCTCGTTTTCGCACGGGAATCTACTGTTTTTGAAGTGCTCGACCATCGCGTCTTTCCCCTGCACGCGCGCATACGTGACTTCGCAAACTTTTCGCGAATTGAACTCCTCCCATTTTTGCTTATGGAATTCCTTGTAAAACGCCGCTGTTTGCTTTGCACACTTGAAGTTGACAAAAGCGTAGCCCAAATTGCACTTGTTCTTGAAGTCGATTGGAAGGTAAAAGAAGTCATATTGTCCCGCGTACGAGCGATTGAGTAGGTCCAACATCATCGCTTGATTGTACTTGTTAGGGATGTTACGAATCATGAGCGTCGTCCGGCCGTGTACCTCGGGATGTTCAGACGTGCCCTCATCGTTCGCTTCTTCCATACTAAAGATGAATTCCTCCGGATTCGATCTCGCCCCTCCATCTATTGCACTATTACCGCTCGACCTTGATCGAGCCATGCTTTCGCTGGTACGCGGCGAACGCATGTATTCCCCGCTCGTCCGCGGCGAGCGACGACTGGCGCCATAGCCCCCGACACCTTGCATCATTGCGTAGCCGTACTGCTGTTGCTCCGTAGGCCACCCTTGGTAGCCAAATCCTTGCATCGCGCCCATCGGCATCCCCGGTCCCATCGAATTTGCGTACGGCCAGTACATATTCGACATCATTTGTGCGCCCATGTACTGCGAGAGCGTCGGCGGCGACTGCGGGGAGAAGGACTGCGTCTGCATTTGTTGCGGATGTCCACACTGAAAGTCGACGTGAAGTGGTGCGCCTCGGAAACCGACTCGCTGGAGCTCCATAACCGCTGTCTCGGCGTGTCGAACGTCGAAATACTCCACAAATCGATGATTCTCATGTCCCTTTGGCACCGTCAACCGCTTCAAGTCGCCAAACGTTTCAAGAGTGCTTCGAAGCTCGGCTTCGCGCTCAACGTCATCACCCGAACCGACATCGTACGCTAAGAAACGCCCTTGGTTTTCCATGCCCGGGATCCATTCGCACGTCGCCGAGTACGCCACCATGTGAAACACGTGCGTGGACATTTGCAACGTACGCTTGGCGCTCTCTGCGCATCGCACGTCGTAATATGCGATAAACACTGCGTTCAACGAGCGTCGCATCTCGGTCGACAGCGCGCGAATTTCTCCGAACGGCGACAAAATTTGCCACAGCACTTGATCACTCATCGTGGGATCGGCCAACACGAGATAGAGCGTGCGAGACGGGTCGTCATTCGTCCAGACCGCCGGCATCGTCATCGACGTCTCCCGCTGGATCGGCATCGACGCCGCCGATTGTTGCTGCATGCTCATCAAGTATTGTTGTTGTTGCTGTGCCGTTGACTCCATCAAGCTCGTCGGCAACGGTGGTGGCGCCATCATCGGCGGCGGCGGCATCGGAGGCACGGGCGGCGCACCTCCTCGCCACGCGCCCGCGCGCGCGTCCGCATTCGCCGCTTTCTCGCTCGCATCCGCGACCCTCTGCTTACCGTACGCAACACTTTCACTTTCACATCCATCGTCCCCGACGCTCGACGACGACATCCGTTTCGCCAGCTCTCCCTCCTTCGCCGTCGACGCGTCCGGTCTCGCCTCGCGCGCCTCGCGCGCCCCTCCCGCGCCGCGCGCCTCGCTCACCGCGTCCAACACCTCCATCGTCGACGTCCCCGACACCCGCACCGCGCGTTCAAGACTTTCCCCGAGTCCATCCATCCCCTGCGAATCGCTCCCACGCGATCGCATCGCGCCTTCAGCCCCAACATCCGCCGTCGAGCGCCCGTCGGCCCCGCGTCGCGCATCCGCGTCGTCGTCAGCGATTCCCGCCTTCCCGTCGCGCGCGAACGCACTTTCCCCGCCCGCACCGCGCCGATCGCTCGCACAATATTCATTCTCACCCCCGTTCGCATCTTCGCGCGTCCGCGGCATGTCTCAACGCCGCGCGCGCGCGCGATTCACCTCGACGGCGCGTCTCGATTGCGCGATGTCGCGCGATCGCGTGCGCGTTCCCGCGCGCGCGCGCTCGCCTCGCCCCCCGCGTGCGCGTCGATCGCGCGCGCGTTCGATCGCGACTTTGCGCCCGCGTTCGTTCGTTCGTTCGCTCGCGCGCGCGTTCGTTCGCTCGCTCGCGCGCGCGCGTTCGCGTGCGCGTCGCGCGATGCCGTGCCGACGTGGCGCCGAAATATCTGCGCGACTTTTTGTGCGCGCGCGGTCGGTCGTCGTGTGCGCAAACAGTCTGGCGCGTCGAGACTTTTTAAAACTTTTTGCGATCGCGCGCGACGCGCGATCGAGCGGTCGATCGGTCGATCGATCGCGATCGCGCGCGCGACCGCGCGCGCGTCGATCGCGCGCGCGCGTCCAACCTCGCGCGGTGGGTCGACCGACGCGCGCGCGTCGATCGCGACCGCGACGACGACGGCGCGCGATCTCGCGCGCGGGCGCACACGACGACGACGACGACGACGACGCGCGCGAACGAGCGAGCGAGCGACGCGCGAAGACGAAGGCGACGATGGCGAAGATCGAGGAGATGACGGACGCGGACGCGGCGCGCGAGGCGAAGACGCCGAACGCGAAGGCGACGGAGGGGACGAAGACGGCGACGACGACGACGACGACGACGACGACGACGGCGACGGGGGGGAAGCGGGACTCGACGACGGCGCCGAAGCCGACGCCGCCGACGATCTCGCCGAAGATGTTCATCTCGCCGATTTTGTTGATGGGGGGGAAGCGCATGGGGATCGATTATAAGGATCCGGCGCACGTGGCGAAGATTCGAATGTGCTTCGTGGTGGCGATGACGATGTTGGCGCTGTGCTTTGCGCATTTGTGGGTGACCATGAAGAAGAGGAAGAAGAAACTGGAGGAAGATACGTGCGAGGTGAAGGTTAAGGATGTGCAGAGTGGGGAGACGAAGACGGAGAAGGTGACGCTGTACGAACACGACGTGCGAGAGTTTCGCAAGGTGTTGATGAGCAACATCATGGGCGGTTGCATGGTGAGCATGTTGCACTTTGCGTTCAAGGTCGTGCCGCCGTTGTTGTTGCAGTCGATCATGATGCCGTTGAACTTGTGGGATGGAAATCTGTGGCAGGTGCACGTGCTCTCTCGCGGGGAAAAAGACAACGCCAAGTTGAGACGTCCGTGGGAAGAACCCGAGCAAAAGAGTCCGTTCGCGGCGTTCGCCGAGGCGATGTCGCCGGAAACAAAGGCGAATCCGAAAGCGATCGATGCATCGCAAAAGAAAGCGAAAGATGCGAAGAAGAATCCGAAGCACAAGAGATAACAAGCACGAAATGGTTGACGAGTTGATGATGTAACTAGTGTGTGGAGCTGTGTGTAGTGTCAAATTTACATGTTACGTCGCACGTTTCCTCGTCTAAAGTCGTTCTCCTCGTCTTCGCCCTCGACATTTTCTTCTTCGTCTCCTCTATTTCGTTTAGCGCTCAGCCCGTCGCGCCACTCAGACCCGAGTTCTTCGTCCAAACGTCGCGCCAGACGCGCTTCGATTTCCCGAATGCTAGCGTCCGCGTCGTCCGCGAATCCGGCATTCGTAGCCGGTAGCGTGATGAACGGCGCGAGCGAAAGCATGGATGCTTCCACTAAGCACACTGCGACCGTGGCGTCGAGCCGCGTCGCGACGTCACGGTACATGAGTCGCGCGTGCGCCTGCGTCAACCGAATGAGCGATTCGAGCATGCGAATCGTCGTTCGAGCGACGCTGCGACCTTCCAGGCGCCTTTGCGCCTGGTAGTACGCGGTGAGCAGACGTTCGGCATCGCTTGTGAGTTGTGGCTGAAACACATTCTTCACGTGCGCGATGTAGCGCCGAAGACGGTCGAACGGCCACGCCGCCACGCTCGCGTCTTGCAAACGCTTCGTTCGCTTCGCCGGGATCTCGCCGGCGACGTCGTCCGCCACCTCCTCTGCAGCCTGTGGAACAGCACCCCACTTTTCGAGCGCGCGTCCCCATCGCACGCCATCGGAGAGTTGAGAGCTCCCTGGCTGCGTCGCGACGGAGGACGACAACGACGAACGACCGCGCCCATCGGAACTTTGCGTACCCGACGGTAAATCGTCCTCAATCGCGCCCAATCGAGCGTGCGTTTCCAAAATGTGCGCGCTCACCGCACGATCCCATGACGGTTTACGATCGTCTCGTAACACGATCAAGCAATCGAATCTGCTCAATAATGGTGGCGCTAATCCTGTGTTCACTGCGAGACTCGATCCCATATCGAATTGCCCACCTTTCGGGTTCGTCGCTCCGATTACCGTGGTGCGCGTGCGAAGCGTCGTCACCATGCCCGCCTTGGCGACGCTCAGCGTCTGTTGCTCCATCGCTTCGTGTATCGTCGCCCGCTCGGCTTCGCGAATAGAGTCGAACTCGTCTATGCAGCACACTCCACCATCTGCCAGGACCAACGCGCCGGCTTCCAGCGCCCATTCTCCCGACTCTTTCGTAGCGGCGACGGTGAGACCGGCAGCGCTCGAGCCCATACCCGTGGTCATAATCGCTCGCGGCGCGACGGCGGCGGCATATTTCAAAAGCTGCGATTTGCCCATGCCAGGGTCACCGACGAGAAGAATGTGCGACTCGCCGCGCACGCGTCCACCACTCGAATCTCGCCTGGGAACTCCACCTATGAGCGCCAGCATCAGCGCAAGCTTTGGCGTCGCCATGCCAAAGAGCTGCGGACACATGGCGCGCAAAATCATATCTCGCGCATAAAATGGTTTTGATTCGTGTTCGCGCCAAAACGCAGCAAACGCAGCACTTTCTACATCGTCCACGATTCGTTCAACTGTTTGCTGCTTTTGTTTGACGTGCAGACTAACGCAGTGCCCGACGAGCTCGACTTCGCATCGCTGCTCGCGAGCGCATTTGTACCAGCGGCGTCGCACGACAACTGCCATCTTCACGTCATCACCCGCCTGAACTTTGTCAACTAAATCATCTTCTAAAACAATGAGCAACGCGCGCGGCGCCGCGCGCGCGCTCCCGCCCGCTGGACCACCGACGGGCTCTTGAATCCGAATCTCTTGATAATCGCGAACCATTCGGCGCGCCGCCGGCACCGATCGAAACGATTTCCCCTTGCACGGCTTCGTTCGCGGACACGCGGGTGGGGGTTCACCACCACTTCCCTCCTCCACGTTCACCGGAATCAAAAACTGATGTCCGCACTTGACGCATTCAAACACCTGTTCCGCCTCCAGCGACTTCGCCGATCCCACGCGCACCGCCACGCCCTCCACGCACCACATTCGATTCACGTGCCTCGTCCGTATGCTCCCGATCCCCGGCGCGAGCTCTGGGTACGTCTCACACAGCCTATCCGCGTCCACGCGCGCGCGCACGATCTCCTTCACCGACATCTTCTTCGCCAGCGTCGCCGCCTCGCCGTCGCCCGCCTCCGCCGCGGCGCGCGTCGCCCGCATCACCTCTCCCTGCGCGCTCCGCAGCGCTTCGTCCAGCGCCGGCATGAGCGCCAGCGGTCGATGTAACATCGCGTTCGCGAGCATCGGCACCGCGGCGAAGAGCTTCAGCGCGTCGACGCGCACGGCGTACGGCGCGCGAAGGTCGGGCGCGGTGAGCGCATCGACGAGGGCGTCGCGATGGTTTTCGACGACGTAGCGCTCGAACTGCTGCGTGATCGTGAGCGATGTGGACGCCATGGCGACGAAGCGACGCGCGATCGTCGTGCGTCGCGGCGCGCGGGCCGCGACGGCGTGTGGCGCGGCGCGAGCGGTCTGATTCGAGCGATGGCGCCGGTGACGGCGGGACGCGCTTTGGCTGTCGACGCGCGTTTGAATCGGCGGCGTGAACTCGCGGTGGAGTGAAAGAAAAAATGTCAATGAAAATTAAAACAATCTTTACTGTTAATGTCTAGTATGGTACGTATGGTACTGCGGTCGTCGCCGCTCAGGCGAAACCGAATCCGCTGCTGCCGGTGCGCACGGCGTGGAGCAAACGAGCGGCGGTTTGCTCGGCGCTCGCGTACTTGGGAAGCTTGAGCGTTAAGAAACACGTTTGCGCCATGGGAAGGTGATCAGTGGATAATTTCTCGTCGAAACGCACCTTGAAGTTCAAACCTTCGAATCCGCTGTGCGGTAGATGGGTGTACGCGGCCCAGAAATGGAGAAGTAGCGCCTGGTCGGCGGACGAAAATTGCGTGATGGCTTCCCAAAACCACTCGACTCGACGCTCTTCTTCAGGCGTCGTCACCTTGGGTTCGTAAATCGTCGCTTTCTTCCAAGCTTCGACGGAAATTTTCGGGAGCCCGCACACTAAACGCTCGAGGTCGACGGGCGAGAGCGATGAGAGCAGCTCGGCCGGAATGACGTCGCACAGCCCTTTGCGAGCGGCTTGCGCCACGACTTCGATGCTCTCCCCGTGCACCATCTCCATCGAGTTCCACGCATACGATTGAACGAAATGCTTGCGATTGTGATCGGTTACCGCGATTTGGCGGCCACCAGAAACGAGTTCGTACTCGGCCATTTCGCCGCTCGGCAAACGCACCGTGCGCGAAAAGTTCAACCCGGACATCTCAACCCACTTGTTCTTTTCGTGCGAAAGCGGGTGCGTATGGAGCGTCATGAGCGTTCTACCAAATTCTTCATCCACCGCAGAGAGCTGCGAAAGCGTGCCTCTGCGACCAAGCAGTGCACTCCACAACCAAGGTGCTAATGGCAAAACAACCGTGACGTTACTCGATATGATAAGGCCGATGACCTTCCCAAAGAACACAGCCGCGGCGAGCGGCGCGTCGGGGCGGAGCGTCAAGAACGCCGAAGCATTGGCGTTTTCGGACGACAAAGCGCACAACACGGCTTCCCCGGGCTTATTCGGCGCCCCACGAGCGAGAGTATCGATCAGAATTTGCATCGCTTCCCGATTTACGCCGTCGCCCAATCCATCTTCACCTTCAAACGAAGCGTTCAAAGATCGCCCCACGAGCGCTCGTCGGCACAAAGAGTTGATAGCTCGCCAAGCCGAAGGGCAAGGTGAGCTGCGATCGAGCACCAGCGAGATGGATGATGCGTTTTGAAACTCCGCCGCGTGGCGTTTAAGATCCTTGCGAAGACGAGAAATCTTGAACGAATGTGGGAAGACGTCCGCTGAGGCCCCGATCAAATCGAGCGAGCTGCCGAAGTAAAACATGTTCGGCGACGCGGCTTGGAGCATAGAAAACGTCTTGTGCCATTTCGGGTCAGTGAGCAGTGCGTTGACGGTATTCGATGCGGATGCGTTCGGTGGACGAAGCTCACAGAAGCAATGCAACAAAAGCTGAGTCATATCGACGATTTGTTGCGCTGGACTGTACACTGGGAATTCTCCTTGCGAATCAGTCAACCAGCGCGAATTTCCCAGGAGGGACAAACCGCCTCGAATACCTTTGTGTCCACCGTCCAGAGCCCATCCCAATATTGCCAAAGGCGTAGCGATACACGCAAGAGCACTAACACAGTCGTTAAACGCCGCAACGACCGGATCGAGGTCGACCACGTCGTTCGCTTGAGAGCGCGATGCTCGTCGCGAGTTGCTCGCTGAACTTGGTCCGAGCTTCAGACTTTTCGCTGCGGCTTTTGAGTTGGTCTCAACGCCAGTTTCAAGCGCTGCACCGTCATCGTCGAGTGGCACCGTAACTCTCGAGCAGCACGATTTGATTCGCATGCCAGAAACCGATGAGATCGCCGCGGCCAAGCCGACGAGAACACCGAGGCGGACGCCCCTGCGAGCGTTGACTTTGTCATGAAACGCCAAACCTGGCACTGAAGGATCGTCGTTAACGGTGAGATCCGCCTTATTCATGTAGTCTGCAGACACAGAACCAGCACGCTCAGCCGTGAGTCTGACTTCTTTTGCCCACATAGCAGTTTCCAGTACACTTTGTCGAAGTTGCTGCGGGATCGTCGTTTGCGTAAGCTCGATCGCCGGAACCCATCGAGTGTCCGTTTTCGCTGCGTCGCAAATGATGCGCGCAAACAAAAAACAGAGACCGCTTACAGAGTCTACAACGGTGGTCGATACCTCGGCATCAGCCAAGTCGTGCAAGAGTTTTGGCGCAGCTTGAGCGAACAACTTTCCCCACGACAACTCGGCGTTCGGTGAGCAGCAGTCGGGACCTAAACCGTCTTCCATGACGAGTCCGGCAAGGATAGCTTTAGCCACGACATCGCTCATTTCATGACGTCCGCTATTTCCAGTGTTTGGGAACGTCAATGAAATACCGTTCGAGCCTGAACTCCAGCAAATGAGCACGTCTGCAAGATGTGCCAGCGTCTTCCACCAGTTAGCCGGACGCAGCTTCGGGGCTTCGCCCGCTTCAACGTACGCCGCCAGCACCATGCGAATCACCACGGTGACGGCCGTACAGAACATCGACGCAGGCGCGATGGTTGTGGGGAATTCACCATTCGTTTCGCTGAGCAAGCCGTTCATGATACATATCTGCATCGGCATGCAGTGAACGGTGAGCGCGCGACCCAAGACAGCGCACCAACGCCCATCTTTAGCTGATTGCTTGGCAAGACGTTCGCACAACAGGTGCGGTGAACCGGTACCAATCTTTGCAACGTCCGACGTGTTGGAGTACCCGAGTAGTTCCCAGCGAGCGATGTGCTCGAAGAGCTTGATCATATTCGGAGACCGAGTCTTATTCTTTCCAGTATCCAATAACGGTGCCGAAACAGATCGAAGTCGAGTGGAAAGGTTGCTGACGAGACGTGTGATCCCGGTAGCCTCACGCATACGTGCTTGACTCAACGGCTGTTGCGTCGGCACGCGTACTGGTTGGCCACGTTCAGTGAACGTCAGACGAGCGTGCACTTGCGTGCTACTCGCTAAACGAGATGCATGGAGTCGAGCCTCGTTCGCGTCCGTCGGCGGCGCCTGGGCGTCGTCGTTCTCCGCCTCTCCCGCCTCACGAGCAGCACGTCGGCCTGTCGCAATGTCATCTACCATCGTATCCATGTGTCCCTGATTCACCCAGTCCATGAAAGCGCGATCACTTACGGTCAGATTGTTGTTGATCATTCCAGTCAGGTCTGGCTCGCCCTGATTAGGTCCATGAAGGTCGCTGAGATCGACGACGTGCCCACCGGGACGCGGTATCAGTAGTTCGTGTTCGTCGTTTGCAACGCGACGCTGCGGCATCTCAAACCTCCAAGCTCGCTGGGCAAAATTCGCTGACGTTGAACGGTGCGCCGCCGCCGACGAAGGCGCGTCACGCCGCCGCTCGCGTTGGTCATGAAGACCCATGAGAGCCCGGTTGAGTGGAATCGCATGTTCGACCGCACCGTCTTCGTTGCCACTCGAAACACGTGGAGCGTCGCGACCATCGTTACTCGCGCGCGGGATGCGCTCTCCTGAGTCTCGTATACCTATGTTGTCCTCCGGACTAGTCGACGCATCTCGGACATTCTGTCTTCCTGGGGAACTCGCACCACTGACTGGCTGCCACACGGCTGACCAGGATTTTGGAACGTCGGACGGTTCCTGCGTTCTCGCGGTACTCGGTGCGTGCGTCGGCGGACCGTGGTAACTTTCGTGAAGCTCTGTCAATGCATAAGGGGTTAACTGAATTATCTGCGTCGGATCGTAAGGCTCGACGTCGGCCGAGGACTCACTGGCGACGACGCTGTCCACCGAGTTGACGATTTCGTCGAAGTGAGAGTTCAAACTCAATATGGTTCCGCAATTCAGTCGCCACGCCCGTCGCAATCTACCGAGTTCAATCAAGAATTTGCCCGCTCTTCGCGGGTCGTACAAGTTACCCTCGTTTGTGGACGTCCCAATCACTTTGAATATCAGAAACATACAGCGGTTGAGCTGCTGCGTCACACTGGTTCCGGCTTCCAACGCACCAACGGACTCGGCGCGCAGCAACGGCATCATCGTCCCGAACGCCCGACTCACAAAGTCCATATACAAGTACGCCAAATCTAACACGCACGGACCTTGTTCGCGGTTCTGCATCTCTTTGAACGGATCAGCCTCTAGCACGAGCTTCACCTGTTCCTTCGCGCGTTCGTGCAACTCGAGCACCGCGTCTCGAACTCGCACGACGCTGTCTCCTTTCCCCAACTTCAAAATAGGGCTCTTGTCGTGCGCGGTTATGATTCTCGCCAACTTTGCAAGCGACACGCTCAACTGATCCGCTGGTTCCGCCAAATCAGTCAGGTGTTTCTGCACCACCTCCACGAGCTCCGGCCGCGTCCCCGCGCTGGGCAACCCCAGCGCGGATGTGAGCGATTTGAGTTCCCACTCCGAAGCATCCTCGCGCCAGTTCCACGCCTTCGTCGCCGTGGTCGCGTCCACGCTCCGCGTGTCATCGCCAGGCGACACCAACGACGCGACAACTTTCCCCGTCGGCGACTTCCCGGGCGACCCCCCGTACTCTGAAAACAGTTTGTTCAGCACCGACGACCTCGCGTCCGGCGCCAACTCCGCGATTCTCTGCGCGCGCGCGACGTCAAACCGTCTCCAGTCAGTCTCGCGTTTCAAGTCTCACTATCGATCACCCCATCGTCGTTCGCATCACCGTCCTCGCGTCGCGCATCGCGCGTCGTCTTCGAGTTCGTCCTTCGCGCGTCGTCCCGAGCGTCCCGGCGTCGTCGCGCGCGCGCCCACCTTTAACAACTCCGTCTCATCCCCGGTCGTCGACGTCCCGTCCTCCAGCCGTCGCCGCGACGTTCCTCGTCCCTCCTGCGCTCGCGTCGCTCGCGCGCCGTCGTCGTTCTCGCGTTTGCGTCCTCTCATGACGCGCCGACGCGCGCTCCGCCGTCGCGACGCGTCCACCGCAGATCGCTCGCGTTTCTTTCGCGTCCCGCGCGCGCGCGCGCGCCTCGCGCGAGACCTCCGCGCGCGCGAGCGACGACGCGAGACGTTCGCGCTCGGTTCGTCGCGCGTCGGCGGTCGCGCGGCCGTCGCGCGCGGCGGTGTGCGGCGCGGCGGGCGAGGGTAATGCGCGGTCGTTGCCGCGGTCTCAAACTTTGTATTCAACACGGACACGTGTTGACGGACACGTCGCGGCGCCGCGCGCGCGGCACTCGCGCGCGCCACGCGCGTCGATCGCGCCTCGAGCGCGCCGCGACGGTCGAACGCGTCGCGTAGCGCATGCGCGCGCGCGCGCCGGCGTCCGCGGCGTCGTCGTCGACGCGCCGGACGTTCCGGAACGCGCGAACGACGCGCGCGGGGGGCGGCGGCGGACGCGAGACGACGCGGACGCGCGGAAGCGCGCGCGAAGGGCGAGCGACGCAAAGGCGCGACGTCGCGAGACGCGCGCAGTCGGACGCGATGTACGGAATCTCCACCGAACCGTCGGATGAGGACGTGAAGACGTTTAATAGAATCATTCAGGCGACGTCGTGGGAGGGCATCGTGAGCAACGTCAAGGCGAGCGCGAACGGCGGTGAACTCACGACCGGCGTGCTCGGGGCGGGATATTTGGTGTTCACGGAGTCGAAAAAGCGAGGCGAGAACGAACAGACGCTCGGGGTGCTGCAGAACATCATTCAGGTGATGACGCAGGCGTTGATGACGATGTCGGCGTCGCCGGCGCAGCGCGTGATGGACGAGCTCATGGAGCTTCCGGTGAGCGAGGAACGAAAGCTGGTGGATAGGATCGAGGAGGCGTATAATGATGGCATCGATACCTACGCTATCGCGGAGTGTTTGAGAGATTTCATTAAGAATTTACAAGTGCAAGAGATGTCGTTCGACCTCGAAGTCGCGAAGGCGAAGGAAGCCAAGTGGGACGACCAGATCGCCAAGCTCGAGGTCTTGGCGCAAGAGCGCATCGAGGCGCAAAAGCGCGCGATGAACATCCTTAAGCTCATCGGCGCCGACGCGCCACCCGCGATGCCTGCGATGCCTGCGGTCGATCCCAACGCGGCTGGCCCTTCGCCCGCGGCGGGCGCGTTCGAGGACCAAACCGACTGAGCCCTTGCTCGTCCGTCACCACGCCTCGAGGGCCGTGGATGTGATAACTCACACGCATTAACGTTGTTTACACGTCGTTTCGCTCCCGTTCGAAATCACGCGTCTCATTTGCGTCTCATTCTCGCGCGACAGTCCAAGAGTATTTGTCTTCCCAGTCGACAGTCTGGCTCGCCGAAGCGTCGCCGAGCCCGCACAGCTCGTCGCGCGCGTCGCGCGAGCGCCAGCCCTCGGCGACGTTCGTCGCGACGAACGCTTCCGACGCGATGCACCGCTCGGGCGCCTCGAGCGCGCTTCGAGCCTCCGCCGCGCGCGTCGGCACCGTCCGCGCGCGAAGCGTCGGCGCGGCCTCCGCGTCGCGTTCGCCGCGCGCAGCGCTTCGCAGCGCGATCGCGGGGCGCGGACTCACCGCGCGCGGGTCGAAGAACTCAATCTCGAACGCGCTGTTGCTTCAAGACGCGCCGAAGGCGGTGGGAGAGGTGCGCGCGACGACGCGAGCGCGCGCGATGTTGGCGGCGGCGAAAATGCGTCGAAGACGTGCGACTAACGACGACGCGCGCGACGGCGCGATGACGCACGACAGGGCTCCGGCGCGATTGGGACGCAGATGTGCTCCATTCTGGCCATGTATGACCCGAACGCGGCGATGGAGGACGGACGAGAGGAGCTGATGCGCGAGCTGAGCGCGCGCATGCGAACGCGAGGGCCGGACGGCTCGGGATATTACGGTTCGAAGCGCTATGGATTGGCGCACGAACGCCTGGCGATCATGGACCCCGAGGGAGGCAAACAACCGATCGTGTACGAGGACGCGGCGAAGACGTACGCGGTGTGCGCGAACGGTGAAATTTACAACTTTCGTAAACTGCAAGCCAAGTACGGGTTGACGGCGGCGAAGACGGGAAGTGATTCGGAGGTTTTGTTGCAGCTCTACAAGCATCTCGGGAACGAGTTCGTGAAAGAGCTGAACGGAATCTTCGGTTTTGTCGTCGTCGGTGACGACGGTGAGCACATGATCGCCGCTCGCGATCACTGTGGAATCAAACCGCTGTACATCGGGTACGGCAAGAATGGCGTCATGTGGTTCGCGTCCGAGCTTAAAGCCATCTGCGACCAAGACTGCGAACGCATCGAAGAATTCCCGGCGGGTTATTACTGGACTCCGAAGGAAGGCTTTGTGAAATGGTACAACCCGACCTGGGACTTTGACGACGCCGTCGGCACGAAAGACACGTCGCACGTTCGCGCGATTCTCGAAGAGGCGATTCTTGATCAAACCATGGCTGATGTTCCGATCGGGCTTCTTTTATCCGGCGGTCTCGACTCTGCGGTCGTATCTACTGTTTTAAAGCCGTTTCTTGAGGCGAGTGGGCAAGAGTACCTGTCGTTCACCGTCGGTCAAGAGGGTTCGCCCGACGTCACGGCCGCTCGTATGATGTCCGAGTTCTTGGGCACGAAGCATCACGAGTACCTTTTCACCTCCGAAGAGGCGTGTGCGAACATCGAAAACGTGATTTACCATCTTGAAACCTACGAGCCGGAGCTCATCAGATCCGCCATTCCGAACTACTTCCTGGCTAAGCTCACGTCGCAGCACGTCAAGGTGGTCCTCACGGGCGAAGGCTCCGATGAGCTTTTCGCCGGCTACCTCTACTTCCGCGATGCACCGAGCTCCAACCACGTGCACAACGAACTCCGTCGCATCTTTGGTCACCTGCACAACGTGAACTGCCAGCGTGCCGATCGCATGACGATGGCTCACAGCTTGGAAGCGCGCGTGCCTTTCTTGGATCCGCGCGTCATCGACGCCGTGATGGCGGTTGATCCGAAGTATAAAACAATCGAAGGCGAAGAAAAGCCGGAAAAGCACGCGTTGCGCGCGTTGTTCGATGGTGAGATTCCTGACCCCGTGCTCTGGCGCACCAAGGCGATGCAGTGCGAAGGCGTCGGCCTGAACTGGGTCGAGGACCTCCAAAAGTTCTGCGAAGAACAAATATCCGACGAAGATTTCGCCAAGGCGGAGTCGACGTACCCAATCAACCCTCCGCACAGTAAGGAGGAGATGTACTATAGACGCATCTTCGAAAAGCACTACAAGGGGATGGATAAGTTTGTTCACGTGTGGGAGGGTGGATGTCGCGCCGGTGGCGCCGCGTGGGAAAACGATCAGTACACGCGCGCCGGCGTGAAGAACGTCAAGCAACTCGCGAAGGGTCTCACCGGCGTTAAAGGCGCGTAAGGAGTATGGTTTGTCGTTTTGTGTTGATTCTGTTTGTATCGGTCGAGATGCTCGATATATCATGTTGTACCTACGGTTTCTATTCTTAGCGTTTTGTTCATTTTGAATCAGTCTCTATTGCGTATTAACTCTGCTCACCAACTTGGATTTTTCGGCGAGTGTAATCGACGCGCCATCCTCGGCGTTCGTGAACACAAACGTGCGCGCATCCGTGACGGGAAAACTCTTCGCGACGAGAGCCTTCATCGGACGGTACCCCGGGTACGACATTCGATCAAAAACAACCGCTCCGGCACAAACAACGCCCGGCGCCGTCGTCGCCGCCGCGCTCTCGATCCCCCAATCGCACTGCATGCCAACCTTGTGCGTGACGTGAATCTCCCCACCATTCCTCACCACGTACTCGCTCGCCCCAGCGACGAACCGCTCGACCAACGCCCGATTCGCCTCGAGTTCCTCCGCGCTCCTCGCGTCGAATCCGCCCAACGCCGCCTCTCTCGCCGACCCGTCCGCGTCTCGCGCCACGCACGGAAAGTTCCAAATCGCCGCGTCGAACGTCCCCCGCTCCACCGTCTCCGGCAGCGTCTCGCCCAAATTTCCCGCGTCCACGCCGTGAATGACGCGCGCTCCTAACCTTTCCAACTCTCCCAGCGTCTCCTCCATCGCTCGTTCCCCGTAAATCGCATCCAACGACGCCCTCGTCTCGTGCGACGTCGCCGTCACCCCCGCGCCGCCCAGCGCGCGCGCCACCGCCCTCGAGAACGTGAAGTCCCCGTCGCCGACCGCCAGCACGCGCGCGCGTCGCGCGTCGTACAGTCCGATCCTTTTCCTTCGCTCGCCGCCGTCCCGCGCGCGCGCGCACGCCTCCGGCCGCGCGTTCGGCGCGTTCGCGACGCCCGCCGTCGCGAACACCGCGCGTCGACACACCACGCACCCCGCGCGCGCGCACGCGAGCTGCGCGCGCGTCATGTGCAGCGCGACCGCGGGCGCGACCGCGTCGCGCGTCGCGGCGACGCGCTTGGCGTCGCGCGCGTCGTCGTCGTCGGCGTCGCGTCGGCGTCGCGACATTCGGCGCCGCAGAGTGCGGCGCGATGGACGGCGCGCGCCGAGGCGCGTGCGATCACGCGCCGACGACGTCGGGCGGTGCGGGCGACGCGCGACGACGACGCGACGCGCGCGACGCGCGACGCGCGCGACGCGCGACGCGCGCGACGCGATGCGATTCGATGCGTGGTGCCCGAATTGACGAACGCGACGACTGACGACGGCGACGGCGACGGCGACGGCGACGACGCGCGCAGCGCTCGCGGAGACGCCGACGCCGTGTCACACGCTCGTGTCGCTCGCGTGCGCGCGGTGCGGCGCGCGAGTGGTGCCGTGCGACGCGTGCGGGGGACTGGCCTCGGCGACGGCGAGACGGTGCCCGAGGTGCGCGGCGGCGCGCGTGGAGGGCGACGCGACGCGGGCGGCGATCGGACTCGACGCCGTCGACGCGGTGGACGCGATCGAAGCGATGGAGATCGCGCTGGACGGCGGATGGACGCGCGAGGCGTACGCGAGGGCGAAGAGGGAGGAGCTGGCGCGGCTGGAGACGCGGGGCGAGCGACGCGAACGCGCCGGACGCGGCGACGCGTCCGTCGCGCCGAGGCGGTCGAGCTCGAGCGCGCCGACGCTGGACGACGAGGGCGTGCGCGGGACGCCTGACGCCGATCTGGACGAGCGACGGCTGACGCTGAGCTCGGTGCAGTGTGGGCAGCGCGTCGTGCCGGAGAGCGTCTTCAAGACGCCGAAACCGTCGAGGTTCGGACCGGCGCACGCGACGGTCGCCGCGTCGGCGTCACCGATCGGGGCGAGCGAGGCTCGAGCGAACGCGAATGCGTTGGACGCGGCGATCGTACGCGTGAAGAGTCAGCTTCTGTTTTGTGAGAAGGCGACTCGAAAGCGGCGCAAGACGCTCGAAGAGTACACTTGGACCGACCACGAAGTGCTGCAAGTTTTGTTGAAACGCGTCAAGTACGACGTCGCGAGCGCGCGACAGTTGATGATGATTTCCCGGTCGTTCCTTGAGTCCCGGGACCGCATTCATGCCGACGTCACGTACGCGCAGACGTTGCGAACGGCGATCGACACGCTCGAACGCGACGTACGCTTGATCATCGCTGGGAAAGACGAGACGCGGGAGCACGACGGCGATCATCGTTCGTTACATCTCCTTTGGCCGGACGAGCAGAGTGAGACGAACACAGAGGCTCACGCACTTTTATCGTCCGCCTTGCGCGCGCGCTCGAGCTGGGCCGATGACCAAGCGCGCGAAATCGGCGCCGAGCACAGCAAGAGGCTGCGGGAAATCACGCGAGCGCAAAATGATTTGTTGGCGACGATCACGGAAGGTTCGTGCGACCAGATGACGCACGACGCCGCTTGCAAAGCAATCTACATGGTTTTGCGCATGTACAAGACCATCTTTCTACTGACGGAGCACGCTAGAGCTAGAACTACGTAAAACTGGGCACTGCTAATAAACAACATACGGCGTGCGCCAAGTCTTCATACACATCCACGGGAAAGCACTCATCGGGAAGCGACATCGTCGGATCGTCCGCGCGCGTCGTAATTCTGTACGGCAGTCGTTGATTTTTCGACCGCAGCGCTTCACCCATGACCTCTCCGTACCCCGTGCACACCAAGCACCGCCGAACGCCCGCTCTCGCCGCCGCCTGCATATCCGTCACCGTGTCCCCGATGAACACCGCCCGCGACGGCTCATCCGCGAGCCCATTCGCCGCGAGTGCCTCGACCACCATCCCCGGCGCCGGCTTTCGCCGGTCGCACGGTTCGTCTCGCGCCTTGTGCGCGTAATAAATCTCCCCCAGCGTCGCCCCGGCGTCTTCGCGAAGCGCGCGTCGCATCTCCCCGTGCACCACGTCCTCGACGTACGCCGCGCTGACGTGCCCCTTTCCGATCGCCGTCTGATTCGTCACCACCGCCGTCGGCACGCCCGCGTCGTTCAGCGCTCGCACCGCGCGCGCCGCGCCGTCGATGAGCTCGAACTGCGCGACGTCCACGACGCCCGGCGCGCCGACGTCGACGTTGATCACCCCGTCGCGGTCGAGCAGCGCGAGCGCGACGTCGCGCGTCGTCGCCGCGCGCGTCGTCGCGCGCGCGCGCCGCGCGCGCGCGACGCGCGGCGTCGCTCGACGACCGACCGCGAGCCGCATTGTGCGACTCGACGACCGTCGCGACCGTCGCGACGGTCGCATCGCGCGACGCATCGCGCGACAGCGCGCGGCGATCGATGTTCAACGCGTGCGCGCCCGCGGCGTCGCGGTGCGGGCGGAACAAGGGCGCGAAACCGCCCAAGCCCGAGTGGGCGGAATCGTTCGAGCGATTCCGAAAGGAACGCGGCGAGTTGACGCGCGAACAGGCGGAGAAGGCGTGGGAGGCGCAGAAGACGGCGATGCTGCAGGAGGAAGAAGTCGCCACGCGGTTGTACGCGGAGATGGACGTGCTGGAGGGGACGTCGGGAGGGCGAACGGGGAACGCGGCGGCGACGGCGGAGCTGGTGAGCGAAAACGTACGAAGGGCGTCGCCGACGGCGGCGGACGTGGAGCAGGCGAAACGAGCGGATGCGAATCCGTTCAAGTGAGACTCGGTTCGAGTGAGACTGGCGCGATTGTTGTGGTACTACTAGGATTGTATTTGAAATAAAAACGCAGATGCGTAAGAGGAGCGCTGGCGGTGGGCGCCCGACGCGGCTACGCCTCGACTTTGCCAAACTTTTCCTCGATCCACTGCGACGTGACGGATTTCGGGCGTTCGATGGGGTATCCAGACCCGCGAGACAGCGTGAGTTGGCTCAAGACGCCGATAGCGCGCGAGGCACCGAATAAGACGGTGTAGAAGTTTGCTTCGGTGATGCCGTAGTATTGAAGCAACACGCCCGAGTGCGCGTCGACGTTGGGCCACGGGTTCTTCACTTTACCAGTCTCGGTGAGCACGCCCGGGACGACTTCAAAGAGCTTACCCACGAGCTTGAACATCGGATCGTCGGGCAAGTGCTTGAGCGCGAACTCGCGCTGACACGTGTATCTCGGATCCGTCTTTCGCAACACGCCGTGGCCGTATCCCGGAACGACCCTGCCACTCTTCAGCGTCGCCCACACGAACTCAGTGAGTTCTTCCTTCGTCGCGTTGTCGCCAACTTTTTCGCGCGTCTCGTTGAGCCATTTCAGCACCTCTTGGTTCGCCAAGCCGTGCAACGGGCCGGCGAGGCCGTTCAAGCCGGCGACGAGCGAGAGGTACGGATCGCTCAACGCGCTCCCAACCAGGTGCGTGGCGTGCGCCGACACGTTCCCGCCCTCATGGTCGACGTGAATGGTCATGTACAACCGCATGAGCTCCTTCACGGCCTCGGAATCGTGCCCCATCATGTGCGCGAAGTTCGCCGCCCAGTCCAGACTCGCGTCGGCGGCGACGAGCGTCCCATCCTTGAACGTTCGCCTGTAGATCGCCGCGCACACCGCGGGTAAACGAGCGATGATATCCATCGAGTCTTCGAACGCGTGCTCCCAAAACGTCGTCTTGTGCGCGCCGTCTTGATACGCCTTGGCAAACTTACTCTCCGGTTGCATCGCCATCAGCGCGACGCTCAGCTGCGTCATCGGATGCGCGTTTTTCGGCAGCGCGTCGAGCGCGTCGAAAACCGCCTTCGGCACCTCCGCGCGCGCCGCCAGCTCCGCGCTCAGCGTCCTCACCTGCGCCTCGCTCGGAATCTCCCCCGTCAGCATCAACCACATGATTCCCTCCGGCAGCGGCTCCTCGCCCCCCCGCGCCTTCGGCAACTTTTCCCGCAGCTCGGGAATCGCGCGCCCTCGGAACCGTATCCCCTCCTCCGCGTCCAACAGCGACGTCTCGTACAGCATCGCCGTGATCCCTCGCATCCCTCCCGCGACCATGTTCACCGTCACCTCGCCCACGACGCGGTCCCCGTGCGCCCGCTTGATCGCCCGCAGTCGCGCGTTCGCGCGCTCCAGCGCCGCCGCGACGCGCGCCTTGAGCCCGACCGCCGCGTCGTCGCTCGCCGACGTCGCGCTCGCGCGTCCGCGCTCGACGCGCGTCGTCGGACCGGTCGCCGTCGCCGTCGCCGTCGCCGTCGCCGTCGCCGCGCGCGCCCATCCGTCGCGCGCCCATCCGTCGAGCGCGCGCGACGGACGCGCGCGCGACTCGAGCGCGCGCGCCGCGCGTCGGCTCGCGCGCGCGACGATCGCCGACATCCGCGTCGAGCGCTGGCGCCGGCCGCGCGCGCGACCGACGCGACGCGGATGTCGGCGATCGACCGACACGCGGGTGTCTCGCGGCGCACGACCGACCGACCCGAACGCGCGCGTACACCATATAATAATCGTCAGCGCGCCGTCGACGCGCGCGACGTTCGCGCGAAATTCGACCGCGAACGTAAATCTCTGCGTCGTGTGGGCGAACAGTGTAGAGCTCGGACAATCGGCGCGCGTTCGAATTGCGCGTCGACGGATTCGCGCGCGAATCGCGACGACGCGCCCGCACGACGCGACGCGCGACGCGCCGAGAGCGCGAGGCGAGATGGCGCGCGACGCGCCGAGAGCGGTCGAGGACGACGAGGGGCTGGCGATGGCGATCGGACTGGACGTGGGGATGCGATTGGCGACGCGCGGGACGCGCGACGGGGATTCGGACGCGAACGTTGACGAGGACGACGACGACGACGACGACGGGGTGCTGCGAGCGATGGATCGATTGGGAACGAGGGACGAGGCGCTGCTGTCGAGGGTCGGGGCGCTCGGGACGCGAGGCGAGGGCGAGGGCGAGGACGAGGACGAGGCGAAGGCGGGGGGGGAGACGCGCGCGGACGACGCGACGGCGGACGCGGCGAACGCGCAGGGTTCGAGGGCGCTGCAGATACTCAAGGTGAATCCGCAGGTGAGGAACGCGGAGTCGGCGCAAATGTTTCTGCCGGCGATTCATAAATCGCTCGCACCGAAGATTCGGACGGAGATGAAGACGAGCGCGTTTCGACCGCAACTTCCCGCGTGGGCGGCGACGAAGAAGGATAGTTTGGAGATTTCGGGAGACGTGGACGCGGTGTCGACGGCCTTGGACGCGAATCAAAAGTTTCAGCAAGACATATCTACCCTGTTGCGGGCGTTGGATGAAAAGATGGAGAGGAACGAGCGCTTGATCACGATGGTTACGCGTTGGAGAAATCGCAAGGGTCGTCGCGTGCACTGGTCGCTGCGAGAGGCCATGATGGACTTGTGGGGGCAGAAGAGCGATTTGTACTTCAGAGTGCCTTCGGCGTGGAATCCATCGAGCCGCGCGAGCGCATCGCTTCATTCGGACGACGCCACAGGGATCATGTCTCAGGCGACGCTGCAAAAGCAAATCACGCCGAACGCGGACATGCTTCGTCTTGGCTGGGCAAATTTGGTGGAAAAGATACCGCTTTCGTACGCCTCGCATTGTCGAGCTTGGACGCCCAAGGAAGACGCACAGCTGAGAAAAGGTGTGCACTTCCAGCTGCAACAAGCCCGTTTACTCACGGATCAGCGCATGAGTCTGGAAGAGCTTGCGGGAATGTCAGTGCAACCGCTCAGCGCGCTCCTCCAGCCGGGCGGTTTGGACGTCGTCTTGCGCGATTCCGAAGCCATCGATTGGGGCGAAGTGGTTCGCATGCACATGCCGTTGCGCACCGTGGATGATTGTCGATTACGGTGGATGAACGTCGTCGACCCGCGAATCTGTCCAGAAGCGTGGACGGACAGGGAAGACGATATGCTCATCGAACTCGCCGAAGGATGGGAGACGAAGAGGAATTGGACCTTGATCGCCGAGGAGATTTTCGCGGCCAAGATCACGCCCGGAAAACTTCTTCGCTCGCCGCATCAGTGCGCGATGCGCTACCAAGCGGAATGGAATCCGTCGCTGGTGAAGAGCTCATGGACGCCGGAAGAAGACGCGTTCATTTTGCGTTGGATCAAGGACCACGGCGTCGGACACTGGACTAAGCTCGCCCGTCTGCTGCCGGGTCACACCGGGCAGCAACTTCTTCATCGTTGGCGTCGGATCCAGCCCACGAGGCGCACGGGCGCGTGGACGGAAGAGGAAGACGAAGCGTTGCGCGTCGCCGTCGGCGCGTACAAGCAGGGTGAGCGAATCAAATGGTCGTTGGTTCAAGAGCACGTCCCGACGCGCACAGACGTGCAGTGCCGCGAGCGTTGGACGGGTGTACTCGATCCTGGCATCAAGACTGGACCATGGACTGAGGAAGAGGACGCGGCGTTGATGGCGGCCATGGGTCCCCACTGGCAGGAGAACGGCTTCAACGAATGGGCGCGTCTCACCGCGGTTCTGCCTGGTCGCACTGGGAAGCACTGTATGCGACGCTGCCGCGCGCTCGCAAAGAAACAGAACGACGACGGCGAGGCTTCTCACCAAGGCGGAGGCGAACGATCGTCGGCCGCAAAATCGAAGAACAAAGCGACGACGACGAAGAAGAAGCGCGCTGCGGCGACGACCACGGCACCCGTCGCGGAGCCCGCTCTCGAAGAGCCGGTCGACGACGCGCTTGGCACCGACGAACATCCACCGACTGCGAGGAAGAAGGCTCCCGCTCGACAGAAGACTGCGAAGACCACAGCTTCTAAGACGGCGTCCATCGCATCGCCGAAAACGCGCGATGACAAAGCGCCCGTTGTCGAACCCGAGCCGAAGAGACCGCGAAGAAGTACGCGGACGACGTGAGCGAGCGTGCATTTTTTGCGACGCGACGTAGTCAACCAGCACTAGATAGAACGACACGAACGATACGAGGTTGTAGTAGAACAGAAAATAACAAACGACGAAGACGACGATGACGAAGGCGGCAGTAGGGGTGATTGATTTCAGTAAGAATTGACGTTAGAGGTTTACAAAAAATGTGTAAAAGCTTGAATGGCGAGTTCAACCCGACGCGCGTGCTCGGAGAGAACTCAATCTCATGACGAGATTGATGAAGCAGAATCAGAAAGATTCGACGCTTAGCTCATGCGAGCGGCGGCTTCGAGAGTCGCTTCGAACGCCTTGGCGCACGCGGCTTCATCCGGCTTGCCGGCGCACGCCTGCTCCATGGCTTGCAAGTCGCCGTTGCCGAGCTCGAGAGCGACGTCGGACGGGATCAAGTTCAAGCCATCGACGAGTTCTTGCGCGATCATACCCGAGATGGAGATCATCGCGAGGCGGCCGTTGTTGAGCTCCTTCAATCGAAGTTCATCGAGTTCTTCCTCGGACTTGCCTCGGCCGAGGCCGAGCGGGTCGAAGTTCAAGTCGCCCGGCGTGTAGCCATCCTTGAGCAAGAAGAGCTTGTCGGATTGACCCGGATCTTGCCAGCCCGCTTGCACGCGCGTGGATTCGGCGATCGCGATCGTCGCGCCGATCGCGAACCAGAACGGCGTCGGCACTTGTTGGAAGTGGTTCACCGCCGGACCCGTCACCTGCGCGTCGAACAAAAAGCTCGACCCCTCGACTTGTTCGCCGACCAAGAATCCCACCGTCGCGAGCATCGACACGCGACCGTGCGTGAGCTCCGCCTCGCGGTATCGCTGGAGCGACGCCCCGTCGATGCCGTTGCAGAATCCGAGCACGTCGAGTCCCTCCGGGAACGGCGCCGACGCCCCGACGAGTCCCGCCGCGGTGGCCTCTTGAATGTTCGCGTAGTTCTTACCCTTCGTGAACACGCCCGCGGACGCCGTGCGGACGGTGGGCTTGACGCTCATGGCGTTGACGACGACCGGAGACATCGTGCGTTGTCGGTGTGTGAGTTCGTGCGTCACAGTGACGCGCGCGTCGCGCGACAGGTCCGCCGAGCCCCTCGGATTATCCCTTCGATGACGTCACGCGACGTCACGCGTTTCGCGCGTGTTCGTTCGTGTGGTCGAGGCGCCTCGCGGGATTTTGACTCGTTCAGAGCAACATCAGTGGGGTTTCAGTGACCGTTCATGACTCAATAAATCGTTGACCAGTCATAACTCGCCAACAGGGACTGTGCGGTCGAGGCGCCTCGCGGAGGAGTCCCTGTTTTGAGCGTTCACGACTCACGAAGTATCGCGGTGTGTGAACGAACAGTGCGGTGGTCACGTTCCGTGTAGTAGTGTCGCGCGAATGACGGCGTTTCATACGAGCGGTCGGCGTCGCGACGCGCGACGCGTCGCGGCGACGCGCGAGACGCGCGCGCGGGGACGGACGCGATCGCGCGATCGCGGCGCGCATGCGAGGCGCGAACGCGAACGCGAACGCGAACGCGACCGCGAGCGCGAACGCGTCGAATCGAATCGGTGGCGCGATTGCGCGATTGGACTCGATTTGATTCGTCGTCGACATGTCGCGCGACGGAAGCGCGCCGACGCGAAACGAGACGTCGAGGGCGACGATGGCGTTCGCGGCGGCGATGCGCGCGGACGAGGCGAGCGACGAGGCGCGAGCGGCGGCGGGGAGGGCGCTGCGGGACGCGCTGGCGCGAGGCGCGGAGACGAACGGACGCGAGACGAGACGCGTGGTCGAGGGCGTGCGCGCGGGGCTGGCGCGGGGAGGGCGCGCGCGGACGGATGCGTTCGATGCGTTCGGGGCGGCGTGCTGCGCGGTGAGGGGAGAGACGTTCGGGGAAGAGGTGGCGGCGGAGGTGGCGACGCGCGCGAGCTCGAGCGACGCGGGCGACGACGCGAGTCACGTCGCGAAAGGGCTCGAGGCGTTGCGGTTTTACGTGCTACAGTGGGACGGGAGGAGTGCGGCGATGACCGCGGCTGTGGTGGCGTCGATCGCGCCCGCGGTGAAGTTTGCGGCGAAATCGATCGACGCGAGGGAAACCGCGGCGCCTTCGGAAGCGGCGACGCAAGCGGCGCTGTTCCTCGCGACCGTGTGCGTAGTGTGCGGAGACGTGGACGAATTGCGCGAAGGTTGGCGAGCAAAGGCGCGCGGCGTCCTCGACGCGGCGCCGATTTCCGTCCAAACATTGCTCGGGCCGCGCGCGAGTCGCGCCTCGCGCGCGTCGGCGAACGAGGCGGCGAGGCGCGCGCTCCGCCGCATCGCGCAAGTCACGGCGCCCGTCGAAGTTTCGCCCGCCGCCGTCGCCGAGCCATCATTGCGAGAGTCGTCGCCGGCGCCGGCGCTGGCGATGAACGATCCCGTGACACCGTTGCCGCCTTCGCGAGACGCTTCGGCGTCGGCGTCGCCTTCGACGTCCGACGACTCGCGCAAAGCTCCCGCGGCGGACGCTTCGTTCGCGACACGGCGGCACTTCGACTGCACGATGTTGGCCGAACCACTTGACGCAAACGTGACCGTCGACGCGATGTTTTCGTACCAAATTGATGGCATGTGCGCGTATTCAGAGGCTTTCTGCGACACTCTCGTGGCGGCGGCGAAGTGGGTTCGCAAATGTAGAGCGACGTTACGGCGAAGCACACTGCTTAAGCTGAATTCGACAAGTAACAGAGCGATCGAGCACGCGCTCAGGGTAGTTTTAGACGCGAACGTGCTCGCGTTGACGAGCTTGACGCGGCTGGCGAAGATGGTCGGCGAGCGAAAGCTTTTGCTTGCGAATCGAGATAAGGCTTTCATCGCTTCAAAGAACGTTGAGGCTTGGGTTCACAGCGGTTTTGCGCTTCTCAGAAGCGCGGCGCGGCAAGATTTAGGCCTTAGTGCTTTCGCAGTCGTCGCGCTCGCGACACATGAGCCGAGCAGTAGATATAAAAGCTTGGGTGCCAATCACGGCTTCCCTGGCGCAATTTCGGCGCGGATGGCGTTTCTTCGATGGTCGCGCGTCATGTACGCGCACAGAGCCGAGGCAAAAGCCGAACTTCTGGCGTTGGTGCATTACGAGCAAACGCTCATGACGAAAGCATTTCGTACGTTGAGCGAGTATGCACCGTATCATCGTCAACAAGCAAACGCGCTCGCATTGAAGTTTGGTTTGCGGTGGCGAGCTAACGCTCAGTTGAGTCGCGACCGCGAGCCGTTCGAACACACCTTTGGCATCACTACGCCGTTATCGCAGCGATCATCGACGGCGCGCTCTTTGTCTCAGCACCATGGCGCATCTTCAGTACCGTGGGCGCCGTCCGTCGGCGCGCTGGGTAGTTCGCGTGCAAAAACGCGCCGCACTCGAAGCGTCGTGAGTCGAAGTTCGTACAAGTCGATCGGTGACGAAGGTGAGATTTTGGACTTCGACGTCCCGCACATCGTCTTCAACGAATCGCAAACAATCATGTATGAGGCGTTCCAAGCGTGGATCGATCACACGTACGAACAGCTTCTCACCGGGCCGAGTTTGGTGGCGAAGGAGCACAGGCGCGCGGTATTGTTGCGCAAATCCTTTAAAGCCATGCGTCGATACGTAGTTCGAAGCGTCGGCGTGCGCGAAAAAGCCGTCGCGATCGAAGTCGCGGTCAATAAGCTGGACTTTTACGTATGCGGCGGAGCCGCCTTCCGCAAATGGGTCGCTGGCGTTAGATACATCAAGCGTCTGTACACCTTCGTCGACGGCGAAGTCGAGCGATGGCGAAACGAGCTTCGCGTGAATTGCTTCCGCGCCTGGCGCGAAGTAGCGGCTTCGGGCGCACGAACGACGCTCTGGGAAGAACAAACGTGGGCAGATATCACGCCGAAGCTCGAGCACAACCGTCGTCGCGTGTGGTTGCGGCGATGGGTCAACGCAACTCAAGCGTCGCTGGAAGAACGATTCGCTGAGGCGCGAACGTGGAGACGACGACGCTTGCTTCTTGCCTGGCGAACCGTCGCCGGCGAGCTCGTGGTGAAACGAATGGTGGCAGATACTATAGACAAACTCGCGCGATTAGAAACATAATGTAAAACAGAGATCTAGTTGTTGAACTTGCGCGGCTTGGTCGGATACAGCGGCTCGCGAGGCGTGTTGATGCACCAAATCCCCCATACGAGCGTCGTGGCGATGGTCAACCACACGGCCAACGGCGCGATAACGTATCCCGCGGTGGGCACCACCTTGTAGTACTGGTACACCACGTTATACGCCGATCCGACGACGAAGAGCACGCCGACGGCGGCCACTCCGAGTTTCTTCTCGACGTTGTTGATGCTGTTCCACGTGTCGCCGATGGATAGATGCGCCACGAGCGCCAATATGGCCGGGTGCGTCACCACTCCGGTTTGCGCGAACACCAACATCGTCGATAACGCGCGCAAAAATCCCATAGATATCCAAACCAACGGGAACACGATCGCCGGCGGCGTCCACGACGGTCGCTTCTTCTGCTTCTTCGCCAACCGCTCGTTCGCAATCTTCGGTCTCGACGCGTTCAGCGGCGAAAACACCCGCGAGCGAAACGCCAGCATGAAAAACATCACCGCCACGATCGCTTTCGCCGCGCCGAGGTTCGTCGCGTGCAGGCTCGCCAACGCGTACTTTTGCGCCGCCGCGAGCGCGAGCGCGATCCCCCCAACCTCCGCGCACGTCGCCAGCGCGTACTTCACCAGCGCCAGCGCGTCCACGTCTCCAGTGCGCACGACCCACGCATCGATCCACGCCTGCGCGCGTCGCGCGCGATCGAGCGTCGCCGCGTCTTTGGGCGAGCGCGACATGAACGCCGTCCCCGGCCCTCCTCGAAAAGACACGCTCCCGACGCTCGCGCGCGCCGCGCCGGCGCCGGCGCCGCGTCGCGCGCGTCGCGCCTTCGTTCGCGTCGTCAGCGCCGCGGGCGCGCCGCGAAACGCGCCGCGCGCCGTCGCGAGGGCGTCCATCGGTCGTCGCGCGCTGAAGTGTGGATAACGACGCGCGCGCGCGCGCCGCACAGCTCGACGCGCGCGCGCGCTCGAACGCGCCGTCGGATCGACGAGACATCGCGCGCGCACATGTCGCGCGCGCTCGCGGACGCGCGCGCGCCTCGGAGCGCGCGCGCGAGCGTCGCGCGCGCGCGCGGCGGGAAACCTCGTCGCGGTCGCGCGACGCCGAACGCGTCGCCGCGCGCGGGCGCGCGCGCGGGCGCCGGGACCGCGCGCGCGGTCGCGATGGACGGCGTCGACGTCGTCAACGTCGATCTGGGCGATCGATCGTACCCGATCTACGTCGGGACGGGGCTGCTGGACGACGGGGACGCGCTGCGCGCGCACGTCGCGGGGTCGACGGCGCTCGTGGTGACGAACGAAACCATCGCGGGGCTTGGATACCTCGATCGCACGGTGAAAGCGCTCACGGCGAAGGATTCGAAACTGCGCGTGGAGACGGTGGTGCTGCCGGACGGAGAGGAGCATAAGAATTTGGAGGTGCTGAACGCGGTGTACACGAGGGCGCTGGAGACGCGACTCGACCGCGGGACGACGTTCGTGGCGCTGGGGGGGGGCGTGATCGGTGATATGACGGGATACGCCGCGGCGTCGTATCAGCGCGGGGTGAAGTTCGTGCAAATACCGACGACGGTGATGGCGATGGTGGATAGCTCGGTGGGGGGGAAGACCGGGGTGAACCACGCGCTCGGGAAGAATATGATCGGGGCGTTTTATCAGCCAGAGTGCGTTTTGATCGATATCGATTCGTTGAAGACGCTTCCCGATCGAGAGTTCGCGAGCGGGATCGCAGAGGTGGTGAAATACGGTCTCATTCGCGATGGGCCGTTTTTCGAATGGCTCGAGGCGAACGTCGATAAGCTTCTCGCGCGCGATACGCAAGCCATCGCGTACGCCGTCGAGCGATCGTGCGTGAACAAGGCGGAAGTCGTCGCCGCGGATGAGAGGGAGGGCGGCGTTCGAGCGACGCTGAATCTTGGGCACACGTTCGGTCACGCGATAGAAACCGGTCTCGGCTACGGCGAGTGGTTGCACGGCGAAGCGGTGAGCGCCGGTATGTGTATGGCGGCGGATATGTCTCTTCGACTCGGTTGGATCGACGCCTCGCTCAAGGAGCGCACGATCGCCTTATTGAACAAGTGCAAAACCCCGATCGACGTCCCTGAAAAGATGACGGTTCAAATGTTCATGGACTTGATGGCGGTGGATAAGAAGGCTGCGAATGGGAAATTGCGCTTGATTTTGTTAAAGGGCGAGCTCGGCGAGTGCGTCTTCACTGGGGACTTCGACCAAAGCAAGCTCCAGGAAACCTTAGACGCGTACGTCAAGTAAACACTTTGAAATAAATAAAACGACTGTACCGATCATATGAAATTCTTTTACAATGATGTTAACCTCGTGCGAGCTAAACCTCGTGCGAGTCTTGTGGAGGCCGCGGCGCGAACGGAGGAGGCGGGCCTCGGCTTCCTGGCGGCGGGCCTCGGCCTGGTGGTCCTCGGCCTCTTCCTCGGCCGGGCGGCGGTCCTCGACCTGGATATCCTCTACCAGGCGGAGGGCCTCGTCCGCGTCCACCGCTCATGTTCGGCGCGAGTGCATTTGACATCGGTGGTGCGCTTGGTGGCGCCGAAAGTTGAGGCGGCGCGGCTGCCGGAGGCGCCCGTTGCCATTGCGGAACGATGGGCTTGTTCGTCGCTGGATTTCCCATCATGACGAACGGTGCATTTGTCGCGGCAGCTTCACTATCAGGAGTATCATTCGCCATCTCTTCCATGGACTGGCCGCCATGATCCGTCAAACTCATCGATCGCGGAATACCATTCGTCACGCCAGACTGGTGCGTTCCAAACGGTTCACCCGCGTGCGGCACTTGCGTAGGGAGGTCAGCCATGTGCGGCGGCGGATTACTCATCGAAGCGTATGGATTACCGAAGGTAGGCGCGTACTGTGACACACCGTTAGCTCGGGGCGACTCGACCGGGGAGGGGATCCCGGTCGGCCCCGCGCCCATCGGCGGCGCCATCATGACTGGCGGCGCCAACGCGTTGCCCGTGTTGTAATGCGTCGCGGCATCCGCGTGCTGCAACGGTGGGACATCTCGGCGTCGCGGCGAGTCGGGTTGGTTTGGGTGTGACAAAGGAGCCGCAGAGCGCGGTGGTGGACCCTTCCATTTGCCTTGTGTTCCCGAATTCTTTGCGCCGCCACCCAGAAGTACGCTCACGACGCGCATCAAAATAAGCGTCAACACGATGGGCGGCCCGAAAATCGTTGCGTTGACGCCGAAAGTGATCAAATCTTTGTTGGAAGCGAGAGCGGTACCCATGATGGAGTCTACCTTCACTGCAACCGACGTGAACGTCTCGTCACACAGCTCCATGAACGAAAGCAACTTGTTTCCGTGCTTGGTTTTCCACGCTTGATGAAGAATGCCTTCCATGACACGAGTCACGAAATTGATGATGAACATGACAAAGGGAGAGACAAACGTCCAAGCTCGACCAAAGCTCGATCTTATCATGTCGAATCCAGACGGATTACCCCGTGTATCGTAAAACTGAGACGACTTAGACTCTTGCTCGTGTGTAATTTTCGCGTCTTCCTCATTCCAGTCCAAATCCTGTATCAATCCTGTATCAATCATTTGCTCATCGATGGACGAGTCCGTGGCGGCGGTTTCGTCCATAGAACCTTCGGGAACTGATATTTCGTCATCCGCGACTTCTTTCGTTTCTTCGACGGTCACTGGCTCTTCGATTTGTGGCTGTTCGCCCAGCTCCTCAGTGACTTGTTCTTCGTCATTTGATGTATCGAAGACGCTCTCGTCTGTTGTCGTGTCCATGACGGGCGTATCATCGACCTTTGTATCGACTTCTACTTCGTCCGTGGTAGGATCTTCGACAACTGCTGTTGACTCGGCGTCTGACGACGTCTGTTCGGTCGACTCGACGTTCATAGCCTTCTCGTGTTGAAGCGAATCTTCTTCACTCGGTGCGGCGGTGCTCGCGCTTTCTTCACACTTTGGACACGTCTCCGGTTCAGGGCACTCTATAGGTTTCGGACATTTCTTTTCTCGGAGCTGGCGTTCCTCGTCCAACGTCTCTTTGGTTGCTTCGGTCAACTCTGTCTGCTCACGTAAAAGTCTCTTGGTCTCGCCGTGCTGTCGATCGATTTCGTCGCATCGATCTTTTTGCTCGTCGAGCTTGACTTCAGCGTCGAACGTGCGTTGACGAAGAGCATCGGCTTGTTTTTGCAGATTACTGCGAAGCTTTGCGCTCTGCGCCAAGCACGTATCCGTGCAATCACATTCGTTTTCAGTCGAAGCTTCTGTCGCCGCGAGTGCAAGTACTTTCTCGTTGTACTGAGTGAGCAAAGCGTCCAAATCAGCTTGCACTTTCTCATGTTGCTCCTTCATGGTGCGCAGTTTTGACTGACACTTGCCCAACTCATCGACAGCCTCTTTGCTCGATTCAACCTTCCCTTGAAGAGATTCTACCTGCTTCGTCGCCGCCGCGAGTTCCTCCGACAACTTCTCGATTTCTTCCTGCGCCAAGAGCAATTCTTCGCTCTGTTTGTCGTAGGCCTCCTTTGTCGTAACGGATCGAACTAATTTGTCGTACTCGTCTCGTAAAAGGTCGTAATCTTCGCGCAGAGAGCTCTTGGTCTTTTCGGCTTCCGCGAGACTACGCGACATGTCAGCGGCAGACGCTACACCTGGAGGACACGCACTCGTATCGCGCAACGACTCGAGCTCTGCCGTGAGCTCATCGATGCGCGCCTGTGCGCTCATGTGCTCTTCCGAAACACCGCGAGCATCTCCAAGTTCACCCTCGAGCTCGGCCAACCTCGAAACAAGCGCTTGCTCGTCTTCGCCTCTTCGCGAAAAATCCTCTTCGAGCGCGTTAATCTTCTGTTTGAGTTCTTCGTTCTCGCTGATGATTTGCGCATTACTCGCGATTTGTTTTTCAAGATCGACCATAACGCGCCGATCATCAATCTCCGCCTCGTCGTGTGCGACCTTGCGTGCCATGAACTCTTCCAACTCGCGCTTCAAATCGTCACCATTTTTTTTCATCGCGCGCATCGCTTTGCTTGTCTTCAACAGCGTCGCTGAAACAGCCTCAACCGTCTCTCCCGCGGATGCGTCCACACTCACCGGAATCTTGTTCGCGGCCATCCACTCCCGAAGCGCGTGAAGCGACTCGTCCGCACTCAGTCCGACGGGCACATCAATCTTCTGCGCGGCTTTTTGCTTCGCACGCGGCGGTTCCGACATCACCGGCTCTGGCTCCATCACCGGCTCTGGCTCCATCACCGGCTCTGGCTCCATCTCTGGTTCGTCCTCAACCGCGGGCTCACGTTCCGGCTCCACATCCTCCAATTCAACCGCACGCTCCATCGCGTGCCCTAATTCACCGACCTCGGGCTCCGCCTCGACTCGCGTCTCGCGCCCCGCCGACGCCTCCCCCCCCCCGTCCTCGTCCTCTTCCTCCCATCCCTCCGGCTGATCCCACTGCGACACCTTATCGATCCCATCGTACCAATACGCCCGCTTCGTCGTCGCGTCGACGTGTTTCGTCCACCGCGCGCGCGCGTCGACGCCGTTTCCCATCGAATCCATCGACTTCAGATCGTCATCGCTCGCGAACGCCGGTCGCACCGTCGCGCACGCGCCGCAGACGACCGCGCACGCCGCGATGAGCGATGCGAATCGCGCGCGTCTCCCTCGGGCGCGATCGCGCGCGCGCGCCATCGTCGCGTCGTCGAGTGCGCGAGCGACGGTCGTTACGTCGAGACTTTGAGACTTCGCGCGCGCCGCACACCGCGACGCGCGCGCGCGCGATGTCGAGGACGCGCGAGATGACGCGCGGTCGCGCAAACGCGCGCGACGTCGCGACGACGCGCTCGCCGGTGCGCCGCGCGCGCGATGCGGTCGTCGACGCGATCGTTTCCCTCTCGCACGGCACCGGTCGACAAACCGCGCTGCAGTGGCTCTCCTTGGCGCTCATCGTCGCCAGCGCGCTGATGGTGTGGAAATCGCTGATGTTGTTCACGCAGAGCGAGTCGCCGGTCGTGGTCGTGCTGAGCGGGAGCATGGAGCCCGGACTGCGACGAGGCGACTTGCTGCTGCTGGATAACTCGCGCGGGCCGAGCGAGATCGGCGACGTCGTCGTCTTCAACATACGCGGACGCGACGTGCCGATCGTGCACAGAATACTACACGTACACGCGAATTCGCCCGCTGACGTCGGTTCGCGGTTGATGCTGACGAAGGGAGATAATAATTTCGCCGACGACGGCGCGCTGTACGCGCCGGGACAGCGATGGTTGCGACAGGACGACGTCGTCGGACGCGCGGTGGTGTTCTTGCCGCACGTCGGGCGGCTGACGATATTGATGAACGATTACCCGTGGTTCAAGTACGGGTTAATCTCGATTTTAGGGTTTTTCGTCGTCACTGGGAAGGACTAGTCCGTAGCAGAAGAAGTCGCGTGGCGTTTCGTAGATTTGTTTGTAGCGTTGAGATTCACGTCACTCGCCCGCGCGCGCCGCGCGATCGCGCTCGAGTTCGGACTCGCGCGGTCGATTTCATCCATCGGACGCGCTCGCTCGCGCGTCTCCCGTCGCTCGACGCGCGGCGCTCGCGCGTCGGCACCGCGCACCAGTCGCCGGGGGAACTTTCGAAAGCGTCGACAGCTGACGGCTATTTCGCCACGCACGCGCGCGCTCGACGTCATGGGCGAGAATCTCTCGCCCGAAACCGTCAATAGCATCATGCGTCAACTGAAAGATTTGATGCAGAGCCCCGCGGAGGGGATCAGGGTGCGAGTGAACGAGGAGAACGTGACGGATGTCTTCGCCGAGCTCGACGGTCCCGCGGACACGCCGTTCGAAGGCGGGACGTTTAAGATGAAGCTCGCGCTGCCGGCGGATTACCCGAACAATCCGCCGAAGGGATTCTTTACGACAAAAATATTTCATCCGAATATTCGTCAGCCGAGCGGGGAGATTTGTGTGAACACGCTCAAGCGTGACTGGCAACCGACGCACGGACTGCGGCACATATTGATGGTGATTCGATGCTTGCTCATAGAACCGTTTCCGGAGAGCGCTCTGAACGAAGAGGCTGGAAAGCTTTTACTCGAGGATTACGAAGAGTATTTTAGGCGCGCGAAGATGTACACCAATATTCACGCCAAACCCGAAACGGGCAAGGCGGAGGACGCGGCGAGCGCGTCGGCGGCGAGCGGCGGGGAGAAGAAGTTGGACAAAAAGAAGGACAAGAAGAAGAGCTTGCGCCGTCTTTAGCAAAAGCGTATCGCGCGCGCGGTAGCAGATGAATGAACGTCGTTGTTGTGAGCGAAGCTTTGATTACAACGAATAAAAATTGCGTTCCGTCGCTCACCTTTCTTCTATCTGATGTATCGTTAAGTCATCCGTCGCGTTAGTTGAGCTTCGCATCCTGCGTGTCGCCGGTGAATCGCGCAGAAGACGAACCGTCGTTACCGTCGTTACCCCACGCCACGTAATCCTTCTTCGTCTTGAGCTTTTCCGTGAACGACCCCTCGATCTTCAAGCCGGCGTCGTCGCCGCCGATGACGATGTCGATGACTCCGTACTGCTTCGCCTCGAGCGGCGACATGTAGCGATCGCGATCGGTGTCTTCGTCTATCGTCTTAACGTCTTGTCCGGTGTGGAACGCCATGAGTCTGTTCAAGTTGGCCTTGTGGTGCATGATTTCCTTCGCTTGGATTTCGATGTCCACGGCGCTCCCTTGCGCCCCGCCGAGCGGCTGGTGAATCATGATGCGCGCGTTCGGCATCGACATGCGGCGACCCTTCTCCCCGCTCGCGAGCAAGAACGCCCCCATGGACGCCGCGAGTCCAAGGCACACCGTGCTCACGGGCGCTCGGCAAAACTGCATCGCGTCGTAAATCCCCATCCCCGCCGTCACGCTCCCTCCCGGAGAGTTGATGAAGAGTTTAATCTCCTTCGTCGGATCTTGCTGATCGAGCAGCAGCAACTGCGAGATCACCGCATCGGCGTTAAAATCATCGACCTGCGAGCCGAGAAACACGATTCGGTTCCTCAGCAAGCTATCGAACGGCGACCCGCTTTGGTCTCGCGGCACCACCGGCCCCGCGCGCGCGCCCGGCGCCCCGCTCGCGTTCACCGCGTCGTAAATCTCTCTCTGCGCCTCGTTCACGCCGTCGACGTGCGCGATTTCGTTCGGGTTCTCGTAGAACGCTCCTCCCGCGCGCGCGACGCGCGTCGCGCGTCCGCGCCCGTCCGCGCGCCGCGCGCGCGATAAACCTAGCCTCGATCGCGTCGCCCGCGTCGTCGCGTCGCGTCGCGTCGCGCTTCCGCGCGGCGCCGTCGTCGTCGCGCGCGTCACGAGTCCCATCGTGCGTTCGCTCGCGTCGTCGGTCGCGTCGCGCGCGTGTGCGGCGCGCGCGCGGTCGACGCGCCGCGCGCGCGGGCGCGCGCCTGGTCGGTCGGTATGCGCAAACAGTGCGGGTGCGTTTTTCGACGCGTCCCGACGTCCCGACGGCCGCGCGGCGTCGGCACACCGCGATGCGAAGCGTCGCGCGCGCGTTGAAGTGCGCGCGCGCGACGCGAGGCGCGACGACCGCGACGATCGCGACGACCGCGCGCGCGCCGGTCGACGGACGACGACGCGGGACGACGAGACGCGCGGGACGCGTCGACGCGGGACGACGACGCGGGACGCGCGCGATGGCGGTGAGCGGACGCGCGCACGCGCCGGCGAACGCGGACCCGATGGCGGGCGTCGACGTCGCGGCGAACGGGACGGCGTGGCGAGACGCGGCGGTGGACGTGGTGGTGTGGGCGGTGCGAGAGGAGGACGTCGGCGCGGAGACGGGGGCGCTGGAGTGCGACGCGCTGCGGGCGTTCGACGCGGCGTCGGGGGGGGCGGTGCGAGCGATGATCGAGGAGGGAGAGTTTAAGGGAAAGGTTGGGACGTCCGCGTTCTCGAGGGCGATCGCGGGGACGGCGAAACACGTCGGCGTGGTCGGCGTGGGGAAGAGGGGGGAGGCGACGACGAGCGCGATGTTGACGCTGGGATCCGCGGCGGCGGCGCAAGCGCAAAAGAGCAAGTGCAAGACGCTCGGGATTAAGGGTGCGGACGGATTCGAAAACGCGGTCGCGGCTGGGGCGTACTTGGGCGCGACGGAGGATCAGAGGTTTAAGTCCAAGCCGCAGGCGAAGACGCTCGAATCCGTGTCGTTGTTGGACGTCTCCGCGGATGTCTCCGAGGGTAAGGCGCGCGCGGTGGGCGTGCAGTTGACCAAAGATCTCGTCGCCGCACCGCCGAACGTGGTGACGCCGACCGCGATGGCGGAAGTCGCCAAGTCCATCGCCGCCGCGCATCCGGATTGCATGAGCGTGAAAATTTTGGAAAAGGCTGATTGCGAAAAGCTGGGCATGGGATCCTTCTTGGGCGTCTCCGAAGCCTCGGACGAACCGCCGAAGTTTATCCACCTCACGTACAAGGGTGCTGGGAGCGACTTGAAGAAAGTGGCTGTCGTCGGTAAGGGGCTGACGTTTGACTCCGGCGGCTACAACTTGAAGGCGGGCGCGGGGTCGATGATTGAGATGATGAAGTTTGACATGGGCGGTTCCGGAGCCACGCTCGGCGCCGCGAAAATCATCGCGCAGACGAAGCCAGCGGGCGTCGAATGTCACTTCATCATCGCGTCGTGCGAAAACATGATCGGTTCTCGCGGCTTGCGCCCTGGCGACATCTTAACCGCGTCCAACGGCAAGACCATCGAGGTGAACAACACCGACGCTGAAGGTCGTCTGACGCTCGCCGACGCCTTGGTGTACGCCGACAAGACGTGCGGTGCGACCGCCATCGTTGACTGCGCCACTCTCACCGGCGCCATCATCGTCGCGCTCGGCAACGACATCGCCGGTCTCTTTTCCCCGAAGGACGCCGCCGCCAAGCGCGTCGAAGACGCCGCCAAGGCGGCGGGAGAAGATCTCTGGCGTATGCCCATGCCCGATTCCATGTGGTCTATCATGAAATCTGAAATCGCCGACATGAAGAACACCGGCTCTCGCGGCGGCGGTTCCATCACCGCCGCGCTCTTCTTGAAGCAATTCGTCGACGAGAGCGTCGAGTGGAGCCACGTGGATTTGGCCGGACCGGTGTGGGACGACAAGAAGGGCGGTGCCACCGGTTACGGCGCAGCGCTTTTCGCCGCGTGGGTGTCGTCCTTTAAGAAGTAAGTGATTCCTTTAATTAAACTGTCCAACCATAAAAATTTAACGCGTCGCCGAATAGTCTTTTCTGCATCAGAGCGCGACGTTCGCCGTCATGCGTCGCGCGACGTCGACCGCGAGCGCGCGGCTGCTGGTTCTGACGTTCTTCGCGATCGCGTCGAGCGTCGCCGTCGCCGCCGCGGCGTCGTACGAGACGCGCTCGACGCGCGCGCCGCGACGCGCGTCCAGCTCGTCCCAGTCCGCCGCGCCGCGTTTCCGCGCCTACACGTGGGGAATCGGCGGCGAGCGCGTCGGGCGACCGTCCAACCCCTCGAGCTTGCCTCCCGCGCGCGTTGAATTGGACGAGAGCGCGGGAGACGTCGTCGCGATCGCGGCGAGCGGACACACCGCCGTGGTCGTCGAGCGCGGGTGGTTGTACACCGCGGGGCGAAACGCGTCGAGCGGTGGTGGCGGTCGGGGATCGCCCCCGATCGAAGATAGCGGACAGCTCGGTCGCGGTGGTAGTTCGGGGGCGATGGAGCGCGTGATCGGGGCGCTGAGCGATGAGGTGGTCACGAGCGTGGCGTGCGGACGATATCACACCGTGGTGTCGACGGAGAGCGGCGCGGTGTATTCGTTCGGGTTGAACGACGCGGGGCAGCTCGGGACGGCTGGAGTGATGGGTAAATTACCGATAAATGGGGTGACGTGTGATAGCGGTGGGAACTGCGATGGGCTCGAGCGAGCGAGCAAGGTTGAGGCGAAGGAGGGCTCGTCGTGCTTCGGCGGCTCGTCGTGTAGAATCGGGACGCCGCGTCGCGTGCGGTTTTCGAGCCACACGGTGGAGGTTAGGAGCGTTGCCGCAGGCAGGTACTCGAGCGCGGCGATAGCGAGCGATGGGACTGTGTACGTGTGGGGATTGAATTCTTGCGGCGATAGCGAAATAGGCCGCGACGAGTTACTCGCCGACGCGAGCGTCGCGGCGGTTCCGCGAGTAGTCAACGGCATCACCGACGTGACGCAGGTAGATATCGGGTACACGAATATGATTTTTCTGACGAGCTCGGGACGAGTGGTGACGTGCGACACCGGATTTACCGGGTATGCGCAAGTGCAAGCGAACGCGGATGTGAGCTTGCGGCAGCACATCACGTTTGCGGACGCGCCATCGACGCAGCGTGCCTTCGACGTCGCCGCTGGACGCTGTCACTACGTCGTTGCCACGGAAGGTGGCGGCCTGTACACGTGGGGCTGCGACGGTGCCTGGCTAGGCCGCGACGGCGATCCACTCAAACCAGCTCAAGTCGGCGGCGACTTGGCGTCTCGCGCCGCCGTCTCAGTCGCCGCGGGCGAATACTTCACCCTCGTCGCCACCGTCGACGGCGAAGTGTATGGTATGGGTGCCGCCGGTAACGGTCAACTGGGCGTCCAAGCGTCGAACTCCGGGCACAACTCCCCCATCCGCGTGAACGTCGGCGACGCCGTGGGCACCCTCGCCGTCGCCGCGGGATACCAACACTCGGTCGCCATCGTTCGGTCCTCCGACTAGCGGCGCTGTACATCACACTCCATTCATGATTTCTTTACGTTTCCTCGCGTTTTACGCGTTTTCGCGCCCTTCGTCGCCCTTCGTCGTCGCCGTCGTTTCGGCGAACCACGACCGTTAATTAATTCCCGAGATACGCGCGCGCCATTCCGCGCCGCCCCGCGCGTGCGCGCCGCCTTCCCGCGCCCACGGGCGAAAACTGACGCACGCGGACGCGATGAAGTCTCCGCCGAAGCTCCCGACGCTGCAGCGCGCGTCGACGAGCGCTAAAGTCCCGACTCTGGTCGTCTCGAATTCAAACGCCAAGCCGTTCGCGTATTACCTCTCCGAGGCGCAGACGATGCTGAAAACCCACGGCAAAGTGCGCCTGTCGGGCGTCGGGAACGCGACGCAGCACGCGCTGGTCGTGAGCGAGGTGCTGAGCGCGCGAGGGATCGGAAGGGTGACCGCGGTGCGCACGGGGACGGTGGCCAAGGAGGAACTCGCGGACGAGCACGCGGCCAAGATCGAAGTCACGATCAACGGCGCGTGATCGCTCGCGCGGCACGCTGTACGCTAGCTAACTATTATGATGGTACAATACGATAAGATGTGGTGTATTCCGTCACGTCGACGCGCGCGGCGGAAACTCGCGAAGCGCGCGCCGCGGCGTCGGCGCCTTTGGATTCCCTCTGACGTAAAATTCCTGAAACATCTCGATCGCCTCGCGCTCGAACAACCCACCGCGAGCGTCGTACGGCTTCCCCACGCCTCCCGCCCCCCCGCACGCGCCGCATCCGCGCGCGTGCGCGTCGAGCACGGTGCCCGCGCCGCCGAATTTGTCGTTCGCGCACCCGTACACCACCTCGCGCACGCCCAGCGCGCTCATCGCGCCCGCGCACATCACGCACGGCTCGCACGTCACGTACAGCGTGACGTCCTCGAATCGACACGCCGCGCGATCGCCGCCGTGCGCGTCGAGGAGCGCGTCGACGGCCTCGAACTCCGCGTGTCGCGTTCCGTTGCGCGTTCGATTCGTCGCGTTGCGCCCGACGGCGACGATCTCGCCGTCGCGCGCGAGCGCGCACCCGCACGGGACCTCCCACTCGTCCAGCGCGAGCCGCGCCTGCGCCAGGGCGACGCGCATGCGCGCGCGCTCGGCGTCGGTGAATTCGCGCGACGCGCGTCGCATCCGCGCGACGCGCGAAGTGGCGACACCGCGACGCGCGCGAGCCGACGCGCGCGCGCGAGCCGACGCGCGCGCGCGAGGACGATGATGTATCACTACGTCGACCCGCAGGGGCGCGAGCAGGGGCCGTTCGCGTACGCGCACCTCGCGAAGTGGTTCAAGGCGGGGTACCTGCGACCAAACTTGGGATGTCGACGACAGGACGAGACGACGTACGCGCGCACGGTGACGCAGGCGCTGCTGGAGGACGGCGCGATGCACGGAGTGCCGGAACACATGCTCGGGGAGGTGGTGCGACCGACGACGGCGGCGCGGACGGGTGGGGGGGGGGCGACGACGGTGAACGTGCCGCCGCCGCCGGCGACGACGGCGACGACGAGCGTCGGAAGGTCGGAGGAAGACGTCGCGGAGTGCATGGAACGTCTGATGATGGTGTTGGATCACGTGCTGGCGATCGTCCTCGAGGGAGGGCTGCGCGCGGAGTTCGGGGAGGTGTGGATGGATATGTTGCACACGCCGCCGCCGTGGACGCTGGAGACGACGCTGCGCGAGCTCAAGGCGAATTGGGGGTCGTTGTTCTCCACGCAGCCGCGACGAATGCGAGAAATTGAGGTTTTGCTCGATGCGGCGATTCGACAGCGCAAGAATCAGCCCATCGCGGCCGGTGGGTTGGCAAGGGACGTTTCGAGCGCGGCGGTGGCGTTGTTAAACGCGTGCCCGAAGACGTTTCCGCCGGAAGTCATCGAACATCTCAGGGTGGCGTGGGAGGAGTGCGAGAAGATACGCGCGCACCTTCACGCGTGAGTCGCGACGCGCGTTCGATTCGTCGAGGACTAGATTGTGAAATACTCATTCGTTTCTAGAGAGTACTACATCGTCGCGAGCTGCCGTCCTAGTCGCGCGCACCCTCGCTTGAGCGGAGACGCGATTCTATTTCTTCTAAAGCAAGCACCCCGCGTCGAGCGATGCATCGCCGTCGCTCTCGTCGCCGTCGCTGTGGTCGCTCCGCGCGCCGCCGAAGCTTGGACGTCGAGCGACGACGGTTTGTGAATACCGCAACGCTCGACGGTGATGCGCTGAAACGTCTCGCCCTCCTGCCTCGCGTCGCCGAGCTTTTGGAGAGCGTAAACGATATCGTACCCTTCGATGACCTGTCCGAACGCCACGTGACGATTATCGAGCTGCGGCTTCGCGTCGAGCGTGAGCATGAACTGCGAGCCGTTGCGACCCGGCTCGCCGCCGCCGTCGTTGTGCATCGTCAACACCCCTGGACCGCCGTGCTTGAGATTGAAATTTTCATCATCAAAGTACGCGCCGTAAATGCTCTGCCCCCCGGGCAACGCGTCCGGCAACAAGTTTGCGAAATCGAAGAAATCCGGGTCCTCGGCGTTGTAAATCACCTCGTCCAGCTTCGTAAAGTCCCCGCCCACGATCCAATTCGACGGATACACCTTGAACATCGTCCCCGCGTAGCACCCATACTCGCACAATTGCGCGAAGTTCTTCGCCGTGATCGGGGCGACGTCTTCCTTGACCTCGAACACCACCCTCCCGAGGTAGTAGCCGCCCGCGCGCAGCTCGAGGAAGCACTGCGGATTGGCGTCGTTGATCGCGTACGGCGGCGCGTACGGCACGGGCACGATCTTCAGCGGTTCCGCGCGGCTCACTCGGGTCTCCCACTTCACCGCGTAGACGCCGCCGGGGGCGAGCGGGAGGATGGATGGGATGTCTTTCTTCTCGGCGTCGTCGGGGACGTCGTCGGGCGTCGACATGGCGCGGGCGACGCGACGCGCGCGATCGGAGCGTCGCGAGGAAGGCGCTCGACGCGCGGGGTGGGCGCGCGTGGATGAACGCGGTGTGAGGACGACGCGCGGGGCGGTGTGACGAGGAGTCGCAAAGATTACGTGGATAGCGCCGCCGGCGGACGGCGCCGAACGCGAAGGGCGCGAGAGGATCGTTGTTATTTCGATGCAAAGAATTCGTTCAATCAATCGTGCTAGTCGATACTAATCATCATCGTCGTCTTTGAAGCGCTCGCCTCGCGCTCAGCGCAAGTCCACGCTCGACGCGTTCGGGATGCAGTGGGTGTGTAAAATTTCCTTCGTGGATTTTTTCGCCGCCTTGGTCTCGAGCACGATTTGTATCGATTGATCGAGCTCGATTTTCAAGTACTCGTGCTTGCAGCCTTCGACGATTTTCACGAGTTCGCGCAAGTTTCTCACGGATTTACCGTTCACGCCGCACACGACGACGTTGACGATGTCTTCATAGCCAATGTTGATGTCCGAGTTGAGCACTTGACTCACGACGACGACTTGATCGTCTGGCTTCTCCTTGTGCCCGTGCATCATCTTCGTCAGTAAACGCAGCGGAGCGTCGTAATCGTAATCTTTACCGTATTCCGATCGCAAGTACGGCACACACACCACGGTGAAGACGATGCCCGCGCAAATGTAATACGACGGAGGCTTGCCCTCGATGTGCACCGGAACGAGGCGGTCGTGCGGCGTCAACGAAATGTCGAAATTCATCATCTTGCCATCGCGTAGGACGGTGACCGCAGCACTATCGCCGACGTACTTGCGAGAGACTAAATAAGAAAAGTTAATGCGCTCGCCCGTTCTAAAAACCACGGTGCCGTCGGAAGCGACGTCGACGCCGTCGAATTTCATCAACACATCGCCGCGTTTCAACACCTTGGCAGCCGGCGCGAGAGGCGATAGACGTCGAAGCAAGACGCCGTTGTGCGCGGGTTTCATCCCGAGACTCTTCCGAAGCGATGGGTTCTCCAAGCGCTGGAACTCGCACTGCAGCGCCGGGAAACCGTTGTACACGCCCGTCCTCTTGAAGTCGCTAATAAAATGGTCGACGACGGGCGTCGGTATGATGTAGCCGATTCCTTCGGTGTCCGAGTCCTTGAGCGATTGAAACGCCACACCCACGCACTGCCCTTCGCGCCCGAACGCCGGACCCCCGCTGTTGCCAGAATTGATAGCCGCGTCGATTTGCACCCCCAAAAGCTCCGTCGCGCCGTGCGAATACGACGTCACCTCTATCCGACTAACCACCCCACTCGTGACGCTAATCGCGATCCCACCCACCGGATACCCAACCACAGTGACGCTGTCTTGCAAGCGAGGCAACACGCCGAACTTCACCGGCGCCACGCCCTCGAAAAACTCCTTCTCCTCCACCGTCAACAGCGCCAAGTCGCACTCCACGCCGATGGTCAACACCTTGGCCACGTACTTTTTATCGCTCCCGCGCTTCTTCAGCTTCACCTGCGTGTGATGTTCCACGCTGTGCGCGTTCGTCAGCACCATATTCCCCTCTATGACGAACCCCGTGCTCGTGCTCGAGCTCTGTCGCTTTCGCTGCCACGGCAGGCTCCAGTTCGGCTCGGTGTGCGTCGCGAACACCTTCACCACCGCGTCCAGCGGGTACTGCGGCGCGTCCTCGTCGTCGCTCGCCCATCCATCGACGTCCCCAAAGTAATCCACCGCGTCCTCCGACGACCGTCCGCTCGCCGGCGCCTCCGTCGCGTCCGTCTCGTCGTCCTCGTCCGCGTCTCGCGCGCCGCCTCGCCTTCGTCGCGTCGTCTCCTCCTTCACCGGCGTCTCCCCTCGCGCGCGCTTCGACGCGCGCGCCGGCGCCTTCGTCGCGCGCGTCTTTCCCGCGCGCTTCGTCGCGCGCGTCATCGCGCGTCGCGTCGTGCGTCGCGCCGCGCCGGCGATCGTCGCGCGGCGTCGAGACGCCGCGCGCGACGCACACACGGACCACACCACACCCGCGCCGCCCCGCCCGCGCGCCGCGCCCGCCCGCGCGCGTCGCACGACGCCGCGATGGCGCTCGCGACGGCGCCGCCCGCGGGCAACGTCGCCGACGCGCTCGCGTACGTCCGCGAGGTCCGCGATCGGTTCGCGCGACAGACGGGAAAGTATCGCGAGTTCCTCGCCGCGATGCGCGACTTTAAGACTGGAACGTGCGTCGCGACGTCGCGCGACGCGACGCGACGCGACGCGACCGACGCGCGATGACGCGCGAGCGACGAACGACTGACGACGACGACGACGGCGACGCAGGCTCACGCCCGAGGGCGTGATCGAGCGCGTGCGACGGTGCCTGCGAGGACACGACGATTTGCTCGACGGCTTTCGAGCGTTTCTGCCCGAGGTGCGGGACGCGCGAGACGAGACGGACGCGAGACGAGACGGAGACGGAGACGACGCGAAAACGACGACGATGGCGCGAGACGACGAAGGCGCGGTGACTGACGGTGACGCGCGACGCGCGGGTCGGGGCGCAGGGATACTCGACGGCGACGGCGACGGCGAGCGGGACGCGCGCGCGCGGACGACCGGCGACGGCGAGCGGGCGCGGAAGACCGAGAAAGGCGCCGAGCGCGCGGGAGGTGGCGATGAAGCGCGAATGCGAGGTGCGCGGGCGACGGCGACGCGCGCGCGACGCGCGCGCGGCGGCGAACGCGACGCCGATCGACGCGGGGAAAAGTCGGCTGGGGTCGGAGGGACTCTTTGACGAGTCACGACCCGTCGATCGTTTGAAACCACAGCCGTCCGACCGACCGACCTGATCCGACGGCGCGAACCGGCGGTTGGGGTCGCGCGGGCGACGCGCGCGGGACGGCGACGGTTTCGTTCGGTTCGCGAACGCGCGGAAGACGATCGAGCGCGTGACTGACTGTGTGCGCGAACGCGCGCGTGATAAGGCGACGCAGGAAACGGATGAGAATCGAAGCGCGACGTTACTGAGCGGACAAGATTTGCTCAAGCGCATTCGCGCGCAGTACGCGTCGGACGACCGTCCGTATCAGGCGTTTTTACAGACGTTGATTAAGTTTAGGAACAAGCAGTTCAGCGCGGAAGAGGTGGTGCAGAAGTGTGCGATATTGTTTTATGATCATCCGCAGTTATTGGAGGGTGAAAATGGGTTGGCCACCTTTGTGCCGAAGACGTGCAAGCCGCCGACGCGGTCGTCGTGGTTCGAGTGGAGTCCGGCGGTGCATCATCGCTTCAGCAGCGAGAGCTTTCGATTGTTCGTGCGCACGTTGTTATTGTGTGAGTATAAAAGTCGCTTAACGCCGCCGGAGCCGAAGATGCGGCGTTGGCGTCTGACGGATGGCGACAGTAGCGAGTCGGATAGCGACGACTACACGTCGTCGGACGAGAGCGAAAGCGAGAGTTCGACGGTGATAGAAAAAGAGTCTGGCACGCTTCGACCGGATCAAATTCCCGATCGATGGGTGGGTAAAATACACGACCGAACGTTGAGCGCGTTCGAGCGCCTGACTTTAGAGCTCAAACCGAAAGACGAAGAGTATTGCTGGGCCGACACCAAGGCGGCGCGCGAAGCCAAGGAGAGCAAGGACGCGATCGAACTTCGGGGCAAGCGCGGTCGCGGCGAAGAGCGAGATTTCACGACGACGCCTCGAGATTCACCATCACCGCCGCCGTCGTTTAATAAACGGCGCGCGAGCGCTCGCATCGTGGCCAAGGTGAACCGAGGCATCGTGTACAACCGCTATCGCAGCTTGGCGTCCCCCGACGGTCTCTCGCGCGGTCGCATGCGCATGACGCGATCGATGAGCACGGTGGACGACACCTTGCCCGCCAAACCAGATCGCAAGTTCTTGATCAATCGTGACGAAGGCAAGATGTCCCCGCTGTGCGCCGAGCGCATCGGATTACACTCCCTGCCCGCCGTCGCGCTCGAGAAAATCATCGCGTGCTACAGCGCGCAAGAGGGCGTCGCCGAGCTCAATCAAATTCGCGAGTCTCTGATCAAATCGCTCATAAAAAATAATAGGTAACGAAGCACGCGCGCGCGCCGCCGCACGGCGCGCGATCGATGTAAAGGCTATCATACATGTGGCATTAAACTCGTCCGAGCGCGTCAAGACCTACCTCCGCGATCCGCCCTCGCGCGCGCGATCCCCGCGCGCGCGTCTCCCCTTCCCCGCGTCTCGCCGCGCGCGCGCGCCTCGGCGCGAAAACGCGTCTCTACCGATCCTTCGCGCCGTCGCGCGCTCAGTGCCCGCCCGGATTCACAAACTTGCTCGCCTTTTTGTCCGCCTCCGTGATTCCCATCGTCGCGTAGACCACCGCCACGCCGACGGCGCCGATGCCGGTGAAGAACGGCCACGCCTTGGGGATCTCGCGCGTGAGCGCCGACAGAAAGCTCGTGTTCGCGTGCGGCATCGGTGCGGCGCGCGGATTCGTGAGGCGTGCGCGAGGTCGAGGACGCGCGACGGTGTCTGCGGTCTTCACATCGCGACGCGACGCGAACGCGCGACGCCGACGCCATGACGAGCGACGACGCGCGCGCGTACGATCACCTGGTGAAAATCCTCCTCGTCGGCGACTCCGGGGTCGGGAAGTCGTCGCTGCTCGCGCGATTCATCAGCGATTCGTTCGACGAGCAGGGCCCGACGGTGGGCGTGGACTTTAAACTGAAACACGTCGACGTCGACGGGACGAGGCTGAAGCTCACGGTGTGGGACACCGCGGGACAGGAACGGTTTCGAACGCTGACGAGCTCGTATTACAGAGGCGCGCACGGGGTCGTGTTCGTGTACGACGTGACGTCGAGGGAAAGCTTTGAGAACGCGCGCGAGACGTGGCGAAAGGAGGTGGAGATGTACGGAACGATCGCGAATTCGGTGAAGATTGTGATTGGAAATAAGATCGATAGGGAAGATGAACGAACGGTGGCGCGGAAGGAGGGCGTGGCGTTCGCGAAGGAGTATGGGTGCTTGTTTCTGGAGTGCAGCGCGAAGACCAAGGTGCGCGTGGCGGAGGCGTTCGACGAGTTGGTCAAGGGGATTTTGGACGCGCCGGGGTTGTTGGTGGACGAAGTCGACGATGGGGTGAAACTCGGCGCGTATGCCGATCGCGCGGGCGGTGGGTGCTGCTGAAGAACGCGAGCGGTACCGCGCCGTCGCGGGCGAGGAAGGAAATGAAACTCGCCGCGACGCATGTTGTAATCTAGAGATAGTATTGAAAGATCTTCAAAAAGCTACAGGCGCGCTCTCGGATCGGTCGAGACATGGTTCGTCGCCTCGACGTGTCGCGAGCGCATTTTTACGTGTACAAACATCGACTCGCATCTAGAGTGGCGCGGCGATGACTGCCTCATACTTCTTAACCGTCGTCATCAACGAGAGATCGAAGAACTTTTCGCCGATGCTCGCCGTCAAACCACCGATCAATCGAGGGTCAACCACGGCCTCGATCTTCAGCGTCGAGCCCGATGGGGCGTGGCCCTTGATGGATTCCGTAACCTTGGTGAGCTGCGCCGGGGTGAGCGCCTGCGCCGTCGTGATGACGCACTTCACCTCGTTACGGGAAGCCATGCATTGCTCTTCGAAGCGAAGCGAAATCTTGTGCAACTCCTTCAGCCGTCCGTACTCCGCCATCGTGGCGACGAAGTTGCTCGTGATCGGCGTAAACTTCGCGCCCGCGCAAAATTCCTTGACGCCCGCCAACTTCTTGCTCTTCGCCATCGACGGATCCATCAGAAACTGCTTAAACTTGAGATCTTTCTCGACCAAAGCCGTGAGCTACATCGATGAAATCACGCGCGCGTCGATCGTCGTCAGTCACTCGTCCTCGTCTCGCCGTCGTCGTTCCGTCCCCTCTCTCTCGCGCGCGTCGCTCGTCTCGCGCTTTCAAACTCACCTGCGCCACTTCACTCTCAACCGCGGCCAAAGACCCAGCCTTCGTCGCCGCGACGTACAACGCCGTGGCGTACCGTCCGCTCGTCCCGAATTGTTGCAAAGGCGCCTGCGTCGTTCCGCCCGCGTCCCAAAGTCAGTCCCCGCGCCCGATCCCCCCCCCCCCGCGCCCACGCCTCGCCGTCCCGTCCCTCGCCCTCGTCCATCGCGTCCTCGAATTTCCCACGCACCTTCACGTCCCCCCCGCTCGCCCCCTTCGCGCTCGCCGTCGCGTACGTTCGCTGCGAAGCGTCGTCGTCCGTCAGTCCTCGCGCGTCCCGATCGAATCTTCGCGCGCGTCGTCGCGCGTCGCCGTCGCGCGTCGCCGCGCGATTCGCGTCGCGTCGCATCGCGCGAATTTCGTCTCGCGCGTTCGCGCACCTCGAGCGTCGATCGCGCGGTCGCGCATCGCGCGAGTCGTCGAAGCATCGCGTCGTCCGCGTGTGCGGGTCGCGCGCGCGCGGGTCGACCGCGCCGCGCGGAAATCGCACGCGCGCGCGGCGCCGAGCTCGTAACACCAAAGACCAAAGCCGGCGCGCGTCCATCGCGCGCGGCACACGCGCGCGCGACGGCGAGCGCGCGCGACGACGCGCATGGCGCGACGACGCGAGCGCACGCGTCGACGCGCGCGCTCGCGCGCGCGATGGACGCTCGGCGTCGTCGGAAGCGCGGTCTGCGCCTGCGCGACCGCGATCCGAGGCGCGCGCGCGGGCAACGCCATCGGCGCGGCGCTGCGCGCGACGGGAGGCGCGACGCGCGATGGGCGCGATGGTGGACGGGAAAACGATGGCGCGCGCGGGACGACGCGAGCGAGCGCGAGGGCGAGCGATGGGGCGAACGCGGTGGGCGTGGAGGAGCTGGACGAGAACGCGCGCGAGAGCGAAACCGCGGCGGCGATTCGTTCGGGCGCGCGGGTTCGATTGACGGACGCGCGAGCGCGAGAGATGCTGAGTGGGACGATGATGGCGATGTACGGTGGCTTAGGGGAGACCGGGGAGACGACGAATTCGATGGACGTGCTCGTCGGGAGCGGGAGCGGGGATTATCTGGCGTGGTGTCGACGCGGCGAGCGCGCGAGCGCGGCGCCGGCGGTGGCGAGTGTGGGCGCGGCGGTGCACGCGGACGCGAACAAAGTCATGTTTCACGGCGGGTACAAGGTTTGGGACGCTGGCAGCGAGTTTGAGGACTTTGCCTCGACGCGCGCGTTTGATATGAAGACGGGTGAGTTTGAATGCCTCACCGCCGGAACCGCCGAAAACGAAAAGGCTGCGCTGGGCCAGACCCACGGCGCGTGCCCGAAACTCCACGGCGCGCACACTGGTAAGCGCGACGAAGAAGTGGCCGTCATTACCACTAAGCCGATTCGTTTGCCGAAAGCAGTGGCGAAGAAAGAGACGGCTCACGTCGAGGCCGCGCTCGGTAAACACTTGACTCGCCCAGAGCTTCCCGCGATCGACGTCGAAGACGAGGAAGACGACGCGACAACGAGCTCTGTTGAAGAAACTACCGATGGCGAAGGTGCGTCTGAGCTGGGCAGTGAGTCCAAGCAGCACGCCATGATCATCTTTGGTGGTCGCGACGAGAACGACCAACGCTTGGACACCGTCTACGCGCTCGGTCTCGAAGACAAGAAATGGCGGAAGATTGAGTACGAACTTCCAGACGAGCGAGACGACATGGTGCCCCAAGGACCGTTTGAAATGCCACTCATCGTGAAGAACGAGCATAAAAACGGGAAACCGTTTCCGCTTGGGCGTTCGGGCGCCACCGCGGTGGTGACCAAGGACAATAAGATGATTATTTACGGCGGCTTTGTCGTCGAGGGCCGCCTCGGTTTCAACGTCGGTGAAACGCTCGTGCTTGATTTAGATAAGATGAAGTTCAGCTACCCGATGACGAGTGGCTCTATTCCAGTTCGTCGTAACAAACACTCTGCAGTTCTTGACAACGAGAATCGCATGTGGATGTGGGGCGGTTCGGTTTGGGATCACACCGGAGGTAGCTCGACGTATGCGTCCACGGCGACGTACTACGCCGACGTGAGCAACCCCAAGTCCATCGTATGGCATCGTGTGGAAACGAAAGGCAAACCGCCGAGTCAGCGTCGATTCCATTCAGCCATCATCGTGGACGGCGGCATGTACATCATCGGCGGTGAAGACTATCGCACTCGGACGTACCTGAACGACGTCCACAGGCTCGACTTGAAGACGTTCACTTGGACGCAGCCCGCTGTTCTAGGTGGTCTCGAAGGTGGTCGAATCCGTTCGAGCATGTTCCCGTGGGTAACGGATGCGTTCAAGAAGCTGGCGCATCCTGAGGCGAGTTTAGGCAAGTCTCACCACGAGCACACGCACGACGACAAACACGAAGAAGATTTGAAGCGGAAGGTCTCGATCAAGGACGCGGATGAGGAAAAGCCAAAGGATGAAAAAAAGGACGAAACTAATGCTTTTTCGATCGACATTTCTACGTGCGGCAAAGGTGAACAGGCGCGCGTGCGCACCGGCGAGAACCAGCCTGAAATTGAGAACTTGATCTCGGTGCTCGTCGATGGTTCAACTTTGGCTTCCAAAAACGGAGCTCTCGGCGCGGAAGACCCGACCGACGCCGCATCGTTGGCAGCTAGTCTCGCTAGCAATGGCTGGCTTGCAAACACTGCTCGTGGAGCCTCGATTATGTCTGAATCCAGCATGGTGTGGCGCAAGGCGCCGAGTGTCGGCGAAAGCGAAGGCGTCCCGGGTTGGATCACTGATGCCGGCGGGCGCGATAGTTCGATCTTGACTGAAACTCTCGACGCAGATCCGGATGCGGCGAGCATCGAGGAGCGATTACTCGCCGCCGTCAAGGCAGTGTCTAGTGACACAAAACTTAAGTCGAGCGGCGGTAGCGCGCACGCGGTGAAGAAATCTGAAACCAAGGAACACGAGAAAGCATCGCCGAAGAAGCGCGTCGACTCAGAAGATGAAGATGACGAAAAGAAGACAAAGAAGAGTTCGCATCACGAGTCTTCGCCTCATCACAAATCATCGCGCGACCACGACGACGAGGACGAAGATGCCGAGGAGCCTAAATCCTTGAAATCGTCGCATCATAAGTCGTCCAAAGAGGCCAACCACGAGGATGACGACGAGGAATCGGAACACAAGACACATCACGGTTCTCGCCACAAAGACGAAGACGAAGACGAAGACGAAGACGAATCACGACACTCGTCTCACTCTCACTCGGCGTCTCACAAGAAGGAAAAGGTTCACCTCTCTGGTGCGGCCAAGATGCTTCAGATGATTCAATCCCAAGGTGCCGATGAGGCGAGGCTGGGTCGGGTCGCGAACATTCGCGCCGGCGACTCGGCACGTCACTTTTACTTGTGGAGCGGCGTCGCTCTGGTGGCGATCGCTGCGGCGATTCTTATCAACCAAAAGAAGACCGAGAAGAAGCAAGAGAGTGACGTCGAGCGAATTCCCTTAGTTTTGAGTAGCTCGTCGATCTCTGACTCGCCAAACAAGAGCGCCACGTGGCAGCAAGAAGCGTTAGCTCGCAGAGGGGTCAGGTATGGCGACGATTTTGACGAGCCATAGACAGTTTGTGTAGTTCTAAGATAATCAAGTACAAATCAAACGCTTTCGTCGTATTTTGCGACTGTGGGCCCCCCGCTTACTAATGGTTCGCTATCTTCGTCGTTGCTCGTGAATTTCCCTTTCGCGATGGCGACCAAAACTACGCCGAAGGCGATCGCAGTGGCGCCAAAGACAGCGTTGAACGCGACATACTTTCCCTCGTCAACCGCGATCAGTTGAACCTCCTCCACGCGACGACCAGGGATCTGGAGCCGCACGTACGACAAATCCTCACCGAGATCACCGTCGGAGTCATCACCGGTTTGTTCACTTTGCAAAATCCACCCCTCCGTCGGCATCTCCACGAGCACCTCGTTTTCGCCTTGTGCGATCGAGACGTTCGTCAGCGGCACTTGAGGATTGAACGCACACTCAGCATCGGGAGTGAATGTACACACCGAAAACCCAGTTGGCGCGCATCGAAGCGCGTAGACACCATCTCCGTGCTTTCCTTCCTTGTGATTCCAGAAATGACCGGGAGCGTCTTCACCGCATCCTTGCGTTACGCTACACGTGAAAACGCTGTTTTCGACGTCGTGAGCCGATTGACTAGCCGGATTGAGTTGCTTATTGGTCAGAGTCAATCCACCATGATCGTCAGCAATCATGTCAGAGACGTTTTGCGACGAATATTTGTCTGAAGTCCCGTACTGAGCTGCAGTGACGGTGTTTGCGTCGCCACACGAGTTAACGATGCCGAGCTCTGGACAGAACTGTGTACCGTGCGATCGCAAGTTGAGATCATCGCAGTTTCGCGAGCGAGAGTTTCGCACATTGAAACATTGCCCGATTTCGAGGTTCGGCGCGCAAGAACAAGAGCATGTGCCACTGAAACGTTCCGGGTCATCCTCGGTCCAAGTCGCATCGTGCGTGATGGAGGCTGTTTGTACTTTTGACGCGGCGACTTGATCGTCGGGAACAGAATTCACGAGTGTTTCCATTTGGTCGTTGTACGCATTTTGATCGGAATCCCCGAGACGCGGTAAGACGACTTTTCTCTCTTTAAGCGGCTCATTTTTGTGGTGCAAGCTCGCCCACACATTTTCGTAACTCGTGCCCGATCTAGAGAGCTTCGGGTAAGTCAATCGGTGATTTTGATCGCTCGATGGCTTCGGATCGATGGCGTGCGCGATGATCTGCCAGGCGCGTTGTACGACAAACATATCATTACGTGGAAGAACTGTGCGTTCAGATTCTGCAAGATCTGCTTGTTGAATAGCTGCACTGACGGCCGGACAAGTCGGCGACGAGCCCCACGTTGTACCGAGGCTGACGACGACTGTTCGCTGTTCCGGAACAGTGATCATCATCGAACCCATCTCACCGGCGTTAAACAAGACATCGTAGCTCGGCTCGGCTCCCGGAAGCACCGGACCGTCGTGTACCGGGCAATCAGCGCCCAAACCGCTGACGGAATTCGTCGGCGCCGACTCATTGCCAGCTTGCGCTTGTTCTTGATCGTTCATCTTTGATGCGGCGTGCACGTTGTACGTCCATCCCGCGAGACCAAAGTACCTTGACGCGTCAGGATAGGACGGTCGCATCATCGCACGAAGAAATTTTTTGTCGACGAGTTGTCTGGAGCCGCCGTCTGGCATTTTCCATCTCCCTTCGTTGACGATGAGTTGTCCGAAGCGAGCCATATCGCGGCAGCTCGCGAGCTGTCCGCCGACGAATGACATCTCACCTTTCGAGCTACCCGTACCTTGCTCGAAGAAATCGCCCAGTCCAAGGGGATCAGCGATGCGCTTCTTCGCGAACGCCGTCGGGCGCTGTCCCGTGGCGCCTCTAAGGACGCCGTTCAAATATTTCAAAGGCGACTTTTGGACGTCGTTATACGCCGCGTCGTTACGGAACTCCTCTCCTGGTACGTGGCTTCCATCCGAGCTCACCTGCGCGAGCAACTCGCGCACCGTAAGCGACGCCCAGTACTCACTATTCCACTCCGGCGGCGTATCACCTCCGAATTGTTGCGCGCGGTCCAGCAACTCCTTCACCTTGTCGTCCAGCGTCAGGTCCTGTCTCAGAATCGCCGCGCCGATCGCGAGTGCCGTCGCCACTTTCCCGACGTATCCCACGTTGAACACGCTGTTCAGCGTCGCGCCGTTGTAATACTCTTCGTGCACCACGACGCCGTCCTTCACCACCACCACGCAGTCGCGCGCCGGCAAGTCAAGCTTCAACTGCGTCGACCCCTCGATCAGCGCGTGACCGCGCAGACCGTGATCTTCGGGAAAGCTAGAGTACCACGACCCATTCGCCGGTCCGAGGACGTCGCGCGAGCCGAGCGCGAGGAGCTCGTCGCTGTTTTCGTACGCGTACCACGCGCCGAGCGCCAACACCACGGCGATCGCGACGGCGACGACGCGGTGGCCGTGCGCGGACCAGAACGAGCGCCGACCGTGCGTGGCCCACGCTCGAGTGTCTTCGTTCATCGCGAGCGTTCGCTCGCGCGACGGCGCGCGCGCGCGCGAGGATGTGTAGAGCTGATTCATCATAGGGTGTTGGCCCGCGCGCGGTGCGGCGGTGGTCGAAATACGCTGAATTACAACAAGAAAGCTATTAGTTAAAGCCAGGGGGTGCTGGATAAGTCGCCCGTCGCCGAACGATCGTCGAGAGGGTCGACCGAGCTCGTTCCCGCGACTTCCTTACCAGACTTGGCGCTCGAGGCTTCCCAACCGCCGAGCGGCTTGGACGTGTCGAGGAGCTCGGATAACGACTCGCCGCTCGGGATGGAGCCGGCGATGGCGAATTTCACGCCGGTTTTGTCGAATATTCGCGATAAACCCAGAAAAATGTGGTGACGAAGGCGCATTGTGGTAAACCCAGCCGCGCGGAAGACGCCGTAATCGTTATAACAGACGATTTCCAACACCGCGCCTCCCGCGAAAGAGTTCATGCCGGTGAGCGTGCAACGCGGGGCCAAGCTCACGCCACGAACGACGTCCGCGCCCACGGTTGACCGGAGAAAGCTCTCCACTTGCGTTTGTAAGTGCGGGACTTTGGGCAAGTCGTCGAAAGAAATCGCAAACTGCTCTCGGAACTCGCGATACGGCGCTCGCGAGAGGTTCTCCACCTTGTACGCCACCATGGCGCTGTTCGGGATGTACGCCACCTTGCCGGCGCGGTTGATTAACTTCGTGTACAAATAACCGATGCTTTCGACGCGACCGGAAATTTCGCGACGTCCTCCGATCAGGACTCGAATAACTTCTTTGGGAACGAACCATCCCGCCGCGATGACGATGAGGCCGCCGAAGTAGTTCGCAATCGTATCCCGCAAGACGACGGAGGCGAAAATTGCGAGCACGACCCCGGATGCGCCGAGCACTTGAAGCACCGCTCGCAACGGTAACCCTAACGAATCAAGCGCGGCCAGGCCCGTGATCCCCCAAATCAGCGCCGCACTCTCTCTGTCGTACACGTGCGCCGGTATTAAATCAGTCGGTTCCCTCGAACCGTACATTTTGCGCCGCAAGTCTCCCGCCGCTTTCGCGAGAAACTTTTTCCGAAAGCTCGTCACCACGCTTCCGTAATATACAATCTTCAGCATTCGCACCACGCGTTCGGGCGGTAACAGCGCGTGCGCGTCCGGGCTCGCGATCGGCACGATCACCGCGTACACGAACGCCAACCCGACGTTGAACAGCGCGCCTCGCGCCAGCAGATAGACGAAGCCAAAAACACTCTCCGCGAACTCCTCGTCCTCGTCTCGCCGTCGCGCTCGCATCCACGCGTTGTGCACCACCACCAGCGCCGGCCGCAGCGCTCCGACGGCGAGCATGAGAGAGAAGGAGAAAATCGTCGCGTACGCCAGCACCTCCGCCACGTTGAGCCTCGCCGCGCTCTGCAGCACCTGCGGCAGGTACGTCGCCGACTGTCGCGCGACTTCGTCCGAGATCGTGCTCGCCGTCGCTCGCGCGCGCGTCGAGCGTCTCGCGTCGCCGCGCGCCGTCGCCGTCGCCGTCGCCGTCGCGTCGCGCGCCGCGCGTCGCGTCGACGCGTCGGCGCGGTGGTTGGCGTTCGCGCGCGTCGATTCGCGTCGCGCGGACGCGACGCGCGGCGCGAGCGACGCGCGGGGGGCGGGCGCGACGGCGCGCATCGATCCGGACGCGCGCGCGACGCCGCGAGCGGGACGCGCGCGATTCGGCGCGGCGGTGAGTGCGGTGGGAACGCAAACATCTCGCAAACATCTCAAACGCGAGCCTCGCGAGACGATAGGGGGTCGTTACAGCGACTAATGCGGTCGGCGTGATGGTCGAAAAGCGCGCGCGCGAGCGTTGGGTGAGATGAGAGGGTCGAAGAATCACGGACCGCGACCGCGACGCGAGGCGAGAACCAAGACGGCGAAACCGAGGACGCCGCCGCCGACGGCGGTGGGATTCTTCTCCGTCGCGCGCTCCACGCGCTTGATCACGTTGTGCTTCGTGCGCTTGTACAATCGAACGGCCGCGCCTTGAAGTCTTCGAATGGGATGTTCCCGCACGCCAGCCTTCATGCGCTGCTTGAAGGGCGAGCGAAGCGGGCTGTCCGCGAGTTCGTCTTCGATTTCCTTCGCCTTCGCGCGCGCCGCGCTCAGCGCGTCGGAGAGTTTCACCTCCATCGCGCTCTTCGGTTTCGGCGTCGACGCCGGCGTCGACGCCGACGCCGACGCCGGCGTCGTCATCGATTTCGTCCTCGATCCCGCGGACTTGGGCGTTTTCAAAAACGAAAACGCCTTCTTCGGTCCCTCGCCCGTCGACTTTTTCGGCGTTCGTTCGAAACGCGCGTTCGCGTTCGCCTTCACCACGCTCGCCACCGCCGTCTCCACGCACGCCCGCACCCCGCGTTCCCGTTCCGCGTCCTCGATCACGCGTTCCACGATTCCGCGCGTCACCGCTCGCACCGTTCGCGCCCCCACCTCTTCCTCGTCCTCCGCGTCGTGAAACTCCTCCTCCGACCCCTCCGCGCTCGCGAACCCGTTCGCGTCCACCCACGCCGCCCGTTCGCCGCCCCTCACCGCGCCGTTCGACGTCTTCGCCCGTTTCACCGGCGACGCGCGTGTCGCGTCCGCCGTCGCCGTCGTCCCCGTCGACGACGCGTGCGCGCCCTCGCGCTCGCGCCGCGCCGCGATCGTCGCGATCTTGTCATCCTTCGCGCGCACCTTGGCCGCGCGTCGCGCGCGGTCCTCCTCCGCGATCGCGCGCGCGCGCATTCGAACCGCCTCCGCGCGCTCCGACGCGGACGGTCGCGTCGTGTGCGTCGCCGTCGCGCCGCGCGGCGTCGTCGTCGTCGCGGAATTCGACCGCGCGTTCGAATTCCGCGTCGTCGTCGTCGTCGGCGCGTCGCGCGCGGCGGCGGACGACGCGTCGTCGAACGCGGGCATCGCGGGCGGTCCGCGTCGCGCGCCGCGGCGCGACGACGCGCGCGCGCGTGTGCGGCGCGTCGCGAACGCGTCGTCGAACGCGACATCGCGCGTCGACATCGATCGATCGCGCGCGCGCGCGCGCAGAGCGCGGCGGCGCGTCACCGGGCGCGCGACGAAGACGCCGCGCGACCCGCGTCGTCGGCGCGCCGCACGCGCGCGGCGCATGGCGCGCGCGAGCGACGACGACGCGCGCGACCGGCGTCGCTCGTTTCGGTGTCGCGACGTCGTCGACGCCGTCGTCGACGGCGACGACGGCGCGCGCGCGCGCGTCGTCAACGTGAACGGCGTCGCGCGCGTCGAGGTGTCGTCGCGCGCGGGCGCGGGCGCGCGCGCGGGGCGGGTGGGACCGGTGGACGCGCTGCGCGCGGCGTGCGCGTGCGCGACGGCGGCGACGTTCGAGTCGAGGAACGCGCGCGAGGCGGCGGAGGGCGCGCGCGCGGTGCGAGCGATGCTCGCGCTGGTGCGAATGGTGTGCGAACGGCGGGCGACGCGGGACGAGGCGATCGAGCGAGGGGTGATGCGACGGACGTCGACGGCGGCGCGGGGCGTCGGCGCGAGCCTGGCGGCGCACGCGCGGGCGAGGAGGGGAAGGGGGGTCGGCGCGGTGTTCGCGTCGTGGTGCGCGACGAGGGACATCGGGGACGTGACGGCGATCGTGCGATCGCTGGTGGAGGCGTACGGGAGCGCGACGGCGCCGATGCTGACGATGTTCCCGAGCGAGGGCGACGACGGCGCGGGCGGTTTCGTCGAGGAGGATCCGGTGGGGGATTACCTGAGCGTCATCGCCGCGGCGTCGGATTGCACGGAGGACGTGGAGTATCGCATGGCGTGTTTGCGGTGGTTCGCGCGCGCGTGGTTCGACGAAGCGTCGACGAAGTCGTCGTCGAGACCCACGAGGCGAGACGCGTTGAACGCGGTGGCGGTGCTCGACGGAGCGACGCGCGCGCTGGAGAAGCACCTCGCGAGCGACGGCGATCGCAACGCCATGGATGGTTTGGAGAAACACGTCGTCGTCATCGCCGAGATGCTTCGCTTCATCGCCCTCGATGACGCTATCGATGATTATTTCGACAAAGACGTTCTGGGCGAGCGTTCGCTGCTCGGCGCGATCGAGTCGATTTGCCGTATCACGCGCTCAGTTCTATCTCTGTACACGAAAAGCGCGTCGGGCGACGTCAATGAGTCGTTGGCGATCATGCTGGTGTACCTGTTGGAAATCGTCGAGCTGTTTACGGCGGACACCAATGCGTACGAAGACATCGGCACCCTTCTCAGAGCCGACATCGTCGCCATCTTTTCGATGCCGCGCGCCAAGTTCATCCAGTTGTGGTCCCCGCATGGCGACATCGGTTCTCGGGTGACTCGACACCTTCTCGTCGAGTCTCACGCGAACACACCGGCGCACACGCTGTCCTTGTTCCGCATCGTCGGCAACTTTCACGACGTCGATCTAGGACTGGTGGAAACGAGCGTCGCCCTAGAAAACTTGCTGACGCTTCGTACGACGCTCGAAGGAGAGGTCGGGGCAAAGGCGCCGACGCAGGAAGAGATGGATAATTTCGCGCTAGCCATTCAAGCGTGGACGCGTTAGAGTTTAGTTACAAGTGTCCGAGTTTTAGTGTACAAACAGCATCACCGCCCCTGTTGGCTTTGAACGGCGTCGCTTGTGGCGCCGCCCGGTGGCGCCGCCGTCACGCCCCAGACGCCGCGACGAGGCGCGGATGCGTCGAGCGTGCGTTTTGTGTCCCAGTCCTCAGTCGTCCACTCGCCCATGCGATCGCGATTCAGATGCGCCTCCCAACTCCCGCCGTCGGCGAAACCGTATTGATGGACGACGTCGCGCTCATCCGCGTTGGAATCGAGCTTATACTCGACCGGACCTTCACCGCGAAAGAAATCAGGAAACAATGCGAGAAGTGACTTGTCCGTCGCCGTCACTTCATTCGAATCGGTGGCTGGAACTCGCTCGCTCCGCGCGCACTCTTTTTCGAAAAAGGCTCTGTACTCGTCTCGCCACGCGTCCGCCCCCTTCTCCTTCGCCTGCTCGTGAACGCGCGCGAAAGCCTTTTCGAGCTCTTCTAGTGCTAATCCCGGATGGTCGATCTCCCAAAATTCTTTGCGCGGCTCACCGGCGACGTCCATTTTCATCGCCTCAACCCCACGCATGGCTTCTTCGTTGAGCGAGTCCGTCGACGCCTTGATGGACTCCGTCGCAAGCGTGCTCGACGCGAAGTAGCGATGGGCGAGGATCTCCTCGCACGATGCCCGCATCGATGGATCGAACTGAAGCATGCGACGAAGTAAGTCACGCGCGTCGGCGTCGACGCCGTGATGAAAAAGAGTGTCTAACGAGCCAGCTCGTCCCGGGAGCGATCGCAGATACTCGCGCCAATGTGACGGCTTGATGCGCTCTATTTCCGCCCAACCCGGAGTGCCGATGACGTTGAACAGAGTGTCGAGCTGCGACCTTCTCTGCTCGGCACTTTCATCGCAGTTGTTGTCATCGTATTGCTCACCAGTCGGCGGCGACGCCAGTGCGGTGTCTTCAAACGAAAACAGCGGCTTCACCGTCAATTTTTGATTCAACGCTCCCAAATTCGATGACACTTGCCTCTGCAACAGCTCGGCGAAAATGCATCCCAACGCCCACACGTCGACCGCACCAGTGTAAGCTATACCTCCCATGATGACCTCAGGCGCGCGATAACACGGCGTCATCACGAACTTAGTGAGCGCCCCGTCGTCTACGCGTGCGCTCAAAGCGCTCGTCGCCATTCGCCGTCGCTTGGGCCCGCAGTTCGCCTCCGTCTCGTCCTCCAGCGCCCCTCCCATCGCCCCTCGCGCGCTGCCAAAGTCACACAGCTTGATCACTCGCCCCCCGTGTCGATGTTTTCCCAACAGCGTGTTCGCGCTCTTGATATCTCTATGCCAAATTCCAACCGAGTGCAAGTATCGCGTCGCCTCGCACGCTTGCTGCATCAATCCCACGACCTCCTTCGCGCTCAACTGCCCTCGCAGCGCGAATATATCCCCACCTTCCGCGTATTCAAAGCTCAAATACACATCTATAGACACCGCCTTGAGCTTCATCGTCGTCGCGTCCAACTTCTTCGCCCCCTCGTCGCTTTCCTCGTAAAACGCTCGTCGCAGCGTGCACACGTTGGGATGATTCGTCCTGCGCAGCGCGACGATTTCCCGCAGCACCTTCCTCGCGTCTCGTTCCGAGTGCAGCACGTTTGAAATGCGTTTCACCGCCGCCCTGACGCCGCCGTGCGTCGCGTCTCGCGCTTCGCACACCGCGCCAAAGCTCCCGACGCCCAACAACCGCGTCAACTCGTAACGGTGCCCGACGCGCCACGTCTCCGTCACCGCTCGCCCGCCGCCCGCGTCGACGTGGGTGACGTAATACGTCCCATCGTCACCGCGCGCGATCGCGCCCGTCATCGCGCGCGCGGCGTCGCGGCGCGCGGCGTCGAATGAGAAGAGCGCTTCGGCCCGTTCGCGACATCCGTCGAGCCCGTCGCCGATCGACGTCACACGCCGCCTCGCGCGCGCCGCGACGGCTCCGACGCGCGACGCGCGGCTCGAACGACGCGCGGTCGTCGCGCGATGGCGCGCGCGCGACGCGGCGACGACGGCGAGCCGCGCGTCGGCGCGCTCGTGTTCGCGACGGTCGGGAGCGCGCGCGTCGGCGCGGACGACGATGAGATCGCGCGCGCGGGACACGCGAACGCGCTGGCGGTGAGCGGAAAGTACGGATACCTGGTGCACGCGCGCGGAACGACGGCGCGCGTGCTCAGGACGAGCGAGGTGGCGCGCGAGGTTGAGGGTTGGCGCGCGAGAGAGGCGCCGGCGAGCGAACGGCGACTCGATGGTGATTGCGTCGACGCGTGCGCGCGATCGGACGGTGGAGACGTGATTGAAATCGTCAGCATGACGCCGGATGAACGCGCGTTCGCGACGTGCGATCGGCGCGGGCGCGTGGAGTTTTACGCGGCGAAGGATTCGAGCGACGGTAAGGCGAGAGGGGAAAAGTTTGGAGAGATGACGCTCGAGGCGCCGGTGCGGGCGGTGAAGTGGTGCGCGAATAGCGCGTCGTTTATCGCTTTGACGGGAGATGCGTTGATGTACGTTGAGGCGGTGGGGAAGGAGCCGAAGGAGATTGCGACGAACGTGACGTGCGTGAGCGCGCGAGCGAACGGGACGCTGGCGTGGGCGAGCGGTAACGTTATTTCAATCGCGTCGAGCGTTGATCCCGCGCAAACGGTGAAGGAAACGATCGAAATCAGTCCATTTCACGATCCCGAGGATTCGGTGGAAATTGACGGGGTGTACGTGCACAGCGCTGACAAGATTTTGTTCACCTCGAGAAGCGTCGAAGATCCCGCCGACTGCTCCTTGGCCGTGCTCAAGAAGGTCGATGGGAACTGGGTGTGCACGCGCCTCGAATCCGCATTCGACATCGATTCCGAAGTTGTTGATTTGACTGGTCCAGTACTTGATGCGAGCGCGTTCAGTCCGTGGAATGTGGTGTTCGCGACGCATCGAAAAGCTTGGGACAACCAGCTGTTGACTCTTCAAATAACGCGCGACGCGGATCCTTGCGTGCTCGAAGTCGAAGACGACAGATGCAGCGCTTCGGTGCCGATGACTGAGGACGACGAAAACAACTACGTCACGGGCTTAGGATTAGACTTGACTGGCGCGGGTGGAACCATGCTCAACCCGCAGGATAAAAGCGCGCCCGAGTTGGCGAAAGGACCAGCGATTGTTTTCAGCACCACAGATGGAAGAATTACGATTCTGAAATGTGCGAACTTGGACACCGAGGAAGCGCGAATCGGAGCGCAGTCGATACAGACGCAGCTGACGCTACCGACGGATTCGCCGCCGGCGATGATTCAAGCAGGGTCGTCTCCAACGCTCACACCTGCAAAGCCTTCTTTCGGCTTCGGTTCGGCGCCACCGGCGACTCCAACGTTGGCTTTCACGGCCAGTTCGCCTGCCGCTACGGCGGCGAGCACGCCGGCGTTTAGCTTTAAGCCCACTGAAACGTCCGCGACACCGGTGGCTTCGACACCAACCTTTAGTTTCAAGCCGCCGGAAGCGACTGCAACGCCTCCTCCAGCGTCCACACCTGCGTTCAGCTTTAAGCCCGCCGAGGCGGCATCGACGCCGGCGTTCAGCTTTAAGCCCGCTGAGGCGGCATCGACGCCGGCGTTCAGCTTTAAGCCCGCTGAGGCGGCATCGACGCCGGCGTTCAGCTTTAAGCCCGCTGAGGCGGCATCGACGCCACCCCCAGCTTCGACGTCGGCGTTCAGCTTTAAGCCGCCAGAACCAGCGAAGACGCCACTTGCGTCGTCAACGCCAGCGTTCAGCTTCAAGTCGCCCGAACCTTTGGCTTTTCCGACCGCGTCTCCTGCGTCCGCGCCGGCGTTCAGCTTTAAGTCGCCCGAGCCAGCCAAACCACCGGTGTCTCCGACGCCAGTGGTGTCTCAGCCGACGTCTTCTCCCAAGCCTATCGAAACGGTAAAACCAATCGAGAGCGTGAGTTTACAGTCTGTCGCTCCGACGCCACCGCGAACGACACCACCGCCGAAACCGGCGACGCAGTCCGCGGCCGCACCGCAATCGCCAGTCGAGAAAGGCATGGAACTTCTCAAGCGGTTGAGCATCGGGGAAATCGACGTAGACACGGCACAGCTCGAGCTTAAAGGATTGATTTTGGATAGCACACCGACAAAGAGCACAAAAAAAGACTGGAGCGTATCTATGGCTAAGTTTACGCCGATCGATACCACGCGTTCACCTGGCGTAAACTTGCAAAGCTCTCCGCTTCCTTCCTGGGGCAAGAAATTAGAAGACATTAGGCGATCGAAGGAGCAAGCGAGCTCGGAGGCGGACGGCCTTAAGGCGATAGAAGACGATATGGCTTCTGTGATCGCCGAAGTAGGTGCCATGCTTGAGGATGTCACGAGCGTGACAAAATCTTTAAGCGGCGAAATCAGTGATGGTTTGATGCCAGGAAAAGCAGACATTGCCAAGATTGAACAGTCGTCGGCGTCTGCGAAGACGACCATCGAATCGTTGTTGGACGGGAGCAATCAGTTGCGCAGTCGACTCAATGAGTTGTGGGCCGCAAACGCTTCGGACGAAACATTGCGAAGCGAGCTAGAGAGCTTGATTTCGGCGGCGTGTGAAGAAATCGATGAGAACTCAAACGTCGACGATACGCGGGAACTCAGTCCTGCATTGAAGGATGTCCAGGACAACATGCACAAAGACATGCGTACGGTGCTAGAGATGGCGGCGGATCTCGAGGCCTCAGTTGAAAGACTAGAAGCCGCCAAGAGAGAAGCCAATCGCCCTAAGCCGAAAACAATTATTCGTAGTGGATTGATAGCATCAAAGGTAGACACCTCCGCGAGTTTCACCGCGCAGATGAACGGCATTGTGAAAGCCATTAACACGCAAGCCGCGGTGATTGAGGCGCAAGCTGAAAAGTTGGATACACTTCTGGCGCGCGTTCAAGAAGAGGACGCGCCGCGCGTATCGAAGATTAAGAGCACATTACCAAAGGAAAACACGCCGCCGATACCGGCGAAACCGCTGAACGTAACCGCGAAGAAAGCTGTTGAGCCCGAGCGCTCAGCGGAACCCTTGATGCTCAAAACTCCCGTGAGTAAGATAGTGGTTGCGGATGAGGGTTTGGGGGACGACTTGGAAACTGTCATCATGTCGAGAATCGCGTCGACAAGAATCACGACGGTGAAGAAAACGACTCCACCTAAACCGAAGCAAATTTCGCCGATCAAACCTGCTGCGATTGAAAAGAAACCAGCACCCCTAGCGGCGTCGCAACCGGAGTTAGCAAAACCGTCGGCACCGGCGATGAGCTTTGGCGCCGATTTCTTGGCCAAATCTCAACAAGATTACGCCGCGGCTCAAAAGGCGTTGGATGAAGATTTGAAGAAAGCAACGACACCGACGGAGTCGAAACCGGCATTCAGTTTCGCCGCAACGCCCGCAACGAAGCCAGCCGAGACCGAGTCAAAGCCGGCGTTCACGTTCGCTCCGCCGGCGGCGAAACCGTCACCGTCTACCGAGTCTAAATCTGCATTCACGTTTGCTCCTCCATCAGCAAGCTCGAGCGCAACGGAATCGAAGTCGGCGAGTGCGGCAGCGCCGACGATGAGTTTCAGCGCTGACTTTCTCGCCAAGGCGAACAGTGGGTATCAGAAAGCCCAAACTGCGCTTGAAGAAGAGCTCAAGGGTGAAAAAGTGGAGGAGAAGAAGTCAGAGGCAAAGTTTAGTTTCGGTATCCCTGCGAGCGCACCCACGTCGACTTCGACGTCTGCAGCGACACCGGTAAGCGGTGGATTTGGTTCGAGTGCTCCCGCGTCGAAGCCCGCTGGTGGATTTTCTTTCGGTACACCGGCGAAGGCCACGGCAGATTCAAAGTCTGAACTCGCGAGTGCGCCCGCGTTTAGCTTTGGTGCGAAGCCAGCCGAAATAAAACCGGCCGGCGACGTTAAATCAAAGGAAGTACCAGAAGAAGAATCAAAGAAGGAAGAATCAAAGGAGGCAACTACGCCCGTTGCGGCGCCACCCATGAGTTTCAGTGCGGACTTTTTGGCCAAGGCAAACAAAGGGTATGCTGCGGCGCAAGCGGCGCTAGAGGACGACCTTGCAAAGGCGACACCCCCGCCTGGTACGCCGCCAGCGAGCGCGGCGAGTGCGTCGCCAGAGAAGCCGCTTAGCTTTACTGCCGCGACGCCGTCGCCAGCACCCAAATTCGGAATTACCGCAGCGTCGAGCTCGGCGAGCTTAGCCACGGAAGTCGCGCCTTCGAAACCTACATTTGGGTCGTCTGCGAGTTCAGCCGCGACTACAACGACTGGTATATCATCTGGCTTTGGGAGTTTCGGTTTCGGCAGTTCTACGAATTCTGCTTCAAGTGGCGGAGCAGGCGCGTTTGGGTCTACCAGTCCAGCCGCAGCCGCGGCGTCCGCACCAGTGTTCGGTGCTTCGACCTCTACAAGCTCGCAAAGTGCGCCCGCATTCGGTGCTTCCAGTGCATTCGGTGCTGCAACCACGTCGAGCTTCGGTGCAGCGCCGGCGACGAGCGCGCCGGCGTTTGGAGCAGCGCCGGCGACGTCGGGCGGTTTTGGTAAATCTTCTGGTTTCGGTGCTGCGGCAACGACGAGTGCACCCGCATTTGGGGCACCTTCGGCATTTGGTGCCGCGACAACGACAAGTTCACCTGCATTCGGAGCACCTTCAGCGTTCGGTGCCGCGACAACGACGAGCACGCCTGCGTTTGGCGCACCCTCTGCGTTCGGTGCCGCGACAACGACTAGCGCCCCGGCTTTCGGTGCGCCTTCTGCCTTTGGTGCTGCGGCGGCGGCTTCCACGCCAACAGCATTCGGAGCTGCAGCCACAGGAGCGAGTGGCTTTGCGGCGGTGGCGAGCAGCCCATCTCCCTTCGGCGCCGCGGCAACCGCGAGTGGGGGATTCGGCGCCGCCGCGACGCAAGCGACGACTGGCTTCGGTGCGGCGGCGGCGCAAAACTCCAACGGATTCGGTGGTTTCGGTCAATCTACGGGAGGTTTCGGTGCGGCGGCGACGCAAGCGACGACTGGTTTCGGTGCGGCGGCGACGCAAGCGACGACTGGTTTCGGTGCGGCGGCGACGCAAGCGACGACTGGTTTCGGTGCGGCGGCGGCACAAAGCTCGAGTGGCTTTGGCGGTGGGTTCGGCCAGCCCACGGCGTCGAGTGGCTTTGGCCAGCCCGCGGCGTCGAGTGGCTTTGGCCAGCCCGCGGCGTCGAGTGGCTTTGGCCAGCCAGCGTCTCCCGGCTTCGGCGCGGCCGCTCAAACTTCCGCCTTCGGCGGCGGATTTGGTCAACCTGCATCGGCCGGCGGTTTCGGCCAGCCATCATCTCCGAGCGGGTTCGGACAACCGCAACAACAATCCGGTTTCGGCGCTCAAAATCCAGCGTTCACTCAAATGCGACGTTAAAAAGTTCTCACCGTAGAAGGAAAAAAAGTGACATCACATCGACGACACAAATCACGACCGCGTCTCGCGACACTCGCCCGCGCGCACTCGCGTCGAATCGAAAGCGCGAAACGCCTCGCATGCGCCCGTCTGCGCTCGCACGCCAAACCCTCCACGCGCCCGCGCGTCGCGTCTGTCGGCCGCGCGACGGTCCCGCGTCGTCACCGCGCATGACGTCACGCATCGCGCGCGCCGTCGCGCCCGCGGACATCGATCTCCCCAACCCGGCGGCGATATACGACGTGTGCGACGAAGAATCCATGCTCTACGGCCCCGCGAACACGTTCGCCATCAAACCGGATGATCTCATCGTGCGATGCAAGACGGTGCTCAAGAATGGCTTCGCGAACATCGCGGGTGATTTGGCGGAAGATTTTCAATTCATTGGCCCCGTGGTCGGACCGCTTCCGGCGAAGGCGTTCGTGAAAGCGGTCGGGGGATTCGATCTCACGCAAGGATTCCCGGACATGAAGAGTAATTATTACCATTTCCGAGTCGACCCGTACGAGACGAATCGGGTTTGGTTCACGAACCGAACGACGGGGACGCACACGGGAAAGCTCGCGGGACGATTCGAAGCGACGGGGACGCGGGTGGAATGCCCGCCGCAGGCGCTGTCGATGACGTTTAATGCGGAAGGGAAGGTGACGAAGATCACGGTTGGAGTGGTGATGGACCGCACGCTCGGTAATACGGGCGGGCTCGGTGGCGTATTTGGGTTGTTCAACGCCATCGGCTCGCCTTTGCCGTTCCCGGAGGCGCGACCTTGGAAGATGAGCAAGCGTTACCGATTGTTCCAATGGATCGGGAGGCTCGCGAGTCGCGGGAACGACGATTAGACACAAAATTGAATTATTTAAATACAACAACGCCGCAAAGAATTGATTTACTTTCACTGTGCCTTCTCGGCACGACACGCGTCAACTTCGCGCATAAGATTTTGATTTTCTCGCATGACGCGATGAAATTCGACTCGGCGCGAGTCCGCCTCCGCCTTGACTTGACGGCGTAGCGCCGCTATGGTCTTCTCTAAATGATCTCGCTGGCGCTTCGCTTCCATCTCGCAGGCTTCGTCTCTCCATGCTTCGAAGGCTTCATCGGTATTGATGTACTTGTGGTACATCGCCTTCACGCTTTCTTTGAGGAGTTTCGCGTCTTGAATGTTGTTCGCGCACTCGTGCAAATCGCGCTGGAACCTCTTTACGACGGCGGCCGAGTCAGCGCTTTGTTTGCGCGTCCGCAGAACGTCGCGCTGAAGAGCTTCACGTTGCGACTTGACATCGCGAACTTGCCTGACGAGCGCGGAATTTGAGTTGTAATACCTCAACAGTTCCTCATTCATGGCTTCAAAGTCCGATTCGCGAGCACGCACGCGCTCCTCCAAAGGACGCTGCTGCTCGCGCAAATCATCGGCTACTTTCGCGAGTTCGGCTACTTGTTTCTCGGCACGAGCAAATTTCGCGTTTGCACGCACGAGGTTTTTATTCTTCGTCTCGATGGCTCGTTCGTGACTGTCGATGGTGTCATGTAAACTTCCCGCCTCTGCTTCGAGCGCCGCAATCGTCTCCGCCATCGTCGCCTTTTCCGCGCGCAAGGTTTCGATTTCTTGCAATCGTGCGTCTTCATTCTGCTTCACAACGGCATACTTGGTCTTTGTGACGCCGTTTTCTCCACGCAGAACCAAGCAACTATCGTGTTCACGCCTTACACGCGCCTCGTAGGTCGCCTTCAACTCTTCAATTTCGGCGTCGACTTCGGTGTCCATAACGCTTCTCGCGCGCTCGAAATCCTCGAGCATCAATTCGCGATCCTTCTGGAGACCGTCGATGTCTGACTTTAAGGTTGCTATCCTCGCGTTAAACACTCCTTTCATGATTTCTATCTCCTTTTCGTGTTCATCGACAAGCTTCGTTTCCAGCTGTTCCCACTCAGCCTTCGCGGCGTCGCTTTGCATCTTGAGATCGTCGAATCGCCGCACTTCCGTGAACATTTTGCTCGTGTAATCATCTTCCGCCTCCGTGAGTCTTTTCTCGTGATCGTCTATCGTACGCTCAAGTTCACGTTTCGTGTCTCGCACAATTGCATCACGCTCGCGCTCGAGCGCTGACACGCGTTGCTTCTCGTACTCAAGTAATCGTGTCGCCTCGTCCTCGGTCGACTTCACCTTTTCGTTCATCTCGGCTGTCTTTAACCGAAGTTGGTATTGCGACTGTAACGAAATTTCTTTCACCTGGTTTTGAAGCTCCACTATACGTTGATTGAGTTCATCTAAGTCACATCGCGCAATGAGAACTTCGTCCGACGACAAGACATCGTCTTTTGACGCCATTCGCGGCGCGATTTCGCCAGCGCTTCGTTCTGCCGCGTCAGGTTTCACATCGTACGTGAACAAGCACCCATCGTCGCCAGCGCTGTGCAGCGTGGTCTCATCATAACTCAACTTCAACGATGTGATGGGTTTGCCGTGTCCTGTGAATTCGACGTACTCACCCGTGAGTGGAATCTTGTACACGCGAACGCCGCCATTCGCCGTGGATGCGAACAATCGATGCAAAGAGGCGCTGTACGCAACGTGCGTCAATGCGACGCCACCAGACGAGAACTCGCGCACGACTTTCAATTCATCGTCGAGCTCTTTCAATTTTGCGTCGCTGGAGCACGCGATGATTCCGCCTGTTTGTCGAACGACGGTGATGGAGGTGTACGCGCTGCCTTTGTGAACATGTTCGCGTCGGCGCGCTTTTTCATCATCCTTGCTCGCGGCGCGCACGTCCCACTCGTAAATTGCGCCATCAGCGCCAGACGATATCAGTGTCGCGTCGTTATTATCCCACACAACCGATTTTACTTTTCCACAATGACCTCGCAGCACCGCGATGGATTCAAACGTGAAGACGTGGTACACGTAAATAGTCGCGCCGACGGCGGATGCCACGAGATGTCCTCCCTTGGAAAACTCAACAACGCGACACGCCTTGAGCGCAAACTCTCTCACGACGCGGAAATCGCCGTTGAGAATATGCATAAGGCGCAACTTGTCGCTAAAACCGACGCACGCGATCCAACCACTCGGATGAATAGACACGCAAAGCGGGTTGTCGAGAAATTCTTTCAACACCTCGCACTCGTTCGACGTCAAGTTCCATAAACGCATCGATTTATCCGTCGCACTGACGCTGACCATGATGCGGCGTCGACGACAAATGTCCAACGACGAGACACCGTTGAGGTGTGCGTCCGGCAGCACGCGTTTGAACCGCATTTCGTTCGCTTGCATAATATCCGCATTCGTCAACGACAGCGCGAGCACGTGCTTGTTGTCCAGAGTACAGATTACGTTGTCACTAGAAGGAGAGATGCTCATCGCGACGACCGAGCGCGCTACCTGAGGCTCGAGCAAAGCCGGTTCATAGCCTTTAACTTGATCTCCATCCATGATCGACGGCACTCCGCTGGTCGAGGTGTCGTACAAATCTTCATCTGCGCTCGCGCGCGCGGCGAGAGTCTTGACGCATTTGTACGCGCGTCCATTCTTGACCTGTTTTTTCGGTACTCGATCGACGATCACGACATCCCCTGAAGATCCTGCGGTTATAAAACCGTTTTTATACGACTCGACGCAGTTTACGCGCGTGCGTGCGTCGAGATCCGACGCTGGGAGCGCGTTGCTCGTTTCGCCGCCGCCTCGATGCACGTTCAACTCATAAACGATTTCGTCGCCCTCCAAGACGATAACCTGTCCAGTGCTCGTACCGATGGCGACGTGCTTGTCGTCGCCCTTCAACCATAGGTGCGTCGTTGCATCACGACCTTCGTCTTTCACCAAAGTGTTCAATGCCTTCACCATCAGAGGTTTCACTGTCGTTTCATTTGCTCTGTACATCCTAAACACACCCCCGGCGCACACGGCGCTGATGACCCCCGGTTCGTGCGGGGAAAACGACGCGTGCTTTATTTGTAAAGTGGGATCGGAGACACGTTGCGCAGAAGAATGTTCACCTGCGACCGTGCTAACAACACGCCGAGGCGAGGGAAGTTCCACCGCCGAGCCGTCGACGACGTTCCAACAAACGAGAGCGTGCGAAGTCGTGCTGTATCCCAGTATCGAGCGCCCGTCTTCCGAAAAAGTCAAACCATCTAAAGACACACGGTCGCCGACGCCACCGCTGGCGTTTACTCCCACGTGAGGCTTGGAGTCCATCGCACGCGTCAGCGTCCTTTTTTTCTTAAACGTCTGCGAATCGTACATCGCGATGGAACACTCGCCGCCGTCGTCGAGCACCGCGACCGCGATCATCGACGACGATGCGTGCGCACACATAGCGCTCACCTCGCGCACATCCTTCGCGATCGGTAAGAATCGTTGCGTTCCGGTGGCAAAATCATACACCACCACCAACTTCCCCGCGACGTACGCCACCGACCCGTCGTCGATGAAGTGCGTTCGCCCTCGCGCACCGGCGTCGAGACCGAACGCCGCGCGCCGCCGCATCGCCATCCCACCTGTCCCCGCGCGTTTACTACCCGCTGGATTCGCTTCCATGACCCCACGCGCCGAGGTGTGCGCGCCCCGCATCCCTTCGTCTAATTTTAGCCTCCGCGAGCGCGAGCGCTCGCGACGTCGTTAACAACGCCTCAACAAGCGCGCGCATCAACGCCCAGCATCATCGCTCTCGCGATGCCTCGACACGTCGCGCGTGATTCTCGCGCACCGACCATCGCGACTCCGCGCGGCCGTCATACATCCCATCGCGCGCTAGTGGTCGTCGTGCGCCGAATCCATCATCTTCAGCTCGCCCCGCAACTGTTCCATCTTCAGCCCCATGCTCCGTCGCACGCGTCCTCTCGCGTCCTCGCTCGCCGCGCTCTCGAGTAATTTTTCATACGCCGCCATCGTCTTCTCCACGCACGCGCGCGCGTGCTCGGCGTCTTCGTTAAAGTACGTCGACCCGACGCTCTCCATGGCGGCTTCGATTTCCTCTCGCGCCTCGGCGAACGCGTCGTTCACCTCGTCCTCGAGCGCTTTCCCGGACGCGAACGTCCGCGTCGCGCGCGCGACGTCGACGCGTCGTCGCGCGGCGGCGACCGTCGCGCGCGCGAGACGGCGCAACATGATGAATGAGCGAGTGAGCACGCGGGCGCGTCACAGAGTGCCGCGTCGCCGCGTCGTCGCGTCGTCGTCGTCGTCGTCGTCGTCGTCGTCGTCGCGCGCGAGATGTCGATGGCGCGCGTCTTTCCGCGCGTCGCGTCGTCGCGCGCGCGGACGCCGCGCGACGGCGCGCGCGCGAGACGCGCTCGGCTGACGACGACGCGCGCGACGACCGAAAACGGCGGCGACGGCGACGCGGGCGCGAAGAAGGTCGGTCGGTTCGTGCGAAACGATGGCGCGACGCCGCGCGCGCCGCTGGGGAGCGGGCCGGGCGACGTCGGGCCCGCGGGCGTGGCGCCGCCGACGTCGACGATGAACGTCAAGGTGATTCCGCTGGAGGAGACGCGGTTCCAAGGCGTGGCGAACGCGGCGAAGGCGGAGACGGCGGCGGAGAGGAATTATAGAATCGCGCAGTTGGTGGTGGGCGATTGCGCGGCGCTGCTGGCGTTCGCGGCGATCGGTCGGGGAAATCACGGGGAAGGGATGTACGCGGCGGATGTCGCGGCGACGGCGGCGCCGTTCGCGCTCGGGTGGTTCGGAGCGATGAAAATCGGGGATAGTTTCGGGAAAGACGCGCGGGGGAGCGATGGAATGAAAGCAGCGGTGAGCGCGGGAAAGACGTGGGCGGTCGCGGGACCCGTGGGTTTGGCTTTGCGCGCGCTCGGGAAAGGCGCGGCGCCGCCCGCGCCGTTCGTCGTCGTCTCGCTGACGTTCGCGGGTGCGTTTTTAATCGGTTGGCGCTACTGGTTCGCGAACTCGAAGAGCGACTCGGGGCGCGGAAACAAACAAGGCAACCCGCTCGAGTTCATGAACTTGCTCTTCGGCCTCGTCAAGCGCTGGTGAATCCGGGATCGTTCGTCGTCGTCGACATTCGACTCGGCGCGCGAGGATAAAGTCGCCGCCGCGAGCGAGCGATCGCCGCCGGCGGCATCGCTTTTGTAAGCACTATTCGTTTTAATCATTTTCACACGCTTTCTACATCGGTTCGTTCGCCCGCGCGATCGTCGCACCGCGCGCTGGATGCGCCGCGCCGCGTTCGGCGTTCGCGTTGACCCGCGCTCGACGCCGGGCAGCCAGTGGCAGCGAAGCCATGCATTCACCGCAGAAGCGCTCGCTCGCGCGCGTGCGCCCGGTTTCGACGGCCGCACGACGCGCGCGCACTTGTGGCGTCGTCTTCGTCGCTCGTGTCGCGCCCGAGACGCCTCGCACACGCGAGCGTCGACGTCAACGCGTCCGCTTCGTGAGATCGCCGGTCGCGGTGACGAGCGAATTCGCCTCGCCGTGATCGCGCGCGCGCGAGATGGGGAGCCGTGGCAAGCGAATCGTCGAGATAGGTCCCGATGGAACGAGCGAAGGGAGCGAGGACGAGGCGTTCTGGGCGGAGCAGCCCGCGCACACGGCGAATCGAGCAGAGCGGAGGGCGGACGCCATGCGCGTGCTGGACGTGCAGTCGAACGATGACGCGAGCGCGGTGGCGCAAGCGTATCGAAAGTTAGCGCTGAGACATCATCCCGATAAACACCGAGGGGATCCGGACGCGGAACGGAAGTTTCGAGAGATCGTCAGAGCGTACGACACGCTGACGAGGGAGTACGGACTGTCGGGCGAAGCCGCAGCGACGGGATCGATGCAAGATAACTTTGCGAGCGCGGCAGACATGCGTGATTTTGCCGCGAGCTTTTTTGAGAGCTTTTTCTTCGGTGGAGGGTCGTTCGCGGGTGGTCGAGGCGGGGGCGGCGGTCGACGAGGGGAGTATGACGACGCGAGCAGTCGCGACTACGACGACGACAGCGAGGGCGACTCTCTTCCTAGCTTGGATGACTACGACGACGACGACTACACCGACGACGAAGAGTATACGGATTTACACAACTTCTTCGGGAGCGATCCACCGCCAGGGTGGGCTTCGCGAGGGGCACCCGGCAAGTGGTTTGGACGTCCGGGGAGTAGTCAAGGGAGCGGGGGACGACCGTCCATGACGGATGATCAACTCTTTGAGCACTTGGAACAAATGCGTAAAGAAGCTGCGCGATACGCTGCGGAGCTGGCGAAGCAAGAGAACGAGGCTCGACGAGCGAATGAACCTCTGGAGAAGCTTCAACGCCCGACGCTGGTTTCGCGCACGGATGACTCCATTACGCTCAACTTGTACCGCACAAAATCTACCACGCAAACCTTACCGCAAGACAGGTGCTGGGAGCTTAGCTTAAAGAAAGAAAAGGAGCACAATTACACGGTGTTCACATCCGTCAAAGGCAAGACTGTAATTACGGTGGACGATTTATTACCGGGAACAAAGTACTGCTTCAAGGCTAGGGTAGGACGCGTAGACGAGTCCACCGGCGAGGTCACAGAATGGGGCCCGCATAGCGTAGAAAGTATGTACGTGACGTCTGGTCGAGCGCCGGTAGGAAATAGTGGGAAACAATCCGTCAGAGCAGAACACGAAGAAGTGGTGACTGAAGCCGGTATGGGGAAAAAGGCAAAAAAGCGCGCCGCGAAAGAGCAGGCCGAAAAGGAAGAGCGTGAGCGTCTTGCTGCTGCGGAGAAGGAAGGCAACACCACTGCAGCAGCAGTCGCAGATGAAGCTGCGGCTCGTCAGGCTGCGCTGCGTAAAGCTGCGGAGGAGGCCGCTGAGCGGGAGATGGCAGAGATGGAGGCTATTCGCAAGCGTGTCGAAGCATCGAAGAAACCGGACGTCAAAGCGGCAGCTTCTGCGGGTGAAGGTATCTCCAAGAAAGCAGCGCAGCGGAAAAAGAAGAAGGAACGCGCAAAGGCGGAGGAGTTAGCGAAAGAAGTCGAATCTAGTATGGGGTCAATGCCGACGGAGACGGATGAAGAGCTTGCCAGACGTTTGCAAGCCGAGGAGGATCGTTCTTCGATGTTAGGAAACAAGCACATGAGTGCACCTAAACCACCAGTACCGTCGGGACCCCCGCCGTCTTGGGCGGCAGCTCCTGCGATGCGAATGCCAGTGAAGAAACCTGAGCCAGTAGCGGTGCGTGGGCCACCCTCGGGCGTGCCTCTTCCGCCGCAGTCGGCGCCTCCGCTAGGTCAGAGTAGAATCCCCACACCACGAGCTGGTGAAGAAGGACACGCCCCTCCCCCTCTTCCACCAGGTCCTCGACCTCCGGCGTCGTATGGTGCGGCTGCTCCTGCGCCGCCTCCTCGGCATCGAGGTTCTCCGCCGCAAACCGGCGCTTGGGGCGTCGCGCAAAGCTCTGGAATTAGCTCCGCGAGCACCTGGGGCGAGACGAGGCCTGCAGTAGCGCCAGTGGTTGCGCCATCGCCGCAGCACGCTACGCCACCGCACCAGGCGCCGAGTCAACCCGCTTCTTGGAGTCCGGCGAACAGCAACTGGCAACCCATGGGCGCCGGCATGGGCGCTTTGCCCGTCGGCGATGTATTCGCAACGGACACGCAGCAAATGCCTCCACCATCCGCTGGTCTCTTCGTTGGCGGCTTGGAACAAAATTGGAATCCATCTGTGGCGCCCGCCGCGCACTGGGGCGGTCAATCATCGTGGAACGGAGGCAGCGGCGCTCCACCGCCGGCTCAAGGCGCGAGCGGCGCCGACTGGGGCCTGGGAGGTTTAGGCGTTAATGCCGATCTAAATGCTGGCACTCCGAGCTGGAGTGCGTTCGCCGGTACATCCCCCACCGCCGGGCCTGGTGTGTGGTCTACCCCGAACGATCTCTCCGTCGACGTCGGTCGCATGAACCTCGACGCCAGGCAGCAACAAGCCGCTCAGCGCAGTCCCGGCACCCCCGACGGCGACCCCAATCTCATCGATTCCAGTTTATTGAGTTTTCTAGGCTAGCGATAGCGCTTCGCTTTCAATCGACTCTCTCTTTCTCGTCACCTCGCATCATTCGGACATCGCTCGCGTTCGACGCGCTCAAATCCGCGCAACCACCAACTCTGCAACTGTCGCAATAATCTGAGTATTCCAAACGCGCGCGCACTTCGACGCGCGCGCGTCGCCGGTTCCGCGCGCGCGCGAACGCGCCCACGCGAACGTTCGCGCGCGCACGACCGTCCGCGATCGCGAACGGCGTCGCCGCGCGGCGATGACGCTGCGCTTTCGTCGTCCGCGCGTCGGCAAAGTTTGGGAACACGGCGCCGCGGTGGACGTCGTCGTCGAGCGCGCGGATGATTTCGATCGCGATCGCGCGCGCGAGTGTGAGATCTCGCTCGTCGGTCAAGGGGCGTGGATGCGAAGCTCGAAACACGCGACGCTTGGGAAGATTTCATTCCGCGAAGGCGAAGGCGAAGGCGAACGCGAGCTCGACGAAGGGAAACTGACGTGGCGCGTGCCGGAAGACGTGCCGAGCGGAGAGTACGAACTGAAGGCGAGCGTGCCGAACTCACGACCGGCGATCGAGACGACGACGCGGATCGTGATCTCTGAAAGGATGAAGGCGCGACGGACGAGCGCGGGGACGTGCGAGGCGACGTGGGACGCGCGCGCGATTCCCGGAGATTACACGGCGGAAGATGGATGGAAACTGGCGATTGATATCACGCCCGTGATTGAAGAAGGAGAGGATGTCAACGCAGTGGTGTCTCACGCGTTTATACTCGCCGCAGAGAGTGGATTGAAGACGCACACGAAGGATGGGACGCGCATCTTGTGCGACATCTCAGAGGCTGAGCGAGAGAGTCGGCGCAAAACGTTGCGATTGCTTCCCAACCGCGCTTGTGATATCGCGCTTTGCGCTTTTGGGGACGAGTCAGATGCCATGGCGGATTACGTCACGTTGAGAGTTAGGGTGGACATGTCGCAGACGATGATGGAAGTGTGCGCGAGTGGGCATCCGTCGCAGACGATTTCGTCGCGGAGCGTGCATTCTGCAGACGGCTACTACTCCAGAAGTCCACCGATTAAATCGATAGAAAAGAAACCGGACGGCGAAGAGCTAAAAGATGTTACGAACATTGACGATAGGGAAGCGGTGCTGAAGGATGACTTGAGCTTGGGTCGCTGGGCCGCAGAGGAGAGCACCGACGGGTGGCGACAGGAGCCTGGTTTGAATGTTCTCGTCGTGCGCGCAGACGACTTCCAGCCAATCTATGAGTGTACATGGGACACCAGCGGTGGTGCGCGTCGCGCGAAAGAAATTGAGACGCAGTTACAGTCATTCATGAAGTCATTCTTTGACGGCGGCGCCGTCGACGTGGCTCGAAAAAGCGTGCCAGAACATTTTCTTTGCATCACCACCTGTGGTCAATGGAGCGGAGGGACGGCTAAAATTAGCGAAAAAATTTCAAAAGCGTTGCAACTCGTTCTCGTTGGAATCCTAGGCTCGGACAAGGGCGACGATGGCGTGAGCGCGCGCATTCACAAAGCATTGGCAGTTCCAGACAAGCCTCTTGCCATCGCCGCTGTGTCTTATGGGAGCGCTCGAGACGAAGTGCACACGTGGGTTGACGTGAGCGAACCGAAAGGCAAAGCGATCATCAAAACGTCGTTGAGCAATTCCAACGGTGCGTGGTACCCTACGTTGATCCAGCGCGGCGAAGGCGAGCACGCGTCTGATTGGTACATTCCTTGGAGAAATTACGCGCGCGAAGGGTGGAGCGTATTAAGTGAAGACGCGCGAGTTCAACGATACTCACAACTGATAGGCGATATACGACACATGGTTTTCGATGCCGAAAGTGGTTCTCGAGTGAGCGTGTACAATTTGGTACGTGCACTCGTCAAATACGCCTCACGGCGTAGTGGCGATAAATCGTTGGTACCGACGGTGGACATGCTTCTCGTTGAAATTATTCTTTCGCGTGGAGCGCTGGCGGTTGTCGAGTGCGTCAATGCTGGTGCGGTTGAGTATGTCGTTGATAGAGTGCTTTCGTGCGTGCGCGAAGATGCCACCCACGACAAGTTGGAGGTGCTAGATAAGGCGTACATCAAATCGCTTCTCAAATTGCTCACCGTGGACGATTTTGCGATGTATGCGGAAGGCATTCGCAGAGGCGCCGCGGATGCTGCATTGCGCGTGATTCATGCGTTTTGGAACGGGAGTTCCACATTCTTTGATAGTAACTCGCGCGAGATGCTCTCACAGCTAGCGGAGCACATGGCGCTCACAGATTTAGCCACTGTGCGCATGGTTGCCAAAGACGAACACTCAATGACTGCTTTTACCGCCATTCGGTCGAGTTTAACTTGTGCGGCGCCTTACTCAGGAGAGATCTCTGGCAAAGTCCACATTCTAGACATCTTGCCAGCGAACGAACAAGACGGACTGATTGAGTTGCCGACATCGCCGAGGACAAATGATGACGTCTCACCAGTAATGACGCCGGCGCAGAAAATATTGCAGGCGTACGACGAAATTTGGGAAGGCGGCGAGTCACCGGATAAAGATGGTGATAAGGAGTGGACAATGGTAGAAACCGGCGCCGATCAAGTGAATCAACCTGACAACGCAGCGTCAAGCTCGCTTCAAATAGAGGAACCCGTCATGCACACCCCAGAACCGATCAAACGAACAATGTCCGGACAGATCGAGTCAGCGCCTGAGCAACCTCTCGACGGTATAGTCATTCTTTGTGCAAAAGGCGGCGACTGGAACACGCATATTTCGATGATTCGACAAGCTCCCAGACTCATGTGGCGCGCTCGTGAACGCGGCGCTCGCGCTGTCATTTTTACGTGGCCTCGACGCGGGTTGGCGTGTGTACCGGTTCAGCCGTTGTTATCGAGTCCAAACTTCGACAACGTGACGAACATTCCAAGCTTCGTCATGTGCGCGGAGTCACTGACACGGTTGCTTCAGTTTTCCGATGACTGCACTCTAAAAATTGAGATCCCTCCGAATGGTCTGGTTGGCACCGCTGAAGCGCTCGCAAAGCGAATCGGGAACCAGCTCATGGCGGCGTGCGCAGATCGACCACCGCCCATGACGCCGTCTGTTACACCGCCAATCGCCGGTCGTTTTCGCGGCCGATTTAAGCACACTGATGCGCAGACTCTTCTTCCACGTGAAGACGTCTCTTCACCGCGAACGCCTTCGGCGTCCACAGGAGAAGGCTTTGCTGCGGCTTTGATTCGCAGAGTCACGTTTACGCAGTCCGGTGAAAGCAAAGAAGAACCGAAGGATGAAGAAACCTACGTGCGCGATGCCGAGAAGGATGAACGTGACTTCGAATCGCTTCGCCATCTCAGTGAAAAAGTGGCGGCGCCCCCGATGGACGAAAACTCGCATCTCGACGCTTGGCGGAGCGCAAATTTAGAAGGCGGCGTGTCGCGATGGACGCGTGCCATGCGACTCGTGAACGCGCTGGGGGATCACGGAGTGCCATTCATGAAAGGCGCGTATCCGGATAACACCGGTGCAGATGATGATGGACCGATTCGTATTCTGAGTTTGGATGGAGGCGGCATGCGTGGCATCGGCACGCTCGTCATGTTGGAACGCATCCTAGAGGCTACGAATAGTTGGTGTGTCGGAGACTGCTTCGACCTCGTTGTAGGCACTTCCACGGGTGGTATCATCGCTGTTGGTGCTGGTCTGCTTAGGATGACGACCGACGAGTTGCACGAGCTGTACGTCAAGATGGGCGATGAGATATTCCCTAGAAAAGCCGACTCATCCTTGACTCACTGGTACAACCAAACGACAAAGTTCTACCACCGCGGTCGAGAAGAGGCAAGAAGTTTTGAGACTATGCTGCGCAAAGCGTTGCGAGAGGAAGCCGAAAAACCACTGTACAGTATCACGTCCCATCCACGTTGGTATTCCTCGACTTCTCCGCCGCCGCACGTCTGTCTAGTTTCACACCTCGTGAGTCGGTCACCTGCCACAACGTTTCTGATGCGTTCGTACAAACACGACGCGAGAGGCAAAAGCCATCTCGGCCACTTGCCAGGCGAACATCGTGCGAGCTTGTTGAACTCAATTCGCGCGACGACTGCCGCGCCTTGGTTCTTGGAAGAGCTCAGGATGAAGAAAGAAATCGGGGGCGCTGGAGGTTTTGCACGAGAGCGTAAGTCTGAAGCCGATAACGCGAACTCTCGCGCGTCGCCCAACGACGTGGAAAAGAAGCAGACTACGGAAGACCATCGCCACGATCATCAAAGAGCACCGACAAACGTCAATGCGGAGATCCGATTGATCGACGGCGCCATCGCGAGCAACAATCCCACCGCCGTCGCGGTCTTTGAAGCGCGTCGCTTGTTCTCAAAATCCCGACCGCTCTGCGTCGTTTCTCTCGGCACCGGTGCCGCCGTTCCAAACTCTCGCGACGCGCGTCTATCCGGTTTCCCCGGTTGGCTCGACAATACCATCCACGCGTCGTGCGACGTCGCCCAAGTCGACGCCACCATCAGACACTTACTCGGCGCCGACGACGCGTATTACCGTTTCCAGCCAACCGCCGACGTCTTCAGCTGCGAGCTCAACGACGTCTCCCCCGAGACGTCGTCCAAGCTCAAGCACGCCGCCGCCGCGTACATGGACACCGTCGACGCCCAGGTTCGCGAGCTCGCCGAGATTCTTCGCATCGCCGCCGCGCCCTCGCCATCGAACCGCCCAGACGGCGCGCGATGAAATCCAAATTGAAAAGCCGTTAGCCAAGCATCGACTGACTAATCATTCCACCCTCCGGCCCGCACACGTCGCCTCGCGCGCCGCGGGCGCCATGCTGGCGCACATCGCGAAAACCGTGAGCGACACGGTGCAGAAAACCACGCGCGCGCGCGCGTGCGAGCGTTTAAAGCCGTCCGGGACGCTCGCGCTCGACAAACAGACGGGCGCGGTTCGCGCGCTCGGAGTCGTCGACGAACGCCTGCTCGGCGCGTGCGATGACGGCGGACTGCGTTGTTGGAGCACCACGTCGGGGGCGCTGACGTCGCAAGCGCGCGCGCACGCGGGCGCGGTGACGGCGATGGTGACGTCGAAGGATGGGACGCGCGTGACGAGCGCCAGCGAGCGCGGCGACGCGGCGACGCGAGACGCGCGCACGGGCGTCGTGACGATGGAACTCGAAAATGGCGTCGATGCCGTTGCGCTGTGGTGCCTCGGGATGTTGACGAGCGGAGAGTTGGTGGGAGGGGACGACGTGGGGAGGATTTTCGTGTGGGAGGACGGCGAACGGTTTCCAATTTGGCGATTCGCGTCGACGGCCGAGTCGGCGCCGATGCCTGGGAAGGCAAAACGTCTGAAGCCTTCGGAAGGGCCGCCTGATCGCGTGCACGCGGTGTCGGGGTGGGTGCATCGTTCGACGGGGAAGGAGTTCGTGGTGAGCGGGAACGGGCATGGGATTCTGAGTCTGTGGACGGTTCGCGTGGGCAAGCCGGTAGCGGAGTTCGGTCCTGACGACGGCGGGCATCGGGGCGCGATTCACACCGTGTGCGATAACGAAGGCGTGATCGTTACCGGTGGGGCGGATGGGCGCGTGTTGGCGTGGTACGTCAACGAAGAAGGTCAGCTTCTCGGTCCACCGGAGGAACTCAGCGTCCACGGACATCACACGGGCGCCGTGTTATGCGCGGCGAGCATCCGTCCCGGCTTTGTGTGCACGGGAGGCGTCGATGGACGCGCGTTGGTGTGGGATATCAAGGCGCGAGCAGTATTATTTGAGTGTCCGGGCACGAAATCGGCGGGAGCTGTGCGGTCGCTCGCCTTCGATGGAAATGGTGTGCTTTACGTCGGATGCGCTCTGTCACAAATTTCACGATGGGAATTGCCGAGCGACGAGTTTCTCAGCTCTCGCAGTCGCGACGAGCTCCCCTTACTAACGCGTAACATGAGCAGCGAAAACATTAGTCAAGCTGTGCCACACTCGGTGAGCGCGCCGACCCCGAAGCGAGACGTCGCCGCGGAAGAATTGAGTCTCGCAGATACAATCAAGACGCTGGACGCCGTTCGCAAAGAGTGTGAGCGTTTACGAGAGTCAGACAGGAGTCGCGCATCGAAGGTTATAGGCCTTGAAAAGGAGCTCGTGACCGTGAACAAGTCGCTTGCTAACGTCGGAGAGGAAAATCAGCGACTCAGGGCCAAGGTAGATTCGATGGCGCCAACGCCGAGCGTTGCGCCGAAGGACGACGAAATCGAGGCGCTGCGCAAGAAGTGCGACAAGATGGAGAACATCGCTCGTAAGCAAAAGACGAAAATCGAAGAGCTGAAGGGCGAGTTACAATCGGCGGAAAGCTCGCGTGCCGAGGACCAAAAGCGCGCGACAGACGAGCTCGAGGCGTCGAACGAGAAGCTGGCAGGCCTGCATAAAGAGCTTGAAGAAGCGCTCGCGGGCGCTCAGGGTGAAGGTTTGAGCGTGGAGGACATGATGGCTGCAGCCGAGAAAGCTTTGCTGAGTCCAGAGCCTGCGACGAGTGAAGCATCCCAGGAAATGATGCGCGAGCTGCATAGCGTGCGGGAAGAATTGCAACTGTCTAAACAAGACGTCGCGAGTGCGGAGCAGACCATCGCAAAATTGCGCACGCAGCACGATGTGCTCACCGCACGCGCAAAGGAAATAGAGGAACAGAGCCAATCCCTTTCACAATCACAAGACGCAAAAGTGGCGACGTTACGTGAGGATGTGACATCCCTTCGCGAAAAACTCGGGTCAAAGGATGCGGAATTAGACGATTTGCGCAAGCAACTCGGCGAAGCGAAGAAGCGAGCCGAAGCGCTCGATAGGGAACGTCTCGAACTCACGGCGCAATGCGAAGAAACATCAAGGCACCATAAAGACGTTGACGCATCAAACGCTGAGGTTACAAGAATGCGCGAAAAATTTGAAAACGCAGTCACGAAAGGCAAAGGATTCCAAGAAGAAGGCAAAAAGCTCCGCGCAGAGCTTGAGGCGAAACACGTGGAGCTGGCCCAAGCTCAGGATGTTTCGACTTCGATGCGGGCTCGCGTGACAGAGCTTATGGCGAGTTTAGACGCCGCAAACGAGAAAGTCACCGATGGGCTTCGGCTTCTTGCGCAGAAGGAGGAAGAAGTAGCCAGGAGTGCGTCGACATTGAAAACCGTCGAGAATGCGGCGAAAGAACTCAACACAGCGAAAGCGGAGACAGCCAAACTGCAGCAAAAGTTTGATAACGCGGTCAAGAAAGGAAAAGGATATCAAAGCGAGTGCGGTGCGCTCACCGCTCGGCTGAAAGAACGCGAGAGCGCGTTGTCGGCATCAAATGCGTCAAAGGCTCAGGTTGAATCACAGCTTGCCGCTGCTGTCGCAGAAATTGAGCTCGTGCGTTCCGAGCTCGAGACAAGACTTGACGACGTGCAGCGCAATTCCACAAAAGATACCGAAGAACTTAATTCATTGCGCGAGCGCTTGCACGACGCCGAGGCGCGCCTTCGTGCTGCAGAAGATACGAAGGGCTCCGCCATTGCGGAGCGCGAAGGTAAAATCTCTGCGCTGGAGAAGCAAATTAACGAGTCAGATGCGAACTTTGAGCGGATGCGCACCGAACTAGCAGCGCGTGATGAGGAACGCGATCGACTTATATCGCAGATCAAATCGAGCGAAGCGGCCCAGGAGGAGCTTCAAAAGCTTCGCTCGAGCATCGAGTCATACGAGACGGAAATGGTGTCTCTCAAGACTGCGATAGACACGGCGAAGACAAAATTTGCCAATGCGGTTAAGAAAGGGAAAGGATTTCAAGAAGACGCTAATAAACTTCGTGATGAATTAGCCGCGAAAGATGCCGAGCTTGCACATGCCCGCGGCGAGTCAGCTTCGGTAGACACTCACCGCGCTGAGCTCGCGGCGAGTTTAGATGCTGCGAACGCGAAGATCTCAGATGGCCTTCGCCTTCTTGCGCAGAAGGAAAACGAAATCTCGGGTCTGGCGGCGGAGTTGAAAGCAGTCCAAAGTCGATGTACTACGCTCGAAGAGGATATCAGCAAGAGAGACGCCAAGAAGAACGATGAAATCGAGCAAGATGTGCGGGGACAGCGGTGGCTCGAGGAGCAAGCACGCGCTGCGGCGGAGTCTCAAGTGAGAGATTTGGCGGAGGAGAACGAACGACTGAAGCAAGAAGTTGCGGCAGCAGCGGCTGCAGCGCAGGACGCGTGGCAAGTTGCGGCGAGCCACGGCGTGCGTCCTGGAGATTCTCGGCCTGTGAGCGAAGTGGGGTCCCCCGTTCGCGAAGGCTATGGTCATCGAGCACGCTCGCTCTATCAACAACCAACGTATCGAGGTGCCATGTCGATGGTGCACGAAAGGAACGACATGGTTGTACCCAGAGAAGACTACGACCGCGTCAAGGAGCGATGTGTAAAATTGAAGAGAGATTTAGAGGCGGCGAAGCAGGCGGCAAAGGAAGCTGTGCAGCAAGTCATCAACCGTTTGGAGCTGGAAGTGATGGCCAAAATTCATGCTGAATCTTCCGCGAAAGCCGCAGAAGCGGAATGTGATCGCGCGTGGGCGCACGCAAAAGACGCGCTAGCTACGGCGCGCGAGATGCAAAAGCAACCGGCTCGTCAGCTAGCTGTCGCCGAAGCGTCAAGCGTCAAGCCACAGCCACCCCCGGGTACGCGCGCGGCGGTTGCGATGGAGCGTCAAAACGGTAACGGCGTGGTCGTCATTCGACAAGAACACTTAGCATCGATCGTCGCCGCGCTCCTCTCATTCATCATCGGAACGTGGTTTGCGAAATTCTAGAAGTTGCCATTAAATTCTACTTGCTGAAAATGTCTTTGATACCATCGAGGAGCGATACACCGCGCTTCGGTCCGTTGAACGCATCGAAAATCTTTCCAACTGCACTTTGCGGCTCGAAACGCGCCATTATTCTCTCGAATCTTGGATCCTGCCGCAGAATAGAGATGTCCTCGTCCTTGCGTATAGCCGGGTACTCGTCGTATCCGCGTTCGAGTGCCGCATTCAACGACGCCAGCCCTTCGCTCACATTACCGAGTTTTGCGTGACAGCACGCCGTGTTGTATCGAATCGCAATTTCTTCTCCAGCACTCAGCTCTCTTGGTTTGAACCCGGCGCTCGGCCCCGCTGGGGCGACTACGGATTTCCGATACCGTACCGGTCCGCTTCCCGCGAGCGTCGCCGCGCGCGCAAACGTGGCCAACGCCTTCTCGTAGTCCCCAGCCGCGTACTCTCTCTGTCCATCCGTGATGCACTCCCCCGCCGTATTCGCCATTCTTTCCTTCTCTTGCTCTTCTCGCAGCGATGCGAACGCGGCGTCGTCAATCATCTGCGGCACCGTCGCCCCAGCCGCGCCCACGAGCGCCGCCAAATCCGCGTCGCTCAGCTCCTGCAGGTTCGCCACGCCCACGTCCTCCGTGGAGTCGAAATCCATCCCAGCGTCATCATCAGCGTTCGCGTTCCACGTCAGCGGGTCGTTGGCGTCGAAAGCGCGTCCACGGGCGACGACGGCCGGTCGACGGCGAGGATGACGACGGTTCGCGAGCGAAGACTTCAACGGTGCCGCGGGCGCGCGCGCGTCGATCACGGACGCGGCGTGCATATCCGGAACGTCGAGGTGTGAGTTGGGATGATCGAGCGAGCGTGGCGCGCGGCGTCGGGCGGTCGTGGGGAAGTGGCGTCGTCCAGAGGGGACTGGCGCTATCCACAACGTCGAGGTCGCCGACGGCTGGCGAGGTGCAACGTGCTTGATGCGTGATGTTGTTAGAGAAAAATTGCTGTTGTGTCAAATTGAAGCGCCAGTTCTATTCTAAACAATATATGAATGAATGGTTAACGTTGTGATTGGGTTGCAGTGAGCACTTGTCCGGAGCTCGGTAAGATACACGGGAAGCTTTAGTTTTAAGCGATCCTTTATTCGGACCAGCCGCCCCAGCTGGAGCCGCCGGATCGAGCGGGCGCACGATCGCGACCACCGCCACCGCCGCCGTAGCCATCACCGCCGTAATCGCGTCTTGGGGGACGATCGTTGTAATCGCGTCTCGGCGGACGATCGCCGAAGTCGCGCCGGGGGCGGTCGCCTCCTCCTCCGTCTCGACGTTCGTAGCCGCCCTCGCTTCGGCCGCGGTAGCCTCCCCCGCCATCACGATCGCGGCCACGGAAACCGCCGTCACGGTCACCTCCATAGCCCCGTCCGCCGCCACGGCCACGGCGCTCAAAGCCACCGCCGCCGCCCCGACCTCGGCCGCCGCCTCGGCCATAGCCTCGGCCGCCGCCTCGGCCGCGTCGACCGCCGAACCCAGAGCGTTCTCGCGTTTGTTCAGCCATGAGATCAGGAAGTATCGTACAGACGCTCAGATCGAAACCATTCAAGTCCGTGACGGTTTCAAGATCCTTCATGTACGCGGCATCGATGTCGAAGCACAATCCGTTCTTGCTCTCCATGAAACGAATCTTGCCGCATCCATCCGCGAGCTTGCGGTCGATTTCAGTCAAAGCGCGAAGCAAGTCGCCCGCTCGGATCGCAGGCTCACTTCCTTCGCGGTCCAGAACCATATACGTGCACGAATTGGGCGCACCGGTGAGGAGCGATCGCGGAGGCGGCGCCTCCGTCTGCCCGCTGATGGCGGCCAGAGCGGCGGCCAGAAGCTTGGTGACTTCCTCGTCGGTGTCCGCCGGCAGCAGGCGAGCAGCGGCGGGAGAGAAATAAGGTAACAGTTCATCGTCCACTTTCGTGAGGACGTTAGAAGCGGTAACAGCGCAGGCGTCCATGACCTCCGTCGACGACGGAATGCCGATGGTGCGGAATTCGCATCCAGTTTCCTTTTTGATGCGACGAATCATGTAGGATTCGCGATCGGTGTGCATCGCGATCGCGGCACCGAGTTGTCCAGCGCGGCCGGTACGACCGCATCGATGCACGAACGATTCGACGTCGTTCGGGAGCTCGTAGTGAATGACCAAGTCGACGTCGGAAATGTCCAAGCCGCGAGCGGCGACGTCGGTGGCAATGAGCACGCTGAAGCGGTTGTCACGGAATCGCTGGAGGGTGCGCTCGCGCTGCGCTTGAGCGATGTCGCCGTGGAGAACTTCAGATGCCACGCGACGACCGAGCGCGGCGGTGAGTTCATCGGCCGCGCGCTTGGTTTGCGTGAAGCAAATAGCCTTCTTATCCTTGGCGTACACGGTGACGAGGTCCATGACGATGGAGGTTCGGTTCGCGTGCGACACGGCGCACGACATCAAATCAATCGTGTCCGCGACTTTTTGCTTGGAGTCACCGACCAAATCAACCACGACGTGCCCGGGTTTCAAGAACTTCTTCGTGATTTGCTTCACCCAGCTCGGCATCGTCGCCGAGAACAAAAACGTTTGGCGGCTCTCCGGGCAGTCTTGCAGAATCGCCTCCACGTCTTCCTCGAACCCGACGTTCAACATCTGATCCGCCTCGTCGAGCACCACAAATTCGATTTCGCCCAAATCCAAGCTTCGTCTGTTCATCAAATCCTGCACCCGACCCGGGGTACCGACGACGATGTCGACCCCTCGACGAAGTTTACCCTCTTGCTGACCGATGGGCGTCCCCCCGTACACGCACACCGTCTCCAACGACGGCGCGGTGATGCAAATTTCGTTCTCAACCTGCTTCGCCAGCTCTCGCGTCGGCGCCAACACGATGCATTTCGGATTTCTCGACCGTCCGCTCGTTCCATCCGTCAACAATCGCTCAATCACCGGCAGCGCGAACGCTAGCGTCTTCCCCGTCCCCGTTCTCGCCCTTCCCACGACGTCCTCTCCCGACAGCGCCGGTTTCAGCACCGCCTGCTGTATCGGAAACAGCGTGTCCACGCCTCGTTTTCTCAGCGCCGCCACCGTGATCGCCGACATTCCGAAATTCCCCACGTCCATCGGGTCCGCGTCCGCCTTCACCTTTATCACGACCTCGTCCTCGTCCGCGACGTACCCCTCCTCCAGCGCGCTCTCGCGCTCGTCCGGCGCGTACCGCCCCGCGAACGCGTCGTCGTCGTCCGCATCGTCCTCGTCGTCGTCGCCGAACGCGCCGTCGATCTTCGCGAGCAATCGCGCGTCGTCGCCGTCGTCGTCGGCGGCGAATCCCGCCGCCGCCGCCGCCGCCGGTCGCGCCGTCGTCGACGCGCGATGGCGACGCGCGACGGCGGCGGGACGGCGCGCGAGCGCGTCGGCGCGCCGCGGGATCGCGCGCGCGTTCGCGGGGCGCGCGGCGGCGCGCGCGAGCGTCGCGAAGGCGACGGCAAAGGACGCCATTCGCGCGAATGCGTCGGCGTGTGCGGCGAGGGGCTCTTGACATTTGACGCCGAGACGCGAGACGCGAAGAAGGAATACAGTTACACGCCGAGACGGGCGCGAAGCTCGCGAAGGGCGGCGTCGACGTCGACGTCCATGGCGACGGAGACGCGCGGACGGTCGGACCAGGCGTTGCGGAAGAGCCAGGCGCGGCGAGCGTCGAGGAAGACGGCGCCGCGGGCGCAGTCGCGGGCGAGCGCGACGCGGACGGCGCCGCGGCGGAAAGTGAAGACGGCATCGCGGACGTGAGGGAGGGCTAAGAGCAGAGCGGTGGGATCGTGGACGTAGATGCCGTCGAAGTCGGCGACGCGGAGGTGATACGCCTTGTAGAATTGGGTGGCGTCGTGAAGAAAGGCGCGGAGGAGGTTGGAGCATCGACGCGGCGGCGAGACGGCGTCGGCGTCGCGGAGAACGGTTTCCAAACGCTCGATCTCGGCGCCAGAAAGACGCACTCGAGTCGTCACGTCGAGACCTACGACGAAGGTGCGCTCGAACGCGCCGAAAACCTCATCCGCGGCCTCGGGGTCGCCTAAAATATTCGCCTCCGCCGCCGGATTTACGTTGCCGTTTACCTCAAACGCGCCTCCGAGCACGACGAGCTCACCCATGGTTTCCGAGCACTCGGGATGCCGCCGAAACGTCAGCGCTATGTTTGTCAACGGCGCGAGCGCCAGCACCGTCACCTCGCCCGGGTACTTGGCGCACATCTCCGCTATAAAATCCGCCGCCTCTCGCCCCGCTCGGTGTTCCACCGCGCTCTCCTCGGGCCGCGTCTCGTACGCGCCGCGCACGCCCCCGAACCCGTCTTCGCCGTGCACGAAATCCGCGACCAACACCGCGGAATCGTCCGCCGTGGACGCGCCCGCGCCCGATCGGTCGTCCTCGTCGAGCGCCGCCAGCGGCGCGCGCGCGCCGTCGACCACCGGCAACCGCGCGCCGGCTTCGCGCCTCCACGACCCGGCGAGCGCGCACATCTCGACGAGCGTGCGCGCGTTTCGCGTCGCGTCGTCGCGCCGAACGTTGCCGAAGACGGTGGTGAGGCCGAGGACTTCGACCTCGGTCGACATCGTTTCGAGCGCGAGCGCGATGGCGAAGGCGTCGTCGACGCCGGGATCGGTGTCGATGATGAGCTTGCGCGGCGGCGGCGACGCCGGCGTCGACGCGGGAGACGCCGTCCGCGTCGAGGAGGCGTCGACGGGCGCGTTAGTGTGTGTCGTCGCGGGAGACGACATCCGCGTCGAGGAGGCGTCGACGCGCGCGTCGATGAGTGTCGTCGCGCCTACGGCGAAGACAGTTGACCTCGAGCGCGCGCGCGAAGGAGAGAGGGAGACGCGCGCGCGTCGTTCGAGCCGAGCGCGGACGCGAGACGCGAATCGTTGAATGATGCGTGGCGCGTAGGCACGCGCTCACGCGCTAACGGTGCGATTTCGACGCGATTGTCGTTCTACTTGCGCTACGTTTGTTGCTCGGGACTGGGCAGCCTGGAAGTCATCGCTCGTCCTCGTCTTCGTCGTCTTCGTCCCAGAAATCCTTGATGGCGCGGATCGTGGATTGTAACTTGGGTTTGTTCACGAGTTTGCGTCGCAGACCGTAGCCACCGTCGGTCTCCATGACGAGATTAGGTCCGGTTAAGAAGGCCAACGCGGCGCCGCCGACGAGTCCGCCGGCGTGCCCCCAATTGTCTATTCGTCTACTCGTGAGACCGAAACCCATGTTCACCGCCAACGCCGTGCCGAGTTGTTGCAGCTGCATGTCCGCGCGCTCGCCTAAATATCGCTTGTGGCGCTGCAAGTACACCGCCAACGCGCCGGCCAAGCCGAAGACGGCGCCGCTCGCGCCGACGCTATTCGACGCGCAAAACCGATAACTCGCGTAATTTCCAGCCACGCCCGCGCCGAAATACACCGCTAAAAACTGTTCGCGCCCGAACGTCGCCTCCATGAGCGGTCCGATGCTGTTCAACGAGTACATATTCACCATCAAGTGCGGCAGCCCGCCGTGCAAAAAAATCGGCGTCGCCAACCGCCACAGCTGCCCCGCGGCGATCCGTTCGTTCACCTTCGCCCCGAGCGCGGTGATCGCCTGTCCGCTCAAAATCTGTAACGCGAACGCGCTCGCCGTGCCGATCATGATGGCGTTCGTGCACGCGCGATCGGGATCGTCGAACACGCCGCGCGCCGCCGCGCGGCGTCCGCCCTCGCGTCGTCGCCCCCCTCCTCGCGCCCCGTCCGCGCGCTCGCCCGGGCCCGCGAGCGCCGCGCCGAGCGCGACCGCGTTCGCCGCCTTCCCGACCATCGGCGCCGCGCGTCGCGCGCCGTCGCGCACCGCCCGCGCCGTCGCCGTCGCGTCCTCGCGCGCGCGTCGCCGTCGTCGTCGTCGCGCGTCGCGCGTCGCGTCGTCGCCGCGATCGAACGCGCCGAGCCCGCGACCGAGCGCGACGAAGCGCGTCATCTCGCGTCGCGTCGCGTCGCGTCGCGTCGCGCGTCCGCCGGCGCGGCGTCGGCGTGTGCGGCGGACGACGCGCGTCGTCAGAGCGACGCGCGCGATGGCGACGGCGACGCGCGCGACGGCGTCGATCGCGTCGAGCGCGCGCGCGCGCGTTCGAGCGCGGCGGACGACGACGACGACGCGCGCGCGCGACGACGACGCGGACGCGGGACTGAAGGCGGCGTGGTACGGCGCGGAAGCGTTCGGCAATCTCATCGGCGCGACGCGCGCGACGACGACGCACGGGACGACGACGACGACGACGGCGATGACGCGCGAGGGCGCGCTCGAGTCGATTCGCGCGGATTACGCCGAGGAGTACTTCGTGAGCGGGCGAGGCGAGATGGCGGCGTACGCGGGCGACTGCGAGTTCGCCGATCCGTTCGTGTCGTTCCGAGGTTTGGATAGATTTCGCGCGAACGTGGCGAACTTGGGAGGGATGATGCGGGAGGTTGATCTGCAGATTAAGTCGTTCGAGGAGACGGAGGACGGGGTGCAGACGGAGTGGAGGTTTTCTTGCGTTTTAGACTTACCCTGGAGGCCGATGCTCGCGGCGAGCGGGGGCACGACGCACGTGTTAAACGACGAGAATCGGGTGGTTCGGCACTACGAGCGGTGGGACGTCGATCCGAAGAAGGTGTTGGGGCAGCTCTTGAAGCCGGCGTCGAAGATTCCGGAGAACCAGGCGGAGGTGTTCATGGCGTCGGCGGGGTCGGGGGACGTCGTCGGCGCGTTGGGCGCCGTCGCGCCGGTGCTGCTTCGCGCGAGCGCGCCGCTGTGGTTGACGTCGGCGGCGCTGCGCGCGGGGACGCACACGGAATCGACTGGGATCGAGGGTTTCTTCGGTTGGCTTTTCGCGTTGGCTTGCGTGAGCCAAGTCGCCAAGTTCTTGCGCGGCATCGGAATTTCTTAAACGCGTGAATCTATCCGTCTATTAGTTCTTACATGTGGATTGTTTTGTAGTGCTACGTATCGCTGACTCAGTTGCGCTTGTGACGCTGCACTTTTTGAATCCCTCGAGTGGGCGTCTCCACAGCCTTTCGCTTCATCGAAGCCGGCTTCGGTGGGATTGAATCTTCTCTCTTGATTTCGCCCGCCGACGCGACGCGCCTCGGGACGATTTTGTGTTCCAAGCCGCCGACCGCCTTCTTCGCCTCTACGTCCGCCATTCCCGGAATGTACCCCGGCGTCTTACCCTTCGCGACGAGCCGTTCGTACACGGTGACAAGTTTTTTACGCACGCGCAAGAGTTCAATCGTTTCCTCGCGCAGCTTTAGCCAACCAGCGCACACCGCGTGCGTGTTCATCGAGGGCGTCTTCACGCCGAGGTCTTCTAAGGACTGATCGATACGTTTAGCGAATCGCGCGCCGCCTTGCGCCGCGTTAGCTTGTTCGTTCGCGACGGTGATGAAATGCTGCCCGCGCAAGTACGGCCCGGGCTTCAACGCCGCCGAGCCTCTGAGTGGCAACTCGGGCGCCAACGTCTCAAAGTCGGCGCGAACGTCGTCTATGGACACTGGATTCTGCACCATGTGCGTGCGTGAGGTGGAGAACACCGCCGTGGCCTTTTGCAACAAGGCTTGATTTTCCGTTCGTCGTCGCTTTTCAATCTCTCGCACGCGCTTTAAAATCTCAGCCTCTTCCTTCATCTCTCCGTTGGTACGATTCAGCAGCGTGTTCAGCGCCACCTTTCTGTCGAGCTCGTGTTGGGCGTTGAACGGCATTTTCACGATTTGATGCGCCGCCGCCTCCTCGGGCGATTCCGCGCGCGTCTCAATCAACGTCTTCGCAATGCTATAGTATCTCACCTTCAAATCTTCCACCGTACGCGTCTGTTGACTTGCGAAATCCCATCGATCGACGACGACGATGAATCGCAAGTCAAACCGCTCCAGTTGTTCAAACAAATAATCCGTCTCCTCCTTCGTCCACGAATCGTCCAAGTGTTTCAGCACTCTTTCGTACTCATCGCTCGTGTACTTCAACATCTCAATCTTTTTGTTATATTTCGCGAACGCGTAATCCCCGCCCACGTCTCCGCCGTTCGTCCCCATGAGCGTCGGCTGCGCGCCGCCGACGGCTTTCTTCACCCAGTGCTTCAGTTGCAATTGATCCGTTCGCGCGCTGTTCCGAAACGGCTGCCACTGCCACGTCACCGTGCGCGCGGTGATTTTGCGTTTATCCTTCATTCCGTGCAGCGACAGCGCGCTCGGGACGATGGCGGCGCGCGCGTCGTCGCGTTCGTCGTCGCCCTCGCGTCCGCGCGTGATCTGCCACACCTCTCTGTGGACACCTTTCGGCGGTTTGAGCGACGGTTTCGCCTTGGCGCGCGATTTCGGGGCGCTCGCGCCGCCGCGCGGGATGCCTAGGATGTCTTTCGCGTCCGCCATCGTGCGTCGAGGCGCGCGCGCGACGGAGAGTGGCGTCGCGGAGCGCGAATTCACGAGAACCTCGCCCCGACGACGATTCGCCGCACACGCCGACGCGCCGGCGCGCGCGCGCGCTCGAACGTCGGTGACGATGAGCGAAACGGCGACGGTGACGTACCTGGAGAAATTCGTGGACAGTGCGTGCGCGAGAGCGAGGCGAGAGCGAGGCGAAGGGTGAAATTTCGCTCGGACGACCGAGGACGATCGAGCTCGAACGCGAAGACTGACGATCGTTACGCGCGCGTCGTGACGTAGATCTCGCGGACGTCCCCGCGGAGTTGCAGCGGATACTACAAACGATCGGGGAGCTCGATAAACGGAACGTGCGATTGCGAGATGCGGTGCAAGCAAAGGTGGACGAGTGCGCGTCGGCGCCGAGTCTGAGCGCGCGAGGCGCGCGCAGCGCCGACGTCGACGCGGTGAGCACGTTGAAGAAAGAGATCGAAGAACTTCACGATACGATGGCGATGGTATCCAATGAGAAGATACGGTTGGCGCAGATGGCGTTGGATTTAGTGAAAGGGAACGCGACGGTGCTCGACGCTGAGATGAAGACGTTCCGCACAGAGCTCGAGGAACAAGGTATTAACCCGGACGAGGACGTCGATGATGGGTACGGCTACGCGCAGGTGCAAGCGCAGTACCACCGCAAGATGCAAAAGCCGCAATATCAATATCAAAGACCCGCGCCTATGCCGCAGCAGCAGCGCGCGTACGGCGAACACGCGATGAGCTCGATGGACGTCGGCGACCTCGTGGCGGCAAACGTAGGGGCGTTGAACCAAAGCGCCGGTGGACAAGAGTGGATCGTTGCGACCGTGACTCGATATTCTCCAACTGAACGCGAGTTTGAGATCGTTGATGCGGACGAAGACGCGGAAAAGCACGTGTACCGCTTGCCGCAAAAGTTTGTCATCCCGCTTCCGAAGACGGCGTCTGTGAAGCAGTCGCAAAACTTTCCCGCCGGGACGAGCGTGCTCGCTGTGTACCCGAACACGACCACGTTCTACAAAGCCAAGGTCGTGCAACCGGCGAGAAGACTCCCGAACGCGGAGTACAGCGAGTTCGTGTTAGAGTTTGAAGACGACGGCGACGCCGACGGTCAAGCGCATCGCCCCGTGCCGTTCCGCCACGTCGTCTTATTTCCGCGATGAGCGGTGCGAGCGGGAACACAGTTTCGCGCGATCGATCGATCGTGCGTGCGCGCTATTTCGTGTAATCAACAGGTAGTTTGTTAGCTTTAAAACACGCGACGAACGCTCGACTTCGGCGCGCGCCGAACCAAGTCGTCCCGTCTACTTTTGATTTGAGCCCGTCATCGCGCGACGACGTCGCTCGGGTCTTTGACCAGACCACACGACGGCCGCTTACGCCGGCGGAGACACCCCCGCGTGCGTCTCCAACCACATCTTGAGCTTATCGTACGAAATCGCCCCCTCGTTCTTCGACCCCGCCACCTCGGCGCCGTCCTTGAACATGATGAGCGTCGGAAGCCCATACACCGAGTACTTCTCCACCAGCGCCGGGTTCCCATCGCACTCGACCTTCACCACCTTGATCGCATCGCCGTACTCCTTATCAGCCTTCTCCACAATCTTACTGATCAGTTTGCACGGCCCGCACCACGACGCCCAAAAATCGACGAGCACCGGCTTCCCCGCGCCCACGACCTCCGCCTCGAACGTCGCCTCGCTCACGTCCGCGACCGCGCGCGCCGTTCGCGCCGCGCGCGCCTCGCGCCCAGCGCCCGTTCGTCGTCCGCGTCCCATCACCCGACGCGTCGCCGCGCGTCCCATCGTCGGCGTCACCGTCGCCATCGCCGTCGCCATCGCCGTCGTCCCGCGCGCTCGCGACGCGCGTTCGTTCGCGCGCGCGTCCGCGTCCTCGACGAACGCGCGCGTTCGCGACGTTCAATTTCGCGCGCGTCGACGCGTTCGCCGCGCTCCCGCGCGTCGTCGTGTGCCGCGCGCGCGCGTCGCGCGATCGATCGCGCGACGTCACGACACGCGTCATCCAGTTTCCGAATGTCCGAACCCACCGTCGACCCCCTCGCGCGCGACGAGTCCGCACCCGCCATCGCGGCCCCGTCCGAAAAAGAAATAAAAAAAGTCCCGAACGTTTACATGGCGCGAAACCGCGCATCGTGCGAGAATGATCTGCTTTTTGACGCGCGTCCTCGACCGCGCGTCGCGCGCCGTCGCCACGTCAGCGCGGTCGCCACACGCCGACGACGCCATCGCGCGCGGGCCATCGCGCGCGCGCGAACGCCGCGCGACGCTCGACGGCGCGCGCGAGCGCGGACGCGCGCGAATCCGTCGATCGCGACGCGATCGCGCGGCGGCGCGACGCGAGGCCGCGGCGACGCGACGCGCGCGCGACCGCGCGAGGCGAACGGACGCGCCAACGGGACGCGGCGACGGGCGGCGGCGGCGCGGCGACGCGCGACGACGGCGCGCGCGCGACGCGAGAGCGCGAGCGCGCGCGAGCGATCGCGAGTAGAGGTGCGTGGACGCGCGACCGCGGCGATCCGACGACGCGGCGACGACGGCGCGCGCGCGATGCGGGCGCGGGCGACGCGATGATGCGCTTTTCGGGCATTCGCGAACGGGACGCGGGATTCGAATGGAATGACTGACGAATGCGACGGTCGGCGACGGTAGACGGCGCGCGAGTGATCGAACATGGGCGACGTGCGGTTTGTCGCGCGCGAGGATCGAACGGCGTTCGCGAAGGCGAGGCCGTACGCGTACGCGAGCGAGGTGAGCGGCGAGGCGAATTCGTTCAAACGCGCGGGCGCCCAGCGAGACGCGGTCGAGACGGCTGACTGACGATTTTATTCCACGTCGCGCGTAGATGTTTGAAAATGTGCGTCACGTTGGGCACGATTTGAAGGTTGAAGACGGTGGCGCGTGGCGCAGGCCGACGTACGAGTCGATCGTCGCGGCGCAAGGGCGAGGCGAGCGAAGAGAGCGCGACTCGAGCGTGGAGAGCGACCACACGACGCAGAGCGACGCGTGCGCCAGGAAGGTGGTCGTCGAGGACGACGGACCGTCGCCCGAGGCTGGGGTCACGTGCGCGTGTTGTCGAACGCAAAAGACACCGTTGTGGAGAAATGGCCCGACGGGGGCGAAGACGTTGTGCAACGCGTGCGGCGTGCGCTTCAAGGCGGGTCGCGTCGTGTGCGACGAGGACGGCAACGTCGTGACGTTGGCTCCGCAGAGTCGAAAGCGATCCTTGAGCGTTGATCACCACGAGCGCGGGCGGCAGCTGAACAAGAGTAACTACGCGGCTTTGCACAAGCGCATCAAGCCTTCGCACTCGTCGTTTGCGTACACGCATTTGAGCGACGCGCGAATGATCGAGCTCCAACGCGTGGGCGATCGAGGCGCCAAGGCGCCTTTTCCCCGCGTGCACTCTGCGACAATTTTGACCGACTACGACGGTGCCGTGCTGCTGATGCTTTTGCACGACGGCGAAGAAAGTGAAGGCGAAAGCGACGAAGACTAGGTTTGTCTTCAGCACCCTGTACCATGACCATTCTGTTTGTTTTTTGTTTTGCGCGCTCTTGGTTTCAGCCGCGGCCCCGAGGTCTTGTCCTCGGGTTGTACTTTTTTCAAATAACCCGGTCGCACGAAAGTGCGCCTGTAAAAAATCGATTCTTTTTCACGACGTTGAGCGTGACATCGTACAATAAAACCATATTCATAACTCTGTAAACTTTGCTTTGATGTGTTATAAAAACTTTCCACTTTTTCTCCGTCATATCCAGTTTCTACTCGCGCGACGCGCGCCGACTATTAATGGTGGTCCATAAACTTATCCATCGCCACGCTCAACGCCGCCATCGTCGCGCACCCCACCGCCATTCCCGTCGGCCCACTCGTGCGCGCCATCACCCCACCCGTGAAGCAACCCGCGTACGCGCTATTCGCCACGTCGTGCTTCGCTCGCACCTTTTCCACCACGCACTCGCTCCCGGCGTACAACGCTCCGAACGCCGCGAACCCTTTCGCGTAACTCCACGATCGCGCACCCGCGCTTTTCGCACCTTGTCTAATGGTCTCCCTCATCGTCACCTTCGGCGCATCCGGCGCCGGCACCTCCATCGGCTCGAACGCGCCGAACACCACGCCCATGACCCCGCCCAGGGCGCCGCCGAGCACGCACGACATCACCGTCTTAATCGCGCAGTTATCCATCGCGTCCTGCTGATACACGTCCTCGGGCGTCGGCAGCTTCACTCGCTCGTACGTCTTCTTCTTTTTCTTCTTCTTCTCCCCCGGCGTCGCCGTCGCCGCGCGCAGTTCGCCGTCAACCTCGCCCGCCGTCACCTCGCTCGTCGACGTCTCGAGCGTCGACGACGCGTCGTCGCGCGTCACCGACGCCGAAGACGCGTCCATCGCGGTATCGTCCGACATCTCGCGCGGCGTCGCGCCCGCGCTCGCGTCGCGCGCGTCCGTAGTCGTCATCGCGCGCGTCGAAGTGCGGGACGGCAGTTCGCGCCGCCCATGGTCGACGCCGACGCCGCGGACGGCGTCGAGGGCGACGCGCGCGAGCGCGAGGCGTTTCTGAAGATCGCGCGCGCCGTGCACGCGTACGACGCCGACGCGGCGCGACTGCTCGAGCGATGGCGCGCGCGACTCGAGCGGGACGACCTGCCGAAACGCTACGACGGCGCGCTCGACGGCGCGCGACGGGACGTGCGAACGCTCGGTGCGAAAGCCAAGGCGTTAAACTATGATTTCTTGCGGTGCGCGCTGCACACGTTCGTGGATAATGAGCGCGCGCCCGCGCATTTGCGCATTCCGAGCGCGCGCGTCGCCGCGTGGTCGCGGGACGAAGCGTTTCGCGCGGAGCGGGACGACGTGGATAAGGTGCGGTACGTGCTGAAGAATGTGTGGCGAGATTGGTCGGAAGAGGGTGCGCGCGAGCGGAAACCGGTGTACGATTTGATATTCTCGGCGTTGAGGGAGAAGTTGGGGGCGATCGACGCGCGCGTCGGGAGCCCGGTTGGCGAGGCGCCGCGCGTGCTCGTGCCTGGATGCGGTTTGGGACGATTGGTGTTTGAGTTAGCCAAGCTCGGATACGACGCGCAAGGGAATGAGTTTAGTTACTACATGTTGATGTTCTCTTCGTTTTTGCTGAACGCGACGAGCGAGGTTGGGGAATTTGGAATTTGTCCATGGATGCATAGTCGAAGCAACCATCGCGAGGCGGCGGACATGTGGCGGGAAACGCGCATCCCAGATGAGGTTCCGGGCGACGCGAATTTGCCACCAGGAGCGATGATGAGCATGGCCGCTGGGGACTTCGCGGCGGTGTACGGAGAGGCGCGCGAAACCGGAATGTGGGACGCCGTCGTGACGTGCTTCTTCATCGACACCGCGCACAACATCGTAGAGTATTTAGAGTGCATCGCCAACTGCCTACGTCCTGGAGGATGTTGGGTGAATTTCGGGCCATTGCTTTATCATTGGGAAGAGTACGTCGACGAACAGAGCGTCGAACTGTCGCTCGAGGAAGTGCTCGCCGCGGCGGAATCGTTCGGCTTGCGCGTCGAGCGCTCGGAATCGACCGCGCCAGTCGACTACACGAGCGATCCACGCTCCATGCACAAGACGACGTACTCGTGCGCGTTCATCGTCGCCACCAAAGTGTAACATCACACAGCTGTACATCGCGCCGCACGCGTCATCGCGCGCGCTCGCATCGCTTCGATTCCGTCGTCGTCTCGCGTCGCGCTTCTTCCCCTCTCTCCCGCGTCCGCACACCGCGTCGTCGCGCGCGCGGGTCCGGGCGAATGCCCTCGCGAGGCGACTCCCGCTCGCCTCGCGCGTCTCCGCGCGCCGGCGCGACGTCTCGCTCGCCCCATCACGCGGCGAACGAGCGCGCGGATGGCGTTGATGTTGGTGTTGCGACGCCGCGTCCGGTGAAGATGTCGCCGGTGCCGCACGCGCGACCGCCGAGCGACCTCCCGGCGGCGCTGCGAGAGATCGACCGGTTGCGCGCGCTGCAAGAAAAAAACGCGTCGAGCGCGATGGTGGCGACGCGCCGGGCGTTCGACGAACAGGCGCGATTGGAGAAGAAAATCGAGACGCTCGAGCGCGCGGCGGAGGAGGCGAAGGCGAAGGTCGAGGAGGCGACGGTGAAGGCGGAACGCGAGGCGCAAGATACAAAAAAAGCGCTTAAAGCGGCGAAGAAGAAGACGCAAAAGCTGGAGGCGAAGTTAGAGGAACAAAAGATGGAGACGCGAAAGTGGGAAAAGTACGCGAGCGAGAATTTGCGCGGCGAGATGGCGGAGAGCGCGGAGAAGCTGGAGAGGGCGAGTCAGCGCGAGATTGAACTCGAGGATCGGTGTTCGAGACAAGAGAGCGCTTTGGAGGCGATGCGTGGGCAGATAGAGGAGTTGAGCTCGACGTTGGAGGATGAGAGGAAGCGAGTGCAGACCAAGACAAGTTCGCAGGCGAACGAGGTGAAACGGCTTCAAGAGGAATTGCGGGAAGCGTTGGACTCGGCGGCGACGATAAAAGAAGAGGCCGATTTGACTGTAGAGTCTTTGCGCGCGGCAATGGAAGCTCAAGTTGGCGGTGGCGACGGTAATGAACGTATGAATGAAGAAATCCAACGCTTGCGCGCGCGCGTCGAAGAATTGAGCGCGTCGCAGGTATCTTCGACAAGTAGCGACGAGTTCGCTCGATTGGAGGAAAAGACGATCGCTCTAGAGCGACTTTTAGAAGGCGAGCGCGCATCAAAGGCAGTGTTGCGAGCGGAAAAGGATGAAGTAGAAAGATGCGCCGCTGCAGCGGAGGCGAGCGCGACCGCTCGCGATGCGAAGACTGCACAACTCGACGAGCAAGTCGCGACTCTGTCACACCAAGTGGTTAACCTTGAGCAAGCTTTGCGTAAAGAACAAGAGTTACACGCATCGTCGAAGAAAAAAGCCATCGATGACGTGAGAGCCGTAAGAAATACGTCGACAGCGGCAGAAAAGGCCATCGCGGCGGCGAACGCGGCGATGGATTCGGCGGAGACGCGCGCTGAACAATCTGAACAAATGGCTCGTGAACGTGAAGAATCCATCAAACAGCTCACCACGCAACTGGCTGATGCAAAGCGCCGTGAGGACCAACTGAGGTTAGAGTTGAGCAAGTCTTCGGATTCCGATTCTCAACAACTAAAGGAGAAGCAACAGAGAATTGAAGAGCTCTCGACGCGAGTCGCCGAACTGGAAACTGTTTCCAAGCAAGTCGATGATCTGAAGGAGGCTCTCCGTTCGGCGACCGCTGCCACGACGGCAGCCGCGCGTTCCATCGAAGAAAGCGAAGTCGAACTGGCGCAAGAGCGTCAGCGCGCTGGGGTCGCGGAAGAGAAGTTCGCACAGGCTCGCCAAGCCGCTGAGGAAGCCTTGAAGAGCGTCCAGGAACGCGACGCACGAATAAAAGAGTTGACACTTGAGCTTCAATCGACATCAGCTCAAGTAAAGGAGGCGCGGGACAACATGCAACTGATCTCTGCGAGCGCATCTTCGAACGAAGAGATTGAGAAACGCCGAGAAGTTGAGGTTCAAGCCGCGACGTCGCTGGCAAAAGCCTCCGAATCACGCGCAGCTGGACTTGCATCACAGCTTAAGATTGCCGAAGACGCGCGAGAGGAAGCGGCCAAGGACGTCGATCGCTTGAAACGTGAACTGAGTACCGCGCTAAATTCGCTGAAGGCGAGCAAATCAGCGGCAACACGCGCGGTTCAAGAAGCCGTGAGTGCGAGCGGTAAACGCGCGCAACAATTGACAAAGGAGCTCGAAACGGCGAAACAAGAGCATGCGAGCGCACGATCCGTCGTCACTGACTTAGAGGTTGAGAACAAACGCATCAAGAACCAATATGCTGAGCTTGAAATCCTCGTCGCACAGCTCAGAGAAAGTCTCCAGACGATTGAAAGAGATGCCGAGACAAAGAATCATGACAAATTGGACATGGAGTACATGCGGCGAGAAGAAGATCTTCGTGCAGAAATCAGCGACTTGGTTCTCGAGTTGCACGAAGTTCGCGATGATTCTATGTCCAAGATAGAAACGGCCGAACGACAAGTATCCGCGCTGGAATCCCAAATCGAGGAGCTGGAGGCGGCGCTCATTCAAAGCCGCGACGAGACTCGAACGCTTTCGCAACAATCCAGCGCCAAGCGGTCCGACTTGACGCAGGAAACGAGTGAATTGAGGAAAAAACTCGTTGAAGCGCAAGAAATCGCCGCGACAGCATCTGGGGCGACGGAGGCTGTGAAGCGCCGATACGAAGCTCGTCTGCGCGACGCCAGCGAGTTGGCGGAGAAACAAATCATTTCACTCACGAAGGACCTAGATAACGCGAAACGACTCGTCGAGCTGGCGGAGAAGGCAAAGGCGCACGCGCAACAAGAGGCTGCTCGCGCGGCTGACGATTTGAAAGAAAAAGACGCCTTATTCGAGGAGCAACTCGCGAACGTTCGTATGGCTGTTAACGCCGTAAACGATGAAAAGCTTGCATTGAGTCAACAGGTTGAGGAGGCAAAGGCTGAATGCGCAGCAATTCGGAAGCAAAAGGATGCTATGGAGAACGATCTCGTGGAAACTTGTTCGCTTCTCGAGAAAGTCTCTGCGAAAGCAAACGCGTCGGCAGATGAATATAAGATAACCATCACCGAAATGAACGCGTCAACTGAGAGTCTCAAGGAAAAGCTCGAGGCTGAAATTTTGCTCGCCATGGACCTCGCTGAGGAGAAGGAAATCATCATACGAAAGATGGAAACGCGACAAGACGAACTTCGCGCGCAGCTCGACGCTCTCCACGAAAAATCATCGGTGAGCACGTCAAGAGTTGTTGCCTTGGAGTCCAAGCTCAAGGAGACCACCGCGGGCGAACGGGAACGTCTCGTTGTTTTGCAAACTGAAAACAAGCGCTTGGAAAAACGACTGAAAGACACCTGGACTGCGTTACAAGGGGCGCACGCAGTGGTTGAGCAAACGAAGACGGCAGCGAAGGATGCCGTTCGTAAAGCGAATACCGCAGCGTCTCGCGCAGAGAAAGTCGCCCTGAAGCTGAAGCAAGAGCTCGCGAGCGCGCGCGGAAGTCGCCATCCTCTCGTCGCGGTGGATGAAGGGAGCGAACCGGCATCGCAGTCGGCGTCGCAAACGGCTTTGCGCCCGACATCTACGAAAGCTTCTCCAGTGAAACCGATTGTTCGGGGCAGTAATAACGCGTTTGACGACGAAATGCAACGCGCTAGTGATCTCTTGGAGCGCATCAGTCGGCAGACAAGTAGAGAATCGAGCTTGAAGGACGACGAATCAACTCGAGGCGGAAGCGAGACAAGCAGCCAAGCGGGCGCCCTGGGCGGTTCTTTTGGATACCGCGGGGCGATGCAATGAGCGCAATAGCTAATTTAATTCACATCTAGTCCTAGTAGCGCTAAGTCGCGAAACTCGCTAATTCCGTGCGCTGAAAGCCACCGAATGACCAAAACAAGTACAACATGACGGCGAAGACGACGGACGCAATCGAGTGAACGGCGACGTTTTCAAAGAGATCGAGAAGCTTCATCGTAATCCTGTCCCAAGTCGTGAACGGGCGTGTTTGCGACATCACTGTCTTGGCTATATTCTCCCCGGTCGTAAACGCTCTCAAAGCCATCAAGGCTTCGTCCCAAAGTACGCCCGCAGCCGCCTTGAGTTCGGCTAATCGCTCTCGGTGCTGCTCCACCTCTTCTTCGTCCGCGGCCAAGACGTCGTCGAACGTAATCTTTTCGCCGCGATCTTTGCAAAATCTTTGCACATGTCGAAACTTCGTGAGTACATTCATTACGCGCGCGTTATCTCGGTACTTCGTCACGTTGTGAAAGTTGCTGATTACGTCATGGACGGCTTCACGAATCGGTTTGATTTGCATATCACTCTGAAACATCTCGTCTTCAATCATTCCGAGCAAAAACGTCCGTAACTCGATTTCCTTCGTCAACACGGCGTGCTTCTCTAACGTTAACCGCACATCCTGCGGCACGCCCTCGTACTTTTCCACGCCAGCCGCTATCCACGAACGCAGACGTACCTCGAGTGGATCCGAGCCCTCGCGCGAGTTTTGACTCTTCGCCCACTTAGTGGGTAATTCAGCGCGCGGCGCCGCTACGACGCTCCGAACTTTTGTAGACTTCGAAGCTTTCACTGCCACCGCTTCAAGCTTACGTTTGACGTCCTGCCTCGCGTGATCCTTTGGAAACATATCCGCCGCAGTCAAGTCGTCCTCGCTCGTCAAGTGCGCCGTCGCCGCCGCGCCGCTGAGCAAGAGATACTCAATCACCTCCACCTGCGCCGTCAACGAGGCGGCCATAAGTGGAGTCATGTAATCGCTGTCCGCGCAATCGGATCCGCCCGCATCCAAGCCGCACTCGTCTATTAAGAATCTCGCCGCTTCCAGATTACCCAACCCGCACGCCGCGTTCAGCGCCGACCTCGAGGCGTTCGCCCCGTCCCCCCCACATCGCACGCGACTGCGCTTTGGATTCACCCCACTCTGTATCAATAATCTCGCCATCTCCACGTCCCCTCTGACGCACAACGCCTCCGCGAACGCGTCGCACCCGTCCGCGTTCCTCGCTCTCGCGTCCGCCCCTCGCGCCAGCAAAATCTCCACCGTCGACGCCTCCCCTTGCCTACACGCCGCCGTCAGCGCCGTGTCATCGTTACAATCGCTCGCATCGATCCACGCGTCGCACGTATCGATCAAAAACTTGACGCATTCGTCCCTCGCGTTCGCCGCCGCGTGCGTCAGCGCGCCTCGCCCGTCGTCGTCCTCCGCGTCCACCTCCGCGCCGTGCCTCCGCGCCAGCGCCTCCACGACGTCCACGCACCCGAGCGCGCTCGCGTGATGCATCGCGCGCCGTCCCTCGCGATCGCGCGCGTCCACGAGCGACGCGCCTCGTCGATCGTCATCCATCGCCAGTCGCGCATCCATCGTCTCGACGTCGTTCGCGCGCGCCGCGGCGAGCACCGCGTCGAGCGCGTCGCGCGCGCGCGGCGCCATGCTCGCCCGCGCCGCGCGCGCCGCGCCGGCGCGGGCCGTCGCGCGTCGTCGTCTCGCGACGCCGCGGCGGCGCGCGATCGAGTCGTCACATCGCGCTCGCGCGCGCCGCGCCGCGCTCGCGCGCGATGACGAGCGCGATCCCGGACGATCACATGGGCGACGTCGGCACGGGCGTCCCCGACGGCGCGACGCTGACGACGCTCGCGGCGCCGCTCGCGCTCGAGAGCGGTGACGCGCTCGACGCGTGCGACGTCGCGTACACGGTGTACGGCGAGCTGAACGCGAATAAAGACAACGTCGTGCTCGTCGGACACTCGCTGACGTCGAACAGTAACGTCGGCGAGTGGTGGGGGGAGGTGCTGGGCGAGGGCGACGCGTACGCGCTGAACTCGAGGGAGGATTGCGTGATTTGCGTCAACTATCTGGGCTCGCCGTACGGAAGCGCGAGCCCGGTGAGCGCGGATCCGAGAAAGGAGGATCGCGGGGCGTACGGGGTCGATTTTCCGACGCCGGTCACGGTGAGGGATAACGCGGTGATGTGCATGATGCTGCTGAGGGAGCTCGGGGTGAACGGGGTGCGGTGCGCGATGGGCGGGTCGATGGGTTCGATGCTGGCGCTGGAGTTCGCGGCGACGTATCCGGATTTCGTAAAGGAGATAATCATCATCGCCGGGTGCGGACGACACACGGATTGGGCGATCGGCATAGGGGAGGCGCAACGGTACGCGATCATGAGCGATGGGAAGTATAAGGGTGGGGCGTACGAGCGCGATCAAGGGCCGAACGCGGGGTTGGCGACGTCGCGAATGATGGCGATGCTGAGCTATCGCGCGCCGGCGAGCGTCGATGGGAGATTTTCGCGTTCGAACATGGGAGACGTCGCGAGACCGGCGGAAGAACCCGAGCTAGGTGTGCGCGCGCACGAAAAGGAGACTAAGTTGCCGTATTTTGCGGTGGAGTCGTATCTGCAGTATCAAGGGAAAAAGTTTATTCGCAGATTCGACGCGAACTGCTACATTCAGTTGACGTACACACTGGACTCGCACGACGTCTCGCGTGGGCGAGGGGATTATTTCGATGTGCTGGCAAATATTAAACAGCGCGCTCTCGTCGTGGGTATTCTCAGCGACGTACTGTATCCGTATGCGCTTCAGCGCGAGCTCGCCGACGCGTTGCCGAATTCGCAGCTGTACACCATAGACTCCCCGCACGGCCACGACTCGTTCTTGATCGAGATCGAGCAACTCAACGCCGTCATGGCGAGATGGCGGCGCGGTGAAAACGTCGATACGCGCAAAGACGCGCGTGATTTCACCGCCCTGGAATCGAGCGACAGCGTCGAGGAGCTCCGCGAGGGCGTCAAGCGTCTTCGCGAGGAGCTCACCGTAGCCGAGCTCAAGCGTGAGCGCGCCGAGGCCGCACTTCGCGCCGCGCTCGATCCAACGCAAAATATCTCCGCTGAAGCTTTGCAGCGCTCAGCGTCCGTCGGTTCGGCGCTTAATCTACCGGGATTACTCATGCCCATGAATCCGAGCGGCAGCGAAATGGTGCGCGCGCGCGCGCCCGTCTTCGGCAAGCTCGCCGCCGACATCGACGGCGCCCCGAGCGGTTACGCCGGCGTCTAGTGTTTCGATCGTCTGCGACCATCTCATCTAGCACATAGTTTCTCGCGATGCTTATAACGCTTCGTTCGTTTCGTTTGTTTCGTTCGCCGCCGCCTCGCGACCAGCTCGATTTGAAACGCTCGCGACAGCTGGCCGCACTCGCCACCGCGCGCGCGCGTCTGCGCACCGCGCGCGTTCGCGCACCGCGCGGAAGAACGCGATGTCACCCGCGCAAAACACGCTCGATGCGTTCCTCAAACGCGCGTCGTCGTCGACGAAACCGCGCGAACGCGGCGACGTCGAAAACGTTGAAAACGTCGACCCGGAGCGCGCGCACGACGACGACGCGCGCGCGCGCGCGGAAGACGTCGCGAACGACGTGCTCGGTCGATGGTCGCGCGTCGCGCGCGCGTGCGTCGCGCGCGCGTGCGTCGCGCGCGCGGCGACGTCGACTTCGACGACGTCTCGGCGCGCGGAGGACGTCAAGCGCGCGGCGTACGCGTACGCGACCAAGATGAAGAACGCGCGGCGAGCGCACGGGACAAAGTTAAATCACGGACGGGAGATGATGACGCTAGTTGGGGATTTGTGGGCGTGCGAGCGCGGGATCGGGGCGCACGGGGCGAGGAAACGGTTGAGGTTCGCGGTGGGCGGCGGCGCGTCGATGCGCGCGTTGGTAGAATACGGCGCGTGCGCGTTGCCTCGGGTGACGAATAACGCGCGAGCCGCGGGGGCGAACAACGCGGTGAATGCGATTGAGTTCGACGCGGCTGGAGGGATGGTGACGAGTGGTACGAGTGCGGGAGCGATCGACGTGCTGGACGTCGCCACGCTTCGTACCACAGCCGGAGAGCTTTATTGTCCAAAACTCAAACTCTCCACCGATCGTTACATCGATGCGATGAAATGGAATCACGACGCGTCTTTGGTGATGACGGCGTGTGATATCTCCAGTACTGTGATCGCATATCGTGGAGATTCGACGCGCGTCGTGGGACCTCGCGGGATGGCGCCGCGGACGCACGTTATGCACAAGTACAAAGTACAAACACGGACGAACAACGCGTCGCTTGGGCTGCGAGACTTAAAGCTCGATCCGAAAGATCCGCGTTGCATCATCGCGAGTGCGAGCAATGGGCAGGCGTATCTTTGGGACACGCGTTTGGCTGGAGATAAACAAACGGCACAGTTGAGTTCGCTTCTCAAGACGACAGCGATCGCTTCGCTAGTCGTCTCCGATGACGGACACACCGTCATCGGTGGTGATGGTGACAAGGGCGACCTTTTAATTTGGGACATGCGCAAGGCGACCAGCAACACATCAATCGGTGGTCTCGGCGACAACACACAGTATTACAGCATCGTGGCGCAACTGAGCATCACCAAGTTGCTTGCAAAGACGGCGCTCGCAACGGATGTCAAGATCTCAGACTCCGGTGTGCATTGGATCGGTTGCGATCCAAATGATTGCAGGAGGTTGGGATATCACCTCACCAACGGCTGGAGCGGCGTACTCGACTTGATGAAGCCTTGCGTAACGCACGCGCACTGCCCGCCGGCGCCGTGGCTCGAGGCTCGTCAATCCGAAGTTCGCGCGGAGAACTCGCTCGAACCTGATGCCTTGTCCGTACCACTCAGCGATTTACGGCGTCGAACACCATGCTGGTTGCCGGACGGTGGATCATTCGCCGTTGGCCTCGGTGTCAAGCCCGGCGTGCGGGTTTTAGACTTTGCGCCGACGCCGAAGTCAAGACACTGGATTCACGGGTTGACTATCGCGGATCTCGAACGTGAGCCGGCCGGACGATACGCCACTGGCAACGAACCGGTCTTTATCGAGACTTCCTCGAAGATCTTTTCCGTGGCGGCACATCCATATCATCACGGTGAGCTGATCGCAGGGGGCGAGAGTGCGCTGTGCTTGCTCGGATACGGCCACGTGGCGTCAGGAAGGGACGAAGATGAGCAAGGTGCCTCGTCGGAGGTCGAAATCGGCGACGCTGTCGATGCATAGCTTAGTCATAGGTAGTTGGTAAACAAACATAGAATCATTCATTCATCGGCTGACGGCTACGTCGCCTAGACTAGTTTTTGAACGACACAATCTTAGGAGCAACACTTGGACTTTTCGCTCGGCGCCTTGGTGCCGAGGTTGATTCCGCCGGCAGAGATCGCCCCCTTCGAGCCCGTCAACCGAGTCAACCGAGTCAATCGAGTCTTAATATCGCCCGCGATTGTCATGAATGCGTCCTCCACGTTCACGCTCGCCTTGGCGCTCGTTTCGAAGAACGGAATCCCGAATTCATCTGCCAACGCCTGCCCGCGAGCCTTCGTAATCGCCCGCTTCTCCTCCGACACGTCGCACTTGTTCCCGATCAAAATCTTGTTCACACTCGAGCTTGCGTGCTGCTCAATATTTCGCATCCACCCGCGCACGTTTTCAAAGCTCTTCTCATCCGACACATCATACACGAGTAAAATCCCCATCGCGCCGCGATAATACGCCGTCGTAATCGTCCTAAAGCGCTCCTGTCCGGCGGTGTCCCAAATCTGCAGCTTCACCCGCTTCCCATCGATTTCCACCGTTTTAATCTTAAAATCAATCCTTCGCGCATCGACAACCGGTTCTCGGGGTCAGTCACCGCGCCGTCGACGTCGTTTACGCGTTTCGCGAGCGCCGACGATTCCTTCGCGCACCCGATCGTCGTGATGAAGCTCGTCGTGAACTGATCGTCGCTAAATCTCAACAGCAAGCAACTCTTCCCAACGCCTGCGCGCGTTCGTTCGATCGCGCGTCCTCTCGTCAGTCATCGCGGTTCGTTCGCGCTTCGGTCACGCGCGCGCGGAGTTCATCTCTCGTCGCCTCGCCTCGCCTCGCCTCGCCTCGCGCGCGCGCGCACCGCTATCACCGATGAGCAGCAGCTTGAGCAAGTGATCGTAGTGCATCGACGCGCCGTGCGCGCGCAATTGCGCGGCGTTCGACATGGCGCGCGCTCGTGTGACGCGATTGCGCGCGCGCCGATGCCGTCCGCGTCAGACGTCGCCGCGCGTCGTCGCGCGCCGCGGCGATGCGAGCGATCGAAGGGCACGCGCTGGGCTACGCCTGGGCGTTCGCCGCGTCGCTCGCGAACGCGTCGCAGGACAACTTGAGGAAACTGGCGTCGAACCGGGTGAAACAACCAATCGAGATCGTCGCGCTGAGCGAAGTGTTCAACGTCGTCGCGCTGGCGTGCGCGGTCGGCGCGAGTGGGAAGTGGGGGAAGTTCGCGCGGTACGCGCGACGAGGGGATCTCGTGGCGCTGGCGGCGGCGGCGGGATGGTTGAAGGCGTTGAGCGCGGCGCTGTTGCAACGGGCGCTGCGGTTGACGCCGTTGTCGCTGTGTGTGCCGTACCTGGCGTTCACGCCGCTGTGGTTATTGGTGATTAGCTTTTTCTTAGTGCACGAGACGCCGACGTTGCGTGGAGTGTTGGGGGTGATGGTGATCACGGTCGGGGCGTACATGTTGAACGCGAACAGCGCGGCGCCGGAGAAACTGGAAAAGAGTCCGCGGTTGGAGGAAGGGCTCGTTCGCGGCGGTGGTGGGTCTTCTGGACGGGTTCGGAGTGCGAGAGAGTCGCTGGAATCGCTCGCGACGCCGCCGACGAACGGTGCGGGTTGGATGTCTATAGCGTTTAGCGAAGCCGCGGCGTCGTCGTTTCGCGAGGAGCGTTACGGTGTGAGGTTGGGATGCGTCGGGCGATCAGTTGCGAGGCAGGTGACGACCTTGCGCGCGAATCCTGGGAGTTTAATCACTCTCGGCATCGCCGCCGTCTACGCTCTCGTCGCTGATCTCGACAAGCTCGGTAAATTGCACTCCGACGACTTGCTCGTGTTCATCTTTTTGCAGAGATGTTTCCTATTGGCGCCACCTCTGACGTACGTCATGGTGAAAAATCCAGCAGCCTTCAACGTTTTCACGAAAACAAAGAAGGTTGGCTGCGCGTTAGCTCTCATAGGTTTCCTCGACATCGCCTCCATGTACGCCTTCCTACAGTCGCTGAACTACATCTTCACGAGCTACGCCGTCGCGGCCAAGCGTACGAGCATCCTAGCCAGCGTCGTCGGCGGCGCGCTCTTCTTCAAAGAGCCCATCGCCCGGCGATTGCCGTATATATTCATCATGTTCATCGGCATGGCGTTGATATTAATCGCCGATGCCGACAAGCATTAGCGCGCGCGACGGTGTCAATACAACACGAGCGCCGTCGGTGCGGGTTCAAAACTCTTCACCCCATCCCCTTCACTCTCGCCCGCGCGCCTCTCGCGATGGCCGACCAAGACAGCAATGAAAAAGAAATTGAAAGTACGTCGCGCCCCATCGCATCGCTCGATCGATCGCGTCGCCCGCGCCCTCGGGCGCGCGTGCGGCGTTGATAAAGCGCGCCGATGACTTCGGCCTAGGTCGAGTGCGCGTACGGTTTCACCTCGCTCGCGTCGCTACGAACGCGCTCGAGACGCTCGCGACGCGCGCGCGAGGTCATGAATGGCACGCGTGACCACGAGCGAACGACTGACGAGACATTCGCGCCGCGCGCGCGCGCCGTTGACGATGAACAGTATGGAAGATGCGCAAGGTGCGACTGGCGGCTCGAACTCGACGCGCTCGTGGGAGCAAAAACGATGAGAAATCGCGACGTGTCGGCATCGCGAACGAGGTGAACGAAGACTGACGGACTATTATATCGTTTTACTCGAACGTAGCTCATCAAGAAGCTGGAAGACGCGCGCGGGAACGGGACGTCGATGATTTCGCTCGTGATCCCGCCGAAAGGGCAAGTGAACCTGGTGCAAAAGATGTTGATCGAAGAGATGGGCACGGCGACGAACATTAAGTCTCGAGTCAATCGACAGTCAGTGCTCGATGCGATCGGTTCGGCACAACAGCGCTTGAAGCTGTACAATAAAGTGCCGCCGAATGGGCTCGTCGTGTATTGCGGCGCGGTGTTGACGGAGAGCGGGAAGGAACGGCAGATGAAGATTGATTTTGAACCCTTCAAACCGATCAACACGTCGTTATACATGTGTGACAACAAGTTTCACACTGCAGCGTTGAGTGATTTGTTGCAAAACGATCAGAAGTATGGTTTCGTCGTAATGGATGGTAACGGGACGCTCTTCGGAACCTTGTGCGGGAACCATCGCGAGATTCTACAAAAGATTTCCGTTGATTTACCGAAAAAGCACGGTAGAGGTGGTCAATCCGCGCTTCGTTTCGCGCGTCTGCGTTTAGAAAAACGTCAAAACTACCTTACCAAGGTTGCTGAGCTCACGACGCAGCATTTCATCAGTAATGATAGGCCCAACGTCGCCGGCTTGGTGCTCGCCGGTTCGGCGGATTTCAAGAACAAACTCGCCGAGGCGGATTGCTTCGACAGTCGCCTTCAAGAAGTCACCTTGGCCGTAGTCGATGTCTCTTACGGCGGTGAAAACGGCTTTAATCAAGCGATTGAGCTCTCCGCGGACACGCTTTCGTCGCTCAAGTTCATCCAAGAAAAGAAATTGGTTGGCAAGTTTTTCGACGAAATCGCCCAAGACACGGGCAAGTACGTTTTTGGTATCAACGATACTTTGACGTGCTTGGAAATGGGAGCGGTTGAAACTTTGGTGTGCTGGGAAGATCTCGAGGTCGCGCGCGTGACCCTGAAAAATAGCAGCACCGGAGAGGAGACGATTAAGTTTTTGCGGCCCGAAGAGACTGAGGGCAATGAAAACGACCACGTGCGCGACGCCGATGGCAACGATTTGGAGATTGTCGAATCCGTCCCGCTGTTGGAGTGGCTAGCAAACGAGTACAAGAAGTTTGGTTGCGTCTTGGAACTCATCTCGGATAAGTCGCAAGAGGGTAACCAATTTTGCCGTGGTTTCGGCGGCATCGGCGGTTTGTTGAGATATCAAGTCGATCTCACCGCCTTCGAAGTCGCCGCCGACGCCAACTCCGACGATTGGGACTCCGACGATTCCGAATGTTTCATCTAACCCTTCCCGTTGCATTGACTCGATCCTAACGCCACATCCCATAGCATTAACAATAAGACGACCCTGGCAGTTGTTCGACGCCGCGCGCGCGAGCGCCTTATCCTTCACACGCGCGCGCGTTCGCCGTCGGTGCCCTCCCGCGACGCGGCGCGCCTCCGTAAACGTACCATGGGTATCGCCGCCAGCGCCACGTCTGGCTCCATCGCGCGTCGCGTCGCTCGTGACGACGACGCAACGAACAAGTCGTTAGCGTTACACCCCGTGCACGCCGACGCCCGCGCCCTCCCGCCCTGGACGCCGTCCTCCATCATCGACGCCCTCCCGGACGACATGGTGGACATCATTCTCGACCACTGCACCGGCGTCGACCTCGCGCGCGCGGAGTGCGTGTGCACGAGGTTGCTCTCGCTCGCGCGACGCAGCGAACGAAGGTGGCGGGACGCCCTCGCGCGCGACTTCGGCGTGCAATTCGCCCCAGCCCCGGGCGTCGAACGACTGCCGGGGCTGCCGCGAGGATCGATGAAGCGCGAGTACGTCGCGTGTCGAGAGACGCTCCGCGCGATCGTGCGTGGGTGCGCGAAAGGCGCCGACGGCGGCGTCCCGAACTTTGCGCTCGGGACGAGGGTGTACGCGTGAACGCCGCAGTCTTAGACGCGCGCGATCGATGGATTTCGATCGCCTGCTCGAGGGCGCGCTGAAGGATGCGCGTCGACATCTCGGGTCGTCGAGTAAGGACGGCTGGCGCGCCGCCATCGACGCGTGGGTTGGGTTTTATAGCGCGGTGGATTGGCGCGAGCCGTGGTTGAGAGCCTTGCTCGCCGCCCACGCGTGCTTGTTTATCGTCGTTTTGCTCACGCGAAGAGATGAGCGAACGCAAGGAGTGTTGTTCTGCGCGTGCGCGGCGATCGTATTCATGGCGGAGCGCATCAACGCTCTGGCGGCGGCGAAGTGGGAAACCTTCGCGACTCAAAACTACTTCGACCCGAGGGGTCGGTTCACGTCCGTCGTGCTCTCCACGCCGCTGGTCGTGGCGACGCTCGTGATTTTGGTGAATTTGTTACTCATCATGACGTCGATGATGGTTGAAGTGGCGAAACGGCGCAAAGACGCGGGGGTGAAGAAGACTCAATGAGTTTTGTCTAGTGTACTAGTACAGTGGAGCTTGTAAAAGAATGTAAAACGATTGGTTGATTGCGTCCTCGACTTCGCGCGCGGATGCGTAAGGTTGCATGAATTTTTGTTACACATATGAGGTGGAAGTGTTGTGTTCATGGGGCTATCGATTGTTGGATAGTTGGAACTATGCCCGCCGTCAGTCAAATTTGACGACGTCGTGCTGAACGCAAATCTGTTTGATGTGGTCGAATTTCGACTTGGCGTCGGGGATGTCCAAGCTCAAGTCTTCGATCGCGCCGTTGGTGCGTATGAAGCCTTTCTGTAGTTGACTCGCGCTCAATTCGGCGCTGTCTCCGAGAACCTTGAATAGCCCGAGAATGACTGCAACGCTGTGGCAATCCCGCGGAGCTTCCAGCGCAATGTTCAACGCTTGCTTGACAAACTCGTGATGGAAGAAGGGCATGTGTAGGTCGTGCAAGCAACGACGAGTCTCCGAAACGTCGTTCGTCACCACGTATTCCTCCAGCATCGACTTGATTTGCAGCTTGGCGGCGTCCAGAGGCGACTTGTCGAAATCGCCCCACGCGCGAAGCACTCGATCAATGTGACCAGGTCCAAAGAGATGTCCGTGTGCCAGTAGAAGGGCCTCTTGCGACTGTTTACCTTCGCACGTTACGAGACAGGCGACGTTATCCGGGAATGAGGGCGGTAAGATGTCGTCGATGATGGCTCGCGCGATGAACATGCCCAACGTTTCAGCCGCGTCGGGAACGTCGATGGACAAATCATCCGCGGCTTCGACGAGACGCAAGAACCCACGCTGTATTTGCGCTCCCGACAGCGCGCTGGGATACAACGCGCTGAGTAACGTCGCCGCGGCTTCTTTTTCTCGATGCCCCCGGTCCATAGCGAGGGTAACGAGGCGCTTCACGAAGAAGTGTTCGTACACGGGCGCGTCCAACTTCTCCACGCTGATCCACGCCTCGTCAATGTCCGCAGAGTTGAAATACTCGTTGATGATCGTCTCGGCTTTGTTTTTGTACTCCACGACGACGTCCGATTTCGCGTCGCCCGCCGCCGCGCGCAACCCAAACGGTTCCTCCGTCGAGTCGTAATTCGGATCTCCCCTATCCAACGCGAACACAGGCGATTCATCGATCACGCTCAGCACGCGCATTGTTTCATCACCCTTCTTACCCCGCCCGCTCGCTCGACTGTGCTGCACCCCGTGTCCATCGGTCCATTTTTGCTCGAGCGCGTCGCCTCGCCGGTCCGAGCCCTTCGCGCGCGCCGCCTCCAACTGCGTTCGCTTTCGCAGCGTCGCGTCGAACGCCTTTTGCTGTTCGGCCGTGAGCAGCACCATGTCTGTCAGCGTCGACGCGATCTTCCGATCGCCCGTTCGTCCCTCTCTCTCTCGCGCGCGTCGCGGTTCCGAGAGCGGTCGGTTGGACCGTCGCTTTTCGACGATTCCTTCTCTCCGCGCGTCTCGCGCGTCGCGTCGCCGCGCGTCGCCGTTCGCGCGCGCGAGACCGAAGATCGGACCCTTTCCGACGCTCCGCGCGCGCGCTCGCGCGTGTCCGTCGATCTACGCGCTCGCGTGTGCGGCGCGACGTCGACGCGAGGGCGACCCGCTGACGTGGCGACGATAAACGCGCGCGCGTCATTTTATATGGGCTAAAAATAGTCACAGTATAGATGCCTGCGCATGAGTTACAGTTGGCGACCGCGACCGCGACCGCGACCGCGACCGACCCGCGCGTTCGCCGCGCGGCACCGTCGACGCCGCCGCGTCGACCGCGTCCCTCGATCGTCCCTCAATCGTCGCAGTTCGGATCGTCGCGATCGAGCGCGTAGATCGGCGCCTCGTCGCGCATGCGAATCGCCGCGGCGTCGTCGCCCTTGCGTCCGCGTCCCGACGCCCTCGCGTGCGTGTGTCCGCGCGCGTCGCGCCACGTGTCGCGCTTCGGCGGCGATGCCGGCGGCGACGCCGCGGGTTCCGCCGCCGCCGCGGCGCGCGCCTCGAGCCGCAGGCGCTCTTCGTCGGATTTCACGAGCATGTGGGTTGGTTGGATGTCCCGGCGTCGGTCGTCTCGAGCGCGTCGGCGTCGCGCGCGGGCGTTCGCGGTGTCGCGGTCGCGCGTCGAGGGTGACGCGGCGCGCGCTTTTCGATCGCGCGCTTCGAGCGCGTCGACGTGTGCGCGCGCGCGACGCGCGCGCGTCGACGCGCGCTGCTGACGCGGACGCGGGCGTCGGTCCGTGTTGCGGTCCGTGTTGAAGCGACGCTTCGCGTCGCGGCGTCGACCGACGGCGCGCGCGCGGCGACGCACTCGCGCGCGCGACGAACGCGACGAACGCGACGCGCGAACGACGCGCGATCGCGATGCCGCGAGGGCGAACCGAGGACGGCGCGCGCGAGGGAGGACGGCGAAGGGTGACGCGCGGCGGATGGCGATGGGTCCGCGGCGCCGCGCTCGCGGGCGTCGCGCTCGCGAGCGGCGGCGCGCGCACGGCGCTGGCGAAGAGCAAACTGCAGATCGTGAACGCGGGACACGATATCGCGCACGCGTCGCACATACTGTGCGGGACGGGGGACGCGGGGAAGCGAAAGTGTCAGGATTACGCGGAGATGTTGACGCCGTACCAGGACTCGGCGCACACGCTGGAGCGAGCGTTCGCCGAACTCGCGAGGCGGTACAGCGAGTGTCCGACGGGAAGCGACGGTGGTGATTTGGGGTATTTTCCGAGAGGCGAGATGTCGCGAGATTTCGAGAGCGTCGTGTTCGATTCCAAGACGCCGTTGGACGCGGTGGTGGGACCGGTGGAGACGAGAAACGGTTGGCACGTCATGCTCGTGCACCACAGGCATCTCGCGGATGAAGACGCGAAGGAAAGGGCGCGTTTGAAATCTGAAGAGATGAAGAGAGAACGATTGGAGCGCGCGGAGAAGCAGAAGGAGTATCAAGAGGAACGGGCGCGTCGAAAGGCGCAACGAGCGGCGAAGCGCCACGAGCGAGACGCCGATAGACACTCGCTTCACGCACACGCCGAGGAGCACCTTCACGATGAACTGTAAGAGCGCCGTTATGACAGCTGAAGCGTATAGACACCAACATCACCGCATGCATTAAAAATAATTTGAATCAATAACGTTCGAGAAGCTCTCGCAAATACTCCGCGCGATCCGCGAGCGCGCCCGCATTCGTCGTCACCCCGTAGCCATCCATCAGCTCTTCCGCTTGCCAGAGCTCGCGCAAAAGCTCCCAGTACTCACCGCCGTTGTCGGACAGAAACTCACACGCATCGGTCCAGTCGGGCTCTTCCTCGCAATACGCGCGAATACGTTTGAAATCCAGTTCGTGAATGTCGACGAAGACGCGACGAAGCGCCTCAGCCGACGTCGCGTCCGACGGCCCGTAAGCCGCGAGCGACGCGAACACGAGCTCGGTGAGCACCAGCGCCATGGCTTTCAGATCAACGACGACGCTTGTTGGCGTGCAAAGCGTACTACACCCAAAATTAATCAGCCTGACTTCCAGATCGTCCGCCTTTGTGTCTAAAAACGTGCTGCACAAAAACGTCGACCCGTCCAACGCCCCGTGCGCCACGCCCCTCTGATGCGCGTACCACACCCCCTTCAAGCACTGCTCGAACGCTCTTCTCACGTACCTCGCCCGCGCTTTCTTTGGTTGGTCTTGCACGCGCTGCACCGGAGGCCAAAACTTCGTCTCAGACTTCCCTTCCTGCTTCGCTCGCGCGTACTCGCTCAGCCTTCGCACGCCGTGCCACTCCTGCGCCGTCCACAAGCTCCTAGTCCCATCACCGTCGATCGAGGCCGACGCGAAGTACCCAACCAGTCTCGCGATCGGTAACGCTTTTTGTGGCAGCATCCCCGGCCCTCGACCGTACTCATCCACCTCAATCTCCACGTCGTCGTCCGCCAGCAGCCGCTCGTACGCCCGCACCTCCGTCTCCGCGAACGCCGCCGCGCGTTCACCCGCGTACTCCTTCAGCATCACCGCGCCTCTGTCGGCGTTCCTCGAAATCGGCGGTACCGACGGTGTGTGCACGTACCTCCCCGCGTACACGTTCACCCTCGCCGCGCCGTCGTCGACCTCCTCCTCGACGCTCGACGCCGCGACGCTCTCCGGCGCGCCGCCGTCCGCGCTCGCGCGCCACGCGAACGCGCTCGCGCTCGGCCGCTCCGTGCGCAGCGTCACCGATCCCAGGCGCGTGGTGATTTCAAAATCGTCCGCCTCGGCGCGTTCGAGCGCGCTCCGCGTCGTCGTCGTCGGGTTCGTTCGACGTCCTCGCGCGCGCCCGTCGTGGATAGCGCGTCGACTTCGCGCGCGCGTTCGCGCGCCGGCGCGCGGCGCGCGCTCGAGCGCCGCGCGCGCGCGCACGACGCGAGCGTTCGCGCGCATGTCCCGCGCGCGCCGGTCGTTCGCGACCGCGCGCGTCGAGGAATGCCGCACTCGTCGACGCGGTTCGTTTCATGTCCCCGAAAACGCCCGCGGTGACGTCGGCGCCCGCGCGTCGCGACGAGCGCGCGCGCGAGGGCGAACCCGTGGAGGTGTTCGCCGCGCACTCGCCCTACGACGCGCTGTGCGTGCTCGTGGCGCTCGTTCTCGGGCTGTTTCGAGCGGCGAGCGCGCGGTGCAGCTGCTGAATCGAGTCGAAACGATGAAGCGCGAAGACGCGCTGCGCGCGACGAGCGCGACGCTGCGCGCGCGATCCGTGCACGAAGCTCGCGTGCGACGATTGAACGACGCGCGCGCGAGGGAGGCGCCGGATGGGGCGTACGTGTTGCTCTGGGCGCAGAGCGCGCAGAGGACGCGCTGGAACGAGGCGTTGGAGTACGCGGTCGACCGGGCGAACGATAGACGCGCGCCGCTCGTGGTCGTGTTTTGCTCGACGGCGACGTACCCGGAGGCGAACGAACGACACGTTGGGTTCATGTTGGAGGGGTTGTGTGAGATGCGGGCGACGCTCGGGAAGCGGCGAATCGCGTTCGAGGCGTTCGCGTGCGCGCCGCCGGAGGCGGCGCTGGCGGCGAGCGAACGAGCGATCGAAGTGGTGACGGATTCGGGGTATTTACGGTTACTTCGCGCGTGGCGGGATGACTTGGCGCGGAGGGCAACGTGCGCGGTGACGGAGATCGAGACCGAGTGCGTGGTGCCGCAGTTGGGGCAGGGGGCGCGACGCGCGGAACCGTCGGCGGCGACGTTTCGGCCGAAGGTGCTGGCTCGCGTGCGGGAGTTCACTAGAAACGCGTGCGCCGTGCTGCCTTACATCGCGGGCGAACTGGATGACGCGACGCGCGCGATTTTTGAGAAGACTGTCGACAAGTACGAGCGGCTGCCGCTCGAGCGAGGCGTCGACGCGTGCTTGAACGTCCTCGACGCTTACGGGCTAAAGCGAGATCCCAGCTGTCCTCGCGTGTCGTCTCACGTCGGTGGAGAGTCTCGAGCCAAGGCGAAGCTCGATGTGTTTTTGACGAAAAACATGCTCTCGCGCTATCATCATTCGCGTAACGATCCGTGTTTGTGTTTGCAGAGTCATCTGTCGCCGCACATTCACTACGGGCAAATCTCCGTCGTCGAAGTGGCTCGCAAAGCGCTCGCGTTTCGCGACGCACACGCCGATGAAGCCGACATCTGTGCAAGCGTGGATGTTTTCCTCGACGAACTCATCGTACGAAGAGAGTTGGCGGTGAATTTTGCGCTGCGAAACCCAAAGTATGATTCTTACGACGGGCTTCCCGAATGGGCGCGAGAGACGCTGGAGAGGCATCGAGGTGATCGCCGCGAATGGACGTATACACTCGAGGAGTTTGAACACGGCCGAACGCACGATAAGTTATGGAATGCATCGCAACGAGAGCTTGTGTCCAGTGGTAAACAACACAATTACTTGCGAATGTACTGGGGAAAGAAAATCCTCGAATGGAGCTCGACGCCAGAAGAGGCTTGGCGTATCGCGATGACGCTCAACAATAGATATTCACTCGACGGTCGAAATATGGTTTCTTTGACCGGCGTGGGATGGTGTTTCGGCCTGCACGACCGTGAATTCCACGAGGCGAGCATAACTGGCACGATTCGACGCTTTTCTGAATCTGGCATGCGCAAGAAGTTCCCAGCCGGAATAAAGGGCTACCTCGAGCGTTGGGGCGACGACGGAGGGACGAAACGCCAACTGCGACTCGAAGACGTGTTCGGCAAACGATCGAAATCGAAATAGTATCATCAGTAGTCACATTTTGAATCATCATGTTGCAAACAATTGTATATGCTAAGCATCACGCCGCGGCCGTCGTCGAGGTATCGAGGCGGTGTCTATCTGCTATTTCCGCTGCGCTTTGCGCGACCAAGGCGCGCAAATACGCTTCGACCGAACATCTTCCGGTCGAACCGACGGTGCTGTACGCCAAAAACGGGAGCTTTCTGAGAGCGCGACCGCTCAGTCCGTCGCAAGCTTCGGCAGCTTCGCGCAAAGTCAGCGACACCGGGCAACCTTTCGCGACACCATCGTCGAATTCCATCGGCTCAGCGCCCTGCACCAAATCGCGACGAATGAGCTCAAGCACGCAGGAGCGCAAAATCTCGTACCTCGCTCGCATGCCGGGCGGGCCGATGTAGCATTTGATATCCGCGCGATCGACAAACGCTAGATCGATCGCTTCGGTGATGTTGCTCGTCGTTAGCACGATGGCGTTCGGTCTAGACTTCAGCGCGTCAAGCTGCGTGAGCAGAGCGTTGACGACGCGAATCGCGTCGCTGGGTTCCGAACCGTTCGCCGCACTCTTTCTCGCCGCAGCCAGACTTTCGACTTCATCGACGAGCACGAAAACCAAAGAATCTTCGTCTTCTAATAACTCTTGTATCTTACCGAACAGTTTACTCACCAACTTTCCGCTCTCGCTAAACCAACGACTGAAGAGCGAATGCGCGTTCACCTCCACCAACACGCTGCTCGAGTATATATGATTAAACCTGATGGACAACCGCTGCGCCAACGCCTTACACATCGTCGTCTTCCCCGTCCCCGGCGGTCCATGCAACAACACCACGCGATTCCACGAGATGAGCTGCGCGTCCACGCCGCGTTCACCGAACAACAGCGCCGCCGTCGCGTACCGCAGCAGTCGCGTCTTCACCTCGTCGTCGTCGAAAATCAAAGACTCCCACGCGCCCTCAAAATCCACACACGGCAGGCTCCACTCCGTGTACGTCGCGATCTCGTCTCCTTCCCCGATCTCCTCCCCCGGCCCGTCCTCGCACAGCCCGTACGCGCGCGTCGTCAGCGCGCACTGCCACGCCAACAACCGTCGCGTCCCGCGCCCCTTCCCCTCGTCCCCGTCCAGCCACTCCACGTCCGACACCCACACCTTATCGCACTGCGCGCGCAAAAACGCCCCCGCCTCGCACTTCCAATCGCTCTCGTCCCCGTCCACGAGCGCGCCCGCGCGCGCGTCGTCCACGCACGCCTTGCGCTCGAGCACGAACGTTCGAACCGCCGCCTCGATGGCGTCGTTCGTCGCCGTCGACCGCGCGCGCCGTCGCGCGTCGACGTGCACGCGCGCGACGATCGCGTCGCCGTCGCCCATCGCGCGCGCGTCGCGGTCGTTCGTCGCGCGCGTCGCGTCGTGCGGGCGTCGCGCGTCGCGCGTCGCGACGCGTCCCGTGTCTCGACGAGTCACGACCCATCGATCGAGGTGTTAATTACTCAAAATAAGCGAATAGGAATCGTAATATAAAGACGTGATATTTCACATACATTTTTAACTCCAGACGAGAAGCGCGGACGAACCGATGACGACATGTCGGCGCGACGTCCCGTCCCGGGCGCGACGCGAAAACCGCGCGATACTGCGCGGTCATAGGCGACCGCGCCCCCACACGCGCGCGCGCGGACGCGCGCCGCTCGCGCCGGGTTTGACCGCCGACGAGGCCCGCGCGACGCGAGGACAACGACATCGTCTTCGCGCGCACGCGACGAGGGCCGAACGACGGCCGCGCGCGACGGATGTCGGCGGTGGAGACGACGACGAACACCGGGCTCCCGATTCGGATGCCGAACGACGCGCGCGGCGCGACGCACGCGATCGATCCGCTGAGCGACGTGCACACGGCGGTGAAATCGGCGACGGGGACGAAGATCATCGCGCTGATCGACGTGAGCTCGAGGTTCGCGCTGCCGATCGCGCAAGCGGCGAAAGAGGTGCGGGCGAGATTAGATTTCCGGAGGATCGCGGCGCGGCGCGCGACGAGTTTCGAGAGACTGACGCGCGAATGGGTCGACGCGGAAACAGCTGGATGTGTGCGTGACGGTGCTCAAGTCAACGTGTCGCGCGTTCGGCATCATGCGATGGCCGTATCGAAAGATGCGAAAACTGAACACTATGATTAAGCAGCTCGAGCGGTCGGCGAGAAACGCCGCCGAGGAAAACATATTACATCATAGAATGAAGCGACTTGAAGCGTGTCGACGTGCGAGAGATTTGTTGGTGCTAGAAGCAGAGGCGAACGCACGGGCGCGAATCGGAAAACCCGCCTCGCAGCAGTCCGCCAAGGCGGAGATAGCGTCGACGGGCGCGCGCTACGATTCCAGCGGGCGACTGGGCAACTTTAAGGATCCTGGATACGCTTTCGATACCGACCACAAGGGTTATGCGCTGCATGAGGCGATGCGGAAGATGATGGAGACTGAGGGGTTAGATACGATCGGTCGTTCTGGTCACGTGGATGTCGAATCTGACCCACTGAGCGAACTCGCCTCGCAGGTTACCGCCGTGCAAGAGCGTTTCGTGCGACGGCCAAATCGCAACAAAAGACAGCTACCAACCAGATGCCCGGAAGAGATGGCACTACATGAATTCGTCATGGGCAATCCGGGACTCGAGGCAATGGCTTCGTTGACCGCGCGATTGCGCCGGCAAAAGGAATCGAAGAAACAGACGTCTGAGCACGCCGACGACGCGGACGGCGAAGTCGACATCGATGGGGACGACGGGAAGCAAATTGCGTGGATCGTAAGCTCTCAAAGTCCAGCCTATACCGTCAATGTCCGTCCAAGTAACCCAACGGCGCGAATTCCAGACGTCTTGGTAGAGGAACGCTCTCGGCGAGAAGCCACCTCTCCGCTCGAGCCCAGTCTAGCTCTGTTCCCGTTAAATGTGTCAGCAATCCACAGTGCGGCTTGACACTTGTTACTCAGTATTGCATTATTGTAGAACCGCTTAGTATTTTATGTTATATTTATGTACCACGCGAAGTAACTCCCCTTTGCCGCGTATGCCTAGCGAGCGTGCTATCCGCAGTCGCGAAAGGGTCCAAACCCTTCGCCGCCACCGCGCGTTCTCAGACGTCCGCGCGCGACCTCTCACGAGCCAAAGAGTGAACCGCGCGAAAGGTCACCGAGTTAGTCGCCATGGGTAAGACTCCGGCGCAAGAGAACCGCCTGCGCGCGAAGAAGCAAGGGATGTCTCACGAAGACGTCAAAAAAGAGCAAGCCGCCGACGCGCGAAAGATCAAGGATCTCGCGAACAAAGACGCGACGTTCGGGATGACGAAAGGAGCGGCGATGAATCGTAAGCATGAAGTTGCCATGCAACGGTTGCGGGACATGAATGACCCGACGACGGAACTCGGGAAAGCGACGCTCAGGGCGGCGAAGAAGAAGGCCAAGGAGCAGCAAGAGTTTTTGTTGCGAACGAAGGGCATAGACGTGAAACAACCGGAATTACAGCCAGGAGTGGACCCGAAGACGGTGCTTTGCGAGTTTTTCAAGCACGGTTGCTGCGCGAAGACGGCGGATAAGTGCAAGTACTCGCACCAGTTGGATATCGCGACGCGGCAGCAGAAGCGAAGCGCGTTCGAGTTGCCGAGCGAGGACTCCATCGAGATGTGGGATCAGAAAAAGCTCGAAGCTGTCATCGCGCGAAAGCACGGGCAGGAAGCGAACACAAACAATGAAACGACGATCGTGTGTAAGCATTTCTTGGATGCGGTTGAGAAGAAGCTTTATGGATGGTTTTGGCACTGCCCGGGCGGTGCGGACTGCAAGTACAAGCATAAGCTGCCGCCGGGTTTCGTGTTCAAGAGCGAGCTTCGCGAGAGATTGCTCGAAGAAGCTCGCGCGAGAAAGACCGACCAAGACATTCTACGCGAGAAACTGATCGCGCTGAAGAAGAGCGGGAAGAACACGACGCCGATGACGCTGGATGTGTATTTGGAGTGGAAGAAAGAGCGCGTCGACAAGATCAAAGCCACTGTGGAGGCTTCGAGGGAGGAGCGCATCAAGAACAACTTGCTCACGGGGCGTGAGATTATTGAACAACAGCAGGGTGGAGTCGAGGCGGCGGTCGATGCCGGTGCGAGCGCCGGAGATGACGAAATTGCTCGATTGATGAAGGCGCGCAGAGAGGCGGACGACGAGGCAGAGCGCAAAGCCGCTGAAGAAGCTGCTGAAAACCTTGCTCGCGCGAAGAACTTGGGTGATCTTTACAACATAGAGATGTTGCCAGATGAGACCGACGACTTCGCTGATCTTGAAGAGGAAGAAGACAACTTCGAACCGCCCGAGGGCTGGACTCCAGACGCTGTCGCTCCGGGTGGCGACGGTGGTCAAGACGAAGCCGCAGCAGTGGAATCGGCGGAACAACCGGATATCAACGAAAAGAAGGCTCGTCGAGAAGCCGAACTCAAGGCTATGGAAGAGGAGGGCATCAAGCTCGTGCAAAAGACGACGAGAAAGGACAAAGAGGAAGAGCTATTCAAGCCCGCGGTTGAGATCCCGGACGAGGCGTTGGGCGACGGCGAGATGGATCCGAAGAAGCTCGGTGAAATGATTGCGGCGAAGCGTGCAGCCGAAGAAGCTGAGCGAACGAAACATCTTGCCGATATGGCGGAGGAAAGGGAGCGAAAAGACGCCGCTAAGGCGGCAAAGAAGGCCGAACGGGAAGCCGCACGAGCGGCGAAGAAGAAGAAGAAGAAGGGTGACGACGAAAATGACGACGTGACGACCATCGAGGCAGCCCTTGGCAACGTTGAGCTCGAAGAGACTGGAACATCGATGAAACGCATGTCTACTGGTGTGTTGGCGTCTCGTCCCACCGCACGTGATATCAAGATTATCAACTTCTCCATGGGTATGGGTGGTCGCGAGCTCATCAAAGACTGCGACATCGAAATCACAATCGGAAGAAGATACGGTTTACTCGGTCAGAATGGCTGCGGTAAAACAAACTTTCTCGAGTGCTTGGCTCGCCGAGAAGTCCCAATCCCGGATCACATTGATTTGTATCACTTGCGTGAAGAAGCTCTTCCGAGCGAACGATCGGCGATTCAAACCGTCATCGATGAAGTTCAAGCTGAGATGGAACGTCTTAACAAGTTTGAACTGCACATTCTCGAAACTACCGGCCCAGATGACGAACGTTTGGAGCTTATTTACGACCGACTAGAAGAGATCGATCCTACTACGTTCGAAGCGCGTGCATCTGAGCTTTTGCACTCTCTCGGTTTCTCCCAAACCATGATTCATCGCCCAACGGCGGACATGTCTGGCGGCTGGCGGATGCGTGTCGCGCTTGCCAAGGCGTTGTTTGCCCAGCCCACTCTTTTGCTGTTGGACGAGCCAACGAATCACTTGGATCTCGAAGCGTGCGTGTGGCTCGAACACTACTTGGGACAGTACAAAAAGTGTCTCATAATCGTTTCTCACTCGCAAGATTTCTTGAATGGCGTCTGTACGCACATCATTTGGTTGACGCAGCAAAAGCTTACATACTACACCGGTAACTACGATACATTCCAGAAAACCGTGAACGAGAACAACATCGTGCAGCAAAAGAAGTACGAAAAGGAGCAAGCTGACATCGCGCACTTGCAAGAATTCATCCGCTCGTGTGGTACGTACTCGAACATGCGCAAACAAGCCGAATCGAAGCAAAAAATTATCGACAAGATGATGGCCGCAGGTCTCACACCGCCGGTCGCCAAAGAGCACGATTTCAAGTTCGACTTCCCCGAGTGTCAAAAAGTTCCGCCTCCCGTGCTTCCGTTCGCGAACGTGTCGTTCTCGTACAATGGTAAGAAGGAGGACTACTTGTACGAAGGGTTGGAGCTCGGCGTCGATTGCGACAGTCGTATTGCGTTGGTGGGCCCGAATGGTGCCGGTAAATCCACTCTTTTAAAGCTCATGACTGGCGAACTTTCGCCGAGTGTGGGTACGGTCGATAGACACCCGGGTCTGAGCATCGGTAAGTATCATCAGCACTCAGTCGATGTGCTTAACAAGGCGATGACCCCGCTGGAATTTTTCATGGCTGAATATCCCAATAACCTCAAATTCAAGCGTGAGATGGAAGAGTGGCGTGCATACTTGGGGCGCTACGGCGTCAGCGGGCGCATGCAAACGCAGAAAATTGGCGAGTTGTCGGAAGGTCAACAGTCCCGTCTCGTGTTTGCCATGATTTGCATGCAGCGTCCGAACTTGTTGCTTCTCGATGAGCCGACGAATCACTTGGATTTGGAAGCGATCGATGCGCTCGCAGAAGCCATCAAGCGATACAACGGTGGGCTGGTGCTCGTGTCGCACGATTTCCGTCTCATCGACCAGGTCGCGGACAAGATTTGGGTGTGCGAGAACAAAACGGTGCGCGATTGGAAAACGGATATCAGAATGTACAAGAAGCACTTGAGCGACAAGGCGGATCGCGAAGCGCGCGAGCGCAAGGCCAAGGTTCGCAAATAGATGAATTACTTTTACGGCGTTGACGTTGATACTACACCATTCATTGAGAAATTTTAATACTAATCCCATTCTAGTTCCTCCACCTTTGATTCGCGCGTCACCCCGCCGCCGCGCCAACGCCGAATTTCGCCGCCACCGCCGTCTTCATCGCCACCAACCCCATGTCCGTAAACCCTAAAAATAGCGTCAGCGCCGTCATCCCCAAAATCACCGCCACCGCGTTCGACGCGATCGCTCGCCACGTCTTCCCAGACGTCAGCGGCGCGGTCGGCCACCGCAACAGCGGCGTCACGAAGCTCAAATTCTCCGGCTGCTGCGCCATCCACGCCCGCATCGCGCGCGCGGCGTACTCCGCCAACGACTCCTCTCGCACGTCGTCGTCGTACGCGCCATCATCGCGCGCCAGCGCCTCGCGCGTCACCGTTCGCGTCACCGTTCGCGTTCGAAGCCAACCCGCGGCGTCGAACGCCGTCACCGCGCCCCGCGCCGCGCGCGCGCGCCGCCGCGCCGTCGCCGCACCGCTCGACGCGCGCGCGACTCTCGAAGTCGCGCGCGCGCGGATCGTCGCGCCGCACCGCGTCGACGTCGTCGCCATTCGCCGCGATGTGCGGTACCTCAGAATGTCGCGCGGCGTCGCGCGCGCGCGCGCGGCGCCGGCGCCGGTCGCGCGGTTCCGCGCGCGGCGTCGCGCCGGTCGCGCGGTTCCGCGCGCGGCGTCGCTCGGCGTCGACCTCGAGCCCTGGGCGCGCCCGCTCGAGCGCGCGCTCGACTTTCGACGCGATGGCGCCGGAAGCGCGTCGAGCCGCGCCGCGTCGCTGTTCACGACGGCCGTCTTCGCGCGCGCGTACTGGCGCGGGTATCGACAGCTGTTCAGGGCGCTCGGGTACCCGGGAGCCGCCGCCGAGGCGTCGCTCGCGCTCGGGACGCTGCGGGACGGCGGCGCGATGCTGGACGTGTCGTGCGGACCGGGGCTGATACTCGACCTCTTGGCGCGCCATTCGGCGCGCTCGGGGAAGTGGGAGCGCGTGGTTGGTTTAGATTTTTCTCGAGAGATGGTGACACTGGCGCGCGAGGCGTGCGGCGAGCGCGCGACGGTGGTGGTGGCGGACGCGTGCGATTTGCCGTTCGCCGATGGCGCATTCGACGTCTTGCATTCGAGCGCGGGGGCGCATTGTTGGGGCGATTTGAACAGCCGTGGCGTTCCCGAGTCGGCTTTTCGCGAAATGTATCGAGTTTTAAAACCGACGGGGGAGATACTGGTATCGACTGTCGTCCTGCTGAAGCCGACGACGGTTGAGGAGGAGTACTCGCGAACGCCGAACACGCCATTTTTCGACGAACGCGCGGTGTGCCGGATGATTCAAGACGCTGGGTTTCGCGATGTTGAAGTTATAGCAAAGGATAAGTGTTTCGTGGCCGTCAAGGCTGTTAAGTGAAGAGATGGCGGCGGAGGTGGCGAGGTTACGAAGCGACGCTAGCGGCGCGATGAATAGAATTAAAAATCAGCAACGAAACGCTTGTGCGCGCGCGAAATCAACGGCGAAGAATCTGCTTCAGCGCTTGGTCGATCCTCTCGTACTTGAACTTATAACCCACATCAAGCGCGGTTTTGGGTTGGATTCTCTGCCCTTGAAGAACTAGAGTCGATCCTTCGCCGAGAACTGCGCGCAACGCGAAATCTGGCACCGGCAACCAACTCGGTTTCCCTAAGGTCTCGCCGAGGGATTCGCACATCTCTCGCATGCGGACGGGCGTTGGCGCGACGCAATTCACCGGACCTTCAAGTTTTACGTTTGTCAAGCTCTCCATTATGATCCCCACCGCGTCGTCTCTATGAATCCAACTAAACCACTGCTGACCGTCGCCCAAGGGCCCGCCCATGAACGCTTGGAAAGTCGGCACCATCTTCCCGAGCGCCCCACCATCTCGATCGAGCACAATCCCTAATCGCAGCAGCACCACTCTACAATCTTCAACCCCACTCGCGGTTTGTTCCCACGCCTGGCAGACTTGACTTAAATAGTCCGCGCCTGGCCCGCTCGCTTCGTCGTACGTATCTGTCTCACTCGTCCCGTAGTACCCGATCGCCGAAGCGTTCACCAATACCTTAGGTCTCTTGGCGTCGTTTGTGATCGAATTCACGTGTTCGACGACCGCCTTGGTGGTTTTCACTCGGGACGCCATGATTTCACCCTTCACCTTCGGGTCCCAGCGCGTGCTGATTGGTTCGCCAGCTAAATTCACCACGTGCGTCGCGCCGAGCAACCCGCGTCGCCACTTATCCGGAGACACAAACGCGACGTCGCCCTTTGGGAGATTTTGTGGAGAAAGCTTCGCGCGAGCGCGGTTGACGTCTCGCGTGAGCACTCGCACTTCGGCGCCCCGCTCGAGGAGCGTCTCCACTAGCTTGCTACCCACGAACCCGGTTGCGCCCGTGATGGCGACGATGAGCCGATCGTCGGACGACGCTACGGACAGGTCGTCGTCCACGCTCGCGGAAGGCGCTAGAGCGCCCCGACGTGCGCGCGTCGAGCGGAAAAGATGGCGACGACACGTCTTATCCACCGAACGGGACGGCGAGCGGAGGCGCGCGCAGGGCGTCGCATTGCTCGCCGGAGCACGATAAAACGCGTTACAAGTCACTGCTGACGTCATCTCGTGGTTTGAAGCTCGCGCCCGGTGCGCACCGCGTCGTCGACTGCGGCCTCACCAACGACGGCTTGACGTTTTTGCAGGAAACTATGCCGCCGAGCGGCGTCGGGCGTCAACCGTCGAGACGGATTCCAGTGCAGCGCTCGTAGTAGAAATGCGTTGAACCGATCGTCGTCGATATCGATGACTTTCGTGCGCTTGCTTCGCGGCTTGTGCTTTGAGGATGTCCGATCGCTACGTTTGTCGTCTCGTCGACTTCTCGCAAACGACGACTCGCACACATGAAAGTCGACTCGGCGATCGGAGTGTGCTGCCGAGCTAAGAATGCGGCGTGGAGGAGGCCCAATCCGCGAGGTGATCGCGCTTAACTGGCGTGCCTCATCGTCGCCCACAAATAAAGTTTTGCCAGTGGCAAGCTCGGCGAGAACGCACGCCAAGCTCCATACGTCAATGGGATGGCCGTAATCGATTCCGAGCATGACTTCCGGAGCGCGGTAGAATCGGCTCTGAATGTACGTATACACTTGTTTTCCCTGAAAACACGCGCTTCCGAAGTCGATGAGTTTGACATCGAACGAGCCAGGATGTTCTAGCAAAATGTTTTCGGGTTTGATGTCACAGTGCACCACTTGCATGTGTTTGAGGTACACGAGCGCATCCACCATTTGCCGAGCGATATGGCGGACGTGTTGAATATCTAACTTCGCGAACGCGCGGGCTTCCAAGAACTCGTACAAGTTGATGTGAAGCAGCTCAAACACAACGCACAATCGACCGCGAAACTTTAAATGCTCGAACATCTTCACTACGCGACTCGAACCACCTTCGACACGTTTGAGCACCGAAACTTCCACGCGAGCTTGACTCGCAAATGTTTCGTCAGGAGAAATCAGTTTAAGTGCCACTTCGCGCTTATATTTATGGTCAAAGCAACGCACAACTTGACCGAAATTTCCCGCGCCGAGTGAATTGAACATTTCAAATCGAAACGCCACGTGCTCGCCCTTCCTGATGCGAAAGGCATCGTCCTCGTCACCACTGCTAGCACCGGAACCGTGCGATAGCGTTTGCGTGTCGTCTGAGAGATGTTCTAGAGTCGGCACGTACCACACATGTTTGTAACGCAAAATATCGTTTCGGTCCATCACTCGAAGCCGCTTCCAAAACTTCTGCATCGCTTCTACGATCGACATTCCGATCGAGTCTCCATGCCTGGACCTATGAGTTTCCGGTGTCTGTTGGGATTGGTATTTTCGCCTCGCCGTGCCAGGCCGGCCGGTGGCGCCCGCGCCGTGTCGTCGACTCGAGCGCGCGCTGAGCGGTGGTATGGTTGGTGTGAACTTAGGGGTCATGGCCGTTTCGTACGACGATGTCTGCTGGACCACGCCGAAACAACCATTGCAAGTTCCATATTTGTCGTCGGTCACTCTGGCGTTTGCGAGCGCGTGCGAACGTAAACGAGTTTGAGTCACGGTCGCAGTGGCAAGTCTTCTCGGTGGAAGTTCGGTCAACGCGTCCACGCGGCGAGGAGCCGTAGAAGGCATACGACATCCTTCGCCGCCCGGTTTAGCGACTGGGTCAATTGTGAGGGTTGGGAAAATGCGCCTACGATCGTTTGTCGCATCTCGAGTCCGCATCGGCTTGTGAGGTTCGCGTTGGCCAAATATAGGTGGCAGCCAACAAGTAAACTGCTCATCTAATTTTCAAACCTTGATTTTCTAGCTAACCACTCCGGAACACGTCCCGATCATCCTAACGTTATTTCCGACACTATTTCTGCGCTTCCGCGCGTTTCTTTGCCTGTTCCAGCGCTTCTGTCAATTTCTTCGCGGCGGCAACTTCCTTCAGGAGTGCGAAGACCAACGGGATATAATTGTGCCTACGTCGTATATTATCGTTCCTCCATTCAGCCACTTTAGCCTCTTCGACTTCTAATTCGCGCTGCAAATGCGCGATCTCATCCGCGGCGCCAGTGCTCGACGACCGTAGTTCCTCGAGTCGCTGTGAAATTGCGATTCTAGGATCCTTCGTAACAGCCATGAGATTAAACTTGATCTCATTCGACGCGAATGACGCGATCTTCCGTTGAATCGCCGGAACCGCTACGTCTAACCAATGCCCGTCGCCAAAGCTTCCGTGATTGATCGGCCCTCTCTGCAAACCATCGAGTTCGAAGACGGAACCGCCTCTTGGTACGTAGGCAACAAAGTGAAACACGTCGTCGTCCTCTTGCGCAGGCCTAGACTGCAAGACGATTGGTTCTGGACGCGCGAACGAGTTATGTGCGTCGCGAATGATGTCCGAGTTGGAGATACTCATCCCTTTCGTTTCAGCATCGAAGTCGAGGGTGAACTCCCTTAGCGTTTGGAGCGTCTCGCCCAACTCAACTTCTTGTTCGGCGTTCAACAACACGCTAAGCACCGCTTGCGTGGCGCACGCGTTGTGAATCACTTGCGACGCGAAGAACAAATCTTGCGGTGGGTTTTCATCGACCTCAACTGCGCTCGAGCTGTGACCGCCGCGCCACTTGAACAAAAATATGAGTCCGTAGATTGGTTCGTTACGACGAAGTTCATCAACGTCTAGCGAGTAGAGTTCTGTGAATGCGACGCCACGCGCGCCGATTCGATGGACCAGCTCGCCGAAGACCCCGGGATCGCTCTCGATGAGGCACCAGTCCATCGAGTGCGCGCGCGTGAGTGTGCGGTTGAACTTCTTAGGGGTCGTGCTCGTCGGTGAAGGGCGAACGAACTTTATTCAATAAAGAGTTTGTATAATTACAGCAGTTGGCGTGCTAAAGTGCGCGCCGCGTTCGTCTTATCGCGATACTATTCCATGATGTCGTCGACAGCGCCACCGAAGCGGCCCCACAAACCAGATCGGCGAGCGACGGGCTGTTCGGGCTCTTTCTCAGGTTCATCATCGAGGACGCTCTCGTCGACGGATTCTCCGGGTGCAAGCGCACGGCTCTCGACGATTATTTCGTTGCCGTCAGAGTCATACTCGACGATTTCAAGAATCTCTTCCGTCTCTTCAAGGTAACCAGGTTCTTCTTCCTGCTCGCCGTCTTCACTCGGTTCATCTTCAACTTCTGTGTCGTAGGTCGTGGCGATCTCGACGCGCGAGCCATACCTGCGCTCCATCGATTCTTCCACGTCGTACACGACGGTGGGTTTGGATGTAGGTGAAGGCGCGCTTCGAATCGGTTCTACTGGCTCCGGCTCGGGTCGCTTTGGAATTTCCGGCATCTCGAACGTTGGCTCGTCGCCCAAGTCAAAGTTCACCGTGGTCGAACCGACGTTCGGATCTGCCATCTTTGGCTCGGGTCTAGCCATGAGCTTGTCCCGTTCCGATCTCAACTCGTTTAGCTCCGCCAGCTGAGATTTACAGGTTTCGTGACACTCATCGAGAAGCTTCTGCAGTTCTGCGGTGCCGTCGTCATGCGGCTGTGATTTCGCAAGCACCAATGCCCTCTTAAGCTCCGCGATCTCCACCTTGAGTGTGATTAGGAACTCTTCAGCGCCTTGAGCGCGTTTGTCATTCATTCTAGCCCAGTTCTCGGCGTACTCGACGGCCTCTTGGCTTGACTTGATCTCGTCTTCCAACGTGGTGACTTCTTCTCGCGTGGACGCGAGTTCGATTTCAAGGTCGTGAATTTTAGCCCGAGTTGCAGCCGAATCGCCTGTCGCACCAGCGGCTTCGAGCTTCGCGGCCGCAATAGCCTTTACAGACTTCTCGCGTTCATCGCTCAATTCATCTTCGAGATCACTGATTCGCTCTTTGAGTGCAGCCAGCTTGCCACGCAAGTCTTCTTCGTACTCAATTCGCACATTCGAAAGCTCGCTGCGCAACTTCGTAATCTTCGCGTCGCTCGCCTTTTGGATGCGCTGACTTTCAAACATAAGTTCTTCTTGCTCGGCCGCGTATTCTTGGACTTGCGCGCGAAGCTTAGCCAATTCAACTTCGGCGTCGTTTAACTGTTCTTGTGTACGTTCGAGCTTCCGCTGAATCAAGTCAGCATTTTGTCTGGCTTCAATCTGGAAGAAGTTGAACTCCTTCGTGATAAAGTCCTTGGCGACACGCAAACGTTCGAGCTCGGCGAGAGCCTCGTCGAGTTCCTCCTTGAGAGATACATTTTCGTCGTTCAGCTTCTTGCCTGCGCTGATGAGGTCGGCACTCTTTGAGCTCACTCGTTCGGCTTCAGCGCCGAGCTCATTCTGAGTGCTCTCGTACTCAGCCTTGAGTTCCTTCACCTGCAACTCAAGACGCTCAATGAGCGTGGTTTGCGAGGTGATCTTTAAATGCAGTTCTTTCTTCACGCGCATAGTTTCCTCTGAAGCAACATTCGTCGCAGTCATCGCGGCAGTTGCCTCACGTTCTCGCGAGGACAGCTTCTCGCGTAGCGCGTGGACTTCACGTTCTCGCTTGGTGCGCTCCGTTACGAGTTCTGTTTCAAGATGTTCAACCTTCGTTCTGAGCACGTGAATCTCTCGCAGAAGATCGGGGTCGTTGCTTGATGATGCTTGAGATTTATCCTTCGCACCTCGCTCGAGCTCGTCCAATCTAAGACGGAGTTTCATCATGTCAGAAACAGCGACGTCACGCGAATCCGTCATTTCAACAAGATCGCCCTCGAGATCTTCGATGATTCTCGCATAATCCCGCGCCGCGTTTTCGCGATCCTTGATTTCTTTACCTATGGCGAAACTGTGATCGGAAATGATCTTTTCAACTGCCGCGGCATGTTTGCGCTCGATCGAGATGATTTCTTGCTCGAGCTCTGAGATGCGCTGTCGCAGCGTTTTCACGAGTTCATCGTTCACACCTGTATTTTTCCCCTTGACGCGTTCGGCATCACTCAACTGTCGACGCAGCAAATCAAGCTCTTTCTCCAAAAGTTCTTTTTCCGAAACATGCTCGGCGGATTTCGCTTTGAGCGCGTCCAGCTCAGACTGCAACGAGGGGATGATCGACTGTTTCGCTTTCAGCTCGGCGAGCTTTTCTTGCAAAGCGGCAAGTTTCGTCTCCAACATCTTTCGTTCCTCATCGGCATTTGCCGACGCAGGCACTTGCTTTCTCAGCTCGTCCAAATCTGCTTGCAAAGTATGAATTGTTCTTGTCGCAACTTCACCGTGCACCTTTAATTCCGTTTTGAGCGACCCTGCGAAAGAAGAAGCCAGAGACAAAAGTCTCTTGTTACGAACATCACGAATCGTGCATCGTAACAACGCCGCCCAGCGTAATTGTGCGCGTTCGGACTTGTTAAGGCCATATTGCTTGCCCTCCATATCTGCAAGTCGCTTCGCTGCAGACGCTGCGTCGGCCATCGCTCGAGATTGCAGATCGTTGAAATCTCGCTCGAGTCGCTTAATCTTTTCCTGAGCGGCAGCATTTGCCGACGCAGGCACTTGCTTTCTCAGCTCGTCCAAATCTGCTTGCAAAGACTGAATTGTTCTTGTCGCAACTTCACCGTGCACCTTTAATTCCGTTTTGAGCGACCCTGCGAAAGAAGAAGCCAGAGACAAAAGTCTCTTGTTACGAACATCACGAATCGTGCATCGTAACAACGCCGCCCAGCGTAATTGTGCGCGTTCGGACTTGTTAAGGCCATATTGCTTGCCCTCCATATCTGCAAGTCGCTTCGCTGCAGACGCTGCGTCGGCCATCGCTCGAGATTGCAGATCGTTGAAATCTCGCTCGAGTCGCTTAATCTTTTCCTGAGCGGCAGCTAGGCCAACGCTTTGCTCGCCACCAGTGAGAAGCATCTTCTCCAAATCAGAAATCGTCTCATCTCGCTGCCCGATGATAGCTTGAGACTTTGTCATCTCGTACGAAACTCGGATCTTTTCCTTTTCGAGCTGTGAGATCTTCAACTTGAGATTAATAATCTCCTCCTGCAACGTGCGCTCTCGCGCCTCTGAGGACGCTTCAGATTCAGTGGCACCGGCGAGGCGCTTCTGCATGCCGTCGAGCTTATCCTGTAACGAATGAATGGTGATCTGGGCGGTGTTTCTGTGCGCAACGAGTTCTCGCAATGTCGCCTTGCTGTGGCCGAGAGCAATATTAAGGAAACGTCGATGGCCTTCCTTCACTTGCAAGATGCGGCACGTCGTGCGCCAACGAAGCGCGGCACGTTCTGATTTCGTGTGCATCATTGCATCATCGTGCGTTCTCTCCAATGAGACACATCTCTTTCGTAAAACATCCAACTCCTGCTCAAGCCGCTGAGCGACGCGAGCAGCATCTTCTGCGTCTACAGCAGACTGAGCCTTGAAGTCCTCGTACTGCATTCGCAACTCAGACAACTCGCGACGCGTAGTAATGGCGTCTCCCGACATCGAAGACTTCGACTTCTCCAACTCTGTTTCATGCTCCAGTAATAGCCTTTCGAGCTCCTCAACTCTTGAATCGCGAAGTCCCAAAGTACTAGCGTGACGGAACTTGAGCACAGTGAGTTCCTTCTTCTGAATTTGCACGAGATCGGCAATTTGCTGCTCAAAGTCGGCGTGCGCTTGCTCGGCGCGTTTCGCAGCGTCAGCGGCTTCAGCGCGCATGCGCTCTCTCAATTCTCCAAGTTGCTGCTCGAAGTTCGCCACCATAAGTTGGTATCGAGATTCAGAATCTTCAGCATCCGATGCTGCTTTCGCCTTGTGCCGAGCAGACAGACTTTCGAGTAAAGTCTTAAAGTTCGCCTGCGCTTCAAGTTCGCGTTCAGCCGCTTCATCCGCCGCCGCGCGCAGTTGTTGCTCGAAATCCGCTTGCGATTGCTGCGCGCGTGCTTCAGCGCTGTCAGCATCAGCTTTCATGCGCTTGCGTAAATCCTCGAGCTGCTTCTCGTACTCTTCCTTCATCTGCAGGAAACGAGCGTGTTCAAACGTTGCATCGGACTTTGACTTATTCTTCAATCGCTCCGCCAAGTCATCGAGCTGATTTTTGAAATCAACCTGCGCTTGGTGCTCGCGCGCAGCACTTTCATCTGCGTCTATACGTGCGCGTGTGCGAAGATCTTCGATTTGCTTGTCATAGTCGGATTTCATGCTTTGGGCTCGACTCTTCGCCTTTTCCGCGTCAAGCTTGAGTTGATTCTGGAGGTCGTCCAATTGCGCAACAAGGTTCGCCTTTTCGTCCTGAAGACGCTGCAACTCCGAAGAAGCGGTGGATTTCGTGGAATCCATCGAGGACTGTGCCTCTTGAAGCAAGAGTTCAAGCTCGGCGACGCGTGCGTCGCGCACGCGTACAGTCTCGTCGAGATCTTCGAGCGCCTTCAGCTTCGCTTTCACTTCAAGCATCTGGTCATTGAGCGAGCGAATCGTCTTGTCGGACGTCGCCGCCCAGCTGCGTGCCTCGACGAGCTCGGCGGACGTAAACGATTTTACGAGTGCGACATGACGCTGGTGCAACCTTCGTGCGCGCAAGACGCGGCACATCCAGGACCAGCGCAACGACGTTCGTTGAGACAAAGCACGCGCTTCCGCGTCTACGAGAGCCTTTTCAGCGGCTGCAAGTTGCGAGCGGAGAGCATCACCGTCATTTGAAGCCGCGCTGGTCTTCAATGATAACCCTTCCAACTCGGCCCGCAGCGTCTCAATTGTGCTCGCCAACGTCAACTTTTCTTCGGAGGAAACTTTCAGTAACTCCTTCAGATCGCTAACAGACTTCTGAAGCGCGGTTATATCATCAGCCGCTCGACTGTTTTCACCCTTCGCCGCTTGCAAAGCAATTTTATAACCATTGACATCTTTTTCGAGTTCAATGATTCGCGCGACTCGCTTTGCTTCTTCATCCGCGCTCCATTGTGCTTGGAGAGTTTCAATTTGGCTTCGCGACTCGGCGAGCTCGCGGCGTAAAGTGATGACGTCCCCGGTAGAAGTAGACTTCAACGCCTCCCAATCGTTCTGTGATTCAAGTAACAGAGCCTCGAGTTCGTGAATGCGTTTGTCACGAAGTCCCATAGCACTCGCTTGACGGAACTTGACAACCGCAGAATCCTTCTTGTGAACTTCAGCGAGATCAGCCAGTTGTTGCTCGAAATCCGCTTGCGATTGCTGCGCGCGTGCTTCAGCGCTGTCAGCATCAGCTTTCATGCGCTTGCGTAAATCCTCGAGCTGCTTCTCGTACTCTTCCTTCATCTGCAGGAAACGAGCGTGTTCAAACGTTGCATCGGACTTTGACTTATTCTTCAATCGCTCCGCCAAGTCATCGAGCTGATTTTTGAAATCAACCTGCGCTTGGTGCTCGCGCGCAGCACTTTCATCTGCGTCTATACGTGCGCGTGTGCGAAGATCTTCGATTTGCTTGTCATAGTCGGATTTCATGCTTTGGGCTCGACTCTTCGCCTTTTCCGCGTCAAGCTTGAGTTGATTCTGGAGGTCGTCCAATTGCGCAACAAGGTTCGCCTTTTCGTCCTGAAGACGCTGCAACTCCGAAGAAGCGGTGGATTTCGTGGAATCCATCGAGGACTGTGCCTCTTGAAGCAAGAGTTCAAGCTCGGCGACGCGTGCGTCGCGCACGCGTACAGTCTCGTCGAGATCTTCGAGCGCCTTCAGCTTCGCTTTCACTTCAAGCATCTGGTCATTGAGCGAGCGAATCGTCTTGTCGGACGTCGCCGCCCAGCTGCGTGCCTCGACGAGCTCGGCGGACGTAAACGATTTTACGAGTGCGACATGACGCTGGTGCAACCTTCGTGCGCGCAAGACGCGGCACATCCAGGACCAATGCAAAGCTGCGCGCTCTGACTTGGCTTGCACGAGCGCCTTTGCGCGCGTCGTGTTGGATTCGTCGAGCTGCTCGCGAAGAATTCTGAGCTCGCCGTGCAAGCGCGAGACTTGACCGGAGGATGAGCTCCTCGCTGACTCAAGTGAAGTTTCATATTCACTTATAGCGGTCTCCAGACGCTGGCGTTCGAGCTCAAGTTCATTGATACGGGCTTCCTTCTCCTCAATTTCATCCTTGTGCGTGTGACGCGCAGCAGTGAGAAGTTTTTCGTGCTCGTCGATGGAAGCTTCGAGGCGCTTGACGAGCGCTTCCAATTCAGTAATACGGCGCTGATCGACGTCCTTCTTCTTCAACGATTCAAATTTCGCGCGCAATTTTTCAACCTCGGACTTGTTCTTTTCATCCGTCTTTCGAGCTGACCTATTGGCATTGTCGAGTTTTTTCTCGAGATCACGTATCGTTTCTCGCAAGGCATCCGCTTCTCTTCTGGAAACCTTCACAGCTTCGTCATACCGCTTTTTCGAATCCTTGTCCAGCGTGTCGAGATCCCTGTTCAGTTGCTTCGCGAGTTTACCACTCTCGGAGAGTTTCTCCTCCAAATCTTTGACTTTCATCCGCGCTTGCGACTCATCCGAAGCCATCTTACCCTTTAACGTAGTGATTTCGTCTTGATGCGCTTCTTCCTTCTTCGCGGCGTCGTCAGCGCGTTGCTTCAGTTTGGCGTTGGATTCATTCAACGACGTAATCGTGCGCTGAGTGAACTCTACGTAGAGTTTATGATCAGCTCTCATGCCACGAGTGAAGTCCTTTGAGGTATCGAAGAACCTGTCATGACGATCTCGCTGTTTGACATTCGTAAGGAGTAGTCTCCATCTTGCCGCCGCGAGCTTCGCGGATGATGTCTCCTGGAGCCCGGCATAAAGTGAACTCGTTTCGTCGAGGCGGTTACGGAGCGTCGCGCACTCCGATCTCAATCGCGACTCTTCTGAGGAGAGTCGCGCTTTTGTTGATTCCGCGCTCGACTGGAGTTCTTTCATGCCATCCTCCAAGGAGGCGATGAGCTGTTGAAGCTCCTCAATTCGAGCTTCCGACGCCTTCTTTATCCCCAGATTCTTTGCGACTTCATTTTCGAGTTGCTTCTTAAGATTACGAATTTCGTCGTTCAGAGAGTTGATCGTTCGCTCGCTTTGCTTTTCAATTGAGGCCCGATTCTTTTCCGCTTCTTCAAACTGCTTCTTCATGACGTTCAAATTGTCATCGCGTCGCTTTCGCAACATCTTGAGCTCTTCGTCAACCTTTGATTTGCTCTTTTTACTTCCTTCCAGGTCATTCTTTAGCGCCGCAACCGTGTCACCGAGCGAACGAACCGTCTTTGTCGATGCCTCCGCGTGAAGACGGTATTCAGTCCTCATCGACTTGACAAAGTCGCGAGCTGTGTGCGTAAATCGGATGCCACGATTTCTTAGACGAAGCTCGTTGGCCAACATCGACCAGCGAATACGGACACGATCCCTCTTCGAGGCTACGTGAGCTTCCGCTTCCGCTTTCCACGCGTCTCGGATGTCTTTGATTTCCTGCTCGAGGGAGCGAGAATATGCCGTCTTCGTTTCGTGTAACGAGTTCTGATAACTTTCGACCATACCTTCGAGCACCCCAATGCGCTCGTCGCGCGCCTTCATAGCGCCGTCGGTCTGGAACATTTCGCCTTGCATCTGTTCGATTTGCGTCTCAAATTGCTTGGATTGCTTATGCATTTCCTTCAGGTCCGTCTTCGACTTTGCTATAGTACCTTCGAGCGACTTGTTCTTGCTTACCATATCAGCGAGCTCCTTCTTTAGCGCTGCTATTGTGTCACCAAGCGAGCGAACTGTTTTTGTCGTGCCCTCGGCGTGAAGCCGATATTCAGTCTTCATTGACTTGGCAAAGTCCTTTGAAGTATTCAGGAATCGAAGGTGTCGCTTACGCGTGCGAAGGAGCGAGCACAATGCAGTCCAGCGGCTCGTCGCGAGTTCACTCTGCAAGACATCGATACGCTCTCGCAAAGTTGAAATTTCGCCTTCAAGTTCACGGGAATACCGCGTTTTTGTTTCGTGCAGAGATTCCTGATACTCACTCACCATCTTTTCAAGCGCTTGAATACGATTATCGCGGGCGGCCAACGCAAGTTCATTATTGAATTTGAATGCGTCACTCTCACGGACTTCGTTCTTCAATGCTGCCGCAAACTGTTTCGAATTCTGGAAGAATCGATTATGCCGAGCCTTGAATGTAAGGAAGCGCGCAAAGTGAGACCAACGAAGCGTGGCCAGCTTCGATCGATGCTCGCTGTCGCCTTCTGCAAGACGCTTTTCTAACTCGACAACACTTTCCGCCAGCGATTCTTTACTTGCCATCATATCGCTGAGGTCCTTTTCAAGCCTTTTGATCGTCTTGTCACTCTCACGGACTTCGTTCTTCAATGCTGCCGCAAACTGTTTCGAATTCTGGAAGAATCGATTATGCCGAGCCTTGAATGTAAGGAAGCGCGCAAAGTGAGACCAACGAAGCGTGGCCAGCTTCGATCGATGCTCGCTGTCGCCTTCTGCAAGACGCTTTTCTAACTCGACAACACTTTCCGCCAGCGATTCTTTACTTGCCATCATATCGCTGAGGTCCTTTTCAAGCCTTTTGATCGTCTTGTCAAGGGACCGTATCGTTGCCGTCGCCGCGGCAGCGTGCTGCCTATATTCCTCCTTCATGGATCTGGAGAAGTCCTTTGAAACAGCGTAAAATCTGGCGTGCTTTTGAATGATTCGTGATTTGCTATACATCGCGGCCCATCGCAATCTTGCCCGTTCACTCCTTCCGTTCGCGATCGCTGAAGCGTGCGCAGCCTGTTCCGAGGTCAGCCTGCTTTGAAGGCGTGCAACTTCGCCCTCGAGGTCGCGGGAATACCTCGTCTTTGTTTCGTGCAATGAGGATTGATACTCCTGCAACATTCCTTCGAGGGTCACAATGCGCTTGTCTCGAACATCCAAGCATTCCGCGTGATCTCCCCTGAGCTTCGCAATAATCGCTCGCAGTTCATCATTGCGCTTCGTGAGTTCGGCGTTTGTTGCTTCGGCTTTGTCTTGCAGAGACAAATATCTTCTGTTGATCGATTCTGTACCTTTCACGGCTGAATCCAGTGAACTACGCAACGTGTCGTTCGCTTGAGCCATGTCTCGCTCTCTGGTCGCCGAGAATTCTGCATTGACGTTGTACTGATGCTTGAGAACGCTCAATTCGTCAGCAAGTGCCAGTAATTCAGACTTAGCACTGTCGCGCGATGCCGTCATGTTAAGCAAATCATTCTGCAAAAATTCAACCTTTTGCTGCCATTCCTTGACGTTCGCTGCGTGACTTCCGCGAAGTTGTCTATCCCTGGCGTCGCTCTCACTCGTCTTAAAATCAAGCTGAAGTCTGAGTTCGGCGATTTGAGCCTGAAGCTGCTGCGCGCTCACATCAGCGGCGCGCGTCTCCACTGGCCGCATCGATTCGACATGTTGAATCTTGATGTGCTTCTCTTCAAGAATCTGGCAGCGCTGCGTAACCTCACGAATCGATTTGGTAACTGAGACCTTGTGCTGCTCGGCCATCAAAGTCGACTTGGTGGATTCGGATACCGCAACTTCAAGCTGCTTGCTCTTAATATCGAGCCTGCTCAGATCCACGGATTGCGTGTTGATGATGTTGTAGGCTTCACGCAGCTTAGCGGCCTCGTTCTGCTTCACCAATGTGAATTCCTTGTCCTTTTCGCGCAGAAGTCGTCTGTACTTGGCGACATCTTCTTCATTCTTCGCACGCAACTGCTTACACTGCTTCTCAAGCTGAGCCATTTTCAATTGATCCGCCTCGCTCATCGACGGCACCGCGGCTGTCTCGCCATCGGTTGCACGTACCGGATATTTTTTGGCAATTTCGTTCTCAAGCGCTTGAACTCGTCGCTGATCCTTCTCACGAAGCTCGCAGACAGTCTTCAATTCAGTCTCTGTGTTAGTGAGCTTTACGAGTAGAGCGTCGTACGCGTTCTTGAGGCTTGTTCCGCGAATGGACGCGCGCCATTTTGCAACACCGAGCGCGGCGCGACGGTCGGATAACTCGGCTGTTCTCGACTCGAGTTCGCGTTCAATGCCCGTGATTTGATCGCTAAGACTATCGATCTTCTCGTCTCGGCTACGAAGGTCACGAATGTACGACGCGTGATCCGTTTTCAATTCGAGGATTTCTGCATCTTTACTCTTTAGTGACGATTCGAGCAACCCCAAAGAGTCCGCAGCGGCTTGCTTCTGACTCTCCATCGACGCTTGTGCGGATTTGAATGCCTCAGTGCTGGAGTGTTTCAACTCTTGGAGCGCAGCCTCACCGTCGGAGATCTGCTGTCGCAGTTGCGCAATGATAGTATTCGACTTGATGACGTGCGCGCTGTGCGCCTGTTGAGCCGCCGAGTGATCAGCGTCGAGTTTCTCCGACGCATCTCGAAGAGTCGCGATTTCCTTACGTAACTCATCGATCAACGCGGCGTTTCGCTCGTTGTCGCGGCTTTGTAACTCCTCTTTTGACTTGAGCTGCACTTGAGACTCAACTTCATCCTTCCGTAACTTTTCTATGGTGTCCAAATACTCAAGCATGCGCGTCTTGAGCGCAAAGTTTTGCATTCGCGAAGTTAAGTGCGCGAACGTCAATCCGGTTCTCCGCTCGATCAACGTTCGTTCAACGTCCGGCACACCCTGATTGGAATTGTAGTGAAGTGTGTGACGGTCGCTTGTCATCAAGTCACGGATTTTCGCACGGCAAACTTGAAGTTCTTCCTCTATCAAATGCTTGCGGCCTCGGACACTTTCTTCGCGCGATTCCGCTTTGGACAAGAGACGCATCAGTCGCGAAATCTCGGCGCGTAGATTCGTCCGATCCGTGTCAAACTTAGTGCGATCTCGCTTGCGCGACTTTTCACTCTGCGTGATCTTCGTGCGAATAATGGTCGTCTCGCGTACGTGCGACTCAATGCTCTCCTTCAACTTGCGCTCAATCACCGTCGTCGTGCTCTGCGACTGCTCCAACTCCTTCGTTAGAAGCTTGATTTCTGAGGTGAGCTTCTTCGAAGTGGTTTGAAGTTCTTTCGTCGCGCTGTCGCGCTCGCCCGTCACAGCGTTGATCCGCACTCTTAAAGCATTGAGTTCATCCTTCAGGCGATCGACTTCTTCGGACTTGCCATCGAGGCTCTTCTTGAGAGCAGCGTTTTCGATTTCAAGTTTGTGTTTGTCATCTTCCAACTTCGCGAAGGCCTCGTTGGTTGATATAGAGATGTTAATCGACGACTTGATGTCATACGAGCTCTTTAACTCGATTTCAAGCTTCGAAATGCGCTCCTGCGCGTTCGCGTTGATTTTCTCGAGCTCGATGATGTCCTTCTTCAACTTGGCGTTCAAGTCGTCGAGTTGATCGCGCTTGCGGCGTTCGTCGAGCGCATTTTGCTTAGTCACTCGATTCGCGGCCTCAATAGCAGCCTCGAGAGAGCGCTTTGCCTTTACTCGATCCTTCTCCGCGTTTGCAGTCAGTTCTTGAATCTTCTTTTCCATATGTGCCTTGAGGTCGTTCAACTCTTGCTCGAGCGCGGCCTTCGCCGAACGCTCCTCGCCGAGCCAGCGCGTGTGCTCCTCGAGCGCGGCTTCTGCGGTCGCGCGTCGCTTGTGACAGTCGCCACAATCATTGCGCTCTGCACGAAGCGCTTCTTCTGCACGTAACGCTCGAACGCGCCAACTATCATCGACAGTCTTGACTCCGCCGTCTGTGCCTCGCCATGCTTCGAGCAGGGCAAGCGGTTCAACACGAAAACTCACCCCCATGGGGTTATCGACGCGTTTAATGAGCGGACTCGTGCTCAACTCGGGTTCATCGTGCACGTCAGACCCATTCGTTAACCCATCCAACAGTCGAGAGATGGCGCTTGCGGAATCTTCTTTTGCCGGCGGCGGCGGCGGCGGCGGCGGCGGCGGCGGCGGCGCTGCCTTGGGCTTGGGCTTCTCTCTCTTCGGCCTTGGCGACGGCGAGCGCCTCTCTCTCGCCTCGCGCGGCCGATTTATGAAATCATCCCGACTTTGTCTGGTATCGACCCCCAAAAGCATCCCTTTGAAGAAATTCACTGATTTCCCGTTCGCCTCCCCGTTCTTGGCCCCCGTCCTCGTCTTACCGTCCGTCGGCGGAAGTTCGCACCCTTCGCCGCCGAATCGGCACTCTGCGCGCGCGCGAGCGATCATCGCACCATCGTCAATCATCGTCAATCGCGGTCATCGCGCGCGTTCCGATTCGCGCGCGTTCGCCTCGCCTTCGCTCGCCTCGCCTCGCCTCGCCCGCCGCGTTCAACCGCACGTACTCGCCAACCATTCAAATTTATCGCTCCGCATCGACGCCAACGTCTCATCCGACCCCTTCGTCGTCCTCGCCCAATCCTCGCGTCCGATCGGCGTCGTCGGTCGCGCGCTCATCGCGCCTCGATCGCCTCCGCGCCGGTCTCACGCGCGCGAACGCGACGCGATTCGAACGTTCGTTGATTCGCAATCGCAATCGCGATTCGTTCCGTGGGACGACCGTCCGCGCGGTCTCGTTCGCGTCGTTCGCGTTCGCTCGCGGTGCGCGCGCGCGTGCGTTCGCTCGCGCTCGCGCTCGCGCTCGCGCTCGCGTCGACGGCGCCGAACACTGCCGCGCGCGCGCCTTCGGAATTGAATTCCCGAATCGAGGCCGACGCGTCATCCTCGCGCTCGACGAGTCACGACCCGTCGCGAGTGGATTTCTCATAATACACACACGGACCGTCGCCGCCGCGGCGCCGCGCGAAGGGTCGGTCGCGCGAGTGCGCGGCGCGGACCTCGCGCGCGCGTCGAGCGACGCGTTCGCGCGCGCGCGGATCGACGCGCGCGAGCGCCCGAAGCGTCCGCGCGGACGCGCGACGGCGTCGACGCGAAAAAGCGGCGACGCGCGGTGGAATCGCGACGAAAGGACGCCGAACGGACGGACGCGGAGAATCGAACGAGCGACGGCGTGACGCGCGAGCGGACGCGCGCGCGCGCGAGTGGACGCGCGTCGGACGCGAGCGTCGAAGACGATGAGTCGGCAGAGAGAGTCGAAGGAGGAAGTCGCGCGACGAGCGTTGGCGGAGTTTAGTTCGCAGATCGAAGAGGTTACGCGGAGCTCGGGGGACGCGACGACGAGGGCGCGGGTGGAGCGACATCTGACGCGATTGCCGAGGCAGTACTCGCTGGACGTGAACTATCTTGAGGATATTCTCGCGCACGCGGATATTCTGGATAAGGCGGCGACGGATGATCGCGAAGGGACGGGGGGGCGGAGGTCGGGGGTATGGTGCACGTGTCGCGAGGTCGACGTGTCGAGAAAGAATGCAGAGGTCGTCGACGCCATGGATGCCGACGATTCGACGTCGATGGATCATAACTCGCGCGGCGTGGATATTCTACGTCATGGAAGTGGGTACGGGGGATCACACAGCGGGTCGACGAGACCCAATTTGCGCGCGCCGACGTTTGGTTCGAGCTTGACGTTGACGATGCTCGGCAGTACGGCGGATCCTCGACAGGTGGGGATGTACGAGATCGCGGTGAGCGCGGGGAACAAACCACGTTTACTCTCGCGCGTGTCCGCCGTTTTATTCGACGTTGGGTTGAACATTGCCGAAGCGCACGTTTTTTGCACCGACGATGGTTACGCGTTGGATATTTTCATAGTCACGGGTTGGCGACAAGGAGACGCGGCCTCGGTGCAATCAGCCGTACAGACAGCATTAGATGCCGCGGACTTTAGCGATTTACCGGCATCTTCGAAAGGAACGAACGCGATCACCTCCAGTCAAGGATCTGAGGGCAGGATGTCGAACCCCTCTGGCGATAGGTCAAACTCAGATTCCATCTCCATAGACGGCGGCGAATGGGAACTCACTGAAAAACAGCTCGTGTTTAACGAAAAGATCGCTAGTGGAGCGTTTGGGCTTTTGTATAGGGGGAGCTACTGCGGCCAAGAGGTGGCCATCAAAGTCCTGAAGAGCAACGCCGCGGAGGGCTCGGGGGCCGAGACGTTGCGCGAATTCGCGCAAGAGCTCAACATTTTGCGACGTGTTCATCACAAGAACATCATACAGCTCATCGGAGCGTTGACAAAGCAAAAAACGATGTGTCTAGTCACCGAATTCATGCACGGTGGGAACCTTCTGCAGTACGTGCAAGAGCACGCGCTCAAGCTTCCCGAGCTCATTCGGTATTCTCTAGGAGTCGCCATGGGTTTGGATTACTTGCACAAGATTAACATCATCCATCGCGACATCAAGACGGCGAACTTACTTTTGGATGAAAATAACGCGGTGAAGATCGCAGACTTTGGCGTCGCGCGCATCCAGCCCACGGATGGGTCAACCATGACGGCGGAAACCGGCACTTACCGATGGATGGCGCCCGAAGTCATCGCGCATCAATTCTATAACGAGAAAGCTGACGTGTACTCGTACGGTATCATGGTTTGGGAGCTCGTGAGTGGCGGCGAAGTACCTTATCCCGGCTACACCCCCTTACAAGCCGCTGTCGGCGTCGTGCAGCGCGGGTTGCGACCGACGATTGCTCCGTCGTGCCACGCCGTCATCGCGCAAGTGATGCAGTACTGCTGGCTCGTCGACCCCAACGCCCGCCCTGGTTTCGAGCAAATCATCTCGTTGCTAAAGCACGTCGACGTTCCGCGCGAACAAGAGGGCAAGCACGGGTTTTTCGATCGTTTGAGATCGGTGAGCTTCAAGTCAAAGAAAAAGGAAGCACAAACGCGCAGCGGTTGACGAACGCCGCGACGACGCCCGTGCGTCGTAGTCTTAGCTACACGAATTACGCGATGTATGACCGCGTGTCTGTTATTCAAAGCGAGTCACTCGTCGCTTTCTCGAACAACCACTCCGTCCCGCGTCCCTCGTGCCGCACACCGCCGCTCGCGCTCGCGCGAGCGCGGTTTCGATGTCCGATCATGGCTCTCGCCCTCCTCGCCCAGGCAGCACGCTTCTCTTCAGAATCATGAACCCCGAACTGTTCTACACCGTCCCCAAGCCCGTTCTCGCCGTCGGCGCCGCCGTCGTCGCCGTCGCGTGCGCCAACACCGCCCGTCTCGTCCTCACCGCCGACCGACCCGAGCGCGACGCCGCGCGCGCGCGCGAAAACTTCGTCGACGACGACGACGGCGACGACGCGCAGCCGTAGCCGTAGCCTTAGCCGTAGAATCCCAGCCCGCGTTCGTCCCAGCCGCGCCGCGCCGCGACCGCGACGCGTCGCGGTCGCGCGTCCAACACTATTAGTGTTACACTAAACGGTAACGCTCGACCGATCGAGCGACGCGACACAGCGCGACACAGCGCGACGCGCGCGCGACCGGACGCGCGCGGTCGTCATGGACGTCTCGGTGTTCGCGACGATCGACGCGCGATCGGGCGACGGCGGCGACGCGGGCGCGGCGACGCGCGCGCTGGCCGTCGTCGATGACCGCGCGGATGCGACGGACGCGCGACGCGCGCGCGGCGTGGCGATGACGCGCGGTGGCGCGCTGTGGAGCATGACGCAGGTGTACGCGATGTTGCTCGTCGTCGTCGTCGGGTATAACGCGACGGCGAGCGCGTTTCGGGGACGGCGATTGGATCTGAGCCCGGAGGGGATGATGTTGGCGGGCGGCGTCGACCCGGCGACGGTGGCGAGGTATAACGCGACGCACGGCGCGGCCTTTGGGTACGGAGCGAACGCACAGAGAACGAGCGCAGTCGCGACGCGGTGGCGACACGTGACGCGGTACGCGATTCGAGGTTCGTTCAACGCGGCCGCGGGGGCGGCGGTCGGCGCCGTCTCGCAAAGCGCGCGTTTGGCGCGAGGAAGCGTGCGATTACTCGTGCCCGCGCTCGAACGCCTGGGGCTTGGCGCGATCGTGGACGCGGTGGCCATTGTGAGCTCGACGGCGACGTCGTCGGTGAGGAATATGGTGTGGTTGGTGATGTTCGCGTCGACGCCCGTCGTCGATTTCACGCTTTTGCCGCTGTACGATTTCGTCCTCGACGGTCTCGAGCCGTTGTATCAGACATTCTTCACGGGTACGATGGATTTCTTCGAGGACATGACGTTTAACCTGGAGCAAAATCTTGCGACGGTGCTCGACGCGCGTTTGCTTTCGGTGATCAGGCGACCGATGCGAATATTCTTGAACCCGTTCAAGTGGCCGAGGGCACTGTATGACGCCTTTATTCGTCCCGCGTACGAGTTTTGCGCCTACCCCGAGCTCTTCGACGCGCTAGACGAGCCCGTGCGGCCCATCGTGAAGCGTACGTACGGTGATAGATGTCGAGCCAGCGCGTGGGGGGATTGGACCAAGTGCAGCATGCAATGCGGTAGCGGTTTCAGAGTGCGCGTAAATCACTGCGGCAAAAAGCAGTACGAGCGATGCGTCGGCGCGGGCGTCGTCGGCTGCGACGGCGTGTGCGATAGCGGCTTGCGAACCGACTGCAACGGCATGTGCGGTGGCAAAGCACTTCTCGACAAATGTGCGGTTTGCGGCGGTAACAACGCCGCCATCGGCTGCGATGGCAAGTGCTTCAGCGGTATGCGAGAAGATACAGTCGGTAACTGTTGCCACGCGGCGACAATCACCGCGAGCGGCATGTGCGGAGAAGGCGACAACTTACCCGCGCATCTTAAGGCGGCAGCGGCGGCGGCTCGCGCGAAGGCGACGTCCGCAAAGAAGAATGTCTCCCTAGTGCGGCGGTTCATCAACTTCGTGAAAGCGACGCTGCGTTTTGCGTTGAAGGCGGTCCTCGCCGTCCTTCGCGTCGTCGCCTTCGCCATTCGATTTGTTTCGGCGACGGTGACTTTTACGCTGCACACTCTATTTTCTTCGGCCAGTCTGAAATTGGTCGGAACGCTCACTGCGTGTTACATGGCGATTGGGGTAGTCGATAAGAAGGCTCAAAAGAACGTTGGGCAGTTTATTCGCGAAGTTGTCCCTTTCATGGATGAAGACGCAAAGGACGAGAGTCGAGTCGTCGGCGCATTCTCGAAAGCCCAAGCGGCGAAGACGCCCAAGGAAAAGATTGAAGTCTTCGTCAAGGACCTCATTGAGAGCTTTAAGCGCGCGGGCGACGTTCCTGGTTCGATCGCGCACTATCTATCTTGGCTATGCAAGCGCTTGTACGGCGTAATCGTCGTTGTATCGCCTTTTATTCTGCAATTTCTTCGAGATGCGTCTTACGAAAACGTCGTGAGCGCACGGGCGCAGATGGCCAAAAAACATGAAGAGGCCGAAAACATTAAACGACAAAACGAAGAGCTTGCGAGGCGAATCGAGCAAGAGGTGCGCGCTGATGAGGAGCGCGAGAGACTCATGAGCGAAGCGGCAAAGGTGCGAGAAGAAGCCGCCAAAGCTGAACGTGAAGCGGCGGAGCGAGAGCAAGCGCGTCAAGAAGAAATGGCTCGCCTCACGGAAGCAGAGGCTCAAGCAAAGACGCAATTGGAAGAAGAACGAAAGAGAGCCACCAATATACTAGAACAAGAACGTGCTCAAGCGAAAGCTCGCCTCGCGGCGGAAGAGGCTCGTTTGAAGGAAGAAGCTGAACGGATCAAGCGAGAAGCGGCCCTGAAACAAGCAGAGCTGGAGCGTGAACGACAAGCGGAGCGAGAGCGCCTGGTGCGTGAAGAAGCCGAACTCAAGGAGCGTCTCGCTGAAGAGGAAGCGAAAGCGAAATCACATAGATTTGATGAGGAGGAGGCACTCAAAGTGCGCCTTGCGGAGTTGGAGGAGCGAATGAAGGAGCGCAGTGACGTCATAAAGAGGCTCGAAGCGGCGGATGTCGAAGTCAAGAAAGCCGAAGTCAGTCAGATGACGAATAGGGCTACTTCAGCTGCAGTACGTTTGGAGACGGCCGAGAACGAATTAGACAGCATGGCCAAACGCATAATCACGTTTGAGAAGGCGAACATGGGTAAAAAGTACGCACTCCAAAGCAAGCGCGCCATGGCAGACGCCAAGGAATACTGCGGGCTGCTTTCTGACTTTTTTGTGAGGAACGACGAACACCTTAAAGCGGAAGAAGAACTATCGATAATCACGAAATACCGAGACTTATCGAACGACGCGCCGGCTGCCCTCGTGGCCCGCTTAGAGGACGTCTCCGAGGTTCCCATCGCGATTTCGAAGCGGTTCAACTTTTTGCTCAAATACCGTGCTCGACGCAACGCCATCATCGTCTTGTCGAAACTTTCGGCGAGGCATCCTGAGGATGCGGTCAGACGCAAGTGCTTCGCCGCGTTGAACAAAATCACGCGGTCGTCGACGTTTGGTCTTATCGTCTCGGCGCGTTGTGCAGCGCTTCCAAACGCTCTAATGGCGATGGTGGAATGGGCGAGCTTGGGCGAAGAACGTATAACGGAGGACAACGCGCCGTGGGAGGCTATGGAACTTGTTCATAATCTCGTCTCCAGTCGACGCATGAAGCGCTCGGAAGTTCTTAGGCGCCATCTCGCCGGTGGGCTCTTCGGTCGCTGCATCTTGGCCGTGGTTAAACTCGTTCCACACATTCCCAGTTTTCAAGGAATGATCTTGGGAACGCTTTGGCAGCTCATGCGTGCCTCTGGTTACGATGCGACGCTGCAAAACGCCCTCGTCGCTGACGGCATCATCCGCCACATCCTGGACTGCAAATCGTACGCCAAACAAAACAGTGAAGTCGCGCGCGTCTTCTGCGGCTGCGCTCTCGCGCTCGCCATGAACAACGAGCCGGTGCAAAAGCAAATGTTTGACAAAAAGTGGCCCGCGCGCATCGTCAAAATTTTAAGCCTTCACCAGGCGATCGATTACAAAGGCGAGTTCACCACGCTCAACGACTGGCTGTCGTCGAATGCGTAGGCACGCATAGCATCGCGCGACGCGTCATCTCATGTAAATTAATCACGAAATCGTGCCCCTGACGAGCTCGACGACTAGCTCGCGCGAGCGCTCCCGCGCGGCGCGCCACTGAACCGTACTTCCACGCGCGCGGCGCCGTCCACCCGTCGCCGTCGCGAAGTCTCGAGTCGCGTGTTACATGCCACTCGAGCGCGGCGACGTCGGCGACGCGATGGTGCGCGCGCCCGCGGTGCCGGCGTCGTCCTCGCCCCGCGCCGACGCTTCGGCTTCGTCATCTTTCGTTGACGTTCGTGAGGACGTCTCGCGAGACGATACCGATGCCGTTCGCGCGCCGAGCTCGCCCGCGCGTAGCGGGAGTAAATTGTGGGGCATCGCTCGCGCGCGGGTTCGAGACGACGCGGATGTCGCGAGAGGACGCGTCCGGGACGCGCTGCGGGACGGCGAGGACGCCGCCGCGGCGAACAAACCCGCGCGACGAGGACGTCGACGGATGAGCACGGAGTATGAAAATTATTTGCGACCGATCTTAGATAGAATGCCGGTGAAGCCAGAGCGCGTGAGTGCGGTGAATGGGCCGTTGATGAACGTCACGAGGATTGACGACAAGACGCTCGACGTAAAGATGACGACGTCGTTTCGAGCGCACTTTGGAGAATCGTTACCGAGTATTGGTCGACGCTCGTTGGCGCTTCCAGAGAGCGAAGGCGATGGGCAGAAAATCGTTGCGATCGGAAACAGCGGATGGATCGATCAAAACGCGGGCGGTGTGCAGATTTCGGAGTTGGACTCGGGAGACTTCGTGCCGGGACGCGGGGGGCGGTATTCGGTCATGACGCCGGAGGATAGCTGGGGTGCGACCGAGCTTCGCGCGCCTTCACCCGCTATTGGATGGTACGATGATAATGAAACAACGAGTGATTCGCTTCAAACGGAGTTTCTGATCGACCCCGAGGACGTGCGATTGCAGGAGCGCATCGCCGTCGGCGGTTTTGCCGAGGTGTTCAGAGGCACGTGGCAAGGGACCGTGGTTGCCGTGAAGCAGCTTTTAGAGCGCTCGAGCGAGGTAAAGACGACGTTAGAAAGGGAGGTTGAGGTGTTGGCTAAGTTACGTCACCCAAACTTATTGCTGTTCATGGGATATTGCGTCGAGCCGCCGTTGATTTGCACGGAGTTTATGCGACGTGGATCGTTGCACACAATTTTAAAGTCAGGAAACGTGTTAGAACCGGCGAGGAACCATGCGGTCGCCATCGCAGTCGCGCGTGGGATGTCGTACTTGCATTCGCGATCTCCACCAATACTACATTTGGATCTGAAGAGTCCGAATATTTTGGTGGACGAGAAGTGGCGCGTGAAAATCGCTGACTTTGGCCTCGCGCGCATGCGCCAAACGACACAAGTCAGCGCGAAGAGCGAGTTTCACGGCACGCCAGAGTGGATGGCCCCAGAGATGCTGCGTGCTGAAGACTTCGACGAACGTGCGGACTCGTACTCGTTCGGCGTCGTTTTGTGGGAACTTCTCACGGCGCGAAAACCGTGGATGGATTTACACCCGATGCAAATCGTCGCCGTCGTCGGTTACTCCGAACGCAAGCTCGAACTTCCACCCGAGGGCGTACCCGCCGCCGATCACGACTTCACCATCCTCCTCTCTGATCTCTTCCGCGCGTGTGCTCAAAAAGATCCGACAAATCGTCCGCTCTTCCCCGCCATTCTCGACGCTTTGGAAACCGCTCGCAAGCGCGTCGCCGCCGACGGCGCGAGCGCCGCCGCCGCCGCCGCTCCCAACCCGTCCGAGCGTTTGGGCGTCCAATTAGAAATCTTAGACCTAGCCAAAGACCGCGCGAGCGGCTGACCGCGCGATCGTGTCAGAACAAAAGTTCCTTCCTCGTCGTTCCCGCGCGCCGCCTCGCAAGTTCTGAAGCACCTCTGGAAAAGTGAACGTTTTCGATGACGCGCATTCTCGTCATCGCGCGTCGCACGCGAGCGCGCGCGCGCGCCGTCGGCATGTCGGGAAACGAGCGCACGAGAGATGAATCAACGTTCCTCGCCGGTGCGCGCGACGAACGCGACGAACGCGACGCGTCGAGCGATGAATTCGCGCGCAATTAAACGTGTGACGACGACGACTGACGACGACGGAAACGACGCGGAAACGACAGACACGACGCCCGTGTACGCGACGTTCGCGGAAGACGTGACCGGGTTCTTCGGAAAGTGGAACTTGCAGCCGAACGCGCCGCGGTCGAAACGACTCGGGTCGCCCGCGCGCGACGGCGGCCGCGGCGGCTCGGGACGCGCGGTCGGGACGTCTTCGCCGCCGCCGCGCGAACCGAAGTGGACGGACGAAACGGATGAGGACGATGAATATTTATTTAGTGATCACGACGCGGTGACGCCGGCGGCGAAACGGCGAGTGGTGTCGTTCGAGAGGGTGAGGAGCGTGCCGGGGGCGCGCGCGGCGCGCGGCGCGGGGAACGCGGCCAAGTTGGCGGCGAAAAGTTTTAAGCGGTTCACGAGTCGGGCGGCGCGAGGCATGGTCGGGGTTCTGAGCGATCGCTCGAGCGTGTTCGACTTTAAGATGTTTAAGCTCTTCACGTTCGTGTTGAACGTGACGCTGAGCACGTTTGAGATCCCAAGGCAGTTGATTTTGATTCCTCTCATCGTGGGCAGTCGATTGGCAATGGTGCCGGAGTGGCTGCTGAGCGCGTTCGAGTATGATTCGTGGGAGATGCCGAGAGCGAAAAAGAAACGCCCCAAGTTAAGCACCGATTTTAAGTTCCCGACGCTTCGTTGGAATGCTTTGAAGACGTGGGAGAACGCGATGCAAGCGGGGAGAGAGAGTTTACGCCGCGTCGAGTCGCAAGTGCGCACCGAGCCGGGTGAGACGCCGGAGATGAGAGCGGTGATTGATAAACTTATCGAGGAAGGTTTGGCGTACGACAAGGCGTGCGATAGCCAGAAGTCGCAGGCTGCGTTTGAGCGCGCGCTCGAGCTAAGACCGAAAGATCCGGTCGTGATGATTTCTTTGAGTAAGGAACTCAGCGACCGCGTCTTTGATCACGAAATTTTCCACAACAAGCCGCAGGCGAGACAGCTTGCGTCGAGAGCCGCTGATTTAGCATCGGAGGCGATCGAACTCGCACCTGAGAACGCACAGTGCTACATCGCGCTGGCCGTGGCGAACGCGCGGTTGAGCATGTTCAGCGACGCGCGGCAAAAGGTGGAACTCACGCACTCGATTAAAGGAAATTTAATGAAGGCGTTGGAAATCGAGCCCGAGAGCGATTACGCCTATCACGTGCTGGCCAGATTCGAGCACACCATGGCGCACATCGGTGGATTGATGCGGTATTTAATCAAGACAATATACGGCGCCATCGAACCGGCGACGATCGAGCGGGCTGAGGAGTACTTCAGGCGAGCGATTGAAATCAATCCAAAGCGCCTGATTCACGGCGTTGAGCTCGCCAAGCTTCTGTACGAAACGAAGCGATATGACGAGTGCAAAGAATTGTTGGTGCCATCGATCGAGCTAGAAATCGAAGACATCAACAGCGTGCGGACGAAGAAGGACGGCGAAGCGTTACTTAAGAAGTTGACCAACAAACTCAACAGGACGCCGAGTCGTCTCTCGATGTCTCGCACACCGTCCAAGCATCGTCTTCCGCGTACCTCGTCCTCGTCGCACACTCCGATGTCGCCGTTGACACCGATCTCACGCAATAACTCCAAGGGCAGCGGGCTCTTTGATTAGACCTATTATCGCCGACGGTGAACCCAGCGAGGCGTATGTAATAAAGCACCGACTAGTGAGCAGCATCAGACAAACAGAATCCACTTTCTTCAGACACCAGCGCGCATCGCGTCGCGTCGCGCGAATCGTCGCCATGGCGCCGAAGAAAAAGTCTGCGCACATCGCCCGCATGGCGGCCAGCGCGCAGAAGCGCGAGCGCGGTGACGTTTTGAGCGGCATTCGCGCCGCCGCCGAGGAACACGCCGCGGAAGACGGACGCGTGGACGCGCGACGAGGCATGGCGACGACCGTGTTCACGGTCGAGAGTCTCGGGTTAAAGTCGACGAAGACGCGGGCGAGCGAGAAGAAGCGCGGGATCGGTAGCGGCGGAGCACACCGAAGAGGGGTGACGACGGTGCTCGCGGCGGAGGCGAGCTACGACGTGGAGCGACGCGTTCGAGACGGCCGACGACCGTTGATGAGCGAGCCGAGAGGGTACGACGAACGAACGCCGGACATGTTTCAAGACGACGCACGGTCGTTGAGGTTGATGCCGGCGCGGCCGAAATGGGATTATGAATTGAAAAGAGGACGGTTGCACGCGAGAGAACGAAAGGCGTTCGTGAAGTGGTTGCGATCAGCAAAGGAGGCGATGATCGAGGCTGGGGGGTACGCACCCGCGTTTGAGCAAAACATAGAGGTTTGGAGACAGTTGTGGCGGGTGTTAGAGCGCTCAGATGTGGCTGTGGTGGTCGTCGACGCGAGGAATCCGATGTTGCATTTGCCGCCAGCGTTGTATGCGCACGTGACGCGGCGATTGTGCAAACCTCTCGTCGTGGTGTTAAACAAGACGGATGCGGTACCGATGCGTGCGATCGATGAATGGGCTGCACATCTTATGGCGTCTTTGCCGGGAATCGACGCAGTTGTCGGTTTTTCTTCCCGCGACGAAGCACCCGAGGACGAACGGTTTTGGGATCGCAAGGACAAAAATCACGAGGAGCGAGACAACGCGTCAGTGCGCATGCACCGTCAATCGAGTATTCCCATCGGACGCGACGCGTTACTGCGCGTGTGTCAAGAGCTCGCGCGTTCGGGCAAACGTTTCGACGCGGCGATGGAAGACACGATGGAAGACGAACATGATGGAAACGACGACGGCGAAGAAGAAGGGGAAGAAGAGGAAGAAGAAGAAGAGGTGGACGAAGAGGGCGAAGCGTACGTGCGGCAGGCGTTGAATCAAGAGCGCGAGGAAGCAGAACGAGTGAAAGCTGAAGGCCGAATAATGATAGGACTCGTCGGGCACCCCAACGTGGGTAAGTCTTCGATGGTAAACTCTATTCTTCGACGTAAAGCGGTGAGCGTGAAGGCGACGCCGGGACACACGAAGACATTGCAGACGCTCATTTTGGACGATCACACGTGCTTGTGCGATTCTCCTGGCCTAGTATTTCCCCGCATCGATATTTCTCCCGCGGAGCAAATCATCGGCAATCTCATTCCTCTTCCAGTCGTCCGCGAGCCATTCAGCGCTATTCGTTGGATCGCCGAAGCAAAGCTCGTCGGTGCGGAGCGGTGGCAAGCGATTCAGCGCAAGTTCAGTGGGTCAAGTGATGGTAAGCTCGCGGCATCGCTCGCCGCGCCTATTACGAGCGTGCTGAAAGTTCGACCATCGAAGGAGTTCGATCCTGAGACGCTCGAGTTGCTGAACAACGAAGATTTGACAAACGACGAATTGCCGTGGTCGCCGCTCTCGCTGTGTCAAGCGTATGGCAAGATGCGAGGATTCGTGAAAACGCGCGGCGTCGACGTCCAACGCGCGGGGCAAGTCATTCTGAGCATGGTTTACGACGGCAAGATTCCGTACGCGATTCCGCCGCCGACCGGCGCGCCTGTGATGCGTTCGAAGGCGGATGTCGTCCAAATCGAAGAAGACAACTTAACCGACGACGAGTCGGATGACGACGAAGTCAACGTCGTACGCTCTGGGTTCTCCGCGCTCGCCATGGATTCGGACGAAGAGACAGCGGCTCAGCAGTACGCTTACAGCTCGGACGAGGACACGAGAGGGACATTCATTTTGAGCCCTGAAGATCTCAAGGAATCCAAACGAGGCCAGCGCGGTAAAAAGTAAAATTCATTCATTGACGTTAAAAATGTCACGGAAATCGGCGCGCTCGTGATTAGCTATGGTGTTCGATGGTTGTGAAACAATGTTTGTAACGTTTAAGATTGTGTAAACGTGTAAAGAATGAATTCATTCATCGTCGATTTGTAAACGTTTAAAGAATGTGTAAAAGCTTGAGCGCAATGGTGCCACTGACGAGCGCCAGCGCGGTCACCTTGAAGTACTTGCCGACGACGGAGACAACTTCGCCCACGAGAATTCGCAACATGACGCCGCCGAACAAAATCATGAACGCGACGAACGCGGCGTGCGAGCCGGCGTCTTTGACTTCTTCCGGAAGCAGATTCACGACTTGTCCCAACGCGCCGGCGACGAGTCCCAACGCGCTCGCCACCGCGCCCGCGTCCTGCGCCACCGCCGAAGGATCGATTTCACTCGCCTTCGTCGTCAGCGTCTCCACGGCTTTCACCAGCGCCTCTTGGCTCAACTCTCCCGTGGTGTAATACGTGTACCCAGCGACGACCGCCACCGTTCCCAGCGCCGGCGGCCCCCATCCCAGCGTCGGCGGTTTCGCCGCCGGCACCTCCCCCGTCGCGTTGAACGACTTCACCCCGATCTCTCCTCCCGGGAATCCTCCCGCCATTCCCCCGAAGTCCTTCTGCAGCCGCACTTCCCTCGTTTCGCGCCGCTTCGCCTTCGCCTTCTCCAGCGCCTTGGCCGCGTTCGTCGCCGCCAATTCGTCCCGGTACGACCACAAGCCTCTCTCCCCGCCCGCGAACCCGCCGGTGAACGCGTCGTCTCGACCCGTCTTGCTCACCAGCCCTCGGTCGTCCTTGATGTACTTGCCCTTTCCCGCGTAGTACTCGCCTCGCGGCGCCGGTTTCGCCGCGCACGAGACGCGCGCGACGACGCGCGCGCGACGCGTCTCGCCGGGACAACCCTCGGCGCTTATCCGTCCGCGCGCGCGCGCGAACGCGCCGGCGCGCTGCGTCAGCGACGCGGACATCGAGCGCGCGCGCGCGTCTCGGCGCTCGACGGCTCGAGCGAGGCGCGCGGCGCGGTGTGCGGCGCGCGCGAGATCGCGACGCGCGGTGCGTCATGGCGGACGTCGACGAGAACGCGTACGCCGCGCTGGGACTGGCGTTCGAGGACGCGCCGAGCGAGGCGACGATTAAAAAGGTGCGTCGAGCGCGCGACGCGCGCGACGCGCGACGCGCGGGGCGACGCGACGCGCGCGACTCGACGATTTCGCATTCGCATTCGCATTCGAAACGACGACTGACGACGACGACGACGACGACGACGCGCGCGAAAACTCGCAGGCGTTCCGAAAACTCGCGCTGAAATGCCACCCCGATAAGCGGCCGGCGTCGGAGCGCGAGCGGGCGGAGAAGGAGTTTGACGCGCTGCGACGCGCGAGCGACGCGCTGCTCGACGTCGACGCGCGACGCGCGTTGGATGATTTCCTGCGCGCGAAAGCGGCGCGAGCGCGCGCGCACGCGGCGCACGGAGCGAAGAGAAAACGAGATTTAGAGGATCTGGAGGCGCGGGAGCGGAAGGCGGCGAGCGCGGGGGAGGTGGGGGCGGAGCGCGCGGCGCGAGAGCGGTTGCGAGGCGAGTTGGAGCGTTTGCGGCGTCGACGCGAGGAAGCGACGCGGGGGGGGAAGGCGCGAGATGGCGATGGCGTGGGGACGGCGGCGACGACGTCGACGGTGCCGGAGCACTTGTATCGAGCGCTCAAGGTGGTGTGGCGACGCGACGGCGACGCGGACGACGACGCGTACTCGGCCAAGGAGCTGCGGGAGATTTTTGAAACCTTTGGTCGCATCGAGGACGTCGTGATTCGCGAGGGGAAGAAGAAGAAAGGCAGCGCGCTCGTCGTGTTTGCAGACGGCGACGCGTGCGCCACGGCGTCTGGGGCGACGTGTGGGCGGTCGAGTAATCCGTTGGTCGTCGCGCGCGCCGCGATTCCTCCGAAAGTCGACGCGGGGGAACCGGCGAAGCGACGGGACGACGCGGCGTCGGGAGGCGTTTCACCGGCGCCGGCGAGCGAAACGACCGCGGCTCGAGCGCCGAGCGTCGCGAATCTAGACTTTGAGAGCGTGGTGCTGGAGCGATTGAAACGCGCGCAAGAGCGCGCTCGGCTCGTCGCAGAGGCGGAAGCGGAAGGCGACGACGAATCGTGATTTTTTATAGCGTGGTAGACACATCGTGTCGCGTGGCGCGGCGCACAATCTAGTAATCATTGCAATACCGAACATTTCGTGATCGCATCGCGCTCTGAAAGAGTGCTAGAAGAAGTCAAGAGCGACTGCGTCCTCGAAGGCGAGGTCGCGTCTCTTTGCTAAGAATACCCGTCCTCACTTGGCGTACTTCGCCGTCCACTCTCGCGCCGTTTGCAGCGCTCCGTGTTCGTCCGTTTTCCAGTGCTCCGCCACGTTCTCTCGCAAAGGGTCATCTGGGTTCGGCGCGCTCATCAACGCCTGCACGCTGAGTAAAATCGTACGAATCTGCAGCGCCGGAGACCACTTATCCTTCAACACGTCCAAACAGATGCGCCCAATCTTATCCGTGTTCGGGTGATAAATTTTCGTCCTGAAGAACACCTCCGGCGGCGCCATGGGATAATCCGCGGGTAAGAACAGCTCCAACTTGAACTTCCCGCCCTCGTACGCCGTTCCCCGCGGTCCCTCCACGACGACGAAAAAGTGTCGCAGGTTCGTCTCGCTCACCTCCACCGCGATCCCCGGAATCGGTTCCTGCTGCAATCGCTGCGCCTCCTGCGTCGTCATCGCGCGTCGCGCGCGTCGTTTCGTCATTCTCGCGTCGTCGCGTCTCGTCGCCTTCCCGTCTCCCGTCTCGCGCGCGCCGTTTTCCCGCGCGTCGCCTTCGCCGCGGTCCGCCGTCGTCGCGCCCGATTTCACCGCGTCGCGCGTCGTCGTCTCGTTCGTCGTCGTCGTCGTCGTCGCCTTCGCGTCGTCGCCTTCGTCGCGCGTCCGCCGCACCTTGAGGATCCGTCGCGGGAGCGACGACGCGTCCGCCATCCTCGTCGACCGGCGTCGCCGCGTTCGCGCGCGCGCGTCGCTCGCGTCGCGCGCGTCGCGCGCGTCGCCGCCCTCGCGCGCTCTCGCGCGTCTCGCGCGCGCGCGCTCGTCGTGCGTCGACGCCGCGCGTCGCGATGTTCGGTCGCGTCGTCGCGGCACTCGCGCGCGCGATGGCGCCGACGCGCGTCGCCGACGCGCGTCGACGCGGGCCGCACGCGCGCGGGGTCGCGCTCTTCGTCGCGCTCGCGCTGCAGTACGCGTCGCAGCCGTTCCTGCGCGCGCGCTACGCGGCGAACGCGCGCGCGTCGGCGCTCGTGCTGAGCGTCGAGATCGCCAAGGCGACGCTGTGCGCGTGCGCGCTGCTGCGACGACGCGAGACGCGAGGGGCGCTGCGACGGGCGTCCGCGCGGTCGCTGCTCGCGTCGGGCGCGCCGGCGGCGGTGTACGCGGCGCAGAACGTGCTGCTGCAGAGGGGCGCGCGCGCGCTGGACGGCGTGACGTTCAACTGCCTGAACCAGACGAAGCTCGCGAGCGCGGCGGCGTTTCTGTGGCTGGGAGGGGCGCGGCAGAGCCGAGCGCAGTGCTTGGCGCTGGTGGGGACGCTCGCGGCGGCGGTGAATCTGTTCGGGGGGGAGACGGCGGCGAGCGGCGGCGGCGGCGCGGCGAGCGCGGCGGCGCGCGCGGCGGGCGCGACGAGCGTGTTGGTGGCGTCTGCGCTGTCGGGATTGTCGGGAGCGATGTGTCAGTTCGCGCTGCAGGGGAGCGAGAAGCTTCCGGCGATGATGACGCTGGAGATGGCGATCACGGGGGTGCCGATGGTGTTGCTCGCGGAGCGCGTCGCCGCCGGCGACGAGTTTCGCCTGAGCGCGGTGTACGAGTCGTGGACGGCTTGGGCGCTCGTTCCCGTGCTGTCGAGCGCGATCGGTGGGATACTGGTGGGGGAGATCACGAAGCGATTAGGTTCGATCGCGAAGGGGTTCGCCGTGACGTGCGGTTTGGTGCTGACGGGGGTGTTTCAGAGCGTCTTCGCGGGCGCGGCGCCGCCTCGCGCGCACGTCGTGAGTTTGATCGTCATCGTCATCAGCACTTGGGTGCACACCGCGTTTCCGCCAGTCGAGAAGCGTAAGAAGAAGCGCAAGACGGGTTGAGCGAGGGTGTGTCGTAGCGATAGCATTCGGTTGGAATAGTATTTGGTAGTATTTCTAAGCGCCGAGGGCGCGTGCCCGTTGAGGGCGCTATGCGCTATCTTCTATAATCTTTCCACGACTCGCGAGCGGTCATCGCGCGCATGAGGCTTAGAAATAAAATACTCAGCACGCTTCCCGTCATAGCGGCCACGTTGAACGTCATCGAAAAGTCTGGCGTGGGAAGAAGCAGGAGGAGACTGTTCATGTACAGCGTCTCGGGAGCCACTGAGGATGCTCGAAGTTTATCGAGAAACGCGCTCGCCTGCTGCGTACGAGGCACACGTGTGTCGGCGTGGATGACACGGAACGCATCGAATCGAGCCGGAGGTAAGTCGAACCCACGGTTCGCGTCCGGAGGAAACTCTTGCGCTCGAAGGAAACCTTTGTCGAAATCAAGGCGCAAGCGAAGCATCGAGGCGTTCGCTGGAAGCACCATTTGTAACTCAAGCAATGAAGAACGCACGCGATCTTCTGCGGGCACGAAGTGCATTTCATCCAACACTTCGCGCGACACCGCGACTCCGTCCAGCTCGATAGAAAGCGTGTGCATGTACAGCTTCACGAACCAAGGAAGCGGCTGGAACAAACGAGCACGTATGGGCGGCGACGAGTTCGCGCTCGATTCCAGCGCCGGCCGCTCGATATCGATCACAATACCACCGAACTCATTCCCAGTGCCCGTCAAGAACCGTTCGACGTACAGCGTGGGCGTGCGATGGTTGACTCCGAGAGCGTCGGCGTCGAACGCCGCCGACGACGACAAATTGAAAGTCGCGATATCATCTCCATCGCGCGCGTGAACGTACGAGCCATCGGCGGCGACGCAGACGTCACTCGCCACTCGCTGGATCGTTCCGATAATTTCAGCGTACGACTCGCTAGCATCTGGCAACACCATCATCAAAGTTTGCTCGGATCGCGTGTAACCGTCGCCATCCTTGGACAACCTCACGCCGAACGTCAAATGTCTCGCGCTAAACACTTCGTGCGCAGTTTTCAGCGCCTTTGCCAATCCCGCTCTATCGCGACAAGGCAACTGCTTCAACCACGGCGCTAAGTTCTCCACGCACACCGCCTCTTGCGGTAAACTCGCGTGCTTCACCGTCGCGGCGTCGCTCGCCCGTCGCGCCGACGACGCCTCCCCATCCCAAGCGTTAAATCCCAACACCGGTGACGTCACCGCCGTAGACGTCCCCAGCGCGCTCAGAGACGCGCAGAACGTCCCGCCGAGCGCCGTCGTCGCGTCTCGCCACCCTCGCTCGGCGTCCTCGTCCGCGCGCCACGTCCCGAGCGCCTCCGCGCCGATCGGTTTCGCCACCACCGGCGGCGCCCCCCATCGCCGCGCGTTCCAACGCCCGCGTCCGAACCACAGTTCGAGCGTTTCTGCGCGTGATTTCGCGAGCACCGCGCGCAGGGGCTTGGCCATGACGGCGGAGTGTCGTTCGAGCTCATGCTCGGTGGTGGTGAAGGTGAACACCAAGGCGACGGCGTCGTCGCGTAAACGCTCGATGAGGACCTCCTCGACGAAAGATGCGCGCGCCGCGACGATGGGGATCATCGCGGCTAACGCCAGGAAGACGGCGCATGGGAACGCGCGCGCGCGCATCGCGTTCTGCGGCGTATAGTGTTTGATGATTCGTCAACTGGCTAGAGTGGAAATTCGCGTCGAAGAGCGCCGATGTCGTGCTTGTCGACGTGTTCTAAGAGATCTAATCGTCCGGTGCAACCAAGACTGATGCGGACGTAGCCCCAGGTCGGACTTTCGGGGTTGGGATTCATCGATAACGCGCGAATGTAATAAGGCATCGACTCGGCGTACCGGCCTTGGTTGGCATAACTGATGCCCATGTTTGACCACGCGCGAACGTAGTTGGGTTTGATGGTCAGCGCGCGGCGATATGCCCCTACTGCGTCGGCACTCTCGGCGCCGTTCGCCTGCGTGGCGCCGATTTTGTTCCACAATGAATGGTCGTCGGGGCGCAAATTGGCGGCTCGTTGAAAGGCGTTGACTGCGTCTTCGTAATTCCTCGTCAAATGCGCCATGACACCGAGCACAGTTTGCACGTCAGCGTCGTTCGGTGCTTGTCGAGCGGCTTCTCTGAACATTGCCATGACGTTTTCGGGCGTGTGTGGCGCTTGTCCGGCGGCGATGTGTTTGAAGCGCTCTTGACTTCCGAGCCACTCACACGCGTGGCCGAGGGCTTCATCCTGGTCCAGCTCGTTCGCGTGGCTCACAGCGAGGGCGAGTAGAACATTTGGATTTTGCGGGTTCGCCTCGTACGCTTTTGACATCGCCGCGATGGCTTGCTGGTCATCGTCATTTTCCGCTTGGATGCGTCCCAGATGGTACCACGCTTCGCTGTTGCTCTGATCTTGACGCACCCACGCCTCAGCGGCGAGGGCAGCTTCGGCGAGTACGCCCGTCTTTGCCAATTCCATCGTTTTCTCTTGCAAACCACTTTGACCGAGGTATGGGTTCGGGTCGGTGAATTTGTAGTTGCTCCGTTCTGAAAGCGGATTTTGTTGCATTTCGTCCCAAACGTTTTGCATCCATTCTGGGTTGTTGCGCTGCATATCTTCAAACTCGCTCGCCCACTCGCGCGGTACGTTCTTGAACTCTTCTGCCCAATCGTCGACGTTTGACTGCCTTTGCGATTCCATCTCGCGCTGCGAGAATTGCTGCGCCCACGCTTGGCTCGTCGGATTTTGACGCTGCATCTGCGCTGTAAACTGGTCCGCCCATTGAGGTTGCGGTTGCTGTGTTTGCTCGATGAACTCGGCCGCCCATCGCTCACCTTGGTCCACATGCCGCGCCTGAGGTGCCGCGTTTACCTCCTGCAAACCGTCTTCTCTCACGACGACTTGCCCGCTACCAAGTTTGGACATGAGTTGCGCGAATTTAGAATTCGCAAACTTTGGATCGGCGTTCAACGTCGCCGCAAGCTCACTACTTTGTTTCGCAGTTTGTGCCGCAACGTCAGTAAGCGGTGCTTGCACATCACTGGCGTGTTGTTGTGAAAACTCGTCCGCCCATCTGTTTTGCGCCGCGCCAAACTCCTCGCCCCAGCGCGTGCCTTGATTTGATCTGTACTCTTGCGCCCACGCATCGGCGCGCGGTGGCGCGTGCATCGTGTGTGGCGGCGGCGGGTGGTTGTGAAACTCGTTTGCCCACTGCGCGTGCCTTGAAGTCTCAACATTCGCGAATTCTTCCGCCCAGGAACTCGGCGACGCCTGCGCGTGAAGTGGTTGCTGAAATCCGCGCGCCCAGCGGTCGCCGCGCTGCATCTCGCGAAGCATCGCCGCATTATGCGCCATCTGCGCTCGGGCGCTCATCTCAGCGTCATCCATGCGCATGCGCTCGAAGCCGTCTTCCATCTCCCCCTGCGACTGCAAATGTCTCGCCATCACAGCGCTCCTATTTCGAGCGAACGACTTCTCCAGCGCCGACGCCCCGCGCGCGTCCAACCTCGCATCCGGCACCATCTGCACCGGTGCCGCCGCATATCGACCACTCGCACGCATCGTTCCTTCACGCACGTCTTCCACACCGTCCAACAGCCCCTCTCTCGCTAAATGTAACCCATTCGCCGCGTTCGCCGCGCCTCGCGCGAGTTGGTCTGCGCGCCGAGTCCAACCGTCAGTCACGTCGTCTCGCGCGTCGTCTCGCGCGTCGCGTCGAGCGTCCGCGCGCACGAACCTCGTTCGCTCGCGCGCTGTATCTGTTGTTCGCGCGCGCGCGTGCCTCGATCGCCGAGTAAGACGTCGGCGACGCGCGCGATTGGATTCGCGGCGCTCGACGGACCGGCGCCGTCGCTGGGTTCGCACGACGCGCCGCCGGTCGCGAGATCGCGCATGAACCTCGACATCGCGCCGCGGGTTCGAGCGTGCGGTCGGCGCGGTCGCGCGGGTCGAGTTGTAACGTAGGCGTCTGCGTTGGGTTGCGTCACGTCGCGTTTGGTATTGCAATTGACGGCGCAAGGAATCACGTGAGCACGAGGGCGATCTCGCTAGGTTCTAAATCTTCCAATATCCGCCAGTTGTAGAGGTAATAGTGCAAATTCCCGTCGCCGATGCCGAAATTGAGCGCGCTCAGGAAGGATTCGTTTTCCATCAAATCGAGCGCGTTGAAGACGTCGAATGCGTTGTTTCGCGCCAAAATGAGGGCGTCTTCCATGAGCTTCACGAGCGGCATGGACGTCGCGACGTTGTAATACGAGTACGCCGCCTTCAGAGTTTTGTGCTTGGTTTTGCTGTGAATGATTTGCGACGGTAAGTTGTAAAAGCTGACGAAGTCGGTGATCTTGTTCGTCTTCTCGTCCTCGACGACGTATGAAAACACGACGTCCTCGCGCGGCAACAACCAGTGCCGAACTTCGGCCTCATTCATTATGGGCGCCACGGCGAATCTAGTCAAATATTTGCTCAACAACGCCGTCACGCGTGGAACGTCGGCCTCGGTCATGTGACGCAACCCTTCCGATTTTGGCTTCGCGGCAAGCTTGAACATCTGCACCGCGCGTGACATCGAGGCGTCGCGACCCAGGCGCGTGAATCCGATGTCGACGAGCTTTTTAATATCCAAACTCCGATGCCAATAACGCGCTTTCGATATCGGCTTCGGCAACAGCACTCCCGCGGTGTACGTCGCTTGCCACACATCTTTCGCGTTGACCCGTCGCGTAATCTCCTTGATGAGCGTCGGCGCGATGCGCTTCGAGCGCAACTTTTTATGAATGCACAAGAAATTGATCTCCGCCAAGTCGATTTCTTTCCCCTTCACCCTGAGTTTCGCCGGCACGCCCGTGATGAACGCCACGAGCGTCTGCGTCACCTTCAACCGCACTCCAACGTGCCAATCACCGTGATACTCCGGCGGTCGCAGCGCCCACTTTAAAAACTCTTGCGAGTATTGAAATCGAAACATCGCGTCGTCGTCCTCCACGTAGTTGTTCGTCAACAGCTCGTACACCTCCTCCTGCGTCCTCGAGTCCGTCATATCGCACGAGCACCACTCGTACCCCGGCGGCAGCGCGCCTCCGCTCTCGCTCGTCTCACTCGCGAGTTTCGGCGGGTCGATCGGTCCTTCCCGCAGCTCCGCGCCGCGCGACGTGTCCTCGCCGAATTGTCGCACGGGTTGCGTCTCCCAGAATTCGTGCGACGGCATTCGCGACGTCCGCTTCCCTTCGCGTTCGGCGAGGTGATGCTTCACGAGCGCGTCGACCACGCTCGACACCGTCGGCGCGTCGCCGTCGCGCGCGCGATCGACATCGCCTTCGACATCTCGTCCGCGCACCGCGTCGTTTCGCGCGTCGCGCGCGTCCGACGCGTCGGCGCCGACGACGCGCGCGTTCGCGTCGGCGCTCGCGGCGCGCGGCGCCGCGTCGGCGTCGGCGTCGGCGCGCATGTCGCGTCCAGCGCGTCGGAGTGCGGGCCGACGCCGTTCATCGGCAGAGCGCGACGCGTCGGCGAGCGCGCGAGACACCGAGTCGGCGCGCGAGCGCGCGCGAGCGATCGACGCGTCGACGCTCAGACGCATAGACGCCCGGACGCGTCGAGACATCGAGGCGCGCGCGCGCCGCGCGCGCGAACGCGTCGAACGCGCGCGCGGAAGACGCCAGGTGGTGACGAGAACGGCTTTGACGACGCGCGCGAGACGCGAGACGCGCGAGACGGAAGCGCGCGATGAAGTGGTACCTAGGGTATACCACCGCGCACCACGTCACGGGGTTCTTAGCGTGGACGAGCGCGATCGTCGCCGTCGCGCTCGTCGCCATGCACGTGAAGCACTACACCATGCCGCGGGTGCAGCGACACATAAATCGAGTGATTCTCGTCGTGCCCGTGTTCTCGTTGCTGAGCTGGATCTCGCTCGTGATCGAAAATAATAAGGCGGAGTTCTACATCGAGGTCGTGCGAGATTGCTACGAGAGCTGGGTGGTGTACAACTTTTTGAATCTTTGTCTGGCGTACGTCGGCGGACCGGGCGCCATCGTGAACGCCATGGCTGGGAAGGAGATCAAAGTCGGTTCTTGGTTGCGCGGGACGTGCATCTTTGATCGTGATTTAGTGGTAGATGGGAACTACATTCGGCGGTGCAAACAAGGATGCTTGCAGTTCGTGTTTATCAAGCCGATTTTGTCGGTTATAGAAATCGTGCTGCAAGCCAAAGGGAAGCTCGGCGACGGACAGATCAACTTTTTGAAGGCGTACGTGTACATTCTCTTCGTGTATAACATTTCATACACACTCGCTTTGTACGCGCTGTGGATGTTTTACTTGGGCGCACACGACCCACTGGCGAAGTACAATCCGTTACTCAAGTTTATCATCGTCAAGAGCGTGATCTTTTTGAGCTTTTGGCAAAGCTTCTTCACCGCCATGGCGGTGCGCACGGGAAGTTTGGATAGCCCCGAAGAAGGTCGCGCGGTGCAGGACGTACTTATTTGCTGCGAGATGTTCGTCGTATCGTTGATGATGTGGTTCGCGTTCCCATACACCGATTTCGTCGACCCAACGGGCGCCAAGCGTGGCTTCGTCTCCAACGTCGTCAACTTTGTCTCTGTGCGCGACGTCTTTGACGATACGGTGCATCAGTTTGGGGCGACATATCAAGACTACACGCTTCACGGTGACGGAGAGACACCGGATAGGACGGTGAAGATGCGTACATTCGTTCCTATGGGTCGTTCGAGCGCACCCGAGCACGACACCGCGAGCCTGTCGGCGAACGCGTCGGTGTGGGACGACCTGGAAGCGGCGGCAAACGCGCCCCCGCTTCGAAGCGACGCGCCTGAACACGAGTTGGCGACGATCGGCGAAGAATAAAATTAGGAATGAGTTAGCGGATGAGTTGTTAGTACCAGATATAATTACATGGACGGAAATACATGCCAGCGTCAATCCAGATAGAACAAGGTGACGAGCTTTCGCATAGTTTTCGCGTTGCGGCACGTTTCGAGCAAAAGTCTGGAATCGTGAAAAGCGAAGACGATGATTTGTTTCACCTTACTCACGATCGTGTCGTTGCATATCCTCGACGCCTCTACGAGAGGCATGCCGTCGTTCTCCGGGGCTTCGACGATTTGCGCCACGCCCTCCAACAGCTCCCTCGATTCTCGCGGTTGCTTGGCCAGACTTTGCGGTAAAACCACTGTGAGCAATTCGGGCTGCTCGGCGCGAAGCGCCCCTCTGATCACCGCCGCGTTCGTCCCGGTGGCACCACTCGTGTATATGTGATTCCCCGTCAAACAAAGCGCGTACGCCAAAATTTCAATCAACTGCTGGTGCATGAAACCCATATTCCTCGTCCCGAAGAAGCCGATTTCCTTCGGGCAGTCCTCTTGAATCGCGATGAGCTCTTGCAAGTAATCCACATCCAGCGTCATCCCGCTCGGTTTATCCTCAACCGCGGCCACACCTTTCACGACAGCCTCACCTTGCGTCGACAGCCCGTCGCCCGAGTAATCCGCGCCGAACAAACCCTCCAAATCTTCTCGCGGTCCGCCGCGCGTCGTCTCGCGACCCCGGTCGCCGACGTCGCCGGCGTCTCGCGACACCGACGTCTCATCCCGCGCGCCCGCGCGCGCCCGCGCGTCTCTCTCGCGCGCTCCGCGCGTCATCGTCGTCCGCGACGCGCGCGTCATCGCGTCTCCGCGCGTCGCGCGTCGCGCGTCGTCGCCGCGATGATCCCATCGCACCGGTGCCGACACGCGTCGCCGTTCGAGCGTCGCGACCGGTCCCGCGCGCGCGCCGGCGCCGCGCGCGCGCGCTCGAAACGCTCGCGCGTCCCCCACCGCGCGCGTCGCGCCGCGCATCGTCGACATCGCGCGCGCGTCGCGATCTCAAGTTTCGACGCCACCATCGCGCGCGCACGACGCCCGTCCCGCCGCACTGCGCGACGCGCGGTCGGCGGAGATGCACCGCCTCGGCGCCGTGGCGTCGTCGTTCAAGCACGGCGCGTCGAGCGTGGCGAAAAACATCGTCTTCGGCGCGCCCGAGGACGATTCGGGCGCGGGCGCCGAGCCGTTGCTGGACGAACTCACCGAGGGCGTCCTCGGCGCCGATCGCATCGCCGCCGCGGAAGCGCTGCGACGGTTGATCGAAAAGGATGAACGCGCGCGGTCGTTCGTCGCCGAGCGAGGGCTGGTGAAGATGTTCGAGACGCTGCGGGATACGAACGATGACGACGGTTTGGTGCGCGCGACGCTGGAGACTATGCGAGCGGCGGCGAGCGGAGAAGCGAGCGAAGGACGCGAACGGGCGCGAGAGGTGATCACGGGAGACGTGAATAACGTGAAACAGTTGGTGAGTGAGCTTAGGGGGGTGGATTTTTATTCAAAGCTGCACGCGGCGCAGACGCTGAGCGAGGCGAGCGAGACGCGAGGCGAGGCGATGCGAGCGGGAATGTTGGCGGATCCCACCGCGGTGCCGACGCTGATGGATGCGATGAAGGAAAATGAAGTGATTCGTAATGAAATACTATTGCTTCTTGTGTCGCTGACGAGAGGAAACGAGGAGTTGCAAAAGATCGTTGCGTTTGAGGGCGCGTTTGAGCGCGCGTTCGCCGTGATGCGAGAGGAGGGTGGCGTCGACGGCGGCGTGGTCGTGCAAGACTGTTTGGAGTTGTGCAATAACTTACTCAGGGATAATCCTAGCAACCAGACCTTGTTTCGCGAGAGCGGGTTTGTGCGCAGCGTTCCGGGCATGGCGGCGGTGGAGCGTGAGATTGGTAATGCCGGCATGCAAGGAATTTCGGCGCAAAAAGCAGCGAATACGTTGTGCGCGCTCGAGACGGTGCATCTACTGGTTAGCCCTGATGAAGAAAGTGGGAAACGTAAGCACTTGAACAGAGATGACGAGCTAGATGCGATGATGAAGCAGCAACGCTTGCAGGGTTGTCGAGCGAACCAAAGCGAATTGGCCAAGCACGGAACGGTGGAAATTCTTGTGCGAGCGGCATTGGGAGATTCAGCGGTGAACGCCGTCAGTGTGCGCGTCGCAGCCTTACGCGCATTGGCGGCGCTCGTGCGCGACCATGAAGGTAACCAGACCGCGTTGTTTAGCGCCACGGCTGATCGTGCGGGCACGGTGACTGAACCAGCGCTGTTGTCGTGCGGCCGAGCGGCGCTACATAGCGAATCGCCAGCTGAGCGCAGTGCCGCAATATTAGTTTTAGGCGCGGCGATGCTCGGAAATCCCGATGGTCAGCTACTGCTCGTATCCACGCTCGCACCGACTGGTCTAGGAGCTGATGACAGGAGTGAGGAGTCGTCGCTTGGTGGGTTACTTGCCCGAGCTCTTATGCAGAAGGGCGGATCGAGCGTGGCGTTCGACGAAGCCAGCACAGCGGCGGCGAGTGTTCTTCGCGACATGCTGCACAAAAACGATCAAAGTAAACTCAAAGCACTACGGGTAAACTTGGAACCACTGAGCTCACGCTCGAACGCGTCTGAACTGTTGCTTCCTCGTTGCGTGCGCCAACTCGCGGTGACGCACGCTCGGGAAGAGGATGAAGAAAAGGTGGAAAAGCTGCAGTCGGTTCTCTTGCGGCTTTTGATCGTGTGGCTATACGAGTGCAAGGCGGCGGTTGAAGCGTTTTTGTCGTCCCCGGGGCATCTTCCCGCCATAGCCGATCTGGCACGAACTGGCGGAAGCACAGAATCGCCCCATGTCGCCGCGCTCGCATGCGTCGTGTTGGGATGCTGCTTGCTCGAAAACTCTGGGAGCGTGCTCGACGTCGTCTCTGCCCGAGTGGGATTGCAGAATTTCTTCATGAAGTGGGAGACGATGACGAAGTCATCGCTGTACGCCGACGCGTCGAGAGCACCCACGTTGCCAAAACCTTTGACGCGAGCGAATGCGGCGAAGTTCGCGACGCAGAGTGAGGGAGCGGAGGATGTCTCACCCGGTGGAGGATTGTACGATCACGACATTACAGTGTTCATCAACGAGTTAGAAGAGCGCGTGAAGTCGGCAATAATGTCACTGTATGCGAAGCCTTCGGGCGCTGGAGATGAGTGTGCGGTGTCGAGCGTGGCTAAACGAGAGGACGAAGACGACGTCTCATACGCGCGGCGCTTACAAGAGGCACTTCAAGCGAGTGAGTCGGAATTAGCGGAGGTGCGCTCGCGAAACGCCGTACTGGCAGAACAGATTTTGGGCGTTGCACCGACATCGGCAAACGCGAGCGATGATCCATCCGCAGTGGCGAAGAACGGCGCGCGTCACGCGTCCGCCGAAGCCCTTCACGCCGCCGTCGAGGCGGCGAAGCGAGCGAGCGCCCAAGAGATCGCATCCCTAACTTCCGAGCTTGAGGAAGTCAAAAAAGTGGCCGAAGAACGTCAGGAAGCCCTCACGTCATTGAGCACGGCGTATAACGGTTTAGAAGCGGAGGTGTATCGTCTCGAAACTGAAGCCAATGGCTTGCGCGAAAAGCTCCACGCGTCTTCGGAATTTGGCGGCGGCGCCGCGCCCGAGACCTCATCTTTAGACATCGCGCGAGAAGCCGGCCGCGAAGAAGGTCGCCGTCTCGCTGAGGCTGAAGCAGAGTTACGCATCCGTGACGCCGTCGACGCCGCGCTCGTGGACGCCGATTCTCGCCTCCGCGCCGCCGTCGAAGCCGCCGTCGCCGACGCTCGCGCCGCCGACGAAGCAGAGCTCAACGATCTTCTCGCCTGTCTCGGGCAAGAGGAAGCGTCCAAGGAGCACTTGCTCGCTAAACTCATCGCCGCGGGCGAGAGCGAGGCCGCGCTATTGGACGAGCTCGCGTCCATCGTCATCGAGGACGTCGACGCGTAGTCGCCGACGTCAAACCAACCGTCGCCGAGTTGTAATCCACGCGCACTTCCCCCCGCACACCGCACCGCGCGCGCGAGCTCGCGCCCACACACCGCGCGCGCGCATTCGATGGGCGCCGCCGCGGCCAAGCTTCGCGATCTCCGCGCCGGCCCGCTCGACGCGTCCGAGTGCGCCGAACTCAAACCAGTCTGGGGCCCATTCGTGGACACCTTCGTCGCCACCTTACACGCCCAAGGCGCCGCCGTCGCGCCCGTCGACGTCGACGAACGAACGCCGCGATCGCCCGCGACGCCGTCGGCGGCGCACGCGTCGACGTCGACGTCGTATCGACGCCCGAGCGTCGAACGATTGGTCGCCATCGGCGACGTGCACGGAGACCTGGCGAAGACGCGCGAAGCGTTTCGCGCGGCGAAACTGACGAACGCGCGCGACGAATGGGTCGGAGGGACGACGACGTGCGTGCAAGTGGGCGATCAGCTCGATCGAGGGAAGGACGAGGTGGCGATATTGCATTTTTTGGAGCGGTTGCGAGGCGAAGCGCGAGCGGCGGGGGGCGAACTCGTGGTGATGAATGGAAATCACGAGACGCTGAACGTGAGCGGGAGGTATAGGTATTCGTTAGCGGAGGGTAACGCTGATTTCACGCGATGGCGGGCGCGACAGGACATTGGGAAGGTTTTGCGAGCGAATTGCGGGTTGGCGGCGGGCGTGTGCGAGTCGCGCGCTGGCGAAGCGGCGAAGACGGATACTCTACCGAGTTTCGTGAAAGAGGGCGAGGGTGATCGCTGGCGCGCGCTCGCTCCGGGAGCACCGTTGGCGCTGAGGTTTTTGGCGCACCAGCCGGTGGTGGTGGCGATCGGGAGCACTTTGTTCGTGCACGGCGGTGTGTTACCAGAGCACGTCAAGTACGGCTTGGATACGCTCAACGAAGAGATCTCGCAGTGGATCAAGCGGGGTAAAATCAAAAGTGCGCCGCCGTTAAGCGTCCAAGGGCGAGATTCGGTGGTTTGGGCGCGCGATTACTCGCACGTGCAAGAACATAAGTGCGATTGCGACTTACTAGAGGAGACGCTTCGGATGATTCCCGGCGTCGAGCGCGTCGTCGTCGGGCACACCATCCAGCATCCGCACGGAATTACCTCCGCGTGCGACGGTAAAGTCATCCGTATCGACGTGGGTATGTCGAAAGGGTGCGTCGACGCCAAACCTGAGGCGTTAGAGATTTTAAAGGACGGCGAGTCCATCGCGAAAATGAAGCTTGGTGACGACGGCGAAACCGTCGAGACGACGACGTTGTGAGCGCATCGCCGCACGCACCGTTGACGCAGTAGTATTTGTAAAAGAATATTCTCTCATCTGATTCATATTCACAAGCTTCGCCGATGCGAATTTCTAATTTTACTGGGACAACGAGAATGCTATGAAAAGAAAGAAGTCGCCTTACGCGTTCATGCAAAGGGTGGCGCACCCAGACTCGGGAAACCCGATCGGGTTGTTCGTAGTGCTCGTACTCGTCGGCACGCACGTGTTGACGAACGAGCTGCACCCAGACATCGCCGCCTTCACCCACGGCAAGAGCGCCGGCAAAGTCGTCGGCGCCGTCTTCGAGGCGTCGTTCCCGACGTAACGGAACATACCCAAGTATTTCGGCGGCAAGTGACGGTACGGCGCGTGTCGCATACCGGTCGTGATGAAAATCAACGCCGCGTAAATCCCCGAGAAGAACGTCCAGAGACAAAGGATGTACACCGCGAGCTTGGCGATGTTTTCCTTGCTCATCTCGTACCCCGGTTCCACCGGCGCCTTTTCGACCACAACCTACGTTCCGTCGCGTCGCGTCCATCGTCAGTCGCGCGTTCCGATCGTCGATCGATTTTTCATTCACCGCGCGCGCGTCGTCTCGTCCCCGCGCGTCGTTCGCGCGCGCGTCCGACGCCGTCCGCGTCGCGCCCGCGAGAGGTTTTCGCCGTCGCGTCGATCGCGTCGCGCGCGCGCCGCGCGACGTCGATCGCGCCCGCGGCGCGCGCGCGATCGATGTCGAGCGACGCGTTCGCGCCGTCGCGCGCGTCGCGCGTCGCGCACCTTCTCTTTCTTCGCCGCCATCGTCGCGCGTCGTGTGGCGTCGACCGCGGACCTTTCGCGACGGCGGGGTCGACCGACCGCGGTCCGCGGGGCGATGGCGCGGTTTTAGGGCGGGCCGTACTGTTTGCGCATACGATTGGAATGTGATGCTTTAAAAGAGCGTCTTGGACAGCGTCGCGACGGCGGCGCGGAGGACTTTGGCGTCGCCGCACGCGATGACCTCGCCCTGGAATTCGCCGGACTCTAGAGACGCGCGATCGGCGGTGAAACGCAAGGCGTTGCCCTTCCAGTCGGTCATGTAACCGCCCGCGCCCTTGACGATGGGGACGAGCGCCATGTAGTCGTACGGCTTGAGGTCGGCTTCGACGACGAGGTCGGCGAATCCCATGGCGAGTAAACCGTAGGCGTAGCAGTCGCAACCGTACATTGGAATCTTAACCTTACGCGCGAGGGTTTCGTAACGCGCGGCGTTCATGCCTTCGAACATTAACGGCGTGGTGCTGTACATGTACGCGTCGCCGACGCTCTCGCACGGCTTGACGGATATCGGCTCGCCGTTCATCGTGCTCACGCGTCCACTGACCCCTATCCATCGCTCCTTGAGCACGGGTTGATCTAAAATCCCAAGCACGGGCTCGCCGTCGTGCAAAAGCGCGATTAACGTCCCCCAAAGTGGTTTACCCGTGATGAAACTCTTCGTCCCGTCGATTGGGTCGAAGACCCACGTCCACTCGCTCGACCCGCCCGCGCCGAGTTCGATCCCGTGTTCCTCCCCGAAGATCGCGTGCGTCGGGTACTCTCGCGTCACCATCGCTCGCATCACCGCCTCCGCCTGCTGATCCGCGATCGTCACCGGCGACGAATCCTTTTTATCCTCCACCTCGACGCCGCGCGCGCGAAAGTACTTCGTCGTCGTCCCGCCCGCGGCGTCCGCGAGCGCCTCCGCGAATCGCACGTACGCCTCCGGCACGACGACGCGCGGCACATCGCTCGCATCGCCCATCGCCGCGCGCGCGGTCGCGCGCGCGCGCGTCGCGCGTCGCCTCGAATTCGCGTCGCCTCGAATCCGCGTCGACGCCGACGCGCTCGCCGCGCTCGCCGCGCGCGCGTCCGCGGCGCGCATCGCGCGCGGGACGCGCGACGGAACGCGACGCGCGACGCGAGCGCGCGACGCGAGCGCGCGACGCGAGCGCGCGACGACGTGTGCGGTCGACCGAAGCGGCTCGGTCGACACATTTGGTCGTCACAGAGCGACGCGCCTCCGCGTCACCGCGCGCGCCGCGATGGCGGACACGAACCGAATCATGAAAGAGCTGCGCGAGATCGCGAGCGACGTCGCGTCGCAGGTCAAGGTGACGCAGCACGGGGACAGTTTGGTGCACATGAAGGGCACCATCGCGGGTGCGTGCGCGCGATCGCGACGCGGCGAAACGCGTCGCGAGAGACTGACGGGCGACGGCCGCGCGCAGGACCGAGCGAGACGGTGTACGAGGGCGGGACGTTTCACATCGACATACAGATCGGGGCGTCGTATCCGTTCGAACCGCCGAAGATGAAGTTTCTCACCAAGGTGTGGCATCCAAACGTGTCGAGCCAGACGGGGGCGATTTGCCTGGACGTGCTGAAGGATCAGTGGTCGCCGGCGTTGACGCTGAAGACGGCGCTGTTGTCGTGTCAGGCGCTGCTGGCGGCGCCGGAACCGGACGATCCGCAGGACGCGCAGGTGGCGCAGATGTACACGGAACGACGAGGGGAGTTCGACGAGACGGCGAGGACGTGGACGAAGAAGTACGCCACGGAGGATCAGAAGGATCCGGTCGTCGGGGAGTTGATGGAGATGGGGTTCAGTGAGGGTGCGGTATTGAAAGCGCTGACGAAGTGCGGTGGGAATAAGGATCGCGCGGTCGAGGAGCTGTTGGGGGGGGCTTGAACGCCGCCGTCGATTCGGTTTGCGCGAACGATGAACGTCGAAACGAACTACAATAGCACAGCACAACGCGCTTCGAGGCGCAATAGCGGATACGTACGATAAATAAATGACACATAATGATCGCATCCAATTTATTCCCAAGTGGCACGTTCTGCTCGTGATTTTGTGCGCGTTCACGTCGTCGTACGCGGCGGCGGAGTCGGAGGCGAGGGCGCGAGCAACCGCGGCGCGAGTTCGCACCGCCGATGTCCGCACGTGCACCGGTCGACCGGTAGACGCGCTCGTCGTCGGGCAAGCCATATGCTTGCGACAGCAAATCGATACCGCTTTGATTCAACCGCTTCCTCTGAGCGACGTGGACGTGGACGTAAAGGTGCTCGTCGGCGACGTCCAACAGCCTCTTCGAGGCGAACCTGTCGTCGACGCAGCGACGGATTCTATCACGTTTACATTCGTGCCGACGCGCGATGCACGAAGCGGACGACTAAGTGTGGAGACTAGTGTGCAGCCGTCGAGCGATCCTCGCGTGAGTGCGGGGTATTACGATGTCATCTGGTACGAATTGAGTGTTGTGTGGCCAACATTTTTCTCGTATCGCGAGGTGGATGTGGCGCCGTCGACTGTGGAAGAGGAAGAGGAAGAGGAAGAGGAAGAGGTCAAGGCGGAGGTGGAATTCAACCCATTCCCCTGCACGTGGTTTCTCGGCGCCGATTATTTGTGCAACTCCACGACGTGGATATCAGGATGACTACTTTAAGATTGTTGAAATGTACAGCTCTACATCTACGATTTTCTACTCGGCTTTTCTTCGTCGCGGAGCTCGCTTCGACTTAGGACCAGACGTCGCGTTTTCTGACGACAGCGTGCTCGAATCTTTTATATTCGCATTCACTGCCTTAGCTTTTCGCAGTGGAAGGGGTAGCAGCGCGTCGGAACCCGTGACTTTTGCGATGAGATCGCGAGACTTCTCAATTCTGTCTCTCGGCGTGCCTTCTCGCTTCCGCGTCGGCGGCGGAAGATCAACCGCAACTCGAGCGCCCCAATCGGTTTTACTTTTCCCACGAGACGTACGTGATGTTGCCTTACCGCGCGAAGTCGACGGTATCGACACCGAGCGCTCCGGTTTCTTCGATCCAGTGAGCATCGCCGAGATACTGTCGAGCAAAAACGAACGCCTCGCCGGTTGCGCGCTCTGCCCAAACCTTCGGCGCTCGCGCGCGTGACACAACATCAACTTGCGCTTCGCACGTGTGATGCCGACGTAAAACAGGCGAACTTCTTCATCTTGGTCGTCTTCACTATCGCCGTTACGCACAAAAGGAATCAACCCTTCCTCGACGCCAGAAATGAATACGCTGTTGAACTCCAAACCTTTACTCGCGTGCATGGTCATAAGTTTGACCGTGTCTCCTCCTTCTTCTTCCTTGCTCTCGGCACTCGTGAGTAACGATATGCCTTCCAAAAACGAACCTAAAGCTTCCAGGCCAACGCGATCCTGGATGGTTTCGTCAATGTCTTGCGGTGGCTCTTTCGCCAAGTTGATGAGCTCCTGCACAAACGCCCAACGCTCGTTGCCATCGTCGGCATCTTGCACGAGGGTGTCGTAACCCGTACATTTGATAATCGCTTCCAGCAGTTCGCCCGGTGTCGAGCTTTTCGCCTTCTCTCGGGTTTCCGCCATGAGCTGTGAAAATTTTAGTACAGCAGATCTCGCGCGCGTCGTCAATCCCATTTCCTCCGCGCTCGGCAGCAGTTCGGTCTGCCCTTCGTCGCCTTTGGTTCTCCAAGCGCCGTTGAACAGGGCGTCGCCGATTGACGGTGGAACGCCATCTGTTTTCGGAAGCGTATCAATCCATGCGCTGAGCTTTTCGATGGTTGAGTTCCCGATGCCTCTCGTTGGCGTGTTGATGATTCGGTTCAGACTCACCGTGTCCGCCGAGTTGGACACCACGCGCAGGTACGCGATCATATCTTTAATCTCCTTACGACCGTAGAACGATGTGTCGCCGATAACTTTGTGCGGTACGCCCGCACGAATAAACGCTTCCTCGAGCACTCGAGCCTGCGAGTTGGTTCGATACAAGACAGCGATTTCTGAATACCGTAAATCCGGGTCCTCCTTGACTGACTTGCGCGCCTCTAAAGCTATGAATTCGGCCTCTTCGCGATCGTCATTTGCCTCGACGATCGCGACGTCACGTCCACCCGGGGTGTTCGCGACGAGGTCCAATGGCGACGGGAAAGCGCTTTCCTTGATGACTGCCTGCGCCGCCTCGACGATGGTCGCCGTACTTCTGTAATTCGTCGTCAGCATGTGCGTCTGGACATCCTTGAAGTCTTCATCGAACTGCGTGCGAATGTTTGCGACCTCGGCGCCGCGCCAACCATAAATAGCCTGATCGGCGTCGCCCACGACGAACACTGAACCTTGCGGCTGAGATAATTTTCTAATCAACTCGTACTGCGTCGTCGAAGTGTCTTGAAACTCGTCAACGAGTACCTGGCTCCATCGATGCTCATAATACGACCGTACGTCCGGGCACATCTCCAACATCGCCACTGTCGCCGAAAGCAAGTCATCAAAGTCAAATGCGTTCGCTTGCCGCAAACCGAGCTCGTACTCGTCGTAACACTCCACGAAGCGCTCGTGCGACATCGGCGGTATGGGCTTGTGCGCGTCCAAAAGTGCCCGCAACATGTGTGACCCATTCAACCCGACCGAGTGTTTCACGCACGACTTCGACGTACTAATCCAGTTTCTCATCGGTCCCGGCTGCGCCGTCTTCTTCGTCTCCCCAAACTTGTTCACCAACACGCCCTGCACGATTTGCTTGCTGTCGTCGGCGTCGTAAATCGTAAACTCTCCCGTTCGTCCTATGCCCGGAATTCGATCGCCGTGTCGTCGCAGCATCCTCGCCGCGACGGAATGAAACGTCCCTGCCGTGATCTCTCGCGCCGCGGCGTCGCCAATCTTATCCCTCAATCTTTCTCGCAGTTCGCGCGCCGCCTTATTCGTAAACGTGATGCACAAAATCTCCCTCGGCGGCGTCTTCAGCTCGTGAATCAGGTGCGCGACGCGTCCGATGAGCACGTGCGTCTTCCCGGACCCCGGACCCGCGAGCACGCGCGTCGCGCCCACGGGCGCGAGCACCGCGGCGCGCTGGTCGTCGTTCAAACCGCGCACGTGCGGCGGTTCGAGCGCATCAACCGTCGCTTCAGCGCCCCACGGCGCGGCGGTGTACGTCCTCGCGCGCGCGCGCGCCTCGGGATCGACCGCTCGCGTCACGCGCGACATTCCCGCCGCGCGCCGCGCGCACGCACGCGCGCACGCGCGCGCGCGCGTCCCGAGAGACGCGCTCGATGGCACCATCGCGTGCGGCGTCGGCGCGCTCGCGCGCATCTACCACCGTCGACGACGCGACGCTCGACGATCTCGCGCGCGCGACGATCGGCGATCTCGATCGCTGTGCGTCCACGCGCGCGCGACACGTCGGCGTCGGCGTCGACGCGCTGTGCGGCGGCGAGTGCGCGCGTCACGATGACGAGGACCAACACCCACGATTTCGAGCGACACTCTGCCGCGCGTCCACACGCGATCGCACGTCCTCGACGCGAATCGCGGCGGAGGAAACGATCTAGATCTCGCGTTTTCGACCGCTTGATCGACGTGTGCGCGCGCTGCGTTGAGCGCGAGACGCGATCTTGATCGCGATTGTGAATCGTGTCGGAGGCACCGGAACGCGGAAAATGGCGGTGATGCGCGCGAGAGCGAGCGCGAGAGCGAGCGCGATTGCGTTAACGATCGTCACGTTCGTGGGCGTCGCGGCGACGGCGCGAGCGGAGATGTTTAACCCGTTTCAGAGGCCAAAGACCAAGGGCAAGGTGAGCGAACACGAAATCATTGCCGAAGCGCCGACGGATGATCACGTGTTGAAGCTCGATGCGAGCATCTTCGACAACGAGTTGAAAAAGTCGAAATATAACTTCGTGATGTTTTACGCGCCGTGGGATGGGCACTCAAAGGCGTTCATGCCGCGTTGGATGTCTTACGCGCAGTCGCATAAAATGGCGGGCACGGAGATGACGTTTTCGCTCGTGGACGCGACCAAGGAACGCGATTTGGATAAGCGATTCGAAATCGAGGAATACCCGACGCTCATATTGTTCCGTGATGGTGTGCCGAAGAGGTACGTGGGCGATCGATCGCCGCAACACTTGGATAAGTTTGTTCGAAGAAACTTGCTCAAGCCGGCGCGTTGGCTGGAAGGCACGGACGACGTCGAAGTTTTCTTGATGGGTCGCGACGTCACCGTTATCGGGTTCTTCGATAACAAGGATGATTTGGACGTGTACCACCACGCCGCGGCTGAGTTTGATCTCGACTTTGGCGAGACGAAGAGCAAAATCGCCACTGAAGACTGGAAAGCGCCGTTCCCGACCATCAAGATGTGGCGCGACTTTGACAAAGAACCCGTTAGGTACCCCGGCGACGTGCGCGATTTGGATGCTATCAAGTCCTGGATCGCCACTGAAATGGTCCCACCGATCGTGAAGTTCGAAAACAAGAAGCAACTCGAGCGCCTTTTCATGGGTCCGATCGCTGCGAACATCTTCGTATTCTTACCCGAAGACGCGACCGAAGCCGAGAAGATGTCGAAATCTTTAGAAAGTGCGGCCAGACAACTTCGTGGTAAGGTGCACATCATCACCGTCGATGCCAAAGAAACTGTCATGCATGACTACTTCTCTCTCCGCGAGAGCGACGGGCCGACGATTCGCCTTCTCTCGCATGACTTGAAGTATCAATACAAGGGCTCATTGGAGGCCGCCGAGATCTCAAACGATGTCGTGCACTTTTTCAAGGAATTCGAGGCGAAAAAGCTCGTGCCGTTGCTCAAGTCGCAAGATCCGCTCCCCAAGGACGGTGACGTTCTGCAAGTTGTCGGTAAGACGTTCCAGTCGTTGCTCATGGATAACGACAAGCACGTCTTTGTTTGGTTCTACGCGCCGTGGTGCCGCACGTGCAAGGCGATGAAGCCGGTGTGGGATAAGCTCGCCACGCTTTACAAGGATGAGAAAGACATCATCATCGCCAAGATGGATGCGACGAAGAACGAGGCGAAGGATTTGCACGTTCGACACTATCCGACCGTGTACTACTATCATTCCGGTGATAAGCCCAGACACGAGGAATACGACGGACACATGGAAACGGATGCGTTCACCGATTTCCTCACCGAACGCACGGGCAAGAGTCCGCACAAGAGACGTCGCCGAACGCCGCACATGGAGCTTTAACAATTGTGTAATGTCATCCGCGCTGTATCTATTACAACTATGCGAACGCTAAGAAATACTGCGCTACGCCCGTCAAAGCGCCTAATACCCCACCCACGACGATGAGTTTGATTTCGTCTTGCTCGAAAACCGGATGCAAAACGCGCTCGAAATCCTTTGCAGGAAGCTTTTGCATTCGCTCGCGCACCGTATCCTCGATGCCGAGCGCTTCGTTTTGATAATCGTATGTCACGGGCACGCAATCGGGAATCGAAGCAAAAATCATGTCTACGATGGTGCACTTGATTTCGTCATACTTTTCCGCGCCGATGATGAGCTTTGCCGTCGTCACCGAGCCGATGGCTTTATCAAAAAAGTTTTCGGCGTTTCGTCGCACGAGGGCTTCAAACTTTTCCTTGTACGTTCCGTTCATCATCTCTTCCCACAAGTTCTCGGCGTTGCAAAAGTGAAGTTGATTCAAGCGCGCAAACTCTTCGCTCACTTCGTTTTGGCGCCTCAAAAACACGCCGTGCAACGTGACGCCGCACACGCGCTTTGGCTCGATTGGCTGGAAAATCACCTTCAACGCGACGAAATTCGTGAGGTAGCCCACGGCGAATCCGAAAAATGGAAGCAACCACACTCCCTGCTCCGGAGCATGCTTGTCGACAAAGTAAAACACCACCATCTGCACCAAACCAAACGCAAAACCAAAGTAAATCCCGCTCCGCTCGATGAATACGAACTCATTCGCGCCGACTTCTCGAAACATGTTGACCACCTTGTCCTTATTATTCACCGCCAGCGTCACCACCATCGTCTTCAAATCCAGCACGTCGTACACATTTTCCATCAAATCCGCGATTATGTCTTCCAACAACCCACTCGATTGCGCCATGGCCTCCGCGACCATCTCCTCCCGCACCACTCTCGGCAATCCTTGCCAAAACGTCGGCGCCTCCCGCGCGAGCACCGTCTCAAATATATCCTCCGTCACGCACCGCATCTCGGGATCCATGATGCTCGCGAACGTTTTCGGCTCCAACCTCGTGAAAATTTCCTTGATATCGATCAATTTCTTCGTCATGAGATCGACCAATATCTCCGCCATCTCTCCCGCCTTGCTCGGGATGATCCCTTGCCATCCGCCGAGCGCGCCGAACGGCTGCCCTTTCACTTGCGCAAACCTCAAGAACCCCGGGAAGAACTCGAGCGGATAGAACGTCATCTTCAGCGCGACGACGTTCGTCCCCCAGCCCACGGCGGCGGCGATGAACGGGATGAGCGCGTATCGCCAGAGCGGCGTGGTCGAGTCAGCGGCGAGCAGTCGTCGCCGGAGACGCGTCGCGCCGTCGTCGTCGTCGGTCCAGCGCGCGAGCGCGAGCGTCGCGGCGACGTACGTCGTCGCCGCGAGCGTCACCGCGCGCGGGAATCGCCGGCGCATCGCGTCGAGCGCGCGACGCGGCGGAGAAGTGGCGTCGTCGGCACAGGGAGACGCGCGGTCGCGGTCGCGTCCGTCATGGCGTCGCGCGCGTCGATCGCGTCGCGCGCGACGCCGGTTCCGCGCGCGCGCATCGCGCGGACGCGCGGACGCGCGGGCGCGCGCGGAGGCGACGCGACGCGCGCGACGCGACGCGACGACGACGACGACGCGCGTCCGCCTCAACCGTCGACGCCATCGACGACGCGACGACGCGCGCTGGCGCTGGCGCTCGCGTCCGCGACGACGCCCGCGATGGACGCGCGCGCGGCGAACGTGCCGACGCCCGCGATCGCGTCGAGCGGCGCGCTGGGCGCGCTGGAGTCGCAATTCATCGACGTCTTCGGACGCGCCGAACGCGCGGCGGTGAACGTCGTCGACCTCACGGTGCTGAATCAGAGTGGGAATCAGAGCGCGTTCGCGGGAGCGATCGTGGCCGAAGGGAACGGCACGGGAGTGGTGTGGGACGACGAAGGACACGTGGTGACGAATTATCACGTGCTGGGAGGCGTGCTCGCGAGCGCGCCGAAGGGGCGGAAGCTCGGCGAGGTGGCCAAGGTGACGATACAGACGAATGAGGGGAGTCGGACGTTCGCGGCGACGCTCGTGGGGGCGTCGAAGGAGAAAGATTTGGTGGTGATTAAGGTGGACGCGCCGAAGGAGTTGCTGAAGCCGGCGGTGGTGTCGTCGTCGTCGGAGGGCGTGCGCGTCGGGCAGGCGGTGTTCGCCATCGGTAACCCGTTCGGGTTCGATCACACGCTCACCACGGGCGTCGTGAGCGGGCTCAATCGAAGCATTCAGTCGCAGGTCGGGAGCTTGATCACCGGGGCGATCCAAACCGACGCGGCGATCAATCCTGGGAACAGTGGCGGACCGCTTTTGGATTCGCGCGGACAACTCATCGGCATCAACACCGCCATTTTCACCCCCACGGGGACGTCCGCGGGCGTCGGATTCGCGATTCCGATCGACACCGTCAATGCCGTCGTGCCGCAGCTCATCGCGAACGGCGAGGTGGTGTTCCCATCGTTGAACATTAAATTCGCCAACGCGAGCGTTGAACGCGATTTGCAAGTCCCCGTCGGTGGCGGCGCGCTCATTCAATCCTTCATAGGCGACTCCGCGGCGTCAAAAGCGGGTTTTCTCGCCACTCGTCGAGGTATCGCCGGTATCGCACCCGGAGACGTCATCATCGCCGTCGACGGCGCGCCCTGCGGCGTCGCCGCCGACGTCGTCAGAGCCATCGAGCGCAAGCGAGTCGGCGACGACGTTCAAGTCACCGCCCTTCGCCGCGCCGCCGTGGGCGACGCCAAGCCCGAAAAGGTCACGCACACCATTCGCTTAGCCGCGGCGAACGCGTAGTCGCCCGTTCATCGTGTAACGCACAATCCTTCGCGCGTCGTCCCGCGTCGGCTCGTCGCCAGCCGCGCCGCGCGCGTCGCCGCACATCGGCGCACTCGATCCGCGCAGACATGGGCGGCCGCCGCGCGCACCACGAAAACGGCGATCACCCCATGTGTTCGTTCGCGGCGTGCGTGCCGCCCAAGGAGTGGAGCGCCGAGCGCGTGAGGTGCGTCGCGACGCGCGCGATCGTCGCGAGATAACGACCTCGAGATATCGCTTGAGTTTCGTTCGAAACGCGCTCGCGCGACGCGCGCGCGCGACGCGGGCGGGCGACGAGGGATGCGACCGAAGCGAACGCGCGAACGCGACTGACGAACGACGCGCGCGCGACGCACGAACGCAGGACGTGCGTGGATGAGTGCTTTGAAAAATTGCCGAAGACGTACTACAAGGTGGAACGACGCGAGTGCGGCGGATTGGCGCGGTCGATGACGCACAAGGTGAAGTTTGCGAGCGGTAACTCGTATGAGCTGGCGCTGGTGAGCGATACGCTCGGGGCGGAGGAGGTTGGGAAGAAGTTTGAGGCGATTCGCGAGGAGCACGCGGACCTGCGCGAACGGTCGCTGGCGTTGAAGGCGTATTTGAAAGAGTTGAGCGGCAAGCATAAATTTTCGTTCGTCGTGATCGACGATACGACGAAACGTGTTTTTGCCGCGGCGACGCAGTTCAGCGCGCCGTTGTCGTTCGGCCATTCGAAGGATGGGATGCTCGTTTTGTTTTGCGGCGCGGGGGGGAAGTCGGTGGCGACGCACTGGCCGCTCAACGAGCAAGAGGTGACCCAATGCGCGCAGCACGGCGAGGCGGCGCGACGTCGAAGCATTGATGTGAGAGATCGTCCACCCGCGAACGCGGCCGGCGGCAGTAGGCGAAGCGTGGACGGCGGTAGGCGAAGCGTGGACGGCGGCAGGCGAAGCGTGGACGGCGGTCGCCGCAGCATCGACGAAAAAGCAGTCTTCACGTCTGAAGTCGGCTGGGTCGATCCGGGCGCCACCGTGCCAGTGGATTTCACTCACAACAGGATCGTGCTCACGCATCTCCCAGTCGGGCGCTTCGTGTACGGGCACGGGTACCTACAGCCGTACGAGTTCACCTCGTTTTGGAGCAGCGCCCAGAGCAACCGCGCCGGCGTGCCCGAGCGGGCGTTCCACAGCGGCAATGACTGGTCAAAGGAGTCGCCCAACAGCAGCCGAAGAAGTAGTTTCGACGTCAACAGCGCCGACGGCGCGCCTCGACGTTCCAGCATCGACGAACGTCATCGCAAATGGGAAAGCACCAATTCAAAGTGCGACACCGAGGCGAGTTGGAAAAAACCCGCCGCAGAAGCGAAGCGCCCGCTCCCACCGCGTTCGCCGATAAAAAGCCAAGAACCCATCGTGCCTTCGCTCGAGAAATTATCCGTCAAGGACGGCGAGAAGAAAAAGAGCTCGCTCGGGTCAAAAATCCGTCGAAACCTGTCTGTCGAAAGTCTCAAAAAAGCCTTCGGCGTCGCGGGCAAGAAATCCGAAGACGCGTGACGCGAACGACCAGATATTCCGCCCCGCGCTCGCCTCGCGCCATTGTATTCTTAAACGCCACCCCATCCGCCTCGCCACTCGCCTCGCCGCTCACATTCCAGCATCGTCGCGTCGTGATACGCGAGGGTGTTAACCACCTCAATCAATCCAGTCATCCCGCGCGACCGCACACGCGCGCGTTTCGTCCGCGTCGAGCCGTGCGCATCGCGTGCGACACCGATCGACGCGTTTCGTCGAGCGGCGTCGCCGGACGCGTCATGGGCGCCGAACCGACGGCGCGATCGGTCGTCACGACCGCGAGCGGTCGGTTGACGACGGTGAAAACGACGACGACGACGACGACGACGACGCGCGTGAAAACGGCGCAGGGCGATGGCGAGAGCCCGTCGAGCGTGGCGTCGCCGTCGTCGTTCGGACTCGACTACCTGTTCGGTGTTTTTCGCGGAGGCTCGACGGCGAGCGAGGACGCGCCGGACGCGCCGGACGCGGACGCCGAGCCGAGGGACGACGACGCGAAGGCGGATGGCGTTCACGCGAAGGTCGGCACGGTGGTGCGAAGGTTTCAGGATGTTTACGATCAAGCGGAGGTGCGGATGAGCGCGGCGCAGATGGTGTTTGAACGCGCGGCGACGGAGGCGACGACGGCGCAAGAACGCGCGGCGGCGGCGAAGAAGAGCGGACTGCCCGGAGCAGCGCAAGTCGCGGATGCAGTGCTGAAGCAAGCGAATATGAAACTGGAGCGCGCGTCTGTTGACTTTCAAGAGGCGGAGAAGGAGCTCAAGAGAGCAGCGGCGACGAAGCGCGACGCGGAGGTGGAGCTCGCGGCGAGCGACAAGGCGCGGCGAGCGCGCGAGCGTTTGTTCGAGGGCAAAGGAAGAAAGGGAGGTTACGATGCAGACGTGGATGTCGAGGCGAAAAAGCTTGCCGCGGTGATTAAGCTCCAGCGTGCTTGGCGCCGATACGCGGAGCGGAAGCGAGCGAAACATCCGGATGCAATCGCGAGGACCATCGTTCGGCGTATTTTCTCTCGCGAAAGCGCCTTCGCAATTCTCGTCGCCTTTCTCGTTTTCTCCGGGTCGTTGTTCGCTGACGACGCCGTGGGCGTTGGACAAAAAGGAGTTGGGATGATGGAAGCGATCCGCACGTTCTCGGCGCTCGATCACGGCTATCTGGCCCGCGGCGTCACCTCTGGCACGGTCATGGCTGAGCTCACCGTGTTGCGAACGCGGCATGAAAATCTTCTCAGCGATGTCGACGAATGCGAGGCATCTCTAGACGCCCTGCGTCGTGGTGAGAGCGATGGCTGGGGAGGCGCTATGAAATCACCGCTCGCGGGCTCGTGCAGTTACAAACTACGAGAGGCCGAAAAAGAGTTGGCACGCCTGAAAAAGAACAGCGAAGTCGACTCTGCGATCGCTGTGGATAAGCAAATCCGGCTTCTTCGCGCTGAGCTCACGCTTTCGAGACAACAATTCGAGCACCAGAAGTTCAAACACGAAGAGGATGTTGCGTATTTAACCGCCGTTCACGAGGCCGAGAACGAAAAGCTCATGGCGCACGCACAGGCAAACATCATGGACGCAAAGCACGAGGGAGCGCGATGGTTGCGTAAATCCCAACTCGAGCTCGAAGACGCGCAGATGGAGGTTTCTACGCTGCAAGATCGAGTGCTGGTCTATGAAAGAGAGCTTCGAGGTGATCCTTCCAGTTCAACGAACTTGCTCAAACAACACGACGCGCTAGTCAAGAAGCTCAAGAAGAAGCACGCCGCCGCCATTCAAGCGCTCGATTCGGACTTCCGCGCCAAGCTGTCCGAAAGTAAAGCTGAAAACGTCAAATTTAAGAATCGCGATATCGACAGTCTTGAAAAGCTCAAGGAGAAACATGCGATCGTGCAGCGAAGCCTTGAGGAGACGATCAAACTTGCGAATGAACATGCGAATGCTGCAAAGGATCAAGTGTGCAAATCAAAGAAATCAAGCACCTTGACTTTCCTCGTCTACCCGCTCATCGCCGCTGTAGGTCTCCTGTTGGGTGTCGTAGCGAATTCAAACCACCAAACCGTCTCGAGTACGTCGAAATCAAAAGAACCTACCGTGGAACCAGTTGTAGGCGTGCCAGTGTGCAAGCGATGCGAAGCCGCCGAAGCGCGGAGTAAGCAAATGCAGACAAGATGCGAATTCGCGGAAGACGCTAGTGCGAATCTTCGAAAAGAAATCAAGACACTTCAGGAGGACAACGCACGTGTGACCAAACGTTTGTCGCAACGCGTTGTTGTCAAGACCTCGAAGCTTGAGGGTAGTGAAGCACGAGAGCACGCCGAAGACGAGCACGGGCTCGAACAAGAGAACATTAAACTCACGACTCGAGTACACGAAGCGCAAGCGCGAGCGTTAGAGCTTACCGAGCAGAAAGAAATGTTGACGGTACGCGTTAACACAATTCAAAAGAAGTTGATTGAAGAGGGTGGGGTCATCAAAGAGCTTTCAGACAAACTCGTTCACTCCGAGAAGGAGAATTTTGAGCTTCGACAAGTGGTTGAAGAATCTCGCGCGGACACGGCATCAGCAGAAAAGCGAATGGCCGATCTTATCAACTCACTCGATAGCACTGGTAAAGAGCGAGGTGGCCTGCAAAACGAGCTCGAGAGTGCAAACAAAAGGCTCAAAGACGCCGCGGCGCAACTCACCAAATCCTCGGCGGCAGCGAAACAAAAGGATGAAAAAATTGAGACACTTCTTTCATCGAAGGAAGACGTCGAGAAGCAGCTCACGTTGGTCGCAGAAGATTTGGCTATTTTCAAAGAGCGATACGCCGCCGGTGAGCGCACCAAAGCGCAGCTCGAGGCGCATAATGCTGATTTGCAAGCACAACTGCGCAGATCAAAGTCGATGCACGAAACTCAAATTACGCAGCTTCAACAGCGACTCAGCGAAATTGATTCTGATCGCGAAGGCTTGAATAATGAGCAGGAGCGTCTCCTTGAAGAAGTCGTGTCCAAGCAAGAGGAAGTGGATCAACTGATGGCGCAAGTCATTAAGCTCCAAGACAGCGACGAGGCGTTGGGTGATGAGCTCGCTGATTTGATCAAGATCAACGAATCCATGCGAGAACGATTGGAAATGCAAGAAGAGCTCCTCGCGCAGTCGCGCGAAAAGGATTTGGTCATCGTCGAGCACGAGTCTAACTTGGATGCCCTGAATTCGCGATATGAAAAGACAAAGTCCAAGTTGAAGGCGTGTGAAATTTCGCGTGACGAAGGAGTTACTCAGCTTCGCAACCGCGATACTCGCATCGAATTTTTGGAGGAGGAGCTGGCGTCAATTCGAGAGCTGCAAGGAGCCAATAGCGCGCGTCTTTCTGATCAGCTCAAACGTCTGGGTGAACTCGAAATGGACGCTGGACGAAAGAAAGCGGCGAAGGAAGCGGCGGAATTGAAACTTGAGCAATCAGAGGCTGCGGCGAGAAAGACTGTGGCGCATTTGGAAGAAGAAATTTCCAACTTACAAAACCAGCTCGCGAGCGAAAGGACGGCCGCAGAAATTTCGAGAGCGTCTGGTGACGTGAACGCTGCGAGACTTCGTCAAGAGACGCGCCAGCTGCAGGAGAAGATTGACGCGTTGAACGCTTGCGAAAGCGAAAAGGCGCAAATGAGTCAAGAGATCGCGCGACTTGAACAAGAGATGGAAGAGCTACGCAGCCGGTTGGCTGAGCTTTTAGCGGAGTTAAGCGATATGAAACGAACTGGACAAGCTACTTCGCCCCTTGAAGTCGTGCAAGTCGAAGAAGAACGTCAAACGTTGGTGTACGACGAAGCCGCGGATATGCTACGAGGATTGAAACGAGTCTCCTTATTCAATCTCCTGTACTCTGTGTCTTTTGCCAAGGTTAGGGATCAACGACAGTGGAATTCGTTGACGCTCAGTGCTTTATCTACTGCCGTGCGTCCGATCCCAACGCCACGGAAGCGCGACGCTGCGTATTACGCAAAGAAGCGCTGCGCCCGCGTTTTGGTTCACTTGGCGACGACGCCGGCTCATCACAACATTCCCCGCTCCGGCTGGCTCGAACACGAACAAGGGTCGATGTCGAAAGCGGTTGGCTGGCACGATGCCGAGGACGTATGGACATGGGCGACGCGCGCGCTCGCCGCAATTTCTCGCGTCTTCCAAGGACCAAATGCGCATCAAATGTACCAACTCGGCGGCTTGCAAACCGCTTTGGAGTTGATGCGTCACGCCGAGTCGGCCGTAGATATTCAGCTTCACGGAGCAAGATCAATCAGCGGATTGATATCTGGCGAGCTTGCGTTTTTCGGCCGCGACGCTCCTCAAATTGTCAGCGGCAGCGCGCTCGAGACGCTCGCGGTGACCCTGCGCACGTTCCCACTCGACGTTCGAGTCGTTCGTGCAGCCGCCCGCGCAGTGTGGGTGTGCATCCACCTCGGTGGTCAATTCGGACAGCACACCTTTGTGCAACAACAAGTCTACGAACCGCTCATGTTCGCCATGAACTGTCACCTTGGGGATTTGAAAGTCGTGGAATCGTGCTGCGGCGCCGTCCTCGCGGCAGCGTCAGCCAATCCTGACACCCAACAGAAACTTGCGGACTCGGGTGTTCGTGATGTCGTCCGCGACACGTTACAAACTATCAGCGAAGTGTCGTTCAGTGGCGCGTTTACCGACCTCAGTGATTGGCTTTTCGAAGCGTAGCCGCGCTTTCGTGTAACACTGCGTTTTCTAAAACTTTTACACTTCAACACTCTCCGACACGAGCTTCATAGATCGGCGCTCGGCGTTCGAGCGACCCCTCGCCGCTGCCCTCGGCATCGCCACATCGAACGCACGCGACGCACGCGCGCAGCACGACGCACACGGCCGCTTTCGATGCCCTCGACGTCCAAAAAGTCGATGAAGAGCGCCGCCGCCGCCGGCAAAGAGATGGAAAAAACCGGCGACGTCATCCCGCTCGCCTCGGTGTCGACGAAGAAGGGCAAGGCGGGAGGTAAAAAGGAACTTCCTCGCGTGATTTACGTCGGCCACGTCCCGCACGGGTTCTACGAGGCGCAGATGAAGGAGTACTTTGGGCAATTCGGCGAGGTCACTCGAGTCAAAGTGAGTAGGAACAAAAAAACGGGAAAGAGCAAGCACTACGCGTTCGTGGAGTTCAAGCACCCCGAGGTAGCGTCGATCGTGGCGGAGAGCATGAATAATTATTTGCTCGCGAATCAAGTGCTGAAGATAACGCTGCTGGAGCCGGAGAAGGTGCACCCGAAGACGTTTGAGGGGACGGGGACAAAGTTCAAGACGGTGCCGTGGCAACGAAGAGCGGCGGCGAAGCACAATAAGGAGCGAACTGACGAGGAGAAGGTGAAACGCAATGTTGGTTTGGTGAAGGCGGAAGAGAAGCGTCGAGCGAAGATCGCAGCCGCTGGGATTGACTATGATTTCCCGGGCTACAAGGCTATTTTGTCGACGGAGAAGCCGAAGGTGGTGCCCAAGGAAGCCAAGGCGAAGGCGAAGACGCCGGCAAAGGAGAAAAAGACGCCTGCGAAAGCACAGGTGAAGGAGAAGAAGTCAAGCGAAGAAGAGCCCGCGAAAGGGAAGAAGAAAGAGCCGACGCCCGTCGCGAAAAAGACTCGAGCGTCAGTGAAGCGCGCACAAGAAACACCCGCTAAGCCGGCAAAGAAGTCAAAGAAATAGTCGTACAGTAGCTTTCTATCGAATACAGTGTTTTACAGTGTTTTACAGTGTTTTACATTCTAATGTTCTCTCCATGTGGCGTCCTCCACCGGCGGAAGAACCGTTGATGTTGGCAGCAAGCAAGAGTCGAGCACAGAAGGCTGCCCGTTTTGCGCGCGGTCAATCGAAGCTTCTTCCGGAAACGACACCATTTGCGTGACTGTCGCGGCAGGACGCTGATACATTTGAATCATATCAATCGTTGGTGTCCCAGCTTTTATGGCGTCGCCCGAAACATCGTCACGGGTCGGGCTGTTCCTAGCCGCGGTGTCGACATCGTGCGTATCTGCTTGATCCTCGTAGAAGTGTTGCAACACGGTTTGGCTCGCGCTGAGCGCCTCAACGAGCGAGTCTCCGTCTCGTATATCGCTAACAAACGCCGGTTGAAACATCGATCCGCTCCCATGCGCTGGTTGACGCAAGATGGCGTTACCATTGCCACCTCGATGACGTACGCCGGCTTTCTCGGGAGACGTCGACAGATCCTTCAGGCGAGTTGATCTTTTCAGAACACTCGCACTCAAGTCAGCAGATCGGCCGAGCGCACTCTCGTTGGCGTTAGTAAATCCATTGAGTGAGTTCAACATGTCGCGTCCGCTTGCGTCCGGTTCCCACGCAGGATAAGTCGCCTGAAACGTCAAGAAGCTCTTCTCCATTTTCCCTTGGCGGCTGCGCTGCTCCTTGCTCGCGTGACTTGGCGCGCCGTAGTGCTTATTCCCATGGCGATTGAAATCAAACGCACTCAAAGAGCACATGTCCCCGACCCCTGATTTGTTCACCGTGAACTGTCGGACGAACTGAATGATGTCGTCCGCAGAATCGCACAAGGGAAACCAAAGCACGAAGGGCGCCGCGAAGACGGATGCAATCTCTTCCAGAAACATCACAGCCTTGAGCGAAAAGAAAGAGTTGAACTCGTGTTGAACTTCTTCCTTGTGTGCGGCATCCCGCCAGTGCTTGGGCAAGTAATGAGTATGCGCGACAATCTTTGACATGATGACGTTGGGTTCGAACACGGCGTTTTCCGTCGCCATCAACGCCCGAGAGGACGCGAGAATGGTACCGAGAACCGCCGTAATCCAAAGTAAATCGCGATCGCCGACGTAAGCCTGCAACAATCGATCGTCCACGATCGCACAAAACAATGCGCATGCCGCGAACGCGCCGACGACGTATGACACAAACTTTGCCAAAATGTTTACCACCGGCGACGGAAACTGCGCGACGTACTTCTTCGCGTGCGGGTACGCTGCGGCTAATCTTTGCTGCGTAAAGTGCGGAAGCTCGTTGAACTCGCGCATGCGCCAGTATGCGTAAGAATTCCAGTCTCGCGCTCCGACCGCGGACGGGGTGTTGTAAAACTTTTCAGCGTACGACAACACAAAGTACATGGAGAGGAAAATCGCGACGAATGGCGAAAGAATGGCGTTGATGATGGCGAGGCATCGAAAACGATGACGCAACGCAGAAACGTCGTAAAATGACGGCACAATCGTGAAGTTGTCATCGAACATGCCGTGGAAAACCGCTAGATCGATATTCCACTCGATGACTTTCGTGAACCAGCGATGGTTTTGCAATCCTGGAGCGTCGAGCGAAAGCTTGAGCACGTCTCTGTTGACCATACCGGTGAGATAATTCTCCTTTCGCAAAATCCGGGCGACGATGTCGTGCTCGTTCAAATCTCGCGCGATGCTCAACCTCGTCGTCGCTTGCAAATGTACCACGCGCTGTAGCACCTCTGGCCACGTGATTGTGTACAAATCCCTATCGCTCAGCGCCAGCTTTTGGTTGCAAAATTTCCGCATCGTCGCCAACGGCGCGGCGTCGTGTGCCAACCGCGTCGCGCTCCACACCCAATACGCCGAGAACAACAGCAAATACATCGTCACCACGGCGTTTCGCACGAAACCACCGTACTGATACGGCTCGCTAAACACCGCATCCCGCAAAATATCGCACTGCTCCGCCTCGGACGCGCACTGGTTTCGCAAATAATCGTAATCCACGTACAGCAACAGCAACCCACTCAACCAAATCGTAAATCCGAGCGTGCACAAGTTCACCACCCTCGACGTCAGCGCGCATCGGTACCCTTTCGCGTTAAAGTACGCGTACAATCGCGCGAATTTCCCATCCAGGTCCTCGCCGACGCCCGAAAACAGTCGCGCGTCGTCGCCGTCCCGCTCGCGCGCCTCGTCCTCGCGCCCGGCTTCCGCCTGCAGCAATCCCTCGTGTTCGTGCGCGCTGCGACGATGCGTTTCCGTCAGTCATTCCGCTCGACGCGCGCCTCGCGCGTCGCGCGCCTCGCGCGCGTCGCGCGCGTCGTCGTCGTCGTCGTCGCTCGCGCATCGTGCGCGTCGTCGACCGCGCACCTCTCCAACGCGTCGTACGCCTCGTCCTCGTCCTCGTCCGCGTCCGCGCGCGACGCGAATCGCATCGCTCGTCCGCTCTTCGTCGCGCACCACCGCGCGGCGCGCGCGCGCGCGTGTGCGGTCGACGATTTCGTCGCAGGTGGCGACGGTGACAGTTTAAAAATCCGACGCCGCGACGCGACGCGACGACGACGCGAGAGACTCCGAGCGAGACGCGGCGCGCGTTCGAACGCTCGCGGCGCGATCGCGTCGAAAATAAGCGCGACGGCGCGCGCGACGATGAAATGCGCGTGAATACGAATTGAAACGCGCGACGTTCGTCGGCGGCGCGCTCGGACGCGTCTCGCGTCATCCCGAAAGCAACGCGTGGACGCCGAATAATAAAAACAAACATCCTCCGATCCCGGTGACGACGCGCTCGGCGTTGGCCGCGCGGTCGGCGAGTTGTCTACCACCGATCACGGCCACGCCCGTGCACACGGCGTGCCCGAGCGCTCCTCCCAGGGTGACGCCCGCGACGTCGCTCTGCGCCGCGAGTCCCACCGTCGCGATTTGCGACCTGTCGCCCCATTCCGCCAAAAAAGTCACCGCGAACGCCTCCGCGAACACCGCCCACGACGTCGTCGCCTTTTTCTTCGCGTTTCGCTGTCGTCCCGCGAGTTCGGCCTCGACTTCTTTCAACTCGTCGTCGTCGTCGTCGCCTCGCGCGCACGCGTCCCGAACGCCTCGCGCGCCGAATGCAAAAAACAACCCCGTCGCCGCCCGTTTCGTCACCACCGGCGACAGCGCTCTCGCCGACATCGTCCCCGCGCACGCGCTCAGCGCCGTCATCGCGAACAGCGCGCTCCACGCCCCCAGAAACACGTCGACGCGTCGTCGTTTCATCGCCATGAGCGCCGCGATGAAGAACGTCTTGTCGCCGATTTCGCTCAGCACGATCAGCCCGAACGCCTTCGACAGGCCCTCGACGAACGCCGTCGTCGTCATCGTCGCCGTCGCCGTTCGCCGTCGCCGTTCGCCGTTCGCGCGCGTCGTCGAGTGCCGTCGCGTCCGTCGTCGTTCGACCCCGCGTCACGCCGCGACGCCCGCGCATGCGCCGTCGCGACGCCGCGCGTCGTCTCGCGCGCCTCGCGTCGTCCAACGCGCCGTCCTTCGTCGCGTGTCCCGCCGCGATGCGTCGTTGGCTCGTCGTCGACGGCGTCGCGGACGCGTTCGCGCTCGCGCGACCGAGCGCGGGGGCGGAGGCGCGCGCGCCGCGCGCGACGCTGTGGACGGAGCAGGACGAGGAGCCGCTGCCGAATCGCGCGGCGACGGTGCGAGAGGCGTTTCCCGCGCGCGGCGGGCGAGAGGGAGGGGTCGAGCGCGCGTTTCGAGGCGCGACGGAGGCGGAGCGCGCGCGAGGCGTCGACGTGGTGCTGGCGCGCGAGAACGCGAGGGAGAAACCGTTGGTCGTGGACGCGTACGCGCGCGAGAGCGCGAGAGAAACGTTTAGGCTGACGGATGCGGGCGTGGACGCGATCGCGTGGTTCGCGGCGCGCGGCGCGCGCGTGGGGGTGGAGACGGACGACGGGAACGGGTTGAGACGCGTCGAGCCGAGCGACGGATTGTTCGGAGGCGCGGAGACGTCGATCGAGGCGGGAAGGAGAGCGACGCATGGAGGGCAGAGCGCGAATGAGTGCTTGATGATCGTGCCGAGCGCGTTCGGGACGAACGCGCAGGCGGCGCGCGATAATCACTTTATGGCGTCGACGAGCGACGGATTGAGCGTTTTGGAGATTCGCGAACGCGCGGTGGCGGAGCATAAGGCGCTGTATCGAGGTTTACGAGCGCTCGGGATCGAGATTAATTTGTTCACGCACGACGAGAAGCACGCCACGCCGGACGCGTGTTTTCCGAACAATTGGCACACGCTTCGCGATGGAAAGTTGAAACTCTTTCCGATGAAGGACGAAAACCGCCGACTCGAGCGTCGGGAGGATATCATCGAATTCTTGAAGCACAAGCACCCGAATTTGGTCGTGGACGACTCGCTGTTGCGATACGAGCGTCAAGACCCTCCAAAGTTTCTCGAAGGCACGGGATCGCTCGTGGTCGACCACGAAGAACGCGTCGCGTACGTCGCGCTTTCCGAACGCGCGCACGAGGAAGTCGTCGCCGAGCACTGCGCCGCCGAAAATCTCACGCCGATTACGTTTAAAGCCCTCGACGCTCGAGGTCGACCGATCTACCACACCAACGTCATGATGAGCGTGTGTTCTTCCGTCGCCATCGTCTGCGCCGACTCCATCGCCGATCCCGCCGATCGTCGACGCGTCCTCGACGCGCTCGCCGCGGGCGGCCGCCGTGAAATCATCACCATCACCCACGCCCAAGTCGACGCCTTTTGCGGCAACGTCCTCGAGCTGCGCACCGCTTCCGGCGAGCCCGCCCTCGCGTGTTCCGCCCGCGCTTTCGCCGCCTTCGACGACGCGCAGCGCGCGCGACTCCGCGCCGCCTTCGACGACCGCGTCGTCGCCGTCGATTTCTCAACCATCGAGCGCGTCGGCGGCGGCGGCGTGCGCTGCGCCGTCGCCGAGCACTTCGTTCCCTGATCGTCCCGACGCGCGCGCCGCACCCGCGCGCGCGACGACGCGCGTTCGCGCCCATCCGTCCGACCGACCGCCTCTGTAACGACCGACCGCCTCTGTAACGAAACCCGTTTTCGAATGCCAATGCGACATTCTCCGACGCGATCGCGCCGACGCGACGCGCCGACGCGACGCGCCGACGCACGCGCGCGACGCGCGCGAACGAACGCCGACGCGTCTCGGCGAATCGATCGCGTTCGCGATCGCGCGCGAATCCACCTAAAGTCGACGCGCCATGTCGCTGCGCAAAATCGAAGCCTCGATCCCGAACAGTCATCGGCAGCTCGTCCTCGACGCGCTGACGCACGAGGGAGGGATCGGACACGAAACGCACGTCGGGGAGTACATCGTGTGCAAAGAGTGCGAAAATTGCGTCGTCGTCATGGTGGTGTGCGTGGCGGCGCGCGCGGGCGAATTGATGAACGTGCTGACGAATTGCGGCGTCGGCGTGGTGTTCGGCACGGTGACGTCGATTCAGGTGGCGAGTCATCGACCGAATCCGGCGGCGTTGGTGCAAGAGTTTCGCGATTTGAAGACGAAGGTCGAGGCGCAGGCGGAGGGGGCGCTGGCGAAGGATCGACAGTTCGCGAGACGGTGGAAGCGGCGGCGGGACCGGTTGGAGAAACGGAAAATTGAGTACATCTCGGCGGATACGGGGAAGAGTGTTGAGGAGCTTTTCAACGAAATCGTCGATCAATCGTGCGATGGACGAGGGTTTTATGTGTCGGTCATGTGCGCGAGCGTGATCGCGGGCGTTGGTTTGTTGACGAATTCCGCCGTCGTCGTCTTGAGCGCCATGCTCATCTCGCCGCTCATGGGGCCGATTTTGAGTTCTGCGTTTGGGCTCGCGATCGGGGATCCGGTGCTGTTTTGGGGCTCGATTGCCGCTGAGTGTCGCGCGGCGGTCGTGACTTTCCTCATGGGCGCGGTTGTGGGCGTCGTCTACGGACCTTTCGCCGTGGCGTACGGCGAAAATCCAATCCCGACGACGGAGATGGCTGGTCGCGGACAGACGAACGGTCTCGTCGGAGGCTGCTTAATCGCTGTCGCCTCGGGCGTCGTCGTCGCGAACGCCATCTCGAGTAGTGGTGTCAACTCACTCGTCGGTGTCGCCATCAGTGCATCACTTTTGCCGCCAATCGTCAACTCTGGCGTCATGATCGTCTTCGCGTTGGGCATCGCCAAGGGATGCGACAACGCCGCCGACCTCATGTGCACCTTCTCCAAGAAAGAGTTCTTGACCAAGGCGGGAGTCTCCTTCGCACTCTACGCCATAAACGTCGCCGTCATCATCGTCGTCGCCGGTGGCATCTTTTACAACCAAAAGATTGGTAAATTCCGAGGCTTCCTCGTCGCCACCGAGACGCACGAGCTCCTCGACACCGCGAACGCCCACGTGCGCAAAAAGTTACAAGTCGCCACCGGCATCAAGGGCGCCGTCACCGACTGCACCTTTGACAAACTCATCGACGAGGCCAGTAAAACGCAAGCCGTTCGCAAAGTCGACGTCGAGAACGCGCCCGAGGACTCGCGTCTCAAGCACATCTTGTCCGAGCACGTCCACCAGTCGCACTACAGCGTCCTCCGCCCCTTCGACGAGCCCAAGGGCGTGAAGCGCGCCGCGTTCGCGCTTCACGAGCAAAACGCCAAGATTTTCGACTGGGTCAAGGACGTGCACGATCTCCTCAAGCGTTAGTCACCGTCGGCGTCCGTCGGCGCATGTATTTAACTCCATCCAACGTCTCGTCGCGCCGCCGCCGTCGCCGCCGCCGCCGTCGGTCGACACACCCGCGTGTCGCTTCGTTTTCCAGGGGGGCCCATGCGCGGATTATCCATTCGCGATGACTCATCCGCACACGCACGCGCGACGCGCGACGCGGACCGCACTCGCGACGCTCGGCGCACCGAAGTCCGATGATGACGCACGCGATGCCGACGCGCGCGGCGATGCCGACGCGCGCGGCGACGACGCGACGCGAAAGATGCGATGACGGCGTCGCGATGACGACGACGACGACGACGCGCCGACGCGCGGTGACGCGACGCGCGGCGACGCGAACGACGACGCGGACGCGAACGGTGATGCGCGCGGTGATACCGCGACCGGGCGCGAGCGTGGCGGAGGGACTGGAGATACCGTCGTACGAACACGTGCGAGAGGCGTACGAAAAGGTGAGCGGAGGGGTGGTGCGCTCGCGGTGCACGCACTCGAAGACGCTGAGCGCGCTGACGGGGATGGAGATTTACTTGAAACACGAGTGGGAACAAGCGACGGGGTCGTTTAAGGAGCGAGGGGCGCGGAACGCGCTGATGGCGCTCGACGCGGAGCAAAGAAAGCGAGGCGTCATCGCGGCGAGCGCGGGCAACCACGCGCTGGCGCTCGCGTATCACGGAAGAGAACTCGGGATTCCGGTGACGGTGATCATGCCGTCGATCGCGCCGCTGACGAAGATTACGAAGTGCCAAAAGTTGGACGCGCGCGTGATTTTGGAAGGGGACACGATCGCGGACGCGGCGGCGTATGCGAAAGAGAACTACGTCGTGAAGGGCGAAATGCTCAAGTACATCAACGGTTTCGACGACTTTGAAATCATCTCCGGCGCCGGTTCGGTCGGTATCGAGATGCTCGAAGACGTTCGCGACGCGGACGCCGTGGTGATTCCCGTCGGCGGTGGTGGCTTGATTGCCGGTATCGCGCTCGCCGTGAAGCACCTCAAGCCGGGGTGCCAAGTCATCGGCGTCGAGCCCGAGCGCTGCGCCTCCATGACGCTCGCGCTCGAAGCGGGTGAACCCGTCAAGGCGCCGACGACGGCGACGCTCGCTGATGGTCTCGCCGTTCCTACCGTGGGTCCGCGCTCGTTCCAAACCGTTAAAAACTTGATTGACGATATCGTACTCGTCAGCGAGTCAGACATCGCCGTCGCCATGTTGAGACTTCTCGAAAACGAAAAGCTCGTGCAAGAGGGCGCTGGGATTTCCGGTTTGGCCGCACTCTTGACCGATAAGCTCCCCGGTCTCAAGGGCAAGAAAGTAGTGGTCGCCATGTGCGGTGGTAACATCGATACGAGCACGCTCGGTAAAGTGCTCGAGCGCGGCTTGGTCTCGGACGGGCGACTCGTGCGCTTCGCGTGCGTCGTTCCCGACAGACCGGGTGGTATCGCTGGCGTGTGCAACAAGATAGCCGACGTGGGTGCTTCGATCAAGCACATCGTTCACGAGCGCGCTTGGTTAGACCAAGACTCTCACTGCGTCCTCGTCGATGTCGAATGCGAAGTGACCGACAGTAGCATGGGCGAGGAGCTCTACGACGCCATCAGCTCGGCGTACGTCCTGCGTACCGCTAACTTTGGACCGGCGAACCGCCCGAAGGTCCCCGCGCGAACGCCCGCACGTCGAGACGACGTCGACGCAAATGATCTGAAGAATCCTGTGACGTCGTGCGATTTGTTCGACGAAGACTGCACGTCCATTTACCCCGAAGACGAGTAACTCCGGTTACGCCGTCGCAGCATCGCATGCATCGCGCTGTATCTGTACATAATGCAATATCATGACAACCTCTAATGAATCACTATTCCCTAATCCGCTATAGCTTAACTACGTATACATCTTTTGTGTGCGCTCCGATCAATTCCGCAACCGTTTCGCGCGCTTCAGCGGTGAGAGCGCTACTCAGCGCTGCTTTTTTGCCGCCGGGGAGGATGTACTCGATGAAGACGCTGATGAACGTTTTTGCCCCCTCTAGCAACTCACTCGAGCTCGCGTCGGACGTGTACATCGCGCATACCGTCGACACGCCGTTACGTCTCATGAAGTCGCGCTGAGAATTCTGATCATCAGCGACGACGACGAGCAATAACTCGAGAATTTCCACTTTGTTCTTCTGATCCTCTGTCTCGTCGAGTAAACGCGCCAACAGCGATTCCATTTTCTCCCCGACAAACTTCTCGCGCATCTTCGAGATGAATAGACAAAGCCCTCGCAAAACGCGTAAGCATAAACACGACTCGCCCGCGTCACGTTGGGTCGTCGCGTTCACGAATAACGCGTCCATAACGTCCCATTTGCCATGTTCGAGGAGCTCTTGGAGAACGTCACGCAGCTGTTCGCTTCTTTCGTGATGAAGCATATCCTCCAAGTGACCCAGCCAATCTTTGTAAGCACTCAACCTCAAGTTCGCGGATTTTTCGTGCAAGTCGTGCCGCAAACGTTCGATCGCAAGCCGCCAATCTACGGACACATGCTCGTGCTCCAACACGCCCACGAGCGCTCGCCATTCTGGCTCCCATTCGGCAGTGTTGAAATGTCGCCAAAACGGCTCGCATTGACCGCCGATACGAACCTTCGAGCGTCCTGATGTTGATTCAGTGACCATGCTGCGATCACGCGAGTTATGCATCGGTCAGTCGACCCTCGAGGAGCGCTTCGCTTCGCTTTCCATCGTTAGCTTCGTTCCGTCGTCGGTTCAGCTGCACTTGCTTTGATCATTCACTTATCCAACGCATCCACCTCTTGCACGCGCGCACACGCCACCGATTATTTGCGCGCGTTTGACATCACTATGAGCGTCACAAGGGACACCGACGGATTTCTACACCGTCGACGCGTATCTGACGGACGCTCGAGTCGGTTGTTCGCGAGCGCGTTGTCGCGCGGCGCCTTTGCCCATCCCAGGGTCGCTTTCTTGGGATGGGTCTCACATGCCGCGCGCGTCAAACGCGCATCGTGAGGCGTGTGCGCGCTCGATATCGCGCGCGGTGGTCGACACGCCGCGAGGGCGGTGGATTCAGACCTTTTACCAACAATTGCTCATCACGACCGAGACGGACGATTGACGCGACGATCGACGCGATCGCGGCGACGCGTCGCACGGACCTGCGAGAGTTCACGCGCACGTCGGCGGTGACGCGCGAGAGGCGTTCGTCGGACGTCTCGCGGTGATGCTGAGCGGCGAGTCGACGACTGGTGTTCGACGGGCCAAACGAAGATTGGGTAAACTAAATCGTCTAAATGTTGTTATTACGGTGCTTACGGCGCGCGACGCATCGGTGCGCTAACGGTAGTCTCTGCGATCGCGCTTGTCCCTGCGATCGCGCGGGGACGGCGAGCGCGAGTCGCGGCCGCGTTTGCGTTCTCGCGAGCCGTCGCGGTCGCGGTATCTGTCGCGATCGTATCTATCGTCGCCGAAACGACCACGACTTCGGCCGTCGTATCTGTCGTCGTGTCTGTCGCGACTGGGCGAACGATCGCGTCTTCTATCCTCGGGCGGCGGTGGAGGCGCCGGCGCGCGCTCGCCGAGTTCGCCCTCTTCCTCAGAGGAGGGCGAGCGCGGCGGCGGCGGCGCGGCGCGACCGCCGCGCGGCGGCGAGCGCGGCGGCGAGCGCGGCATCTCTCTACGCTCGCGTTCGCGACGATCATCATACGTTCGATCGCGACCGCGCGCCTCGACGTTTTCACGTTTTGACCCCGCACGCGTGCGACCGACGCCGCCGCCGAGACGGCGAGGTAACCACCCTTTATTTGTGCGCCCACGCTCGACGTCCGCGATCACCCTTCGATCTTCGATGCGACGATCATCCATGCCCCTGTACGCCGCGCGCATGTCGCCCTCGCGCTCGAACTCGATGAAGGCGTAGCCGCGAGATTTCCCCTTCTCGTCGCGAACCAACTTGACGTCGGACACGGCGCCGTAGTACTCCGCCTCGCGCCTGAGCTTGTCTTCATCTACGTCGTACGCCAACCGTGCGATAAACAGCGTGCGATACGGATCGCTCGTCGCGTTCGGGTTTTCGTTCGGACGATATCCGTCCAAACCCGCCTCGATCAACTCGCGAGATTTCCGTTCGGCGGCGGCGCGCTTGCGCGCCGCGCGTTCCTCCTTGGTCACCACGACGTACACCCCGCTCGGTTTTCGCCCATCATCGTCCTCGTCCACCTCAATCTCGCCCTCGTCCGCGTCCTCATTCCTCTTCTTCGACGCCTTCCGCTTCTGCGTCGCCGTCTTCGACGCCGTTTCAAACTCCTTCACGCACGCCGCCACCCCCTGCATCCGCTGCGTCTTTTTCGGTTTCGCCGGCGGCGCGCACCACTTCAGCGGCGCCCTCGGCGCGAACATCCGCAACAAATCCGGCGACAGTCCGCTCGGGTGCGTGATCGCCATCCCTCGAAACTGTCCCGGCGTCGGTCGTCCGCCCATCGGCGGCGGTCCCGTCCCCATCCCCGTCGCCGCGCCCATCCCGAACGGCGGTCCCATCCCGAACGGCGCGCCGCCGCCCATCGGCGGCGCGCCGAACGGCGCGCCGCCCGCGATCGGCGGTCCCATCCCGATCGCGCCCGGCCCGCCGCGCGGCGGCGCCCCTCCGCCGAACCGCGGCGGTGCGCCCATCGTCGTCCCGCCCGCGCCGATCGGCGCGTGCGTCACCGCGGCGCGCGCGAGCGGAACATTCGGCGTCACCACCGCGCGTCGCGCGTCGTCCGGCGGCGGCGGCGCGCGCCGCATCGCGCGCGCGCGTGTGCGGCGCCGACGCCGCGCGGAATCGTCGCGCGCGAGACGCAACCCTAAACCCTAAACCGCGCGATGCTCCGTGTTGTACCCAAGTCTTGTTTCTGCGACGCGTGTGCGCAAACAGTCAGCGGCGTCTTTCCGTCGCGCGTTTGAAAATTCGAACGCGCGCGTCGGACCGCGACGACGACGGACGACGACGCGCGCGAACGACGACGCGCGCGACGCGACGCGCGGAGGTGCGCGCCATTCACGCGCTCGCGAGACGGGCGCTCGGTCGACGGGCGATCGAAAGTCTCGCGCGCGCGACGACGACGCGCGCGAACGCGACTTTGAATTCGAACGCGACGCGACGCGGGACGACGACGACGGCGACGGCGGCGCGAGGAATGAAACGAGACCGCGCGAGCGCGATGAACGATGGAAAGTTTCAAGTCGTCGTCGCGGCGACGCGCGAGGGAGGGATCGGGAGGGAGAACGCGCTGCCGTGGCGACTCGCCGGGGACATGGGATACTTTAAAAAGATTACGAGCGAGACGCGGGACGGGGACGCGATGAACGCGGTGGTGATGGGGAGAAAGACGTGGGAATCGATTCCGGGGAAATTCAGACCGCTGCCGGGAAGGTTGAACATCGTGCTGAGTCGAAGCGGGGGATTGGCGGAGGCGAACGACGAGAATAATAACGGCGCGGAGACGCTGCCGGAGGGGGTGCTGGTGCGTAAGTCCATCGATGACGCGCTGAGCGCGATTTCGTCGAGCGAAAAGAGGATTGAGAAGACGTTTGTGATCGGTGGGGCGCAAATTTACGAAGAGGCGCTTCAAAGCGAAAAGTGCGAAGCCGTGCACCTCACCGAGGTGGAGGGCGAATTCGAATGCGACGCCTTCATCCCGAAGATCGACGCCACCAAGTTCAAGCTCTATGGACAGTCCAAGCCCATGATTGAGAAAGGCACGAGGTTTCAATTTTTGACGTACGTCACTGCCGACGCCGAGAGCGGAAAGTTCCGCCCGAAGGCCGACGAGGTTCTGCCCGCGGGTTGCTCGATCAAGCACGAAGAATACCAGTACTTGGAAATGATTCGCGAAATCATCGATCAAGGCGCGGTGAAGGGCGATCGCACCGGCACTGGGACGATTTCTACGTTTGGCAATCAAATGCGTTTCGATCTTCGCCGATCGTTTCCACTTCTCACGACCAAGCGCGTCTTCTGGCGCGGCGTCGCGGAAGAGTTGCTGTGGTTCGTCGCCGGCGAGACGAACGCGAACAAGTTGGCCGAGAAAAAGATCAACATCTGGGATGGTAACGGAAGTCGCGAGTACTTGGATTCTATTGGTTTGACTGAACGCGAAGTCGGTGATCTCGGTCCGGTGTACGGATTCCAGTGGAGACACTTCGGCGCCGAGTACACGAACATGCACGCCGACTACACTGGCAAGGGCGTGGACCAACTCGCTGAGGTCATTCACAAGATCAAGAACAACCCGAACGATCGTCGCATTTTACTCACGGCGTGGAATCCGGCGGCGTTGAAGGAGATGGCGTTGCCACCGTGCCACATGTTCTGCCAGTTTTACGTTGCCAACGGCGAGTTGAGCTGCCAAATGTACCAACGCTCGTGCGACATGGGTCTGGGCGTTCCTTTCAATATCGCTTCGTATTCCTTGCTCACGTGCATGATTGCGCAAGTTTGCGGTTTGAAACCTGGTGATTTTGTGCACTGCTGCGGAGACACGCACGTATACTCGAACCACGTGGAGCCGCTCGAAAAGCAGCTCGCGTGCGAGCCGCGACCGTTTCCGATTTTGAAAATCAACCCGGAAAAGAAGGATATCGACTCCTTCACCTTTGACGACTTCGAGATCGTCGGTTACGATCCCCACCCTAAAATTGAGATGAAAATGGCCGTCTAACGGCGCCCCGCGTACGTTGTGTCAGTATCAATATCCATTTACGTAACGACGCTTCGCCGCGCCTCGCTTCACTTCGCGCCCACACGCGCGCTCGCGCACCATGCTCTTCGACGTTTTCGCGCGCGTCCGATGCCGTCTGGACATTCTGAACGACATCCTCCTGCAGCGTTATCACTGCAAGCACCTCCCGAGCCGCGCCGAGGACGTCATCGTCGACGACCTGCGCGGCAAGACGTGCGTTGTGACCGGACCGACGAGCGGAATCGGCGTCACCACCGCGCGTGCGCTCGTCAAACGCGGCGCGCGCGTCGTTTTGGCGTGTCGCACTCCCTCAAAGGCCGAGGCATTGGTCGAGCGTTGGACGAAGGAGGCGGCGGCGGTCGGGACGGCGCCGCCGGACTGCGCGGTGATGGCGTTGGATTTGGACTCGCTCGCGAGCGTCGAAGCGTTCGCGAAGGCGTTTCAACAACGTGAGAAACGGTTGGACGTGTTGATCAATAATGCCGGGATTTTCGATATGTCTGGAGCGTACGTCAGGACGAGCGATGGGCGGGAGCAGCATTTACAGGCGAATTTCCTGGCACCGGCGTTGCTGACGATGACGCTGTTGAACGCTCTGCGAAAGACTGGGGCGGAGACTGGGGATGCGAGGGTGGTTTTCGTGAGTAGTAAGCTGCACGAATTGTGCACGGGGTTAAATTTGAGTGATATGGACTTTAAACGCTCGTCGTACAGCTCGCAAGCGGCGTATGCGTCCAGCAAGCTCGCGGAGGTGCTATTCGTAAAGGCGCTCGACGCGCGTCTGCGCGCAAAGGCGCCGGGCACGCGCGCGCTGGTGTTGCACCCTGGAAACATCGTCACTGGCGTCGTTCGCACGCTTCCGATGTGGTTACAGTCTTTGTATAAGATATTATTCGAGCGAATTTTGCTCACTGCTGACCAAGGCGCGCGATGTTCGCTGTACTGTGCGACAAGAACCGAGGCGGTGGCGAGCGCCACCATCGGGCCGTATTTTACATCCGAGTGCGAGGAGCGTACGCCGAGCAAGTATGCGCTCGTCGAAGGCGAGGCAGAGAAGCTGTGGCGATACACACTGAAGGAATTAGGCTTAGAAGATGATATCATCTAGACTTAGACTATTATAAGCGATACTATGAGTGCGAAAAGCTGTCGTCGCGCGAACGACTTTTGCTTTTCTCATCGCGATCCTCTCGCTCCTCCCACTGGGACAACATGCTTTGCCATCCGCTCCTCGTCGAGCTTTGCGGCGAAAATGGTTCGGAGTCGCGAAGTGACGTGCTTGCTCGCACGCCGTCTCCATCGCTCGGGAAGCTGAAGAGATTACTAGAATGTAGACCTGTAGTCGATCGAGCGTCACCGCTCCACATGTCGCCGTTTCCGCGGCTGGATGCGGGTGCTGCCCACATGTCGTAATTGCGAACGCTGCTCGGTCGCGAATGCGGAGGCGTCGTATATTCGCGCACAGATCCAGGTGGCGTGCCTTGCTCTGATCTACGTGCGTACGAATCGTCACCGATCGCTTCTGAAAACATCGTGTTGTACATATCAAAGTGCGCCTGAGGCGAACCCCTTTCGCCGGCGTGCGATGTCGCCTTGTCCGACGAAGCGACTGATAGTGTTTTTTTACGAAAAACAGAGCGTGGTGCTAACCGAACGGGGCCAAGCGGCTTGGTCACAACGTTCTGCGTCTTTTCAGCTTCGACTCTTTGCTGCGATTTTTTATCACGGGCTCGTCTCTGCTTTTGATCGGTCTCAGAGCGGGACCCCTTCGCCTTGTCTCTGCCTGTCTCTGCCTTCTCTTTCTTGCGAGGCGTCGTTTCATTCTCCTTCTTTCCTTTACGTCGGTTTGGCTCTTGCACTAGTATGCGATCGACCGGCGGTTTGTGCTTCTCAACTGCCGTCAATTCGTGGTTGATCAAGGCAGAATCATCACTTTGCTGCGTCGCAGCGACAGACACGGGCTCTTCGAGCTCAGGTTCATCGACGATTTGTTCCCGCTCTGCTTCTGAACTTGAACTTTCTCCATGAATCATCTCACCAATTCGATCCACGGTTGCTTTCTCCGCATCTTCATCATCCACGGAGCACGGCTCTTGCGCGGATCGTCGGAACATTTCATCTTGGACAGCGTCGCGCGGTGAGCCCGCGGGCGAATCAATTTCTCGTCGCGACGCTGTCCCATAGACCACCACGATGCACGCTAACGCCAACACAACACGAACATAAATCGATGTACTCATCGGAGTCTCCGTCTCAACTACTGATGTACCAGAGTACCCGATGAGCTCGATACATTCCAGGAGCGTGTCGTCATTTTTTATGCACACGGCCGCCTTGTACGTCGTTTGACGCGAACGAGGATCGAACACGGTGGACAGCACGTCTATCTGTTGCTCAGGTCTCAAGCATACGCCACCGCGATCGATCTTGTAGTTTGGAACAAAACCTGGATCGACCGATGTTTGTCGGAGCCCATTTTCATAAACGCTCGCGTACGCTCGCGCGGCTCTGATATTTGTTTGGAAAAGCGATTGCTCGAGCGTCTGCGTCTGCCGACCATTCCATCGGCGAGATGGAGCCGAGTTCGTGAGGATTGGGAGAACACGCAAGCACAATACGCGCGTGGTCGACGGATTTTTCACGCTGATTACTGTCGGCACGTCCTTTGTCGCGATAACGACGTGCTCCGACGTACCCAAAACGTTGACGTCTTCGGACGTGACGTCTAAAAATCTGGGAAACGTGATTTTCGCACGCACTTCAACCGTATGATGGCCATTCTGTGCTTCCGAAGAAAATATCACTCGACCGGACGCAGTCAATGCTCCATCTTCTTCGAGTCGCTTCATGGAACGGTGAAGCTTTTCTAACCGACGCACGTCTACTTTCGATATTGATTCCTCGAGATAGTCTTCTTCGATGGCTCCCTTGTATTTCTTGAAGCGATTGGACCACGATTTCAGCCGCGCAGTTTCTGCGAAATGCGACAACTCGTTCCTTTGACGCGTAGTGTCGAACGTTATCACACCAATCGAACTCGATTCGCCAGCGTGCACTGTGGAGTCCACAATACTTTCAAACTCTAAAAAGTCTGACTCCGTCTCGAGGTTTCCAGAAACGGCAACCGGAATGCCGTGCGTGCTATGCACCATGACCTCACGCCTGATCGGTATGAGATCCTTTTGAATAAGTTCAGTGACTGGAACTGTAACTTCTATTTCGCCGTCCTCACTAAAGACTTTACCATCCGTCGACACTAGACGTAATCGCGTCGCCGTTTTAACACCAAGGCTCGTGGTGAGCGCCAGCTCGGCACCTTCTTTCTCCAATTTTTCCAATTCCGTCGGCGCCGCGGTTAACTGTAAATCTAAAGTCGCTCCCGGCTCAAGCTTACCCTGAACTACTTGAGTACACGTCGATCCAGAACGTTCGATGCAATCATCGATTGCGAATACTTCGTCAACGTCAACGTCAACGTCGCGATAGCTTGCGTCGGCGTTCAATGAAAACATCGATCCGGTAACGCTGCGCGTCCCTTTGATGATCATCGTGTTCACTTCGACCACCACTGGGTTGTGGTTGGTAAATTTGACGCGCATTTTGCGTTTGAGGCCTACACCAACCACGCCAAAATCAACTGTGCTCGACACCGTGAGCTCACCGCTATAAACAATCACTGGAATCTTCGTCCCCGTTGACGTGTTGTTGTGCAACAGACTCAACGTCGTCGCCATTGCCGTCAGGAAGCTCTTCGGGCGATATTCTATTTCGACGGTGAATGACTGTCCTGCGCTAACGACTTCTTCGTTGATGTGTGTCAGTGGAACGATCTGTGCGCCAGTGCTGATGATATCCTCCACTGGAAGTTTCCATGAGCGTAACTTCACCGCTTGAGTAAAGGTGTTTTTTATTTGTATCTTGCGCTTGACGATGTGCGAGTCAGTCGGAACTGCATCGCCGAAAGGTCCGACAGGGGCTTGAAATATCAACTGGTCGGCATCATACGTCAGTGATCCGTGCACGACTTGGGCCGAATAAGGCACGCGTAATAGCGCGGACGAGATGTTCGTGTGCACGCGAATGACGCCGTGAAAGTTGCCCTCGACGCTTCCTGTGCGTGTAATACGCGCGACTCGCATTGTCGTGAGCGATGGTACGATGGTTCCTTTGCCAAACTTGATCGATAGCTCTCTATCCATGTCTTCGGTGAACACCGAACGAATCTCAATTGGGGTTTTGCGAGCGTTGAATATGTGCAAATACTTGGTGCTCTTGTCCCTCGCGCTTGCCAAATCTTTGAACTCGAAATGTTTCTCAACAACGTAAATCAAATCGCGCTGAGGTGTAACCGTGAACGGAATCCGCATGAGCGCGGATTCAGAGGTGATATTGAGCACCACTGTACCTTTGATACTCGTGCGCTTGTCATCCGTTCCAGCGAATTCATCTTTGCGAATTAATACGCGCAAGCGTAAAATCGGAGCGCGCTCGCCCGGAAGTAAATCCCACTTCCCTACCTGCGAAACTCTATCGGCTTCGTTGATCACCTTTTGTGAGCGCACGCTCTCTTCGCTAATCTCAAACAACGCAGGCTCGAGAGTGACTTCTGGCGTCGTCGTGAATGCGCTCAAGATCGCGACTGATGCCGCAGTCGGATTATACATGACCAAATCGTACTCGACCGGCACGTCAAAGGGTACGCTTTCCTGCAACGCCGTAAACTCATACGGGCTCCTATACACCGTCGACGTCAGGAGCTGAACCAGCGGTCCCGCACTGGTGTTAAACAATAATGTGTTGCGAAATTGGCCAACCTGCTGCGGATTAAACCGCGCGTCGTACGCGCGCTTCTTCCCAGGCTCGATCCTCTCCCCCGGCTCGAAATCGTTCAAGTACCACCACGAACTATCCGTGGACCATCCGTGCACGACGACATCTTCCGTTCCGAGATTCTCCAAGCGAACAGCCGTCTCAGTCTCGCGAAACAACGCCACGCCATCGCTCACGACGACGTTCGGCGTCGCCTTCGCGCACACCGCGTTGTCCGGCGTCGAGCAGCTCCCCGCCTTGGGCAGCCCGTTGGACATCTTGTACAGCGCCTTCAACGCGTCGCCGTCCGGCAGGCGTATCTTATGCATAAACTCGAACGTTCGGTCGGCCATGTCCGCGCCCGCGCCCGCGCACGACGGCGCGACGACGGCGAAGATCGCGAGGACGATTCCGACGAAATCTAATCGCGACGCCAAAATCGTTTGACGCCGTCGCGTCGCGCGCGCGCGCGGCGTCGCACGAGACCCATCGAGAATCAGTCTGTGTTGTTTCATTTGACCGCGCGCGCGACGCCCGCGCGCGCGACGCCGACGCGTGGCGCTGTGCGGTTTGCGACGCGGCGTGTCGGTGAATCTTTCTTTTTTACAGTGCTTCGAGCGCTAGCGCGCGCCGGTTCCGTCATTCATCGCGCGGCGTCGTTCTAGGGGCGTGCTATTTTTGAGACGTTTTTCTCGCGGACTCGTCGTGGTCTGGGTCGACGGGGAAGGCGCGGCGACGCGACGCGGTATTTCTCTGCGTTTGGACGTCGCCGCCGCTTTGGGCGTCGCCGGCGATTTGGACGTCGCCGGCGAGAACTCGGGGACGGCGGCAGAGCGCGAAGACCTACCGGTTTGAGCGTCCGAATCGCGCGGTGGTGTGGCTTGACCCAGTCGTTTCGCTCGTAACTCCGTGCGTTTGGCGTTGACGTCGCGGGCGAACGATTCCACTTCGCGTTCCTTCGCGTTGGCCGCCTCGACGATGGCGTCGAAGCGTTCCGTGGCGGCGACGAATTCGCGCGGTAACACCGGTTTCACCGCGCTCGGCAGGATCGACGTCCCCGATATGACGAGCGCCACGAGCGCGGCGCCCAAGATGTACGGCCCGAGCGCGATCGCCGTCGCGATCGCCAACGCCGCCGCCGCCTCCTCCGGATGCGTCGAGATTTCCTCCGCCGCGCGCTCCAAAAACTTGAGCGTCTCCACCGGATGCGCGATCGCCGCGATCGCCCCCACCGCGACGAGCGACGGAAACAACAAAAACTTCCACGCCGCGTCGACCACGAGCGGGACGAGCCAAACCAGCGCCAGTCCGCACGCCGCCGCGAGCGCCGGGTGCGTCGACGCGTACGCGAGCGCCCCCAGCGCGTCGGCGCTCGACACATCCCCCACGACGCGCCCGTCCATCGCCCGCGCGACCGCCGACGCGACGCGTTCGTCGAGCGCGTACTCTTCCATCCCACCGAGCGCGCGCGCGCGCGTCGGCGTCCCCGTACCGTCGTCGCCCCGTCGTCGCCGCGTCGTCGCGCGCGTCATCCGTCGTCGGCCCAGCGCCCGCGCGCCGTCGCGCGCCGACGTCCGCGCGCGCGCGCGCGCGGCGCGCGTTCGCGCGATCGCCATCGCGCGCCGTCGCCGCGGCGAGGCGTCGCGCGCGCCGCGCTGTCCGGTCGTCGCATCGCGACGCGCGGGCGAAATGGTGTGCGCGGCGTGCGAGCGAAAGCGACGCGCGCGCGGCGACGACGCGCTCGTGCACAGCCGACCGATGTCGCGGCGGGACCTCGCGCTCGAAGGCGCGCGCGCGCTCGACGCGCGAAGGCCGGTGAACGAGAACAAGGCGCTCGCGGCGATGCGACGGACGCCGTACGGCCGACCGGGCGAGCGACGCGCGACGTGCGCGGTGTGCCGGTGCGCGCTGCGGGACGGTGGGACGCACTGTAACGCGTGCGCGTACGCGAGAGGGGTGTGCTCGGGGTGCGGGGTGAAGATTATGGACGTGAGCGCGTACAACGGGCACGACGCGGCGGCGACGACGACGACGAACGCGAGGGACGCGGCGGCGAGCGTGAGGGATCGCGCGGACGTGAGCACGGAGGACGTCGAGCGGAAGGAGGCGGTGAAGACGAGGGCGAGAGTAGGGACGAAGGCGACGGCGATGGCGAAGGAGGAGGACGAGGACGAGGACGAGGGCGAAGACGCGGCGGAGGCGGAGGCGGAGGCGGAGACGCGCGCGCCGCCCGCGACGTCGACGGCGTTGGCCGGACCGACGAGCGCGGCGGACGCGGCGCGAGAGATGGGACAGGCGGCGAACGGGGGTGAGGTGAGCGCGTGGCGGTTGGACACGAAGAGTGGGTACTATTACGACGTCGCCGCGCAGGTGTATTACGATCCAAAGACGGGCGGGTACTTTGACTGTAAGACGCAGCAGTGGACGATGCCGGAGAAAAAGACCAGCAGCGAGATCCAGAAAGGAATTAAAACCGGGTCGTTCAAGGATGGCACGCGGAAACCCGACAGATTCGGGCTTTGAGTCTTCCGTCTCGTCTAATCAAAAACGTTTGTATTATAATACTGTCCTCGCGGGAGCAACTTTTACGCGCAGTTCGTCATGAGCCATTCGACGCACTCCTGAACATCGCCGCCGCACGTGTCGAGCGCATCGAGGCAATTCTTTCGTGCAAATCCCATGTTCATCAGCATCTCCACCGGACCATCGCTCTCGACGACGGCGATGGTTTCGTACGCCGCGTCGTCGTCGCTGTCGTCGGTTTTGGATTTCTTGTTCCCTCGCTTCACCGGCGTCTTCGTCGCGCGTTTCGCGGCCGGGGCCGGGGTCTTTTTCGCCTTATTCTCTGCGGTGGTGGCGGCGGTCGTGGCTGCTTCGTTCAGTTGCACGCGCAAATTCTCGACGCGACTGCGAAGCGCCTTGAGCATGGCAATCTTCTGCGACTTGTTCAACCCTTCCGGCGACAACGTCGTCGCGTCCGCCTTCACGATCGTCTTCGCCTCGGCCGGCACGATATCATTCTTCCCCATGTATCTCTGCGCCCCGAGCGCGGCCGCGCGCGGCGGCGCGGGGAGTTCAATCGCCTCCACCTCTTCCTCCGACAGCCCGTATTTTTTCAAATTTTCCTCTCGCAGCTCCTTGAGCGCCTCCTTCGCTCGAATCCCCCCTTGATTCGTGATCAACCCATTCTTCCGCGTCACGTCCGTCAGCGCGTCGTTATCCATTCTGATCCGATCGACGTCCAATTTCATCCCCGAATACGCCGCCAGCGACTGTATCCCGAGCAACCGTTGCGTCTGTCCGTTCAGCTGTTGAATCTGCTTCCCCGGCAGCACGCCGCTGTCGACGATCTGCACCCACTTCCCGATCCCAAACTTCTTCAGGCACTGTCGCAGCGCGTACGCCTCATCCTTCGTCCATCCCGGGCTCGGCGTGAAGTTCCACAGCGACCGCGCGTCGCCAATCTTCGGTCCGGCGCCCTCCGCCATCGCGTCGTCGCCCGTCGCGCGTCCCCGTTCGAGCCTTCGCGCGCGGTCGCGCCGTTCCCTCGTCTGTCGCGCGCTATCCCGCGCGGCGTCGAGTCGCGCCTCACGCGCGCGTCGTCGCGCACTCGCGAGCGCGCGTCGTCGCGCGCGTCGTCGTGTGCGAAGGATCGTTTTCAAATCCCACCGAAACGCCCGCAGACGGCAGATGGCGACGCGCGCGGGCGCCGCGGACGCGCGCGTCGCGGTCCCGCGCGCGCGTCGGTCGACGCGCGCGTCTCGCGCGCGCGCGAAGGCGCGTCGCGGCGACGAAACGCGCCGCGCGTCGACGCTGTTCGGGGACGAAACGCGCGGAAGCGTCGACGCCGACCAAGCCTGGGTCGCCGGCATGGTGCGATTTTGGCTCGACGAGGAGTGGGAGCGCGGCGCGACGATCAATCGCGACATCGGCGTCGCCGCGGGCGCGAGCTACGCGAGGTGCGTGGCGCAGATGGCGCGCGAGGGCGAGGACGAGGTGCTGCAGCGACTCGTCATGGCGCTCGCCGCGGATCTCGCGGATTTCGACTTCGCCGACAGCTTCGTGAGCGCGTTCGAGGTGGCGAACAAAGTGATCGAGATGTTGATGCTGCGCGCGGGCGTTGACGTGTGCTGCGTGGGCGAGGATGACATCACGCGGGCGGCGCGGTACGAGGCGACGTTGGAGTCGAGGCGCGACGACTAGACTGTGATTTATAAACGCGCGCGTCGATTGATTGATTGATTTGATTGATGATTTATTTCGGCGCGTTCGCGTGATTCGTCGTCGATCGTCTCGCGCGGCGCAACGACGACTAGACTGTGATTTGTAAACGCGCGCGTTGATTTGATTGATTTATTTCGGCGCGTTCGCGTGATTCGTCGTCGATCGTCTCGCGCGGGACAACGTCGCGCGGCGACTCGACGCGAGCCAGCGATGCAGCGCTTGATCGATCTCTCGCTCGGTGGGTTCGTGCGCGCGATCGCGCTCGCGATCGCCGTCTACGCCGCCGTCGACATTCGTCTGTACGCGGTTCGAGATTACGGAAGGATCATCCACGAGTTCGACCCGTGGTTTAATTATCGCGCCACGGTGTACTTGGCGGACAACGGATGGAGTAAATTCAAGACGTGGTTCGATTACATGTCGTGGTACCCGCTGGGACGGCCCGTGGGGACGACGATTTATCCCGGGATGCAGATCACGGCGGTGTTTCTCTGGCGCGTCTTCAACGCGATCGGGTTAAAGATGTCGTTGAATGACGTCTGTGTGTTCTTCCCGGCGTACTTCGCGGCGGTGGCGACGTTCTTAGTCGCGCTGTTGACGAAGGAGTGCAGTGGAAGCGGCACGGGAGCGGTGGTGGCGGCGTTGGTGATGGCGATCGTGCCGGCGCACACGATGCGATCCGTAGCGGGCGGTTACGATAACGAATCTTTGGCCGTCACGGCGATGTGCCTGACGTTTTACACGTGGTGCCGCGCTTTGAGAACCCCGAAATCTTGGTGGGTCGGTGGATTGGCTGGTTTGGCGTACACATACATGGTCGCCGCTTGGGGCGGGTACACGTTCGTGCTCAACATGGTTGGTTTGCACGCCGCCGTGCTCGTGCTGTACAAGCGTTACAGCTCTTCGCTGTATAAGGCGTACTCGTTATTCTTTGTGGTAGGTACGATCGGGGCGCTTCAGTTTCCCGTCGTCGGTACGCTTCCTTTCACGTCCGCGGAACAACTCGGACCCATGGGAGTGTTCCTCGGTTTCCAAGTGTTGGAGTTTGTCGAGCGCACGATGAAGCCGGGTATGGAGTCGCGCGAAAAGTGGCAGCGACGCATTCGGATGTACACATTGGCTTTCGCCGCCGCCATCGGCGCGATAACAGTGCTCAGCGCCACTGGTGTCTACAACATTAACGGCTTGTCCGTGCGCGTGAAGAGCTTATTCATCAAGCACACGAAGACCGGTAATCCGCTCGTTGATAGCGTTGCCGAGCATCAGCCGGGTAACGCCGACTCGTATTACCGATTCTTACACTTCAATTATTTCATCGCCCCGATCGGGTTCTGTTTCTCTGTCGTGCACTTTATGTTTGACGGTTCCGCGGGCGCCTTGTTCTTGCCGTTATACGGCTTGGTGGCGTACTACTTCGCTAACCGCATGGTCCGTCTCATCATCTTCCTCGGCCCCGTTGCGGCGTGCTTGGTTGGTGTGTGCATCGGATACGCCATTGAAGACGCGCTTAGCATCATGCGGAACGACGACATCGAGCAAGCTGAGACGCCGTCAGAAACCGAGACGCCAAAGTCGGCGAAGAAGAAGTCGAAACAAGCCGCGTACAAGAAGCCCGAACCCTTGAGCGTTACGGTCAAGAGAGACATGACAAAGTGGTGGATGTCGTCCACGGTTCGCCAAATTCGCTTGATCGTCACTGTCCTTGCTTTGGTGTTCACGTCGACCAAGATTCCAGTCTTCTACAAGTACTCGCACCAAATGGCGGAGGGCATGTCTCAGCCGAGCATCATGTTCAAAGGTCAGCTCAATGATGGCAGAACTGTGATGGTCAAGGATTACGTCGAGGCTTACGACTGGTTGCGAACGCAAACCCCCGAAGACGCTCGCGTCATGGCGTGGTGGGACTACGGCTACCAAATCACTGGAATTGGTAACCGAACGTCCATCGCAGACGGTAACACGTGGAATCATGAGCACATCGCTAACCTCGCTCGCATGTTGACCTCGGACGAAGCTAAAGCGCATAAGGTCATTCGACACTTGGCCGATTACGTGCTTGTTTGGGCGGGCGGTGGAGGAGACGACATGGCCAAGAGCCCTCACCTTTTCCGCATCGGCGCTTCCATCGGGAGCGGCCGCGCCACGGCGGTGGAGATGGAGAAGATTACGAGTACTTTTGGCGTCGATCGATCTGGTCGTCCGACGCCCAAAATGGCGTCGTCTTTGCTCTTCAAGCTCGTTTCCCCTCAAGGCTCCGTCAGTCCGGAGCACTTCCGAGAAGTGTACACGTCCAAGTATCGCAAGGTTCGCATTTACGAAGTCGTCAACGTAGACGAAGGTTCCAAGGCTTGGGTCGCTGATCCCGCCAACCGCATGTGCGATAACGCCGACGGAACTGGATTCTGCCCGGGTGCTTACCCGCCGGCGTTGAAAAAGTTCCCGAGCATCATCAAGCCGGCGTACAAAGTTCCCGCCTGGATCAAAGCCAAGCGCGCAGCCGCCAAGTCCGCCAAATCCGCGGCAAAGGACGAGCTTTAATCAATTGACACACACTTCGCAGTATTGGTGACGCGTAGTCAGATTTAGATGAATCCGCGCCCACGCGGCGCGGTGCATTGTAGACATCAACAATTAGGCATCGCTCAACGCGGCGACCGAAAAAGCGCATCTGAGATTCCTCCAAACGACACATCAACACTCTCGCGCGCGCTTCGCACGCCGCACGCATCGCGTTCTCGTCGGATTATTCGCGAGCGCGCGTTCCGTGGTTCAGTGCGCGCGCGCGACGCGTACGGCGCGCGCGACGCGTACGGCGCGCGAAGCCGCGACCAATCCAAAAATGCAGCAACCGCACGAGTACGACGACTGGTTCGCGCACGCGGACGCCGATGGCGACGGCCGCGTCTCCGGCGCCGAGGCCGTGCACTTCTTCATGCGCGCTGGGCTCCCGAAGACCGATCTCGCCAAGCTCTGGGACGCGGCGGACCACGAACGGGAGGGATCGTTGGATCGACGGGCGTTTTCGTTGGCGTGCGCGCTGATAGGAGCGTTGCAGCAGTACGGAACGATCACGAGAGACGTGTTCGATCGCGCGCTTGCGGGAGATACGCGAGGATTTCCAAAGCCGAAGATGCAAGGGTTGGAGTTACCGGCGGCGCCGACGGCGACGACGAGTCAACCGCCGGTTGCCGCGGCGACTGGCGGGACGTTTGGGAACGTTGCGCCGTCGCCCACGATGGAATTTACGTCGCCGCCGAAGGACGATTTATTCGCTATATCGAGTGGGGTCGATGATTTCGCGCCGGTGGCGCCGGCGCCGATGGAGCGAGCGCCGGCGCCCGTCGCGCCGACGAGTCTCGCGTTTGACGCGCCTCCGCGCGCGACGTCGGTAGAGCACACGGTGCAGGCGTATCAAGCGCCTGCAGTTGCCGTACCCGTGGCGCCGGAGGCGAACGTTGATTGGCCGGTGATCGGTCCGAATGATTGGCAGCGATATCAACAGATTTTCCTTTCGAACACGAACGGGAACCCGGAGGGACGGTTGAGCGGGCAGCAAGTGGCGCCAATTTTACTCGGTATGAACGCGCCTAAGCAAGTATTGAAAGACGTGTGGGAACTTAGTGACTCCGACAAAGATGGGTCTTTGGTTTGGACAGAATTCGTCGTGGCGGCTTACCTCACGGAACAGGCGAGGAACGGCTTGATGCCTCCCAAATCGCTTCCGCCCGGGCAATTTCCACCATTTAGCATGACGGCGGGTGAGCAACCCGCGCCAGTAGCTCCCGTCGTTCCAGAAGCCGCGCCAACATCAGTGCTACAGGTGAACGCGGTCATGACGGACGGGTTAATGACACCTAGCATCGCGCGAGAGCAGTTACAAAACATCACCGCACCCGCGCAAGCGGCACCGCAAGTGAATGAGGCTTACACATACAGAGGGCCAATGGCAAACATCGACGCCATCCCTGAACAAGATCGTGATTTGGCGGGAAAGGTCAAGGAAAACGCGGAGAAGAGCGATCGGCAATTGTGGGAACAAGAAATGAACGAGCGACAGAACGTTCTGAGCGCGCACGCGGCTCAAGAAGTGTTGGCAAATCTCGCATTGTTTGTTCGTAAATGCGAAGCCGGAATGACAGAAGCGTCCTACAGGGCACAAGTTGCCGAATCGCAAGTCATCGAACTTAGGCAGAAATGTGAGGTGATGGAAGGACGTGTGACGCAGCTCGTCGAACAACTGGCCGGACCCATTGAGCGCATCGAGGCGAGCAAGAAGGAACACGAGGAATTGAGTGCGCGATACCAGCAACTCGAAGAGCGTCACGCCGAGTTGTCGCAGAACGCGTCGCAGCAAAATCATTCGCAGATGATGCAAGATAACGTGAGTCTGCGTGCGAAAGTCGAGGCGAAATCCACGCAAATAGTGATGGAGGAGACGCGCGCGAGTCAAGCCGCGACAACGTCGTTGAGCGCTCAGATGCGAGAAACGCAGCTCACAGCGACGCAACCGCCTGCGACAGCGGCGTTGATGGATTTCGGCGGCGTTTCGGCGGCGTCCACAAATATATCACCGGCCTCAGCCAATGCGAAGAGCACTTTCGAAGAGTGGGACAATTGGGGCACGACGGCGCGCGAAGAGGCGTCGACTCAAACGCGAGCGTCGTCGATGCCCGCGCAGCGGCACCGAAAAGTCCCATCCGAAATCCCCGCCGTCACCGCCGCGCTCATCGAAGGCGACGGCGGCTTTTTCGATAGCATCGACTCCGACCCGTTCGGCCAATCGAACGAGTCGACGTCGCCCGCTCCCGCCATTCCTCCGTCGTCCTTCGGCGACGACCCCTTCGGCGCGCCGCCGCCGACGCCGCCCGGCGACTACGACGACCCTTTCGGCGCGCCACCATCCCCCGGCCCGACGCCGCCGCAGAGCGCGCGCGCATCTTTCATAGACATCGATCCATTCGCGATGTGAGTGCTCGCCCTAGCTCGGCGCGAGCGACGCGCTTGTAAAACCCTCGGCGCCTCGCCTCGCCTCGCCGCCGCGCAATCTCGCACCCCCCCCGCCCCCACACCTCGACGCGCGTCGCCATGCTGAAGAAACTCGGCAGTCGCAAAGATCGCGTCGTCACGTTCGTCGTCACCGTGCGCACGCTCGAACCGTGGCCCACGCGCGCGTCGGGCCGTCCCGGACAGTTCGCCATCGGTTGGCAGCGCGGCGCGAATAAACGCGGAACGACGCCCGTGCGCGCGGGCGAACGCTCCGATGACGGCGCGCGCGCGACGTACGCGTTCGATCACACGTTTGAGGTCGAGGCGACGGTGCGCAGGGCGGGAAAGACGGGACACAAGGAGAAAACACTGACGCTGTACGTGTTGGCGCTGCCCGAAGACGCGACGCGCGGACGCGAGGTGACGGCGGCGAAGGTCGGGGCGTGCGACGTCGATCTGGCGAAATACGTCGATCGCACGGAGGATGAGACGATAATGATCGACGTGGAGTGCGGCGAAGGGGTGCGACGGGCGGTGGGGACGCCGAAGCTTTCGATTTCCGTGCGCGCGAAGGAGGGCGGCGCGAACGCGGAGGGACGCGAGGGCGAGGCGAACGCGGCGAACGCGTCGCCGTTGAAATCACCGACGGCGAGCGAACGCGGGGGCGAGTACCAGTGGGCGTCTTCGAGGTTTCAGTCGGAGCAGGCGAGCTCTTCGCAGGCGGATCAAGTGGAGGCGTTGACGAGCATGGCGAGCATGTTCAAAAAGCGCGCCGCGCCCGTCGAGGAAACCTCGGTCGTCGACGACGTCGTCGACGAGGGTTCCGAAGCCACGGCCAATGACGAAGCCGACGTTGAAGCGAATACGGCTCGAGCGGAACTAATCGTCGCGCGGGCGGCGACGCCGAAATCGGACGAATTTTCGTCGACGCCCGACGGCACTCCCGCGTTGGAGCAAGAAGATCCAGAGTTGACGCGAGCGCGCGACGAATTGTTTGGTGCGCCACCAAAAGATGCCGCGACGTCACCACGCGGTGACGTCGACTCCGATGGTTTCTTGCTCGATTCGGATCTGGACACCGAGGGCGAAGCGGACGAAGAGACCCCAGCGGAGTTCACTCGTCCAGTCGAAGAGTCGCCGGCGCGAGACGACTCTGAAAACGCCGCGGAGCAAGCGAGATTGGCCGAAGAAGAGGCGAGAATACGCGCTGAAGAAGACGCTGCTGTAGCTCGCATCGAAGCCGAACGCAAGGCATTTGAAGAAGAGGAGCGCCAGCTCGAAGAGCAAGCGCGACTCGAAGCTCAGCGAGCAGAGGAAGAAAGAGTTCGCGTCGACGAGGAAGCGAGGTACGCACGCATGGAAGCCGAACGCGCGCAAGCGGAAGAAGAAGCTCGAAGGTTGGCGGAAGAGGACGCGCTCTTCGCTGAAAATGCCGAGTATCAAAGACGCGCAGAGGAAGAGCAGCGCCTGCGCGCAGAGGAAGAGCAGCGCCTGCGCGCAGAGGAAGAGCAGCGCCTGCGCGCAGAGGAAGAGCAGCGCCTGCGCGCAGAGGAAGAGCAGCGCCTGCGCGCAGAGGAAGAGCAGCGCCTGCGCGCAGAGGAAGAGCGACGATGGGCTATGGAAGCCGAGGCTGAGCGCGCGCGCATCGAAGAAATTGAAAAGGCCCGAGCTCATGAAGCCGAAGCTGCGCGTAGAGCCGTGGAAGATGAAGACGTGGCGGCGGCGCAAATCGCTTCGATTGCACAGCAAGAACGTCAACAGCTGGCAGAAGAGGAAGCGATTAGAGCCGCTCAGGAAGAAGAGGAGCGACAGCGATTAGAAGATGAAAATCTTCGCACATCTGAACACGAGGCTCGATTGCAAGAGGAACGAGAACTTCAAGCCGAAGAGAACGCGAAGGCGGCTGCACGCGGCGACATTGATGTGTACGCTAAAGCAGTCATCACCGAGGGCGCGTCATCTGTCTTATTTTCGGACTCTGCTGACGACGTGACTGCGTTTGGTACACCGTCATCGCACAGCGACGACGCGTTCTACACTCCAGCCACTCGCGGGACGCGTTTCGCGGATTCGGTGCTTAAATCATCTCGCAATCGCGATTTGGAACACGAGATCGTGAGTATGTCCATTTGTGATATTCTCATTCACAGCACTGCGGAGGATTCGAGCTTCACTACCGCTCTTGGTCTTCAAGAACGAATTGCGAGCGTGCGCGCCACGCTCGGAGAGCGCGAGTCTCAACTCGAGTTCAACAGAATCACGGACGCTTTCGGTGTCGCGATTAAAGGGGCGATGCATAATCCAGCACGACTCGTGTTCTTATGTGCTCAGCTTATCGCGCTGCGAATTTGCGTGGCCACGATGGATGACTTGGACACGCGCGACGTGATCGAACTCGAAGTCTTGGCTCGAAACGCCGCGTTTGAGTCGCTCTGGAAGCACACTTGCAGTGCATTAGTAAACCCTGGCGAAGTGACGGAAACGCTCGCACACTTCATGAAATCCTTCTGTGGGCCTTCGCCGAATGGAGATGGTGAGAAGATAGGTCGCGCCTGGTCTGCAATGTTTCAGCTCGCCAAGACGCGACTCGACATCATCGGTGGCGACGCCGACGACGCCGGCTGCTCTTCGCAACTACTATTGACGCAGCTCCGACAAGGCATCTTGAAGGAGATTATTCTTGCACTTGACAAGTCTGTATTAGATGCATTGATTCATCCGTCTGGCGATGCCCTGGCAAACCCGATGATACCCGGTGGCGGCGCGTTGACGTTTTCAGCGGGTGCCGAATTGAAGCGAGCAATTTCTGTACTCGCCAGCGTCGCCAAAGATCTCAACGTTGGCACGAGTACTGAATCGATCATCCCGAAACTCAGAGCCGTCGCAGATGTGTGCATGATTCCGAAGGACGCATTGATTGACGTCAAGCTTCGCACGGATATCGTGTGCGGCAAACTCACGGACGAGGAACTTGCCAGCGTCGTCTCGCGATTCCGCCCTGACGATTTCGCGCCCCAACCCGTGGACCCGGACGTCATCTCCGCCGTCGTCGACGCGGCGACGAATGGAAAGGGTGACACGCCCCCCGCGATCGGACCTTACACCCCAATGAGCACGGAAGGCGCGCCGTGGATCGCCAACTTGGCCCGAGCGCTCGCCGCTTTCGACGGCGTTTTGCAGTCGCGAGCGCCCGGTCCCAGCGCGCACGCCACGCGTTGGTCCCTAGTCGCCGACGCTCTGCCTTAAGAAAAGCGATGAAGCGTTGAACAAAGGCGCGTCATTCACCATAGCGACGCGTTATTCTTGCAATTCCACAGCACCATCGTACCATCGTCGGCGCCGTCCCGTCCGGGCCGCCGCCCCTGCCCGCCCGTCTCGGCCCTCTACGCGGCACACCGCGGCGCGGCCGTTCCTAGCGCCCATCATGAACGCCTACCCGAAGAAAAAATGGGAGCCAGAGCTCAAGCTGAAATCCGCCAAGGTCTCGCGCACGGGTGACTTCACGAACGACCAAAACTTGAAGATTCGGTGGTACTCGTGGGAAGTACCGAAACCCAAAGCTATAATCGTATTCGCGCACGGCCTGGGCGTGTACGGCTCGTTCGAGATGCTGGCGAGCATCCCGCCCGGCACTCCGCGCGTGCACTACGCGTCGTCTTGGCCCGAGCGCATGAATAAGTCGGACGTGAGCTTGTTTTGCATCGATCACCAGGGCCACGGGCGAAGCGACAGCGCGTCGCCCGGAAAGCGATGCTATTTCCATCGCTTGGATGATTTAGTGCGCGATTTCGCGCGGTTTTGTACTTTAATACGTGGAGATGTCCCCGGAGTTCCGCTGTTCGTGGTCGGCACCAGTCTCGGTGGGTTCGTGGCGACGAAGACGGCGATGGAGTTTCCAGACGTCGCCAACGGGTTGGTCACGTTGGCGCCGATGTTGAGCTTGGATCAGTTGTGCAAGCGGCCGCTGAATCGCGTGCTGTTGCCTTTCACGACGTTGTTGTCGATGTTTATTCCAACCGTGCCTCTGGCGAAGACGGTGCGGAACACAAAGTTTCCTCTGACGCAACAAGAGGTCGAACAAGACGCGAACACGTGGCCGAGCGGGGTGAACAACACGCGCGTGCGCGTCGCCGCCGAGGCGTACCTGAGCACGCTTAAACTGAAAAAGGCTGGGGAATTAGAAAAGATCACCATGCCAGTGATTTCATTTCACGGCAAGGACGACCCAATGACCGATCCGAGCTCGAGCACGATGCTCATCGAGCGCGCGAACACAGCGGACAAGCACCTCGAGTGGGTCGACGACGTCTTTCACGACCTCTGCCACGAAAAGCCCACGTCCGATCACATCTGCGAAGACATCATCGCCTGGTGTATCGCCCGCGTCAACGGTCCAGTACCCAAAAAATCCGGCGACAAGCGATCGCGAGAGACCACTTACAGGGAAAACGGCGTGAGCGACCGCGACGCCGCTCGAGGCGCGACGACCAAGCGCGTCCGCGCCGCCGCGACGAAGACATCGACTCGCAAAGCGCCCGGCCGCCGGCCGCGTCCGCGTCGCGAGTCGCGTTGAGTCCATTCATCTCGCGCGCCGCGTCTTTTCGCGCGCGTCGTAGCATTCTTTCTCGTCATTCATAACATCTTGTATTCTCTCCGTCTCGCCCAGTCACCCGCCCAGATGCGCCTCGCTCGCAACACCAAGAATAACAACAATCGCGCAGGGCCAGATCGTCACCCCGAGCCGCGCCGACGCGTCGATCGCGCGCCGCGACGACCGTGAAGACGCCAACGAGCGTCATGATCGCCCGAACCGTCGTCGTCGCCGCCGCGCTCGCGCTCGCGGCGTGCCCGACCCCGATCGTCGCCGTCAAGTTTGGCGAGGATTTCACCGACACGCTGAAAAAGAAACCGGAACCGCTGAAGGGACCGACGTACGCGCGCGATTTCGACGGCACGCAGATATTCGCGGATGATTTGTCGACCATGTACATGCACGGATTGACGTGCGGGGCGTGCATGGCGGTGCTGAACGAGACGAAGACGCTGTACGATCGCACGGAGGAGACAAAATTTCATCACCCGGACGACGTCACGGGAGGTTTGATGTACGATTACATGCACGAAGCGACGGAACCCGAGGAATTCTGCGATGGGAACGTGCTGGGGGAGAAGTATGGGTTGAATAATATCACTGGACACGTGGCGGCGGCGGCGTGGTTGCGGTTGCGGGCGGTGAGCCAGTTGCGCTTGCACGGTCAATACGAAGGCACGGAGATGGGCAAGCGAGCGATGATGTCTTTGAATGAGTACCGATGGGCGATTGATCTTGGATTGTTGGGATATGATTTGTTCTCTTTGCTCGAGGAGGACGAGGAGCGATTCGATCCGATCAAGCTCGCGGAGGAAAACGCGGTCGAGGTCGACGAAGACGACGAAAAGTATGACCAAAAAGTTGATACTCGGGAATTCATCGTCCGTTCGCTCAAGACGCATCCTTATCGCATCCCAAGACAGAAGATGAAGCTCGAGCAAGTGTGTTACGACATCGTCAAGAGTCGACCTTACATTCAAGCGCTGCTCCACCAGAAATTGCGCCGCGATCGCCACTACGAGATTTGCCACGCGCTGAAAAAGTGTGTCTGGAAAACACCACAAGAAGTGCGAATCATCGAGCAAGCCCGCGAGGAAGCGCTCGAAGCTTACATGGAAGCACTCTTAGAAGAAGGTGAAGACCTGTTCGACGACGAAGGAGAAGGAAAAGAGAATGAAGACGAGGAAGGAAAGGAATTATAAAATGCTTTGCTCATTGTTTCAATCGGTACTGTATCAGCGTTGATGTGCGCATGTTTGTAACACCATCCGAAATTTGCCGCGATCGCCTACCTGTCTCTAAGATACCGCCAATAATGGTTCGTGTACTTGTGAATGTTGAGCACGACGCGATTTTTATTGGCGTACACCCTGTACGAACAGCGATCAACGATGACGTTCTTGTAGAGCTTGCGGATGAAGAAGCGATAAGCATTTTGTTTACCAAGCGCCCACATCTCTAACGCTCGATCTTGAAAGCACACGTAAACATCGCGCGCAAGAATGGCCTCGGGAATTTTCAAACGAATCTCCGCCCTCATATCTTCTTCGTACATTTCGTAATTGTCCAACTCGACGCGCTCCATCGCGGCGCCAGCGATCAAGCTTTCAATATCAATCAAACCTTTGTCCGCGAGCTCAGGTGGGAGCTTTTTGAAGCGATCGAACGTTTCACCTCTATCCGGCGTTCGCTGTGCTTCACTGCTCGTTTCGGCGACTTGATACGGGTTCTTATTGCGCAATATCGCCGTCTCGTGTTTCTTCATTGCGTCGACGACTTGCTTCGCCGCCATTCGATGCCCCACGGGGAGGTCTGCCCCGGGACCTATGGTTAGCGAGGCGTACGCACCCAACACGTACATCGACGTTCCTGGCCATCGACAGCCTCCACCTCCGCCTGCAGCCGCGGTTTGTCCTTTGTCGTGCGCACATTCAATTTTTTCCTCCGCGAGCGCAGGGAAGCCTCGAGCGATTTCTACGGACGTTGTCTCCACGAGCGTGCGGAGCGCTGGATCTTTCGCCAGGTCCACGAATTCACCACACGCTAGCCATATCTCATCGTGTGTAGATGTGACTTCTTTTTCGAAAATGGCGAGCGCTGAACTATCGGGCTCGATTCCTTCGTCGCGATACCTTCTGTACATCGCCGACTCGAACTCCACTTTGGCTTCATCCGTAGGCGCCGATCGAACGCGCCATTTCTTTTCTCTGTCGCTCCACACGGCGCCATTCAACACGCGTTGCTCCAGAACTCGAATATTATCAGTCTTTAAGGCTGCATCTCGCAAACGACGGTGCGTGTGCTCGTTCACGCTCGCCTTCGACTTGAAGGACTCGAGCTTGTTGGCGCGAATTTGCGCGTCGGCGCACGCGTGAAATTCGTACAGTCCTTTATTCCCAAAATACTTCACGTCGCATTCAAACTCACTCACGGTGATTTTCCTTCGGCACATCAGCGTCACTACCTTGGCGCCGCGCGTCTGCGCAGCGAGCGCGAGCGTCGCCGCCGTCGTTCCTCCGCCGACGACCAAGATGCACTTTCCTCGCGCGCAATCAGTGGCGCTCATATCCACGTCGGCTGCGTTCATGATTCCACAATCGATGCTTTGGCGGTCGTAAGACGCGTTGTACTTTGCGTACGACGCTTTCGCTTCCAGGACCCAGGACGGAACTAGCGGAAGGGAAAACTTCGGCGTCCACACGCATCGCGCGGCGAGAAACGTCTTTCCGGTGTCGAGCGTCAATAAAATCGCGCCGCACCGCATCATAGCCACCGCATCACGCTCGTCCTGGCCCACGCCAGCAGCGCCTTCGCTCTCGTCAATTGCTTTGAACGCGTCACGAACCTCTTCCGACGTCTCGTCGCACCACCGCACGTCCACGACGGTGCCTCGCTCCACGCGCACGCCACCGAATCGCTCCGCCACCGTCTTCGCGCAGTACTCCGCGAACACCCTCACACTCGGCACTCCCGCGAACCCACTACCCGTCCGCACCACATCGCGTTTCTTCCCCAACGTCTCTATGTACCGCTCGAGTCCACATGCGTTCTCAAACGGCACTTGCGTCGTCGTCGATCTCAAGTGCGTCGCCCCCAGCCTGAGTTGCGTCCTCGCGAACGAGTACAACCACGCCCCCGACGGGTCGATCACCACCGCTCGTTCGGCGCGACCTCTGCTCAGCCTCGACAAGACGCTCAAACACGCGCGTCCACTGCCGACGATCGCGAGCTCGCACCGCTCGCACGCCGTCGCCATGGCGAAAACGCCCGCCCCGTCCCGTCGAACCCCACGAAACCACCTCCTTCGCGATCGTTCGCGGTCGCGCGCGCCCGACCGCGCGTTCACACGACGTCTGCGCGCGCCGCCCGACGCAGCGCGATTCCGCGCGCGATTTTCGTCGCGCGTTCGGCGCCGCGCGTGCGAACCGCGCGTCGCGCTCTGCCGCGTCGCGTCGCTTTTTTCGAGCGTTTCATCGAGCGTTTTTCTATCGAAAAAGTCAACGAGGCGTGGATGTGCGATACGCCCGACGCGACGACGCACAACGACGCGCGCGACGACGCGTAACGAACCGGCGAGGGAACGAAATAAAATAAACAGGCGCGTGGCGCGATGCGAGACGACGCGCGCGCGAGGATGGATGCGGTGCCGCGTCGAGAGTCTCGATCTCGGATGCGCTTTTTCTCGACCGACGCGAGAGCGTCGAGAGCGCCGACTGACGCGGTGATCGCGCCGCGCGCAGACGAATGATGGTCGGGATGCGATTCGGTTCGACGGAGTTTCGACAAAAGTACGACTTCGTCGCGCAGTTGACGCCCGAGGACGGGGCGAAGATTTGCCGCCAGGTGAGCTTTTATTTCAGCGACTCCAACATCGGGCGAGACGACTATCTGCTTCGCGAAGTGGTCAAATCAAAGCGCGAGGGACACGATGGAGCGGTGGAATTGGCGACGATCGCGCGGTTTCAGAAGATGCGAGAGTTGCTTGCGCCGTATGGTGGGTACGACAATTTCTCGGCGATGATGCCAAAGGTGGCCGAAGCGCTCTCGCAGTCAGACATCGTGGAGGCGTGCGAAAACGGAACGCGGGTGAAGAGAAAATCTTTGACGATCGATGGGAAGGAGCCCGATTTTTCTACGGATGAAGGCATGCTTCAATACCGTCAAGCGATGATGGTTGAGCTCGATAAGCGATACGTTTTTGCGAGCCCGTTCTCGAGGCACGCGACGATGGATTCGATCCGAGCCTTCTTCGACGGCGTCGGCCAAGTCAAATCGATTCGCCTGCGACGACACACGGCTAGTAAAGATTTCCGTGGAAGCGTTTTCGTCGAGTTCGCGACGGAGGAAGAGGCGAGACACGTCGCCGCGCGCACTGATTTGGTGCACGAGGGCGCGAAAATTGAGCTCGCGATGAAGTCTGATTACCTCGAGAAGAAGAAGGCGGAGTCGCTCTTACAAAAGGAGAAGCGCCGGCAAGAAGCCATAGCGCGGGGCCAGGATCCGGAGAATATCCCGCCCGAACCCGAACCTGTTTACGTGGGCAAAGTTCCTGAAGGCTTCGTTCCCGGCCGAGGCGGCGGACGAGGCGGCGGACGAGGCGGTGGACGAGGCGGCGGACGAGGCGGCGGACGAGGCGGCGGACGAGGCGGCGGACGAGGCGGCGATCGAGGTGGCGATTTCGGTCACGATGGTCCCGGTCGGGGTCCTGGATTCGGGTACGGTGGTCCGGATCGCGGTGCGCCTCGCTTCGGATTCGGCGCTCCCGGTCCCCAACGACCCGGCCCTCCACAGCGATTCGGACGCCCATACTGAACGCGAATGAAATGACGCGAAATGTCGCTTGATGTCCGATTAATGTTTTGCCTAACGAAATGAAAGCTCATGTCTATGATATAATACCGCGCGTCGCCGCACCACCCGCCAAAAGAATCGATTACTTCATTCTCAACCCGAGGCCCGACATGACCTTGGAGTATTCGTTGAAGTCTCTCTTTTTGAGGTAGTTTTGCAGGCGGCTACGCTGACCCAAGAGCTTCTTCAACCCACGCTGCGTGGCGTAATCCTTCTTGTTCTTGATCAAGTGCGCGGTGAGCCCTTCGATGCGCTTGGTGAGGAGCGCGATTTGCACCCCCGAGCTCCCGGTGTCGCTCGCCGACTTTTGGAACTCAGCCATGTCCGCCACCGCCGGGCGCGTGCGCTTATCCGCGGCGACGACTTGCAACGCGCCGCGTTGGTGCGTTTGCGCCCGTCGCGGAGCGAACGAGCTCGAGGCGTTAGCCTTGGCAGCTGCGCGCGAGAGTCAATTTCGGGTCAGATAAGAGGGTTCTAGGGTCAAATGTACGCCCGCGCGCGACGCACGCGCCCACGCGCGGCCGCCGTCCTCGACGCGCGTCGCGAACGACGCCGACGTATTTCCACATCCAAATCCATCGCGCGCCGTCGCGCGCGCGCCGTCGCGCGTCGCGCATCACCGCGTCGCGCGCGTCGCATCGCCGCCTCGCCACGTCGCCATCGCCGATGCGCGCGCGTTCGATCTCGTCGCGCGCGCGCGTCCCGCGCGGCGCGTCCCGCGCGACGCGACGCGACGCTCGAATTTTCTCGCCGTCGAGACGCACCGATGCGGGTCGTGGAGAGCGTGAACATCGCGCGTCGTGGTGTGCGGCGCGTCGCGTCGCGCCCGCGAGGGTCGGGCGGCAGTCTCGAAATGTGAGTCACCACACGGAACACAAAGAGCGCCGAAAAGCGTCCCGCCGCCGCCACTCTTCGACGCGTCGCCATGCGCGCGTCGTCGCGCGCGCCCGCGACGCGTTGTCGCGCGCCGACGCGCCTCGTGACGACGCGACGCGCGACGCGCGCGCGCGACGACCGCCGCGCGACGACGCGACGCGCGACGACGACCGCGGACGCGGACGAAGAAACCCAAGACGCGCAGGCTCGAAAGATGGCGATCGAATTCGCCGTCATCGCCGACGACACGCGCGCGGTCGAGGTGCAGGTGCTGTCGGTGGCGAAGAGCGTGTTCTACGCGCGATACGTCGTGCTGGCGACGGCGTTCAATCGACCGCAGATGAACGCGTGCTGCGCGAAGATGCGAGAACTGGCGAACGAGGCGTACGGGTTGACGGTGCCGAAGAGCGCGGCGCAGGTGGGGGATTGGGCGTGTTTGGACTGCGCGGACGTCGTCGTGCACGTGTTTTCGCCGAATTCGCGAACGCATTACGATTTGGACGGGTTGTATAAGGGCGCGGAGCGCGTTGAGTTGCCGTTCGTGACGGAGACGCGAGGGGGGAGCGAGACGGAGGACGAATTCGAGCCGTACGACGAAGAAGAAGACGAAGAAGACGACGAATTCGAAGTCTTCGAGTGAGCGTCGCACGCGATGTAGAGTAGACGTTAAGTAATATTGATTATCGCGCTTGTAAGTTCACGCGCGGTCGCGCGGGACGAGACGCGGCGCCGTCTCGCGCCGCGCGCCCGTAGACGTCGTCGCGCTCGCGCGCGCGCGCCGCACAGCGCGCCTCGCGCGTCGTCGTCGCCGTCGTCGTCGTCGTCGTCGTCGTCATGTCGATCGACCGCGAGCGCGCCGTCGTCGCCGTCGTCGTCGCCGCGCTGTTCGCCGCGCACGCGCGCGTCGTCGGTCGCCTCAAATCTCGACTCGCCGCCGCCTCGACCGAAAAGCAGCGCTTGCAATCGATCCTGCGCGTCCGCGACGTCCCTAAGACCACGGGTATGTTCGCGCCGATCGCGCGCGCGCGCAGTGCGTTTTCTCGACGCAACGGCACGCCGCGACAGGGCGGCGCGCTCGTGCCTCGGGCGCGGTGCGAGGTAAAGATGGAGGCGCGCCTGCCGCGACACCTGCTGGAAGGCTTGGACGAGTACACGCACTGCTGGGTGATTTACGTGTTCCACGCGAACACGAATTTAGCGGGGACGAAGACGGGGGGTGCGGCGAAGGGAAAGGTGGCGGTGCCTCGATTGGACGGAAAGCGCGTCGGGGCGCTGGCGACGAGGACGCCGCACAGGCCGATTCCAGTCGGGCTGTCCGTCGGGACGGTGGAGAGCGTCGACGCCGAGCGAGGAGTGGTAGTGATAGGAGGGATTGATTTAGTAGATGGAACGCCGATTTTGGATATAAAGCCGTATGTGCCGTTTTGTGACTCGATCGCGAGCGCGAAGGCGCCGGATTGGGTCGGGAAGGAAGCGGTCGGGAAGGATGAACCGTTGAAAATTATTCGAGTCGACGTCGCGGAACGCGCCGAGGCGCCGTTGGCGAGTTCATACGCTCGAAGCGCGGCGGCGAAGACGCTGTATCCCGATGTCAGCGCGTTTGTTGAATTCTGCAAAGAAGTGTTGACGTACGACATTCGTTCCATTCGCGAACGCAACGCAGACGTGGACAAGCGAAAGTTTGACACGTACAGGGTGATTTTGTGCGACGTGGAGATCGAGTACACCATTAGCGAGGAACGCAAAGTCGAAATTACTGGCGCCAAAGCGGTCCCTAGAGAGATTTTTGATGATTGGGAGCGCGCGAAAGTCGAGCAGCAGGCTCGTGAGGCGTTGGGAGAGCATCCAAAGCCGAAGCATTAGCGAGATAGTCATAGCAGGGCGATTCTTTGTGACAATTTCTAGAGTAACATCGTCATCGGATCTTCTAAATAACACTTGAAGGATTGAAGCCACTGCGCCCCCACGGCTCCATCCACGACGCGATGATCGCAGCTCAAAGTCGCGCTCATTACCAAGACTTCCTCGTAGCCGCCCTCTGCGTTCTTGACGACTTCCTTTCTAGCTCCGCCGACGGCGAGGATCGCCGCTTGCGGCGGGTTTACGATCGCAGCGAAGTTCTTCACGCCGAACATGCCGAGGTTGCTAATGGTAAACGTGCCTCCAGTCATGTCCTGGGGCGTGAGAGAGCCGCTGCGCGCGCGGCCGGCGAGCGACTTGACTTCGGCGCTGATAGACTTCAACCCCAGGCAGCACGCAGATCGCACGATGGGCACCATCAGCCCGCGCTCGGTCTGCACCGCTACAGAAATATCAGCTTTTTTGTACTTGCGAATCTTATCGCCCAACCAGCTGGCGTTCACGTCCGGCACCGCGAGCAACGCCTTGGCGCTCGCCTTGACGATGAAATCGTTCACGCTAATCTTCGCCCCTTCCGCAGCCTTATCATCAGCGAGCTGCTTGTTCAACGTTTCACGAATCCCCATCATGTTATCCAAGCGCACGTCTACGGTGAGATAGAAATGCGGCAGTTGCTGCTTGCTTTCCGTCAAGCGCTCCGCGGTGACGCGCTTGATGGCGCTCACGCTCACGTCTTCGAAATCCGGGAAAAACTTGGACAACGGATGTTCCGCCACAACCGTGTGCGTCACCGCCTCACTCGCGCTCGACGCGCGCGCCGTGAGCACGTCCTCGGCGATCACGCGCCCGTTCGGCCCACTCCCGCTCACGGTCTCCAATCGCACGCCTCGTTCCTCGGCCAACCGTCTCGCCAGCGGCGACGCGAACACCCGTTCCCCGCTCGCGCGCGCGCTCATCCGCGCCGTCGCGCGCGTCGACGCCCTCACCACCGGCATCGTCACCGCCGTCTCCACCGCGCTCTTCGCCGGTTCCGTCGTCACCGTCTCCGTCGCTTTATAATCCTTAAACGCCGCCACCGCGCTCGCCTCCTCGCACATCACGCACACCGGCGTCCCCACCTCCACGTCCGTCGCTCCCTCGGGCACCAGGATCGCCGCCAGGTACCCATCATCCGTCGCTTCCATCGCCATCGTCGCCTTATCCGTCTCCACGTCCGCGATCGCGTCGCCGGCTTTGATTTCATCGCCGATCGCGCGATGCCACCGCGCGATCCCACCGCGCTCCATCGTCGGCGACAGCGCCGGCATCGGCAGCACGACGTGCTCGGGGAGCGTCGACGACGACGACGCGAATCGCGCGCGCGCGGACGCGTCGAGCGCGGCGCGCGCGGCGCGCGCGCGCGAGGACGCGTCGACGGTCGCGCGCGCGAACGTCGAGGCGCGCGCGCGCGACGACGACGACGACGACGACGACGCCGGCGCGGGCGCGCGCGCGGCGGCGACGACGGCGCGAGCGAGCGCGCGACGCATCGCGCGCGCGTCGCGGCGAGCGTCGCTCGGGCGACGCGCGAGGACGTGTGCGGACGACGCGTCGGGCGCGCGTCGCGTCGAGGGCTACTCCCGGGTGTTTCGGGCGCGCGCGTCGTCGCGCGCCGCGCGTCCGACGGCGCGGCGCGATGATCGATCGAATCTGCGCGAGGAATACGCATCGCTAACTACGCTAGAGCTAATCTACGGTCGTCGCGAACGCGCGCGCGTCGCGCGACGATTCGGCGGCGGCGCGCGCCGCGAGCGCGCTACGCGTCGGCGACGGCGCGGCGACCCGGCGGTAACGCCGGTTTCTTCCGCACTATCGGCGGCGCCGGCGGGTCGTCGTTCGCGCGCACGCCGTCACCGTCGCCGTCGCGCGTCCCTCTGGGAGCCGCCGCCGCGGGCGCCGCGCGAAGCGTCGTCGCCGCCAACCGTCTCGCGACTTCGGACGCCGGCGTCGCCGCCGCGCCCACGCGCACCGTCACCGCCTCGCTCGGATCGAACTCCACGAATTTCGGCGCCCTCGCCGCGACGTCGGACGTCGACCGCGCGTCGAGGTCGACGCGCGCGTCCCGCGCCGCGCGTTCCCGCGTCCCGACCGCGTCGCCGCCGCCGCGCGCCGCCGCGCGCACCTCTCCCGCGTTCGCCAGCGCCACCCCACTCGTCGTCCGCGCCAGCGCCGCGCGCGCGACCGCGACCGTCGCGCCGCGCTCGACGTCCTCGATCGTCGCCACCCCGGTCCAGCGCTCGCGCTCGACGACGACGACCTCACCGTCACCCGTCGCGAGCCGCAGTTTGAGCGTGCGACTCGCGCGCGCGTCCTCGCGCGCGCGCGCGCCGCGCGCGACGTCGCGCGCGTCCACGACGCGCAGCGCGACCTCGCCGTCGCCGTCGCCGTCGCCGTCGCCGTCGCCGCGCGCGACGCCCGACGGACGCATTGTGCGGCCGACCGACCGACCGACCGACGCGTCACAACGCCGCGCGCGATGCCCGCACGCGCGCCGGCGAGGACGCGCGCGCCGGCGACGAGCGCGGAGACGCGCGCGAAAAGCGCGACGCGCGCGCGCGGAGACGCGCGCGACACGCGCGGCGCGGACGCGCGCGATGATGATTTAAACGAAAAAGATGACCGTTCGGACGACGACGACGACGACGACGACGACGACGCGTGCGACGACGCGTGGGGCGTCGCGCGCGGCGAGCGAGACGTGCGCGCGGGAATGATACGCGTGCGGAGCACGGTGCCGCTGATCGTGAGCACGCTGTGCGTGGTGGTGACGGCGCTCATCGCGGTGTGCGCGCAGAGCTGGCACGTGCGCGAGACGGCGATGCGGTTGGCGAGCGTGCGATTGAGCGCGACGAGCGTGAAGCTCGGACCGACGACGAGACGGTTGACAGCGCTCGAGGATGCGGTGAGGAGATTGGAGAGCGAGAAGGCGAGCGTGCGCGCGGTGGATGGGGTGAAGGCGACGGTGGAGGCGGAGCGCGCGGCGAACGCGGCGAACGCGGCGACGACGACGACGGACGCGAAGGTCGTCAAGACGGAGATGAAGGCGGAGTTGAAATCGGTTTTGGCGCAGATTGATGCGTTGAGTAAGCGACAAAATAGTTTCGTGACGACCGCGGAGCTTAAGAAGAGCAGTGGCGCTCTCAAGGCGGAGCTCGCGGAACTCGAAAAGACGGCCGCGGCGCTCGAAAAGAAGCAAGCGAACTTCGCGGCCAAGACGGAGCTCGCGTCGCTCGAGAAGACCACCGCGGCGCTCGACAAGGGACAAGCCAATTTCGTCACCAAAGCGCAGCTTCAAAAGGTGAACGTCGCGAACGATCTCGCACTGTCTGCTGAGCGCTTACGAATCGACGACGCCATCAAGGAGGCCAAGTCGCTTCGAGACGCCATCGACGCCGTATCCAAGAGCTTGGCGCAGATTGATGCGTTGAGTAAGCGACAAAATAGTTTCGTGACGACCGCGGAGCTTAAGAAGAGCAGTGGCGCTCTCAAGGCGGAGCTCGCGGAACTCGAAAAGACGGCCGCGGCGCTCGAAAAGAAGCAAGCGAACTTCGCGGCCAAGACGGAGCTCGCGTCGCTCGAGAAGACCACCGCGGCGCTCGACAAGGGACAAGCCAATTTCGTCACCAAAGCGCAGCTTCAAAAGGTGAACGTCGCGAACGATCTCGCACTGTCTGCTGAGCGCTTACGAATCGACGACGCCATCAAGGAGGCCAAGTCGCTTCGAGACGCCATCGACGCCGTATCCAAGAGCTTGGCGCAGATTGATGCGTTGAGTAAGCGACAAAATAGTTTCGTGACGACCGCGGAGCTTAAGAAGAGCAGTGGCGCTCTCAAGGCGGAGCTCGCGGAACTCGAAAAGACGGCCGCGGCGCTCGAAAAGAAGCAAGCGAACTTCGCGGCCAAGACGGAGCTCGCGTCGCTCGAGAAGACCACCGCGGCGCTCGACAAGGGACAAGCCAATTTCGTCACCAAAGCGCAGCTTCAAAAGGTGAACGTCGCGAACGATCTCGCACTGTCTGCTGAGCGCTTACGAATCGACGACGCCATCAAGGAGGCCAAGTCGCTTCGAGACGCCATCGACGCCGTATCCAAGAGCTTGGCGCAGATTGATGCGTTGAGTAAGCGACAAAATAGTTTCGTGACGACCGCGGAGCTTAAGAAGAGCAGTGGCGCTCTCAAGGCGGAGCTCGCGGAACTCGAAAAGACGGCCGCGGCGCTCGAAAAGAAGCAAGCGAACTTCGCGGCCAAGACGGAGCTCGCGTCGCTCGAGAAGACCACCGCGGCGCTCGACAAGGGACAAGCCAATTTCGTCACCAAAGCGCAGCTTCAAAAGGTGAACGTCGCGAACGATCTCGCACTGTCTGCTGAGCGCTTACGAATCGACGACGCCATCAAGGAGGCCAAGTCGCTTCGAGACGCCATCGACGCCGTATCCAAGAGCCAGGACGTCTTCATCACGAATACTACTCTCCGACGAGTGGAGTCACAAATCGAAGCGCTGAAGAAGATGCAAGCAAAGAAGGGATTCTTCTCAACACGGCCGAAAGGGCCGGTCGTTTCCGACGAGCAGATTGCGATGCTCGAGGCCACGGTTGCTACTTTTGCGACACATTTGGCGGATTTGGAAAAGAACCAAGCCGACTTCGTGACCACAGCGCAACTGCAAAAGTTCGAGGGCGCTTCGGAGGAAATCAAGTCGCTCCAGAGGGAAATTCACGTTGTTTCCAAGAAGCAAGCCAACTACGTCAGCGTGGCGCAATTACAAAAGCTCGAAGTGGTGACGGATGAAATTAAATCGCTGCAGAGTGAGATTTCGGCGCTCGCTAAGACGCAAGACGAGTTTGCTATTCTCAGCGCGAGTCTTAAGGATGTTGAGAGTAAGATCGCGGCGTTGGCGGATGGTAAGAAGAAGACCGGGCTCCTCTCTAAGCTTTCGAAGAAGACAGACACCAAGGTCACCAACAAGCAACTTGTTGAGCTCGAGAACGCTGTCGCGACGTTGGAGAAGACTCAGACGAAATTCGCTTCGCTTGCGAGTTCACAGATCAGCACGTTGGAGTCTACTCTTGATGCGATTTCGCAGCAGCAATCCAGTGCGCTCACAGCTGCTGATTTGAAGAGTATTCAAAAGGCCATCACGGCGCTGGAGAAGAGTCAGGAAAGTTTCGCGACGACTGCACAGCTACAGAAAGTGGATGCATCTCGAGAGATCAAGGCTTTGGAAGAAGCTTTAGCGGAGATTCTACAGAGTCAGCATTCGTTTGCGAACTCGACTGCCGTCGAAGAGCTTGAGACGAAAGTCATGGCACTCGAAGCTCGACAAAACGAAAAGCGCGGTGGGATGTTCAAGCGAAGCGCGAGCACCGACACCTCTGTCACCAATAAGCAACTCAAGGCTTTAGAAGACACCATCGCGGCCCTGACGAAGAGTCAAGCGGACTTCGCCACGGTTACCCAGCTGAAAGAAAGTGCGCAGGCGCTTTCGCAACAGCAAGCCGGCGCGCTTACGGCGGCTGACTTGAAGGGCATTCAAAAAGCAGTCGCGTCGCTAGAAAAGAGTCAGAACGGTTTCGCGACGACGGCGCAATTACAAAAGCTCGAAGTGGTGACAGATGAAATTAAATCGCTGCAGAGTGAGATTTCGGCGCTCGCTAAGACGCAAGACGAGTTTGCTATTCTCAGCGCGAGTCTTAAGGATGTTGAGAGTAAGATCGCGGCGTTGGCGGATGGTAAGAAGAAGACCGGGCTCCTCTCTAAGCTTTCGAAGAAGACAGACACCAAGGTCACCAACAAGCAACTCAAGGCTCTAGAAGACGCCATCGCGGCTCTGACGAAGAGTCAAGCGGACTTCGCCACGGTTACCCAGCTGAAAGAAAGTGCGCAGGCGCTTTCGCAACAGCAAGCCGGCGCGCTTACGGCGGCTGACTTGAAGGGCATTCAAAAAGCAGTCGCGTCGCTAGAAAAGAGTCAGAACGGTTTCGCGACGACGGCGCAATTACAAAAGCTCGAAGTGGTGACAGATGAAATTAAATCGCTGCAGAGTGAGATTTCGGCGCTCGCTAAGACGCAAGACGAGTTTGCTATTCTCAGCGCGAGTCTTAAGGATGTTGAGAGTAAGATCGCGGCGTTGGCGGATGGTAAGAAGAAGACCGGGCTCCTCTCTAAGCTTTCGAAGAAGACAGACACCAAGGTCACCAACAAGCAACTCAAGGCTCTAGAAGACGCCATCGCGGCTCTGACGAAGAGTCAAGCGGACTTCGCCACGGTTACCCAGCTGAAAGAAAGTGCGCAGGCGCTTTCGCAACAGCAAGCCGGCGCGCTTACGGCGGCTGACTTGAAGGGCATTCAAAAAGCAGTCGCGTCGCTAGAAAAGAGTCAGAACGGTTTCGCGACGACGGCGCAATTACAAAAGCTCGAAGTGGTGACAGATGAAATTAAATCGCTGCAGAGTGAGATTTCGGCGCTCGCTAAGACGCAAGACGAGTTTGCTATTCTCAGCGCGAGTCTTAAGGATGTTGAGAGTAAGATCGCGGCGTTGGCGGATGGTAAGAAGAAGACCGGGCTCCTCTCTAAGCTTTCGAAGAAGACAGACACCAAGGTCACCAACAAGCAACTCAAGGCTCTAGAAGACGCCATCGCGGCTCTGACGAAGAGTCAAGCGGACTTCGCCACGGTTACCCAGCTGAAAAAGGTTGCCGCCACGTTGGATGCGTTGAAAAACGTGCACGACAATTATGCGACGACGAAACTTGTGAAGAACTTGGAACTCAAGCTGAACCAGGTGATCAAAACGAGCGGGGGGCTGTCGACGACGCAGACAAATTTGGTGGAGTTAGAGCAAAGAGCGATGGAGCGCGTTGAGAGTTATATTAAAACAATCCCGAAAGATACCTCGAGAAAGCTCACGAAACACATCGAGGAGGCTTCGAGTTTGTGGTTTGCGGACAGAACTGGAAGGCAGGACTTCGCGCTCGCTTCAGGTGGCGGGCGCGTCGTCGGTCACTCTCAGCTTTCGCCGTTTGTAGGCCGTGGCGACGGTCCCATCACGTCGGTGCTTTCGTTCCTTCAATCCGGAGTGCATCCGAAGAGCGACGAGTGGTTACTCACGCCGTCTTTGGAGCAACCAGGGGATTGTATCGCGTTGCATTCGTCGACCGGTTATGTTGATGTTCGTTTGCGTCAGTCTGTGAAAGTGGACGCGGTCACGCTCGAGCACGCGAATAGCTTGAACGCGTACGACTTGCACAGCGCGCCACGAGATGTACAAGTATACGGTTGGCACGCACGCAAGAAGAGTTGCAAGCATAGCAAACCGCCCAAGTCGTTGATTCCTCTCGGCAACTACACGTACAGTATCAACCGCGGAAGCGTACAAACTTTCGACGTGGTGTCACCGCAGACCGTCGACCATGTGCGTCTAGTGGTGAAGAACAATCAAGGGCACCAGAAGTGGACGTGCCTGTACCGGTTCCGAGTACACGGCGTGCCAGAACGAGTCGAAGCGTGAAACGCAAACTTACGTAGCTCCCGTAGATTAATTTTGATGAAACTCAACAAAGACTATTAACGCTGCGAGCACACGGAAAGGGGCGCGCAAAGGACGCACAAAGTGGGCGTGGTTATTCAACCTTCTAAGCTAATACGGCAACTTGATAGCCTGTGGTTTCGTGATCGATGAACATCACCGTTCACTCGCGCGGGTATAACGATATTACCCCGAGCGATGGGCGAGAGTGAAAGTATACAACGATGAAGCTCTTGCTCGCCTAGAACAAAGAGGTCTTCTTCATGATGCGGAAGAATTCTTCCTCGTTGACTTCGCCGTCACCGTCGCGGTCGGCTTCGTCAATCATCTCTTGGAGTTCTTCGTCCGTCATGTTTTCACCCAATTCCTTGGCGACGCGTTTCAAGTTCTTGAAGGAGATCTTTCCAGTTTCGTCGTCATCGAACAGTCGGAACGCCTTCATGATTTCTTCTCGGCTGTCGCGTTCGCCCATCTTGGCCGTCATCATGGCGAGGAACTCCTCAAAGTCGATGGTGCCGTTACCATCCTTATCGATGTCCGCGATCATCTTCTTGATTTCATCCTTGTTCGGTTCGAAACCAAGAGCACGCATCGCAACCTTAAGTTCCTTCGCGTCGATGGTTCCGCTCCCATCGGTGTCAAACAAGTCAAACGCTTCGCGAATCTCTTGCTTTTGCTCTTCAGACAACCCCGAGGAGCGTCCTTTACCCTTGCGCGCCGGTCCAGCCTGCGTTCACGCAAAACATTCGAGCGTCCGTCAGTCTCCCGTACCCACATCGCGTCGCGTTTCGCTCTCAACCGCCCCCGCGACGTCGACGCCGCGCGCGCGCGACGCTCGACCGCCCCCGTCGCTCGTCCCATCGCCGCCCACGACGCCATCGACCCCACATTCGCGCGCATATCATCCAGCGATAATACACATCCCACGCCCACGCCCCATCGCCTCCCCTCGCGCGTCGGCGCCCATCGAGCCCTCCCATTTCCAACGCCACAGATCGAGCGCCAACGATCCAACGCGTGCGCGCACGATCAACGCCCTCTCGCGTTCCTCGATCACCCGTTCGACCCGATCGCGCGCGCGACGCGCGCGACGAAATCTTCCCGCGCGATTTCCGCCGTCCGAGCCGACGCGCGACGCGCGACGCGCGACGTGGGCGGCGATTCCGCGCGACAATCCGAATCGCGCGATTATGCGCTGGAATCGTCCATCGTCGATCGTCGTCCGCGTCTCGTCGACGCGTCGCGATCGCGGCGCGCGCGCGGTATCCGCGGGCGCATCAAAACGCGCGCGCGTACCATGTCGTGTGATTTCGCGAAGTCGCGTCGCGGTGTGCGCGCGCGGGGGCGCGTGGTCGGAGTGTCGTCACCGCGCGCGCGAAACGATCTGATGGGCGTTTGTGGTATTAAATATGTAAATGTACATTTCAACCAACGCGTCGTTATACATAGAGCTGTCGTGTGATTTTATATGCACATCGCTCGTGATAAATTTTGTCGGTTTGAACGGTCGACGACGACAGCTCGAACCGCTCGAGCGACGCGCGCCAGAGCGACGCGGGCGCGGGCGCGAACGCCAACGAGGAGCGACGGAAGGGAAGACGACGCGCTTTCGGACGATGCCGAAAAAGCCGACGAATCTGAACGCGAAAGGGGACAAAAATCTGACGCAAAAGTCTCCGGCGGAATTTTTCCAAGACAACAAAGGCATCGCTGGGTTCGAAAACGCGGGGAAATCGCTGTACACGACGCTTCGAGAGTTCATCGAGAACGCGTTGGATGCGGCGGAAGCGATCGGGACGCTGCCGGAGATCGATATCGCGGTGGAGGAGGTGTCGGTGTCTCAATACGAGAGCCTCATCGGGCTCAAGGCGCACGTGCGGTTGGACGACGAGCTGTACGCGGATTTTGAGAGCGATAAGGCGAAGGCAAAGCGGTTGGCGCAAGAGGCGAAAAAGGCGGCGAAAGCGGCGTCGGCGGCGTCGAAGCGAGGGGGAGGTGGGAAGCGGGATCAGGCGAAATGTTTTTATAAGATTACCGTCAAGGACAACGGGAAGGGCATGCAACACGAGGACATTCCGAACATGTTGGGACGGGTTTTGAGTGGTACCAAGTACGGGGTGCGACAAACGCGAGGGAAATTCGGACTCGGGTCGAAAATGGCGTTGATTTGGTCCAAGCAAACCACAGGATTGCCCATTCGCATTCGAAGCGCGTTGCCGAACCAGTCGTTCATCTCCGAGTACGCGTTAGACATCGACATCGAGAAGAACGAGCCAAACATTCATAAGGAGGCGAAATTACCCAATGACGATAAGTGGCACGGTGCGGAACTGTCGGTGACCATCGAAGGTAACTGGACGACGTACAGGCAATACGTGTTGTCGTATTTGAGACAGCTCGCCATCGTCACGCCGTACGCGCAGTTTCGGTTTAGATTTGTTACCTCTGCGGCGACGACGTCGACGGCGAAAGATATCGATATCGTATTTAGACGCCGTACCGATATCATGCCGGCGCTTCCCACGGTGACGAAGCATCACCCTTCGGCGGCGAAGGAGAACATGCTCTTGATAAAGGATTTACTTTCGCAGACGCGTGAGAAGAATTTGCTCAACTTTTTGCATAAAGAGTTCACGTGCATCAACAAGGACCATTCTTCTCGCCTGATTCAAGAACTCGGCTACGGTTTCGATACGGACATGCACCCGTCCGAGGTGACGGATAAGCAAGCGACGAGAATACAGCAGCTTTTGGCGGACGCGCGCTTCGACGATCCAGACGGCTCGTGCCTTTCGCCGGCGGGCGAATACAACCTGCGTTTAGGCATCATGAAGGAGCTCGGCCCAGAGTGGATCGCATCATTTTGCGCTCCTGCTTTAGCTTGCGGTGGACACCCGCTCGTCGTCGAAGCTTGCGTTTCGCTCGGCGGTCGCGAAGTGAAACCGGGATTCAACGTGTTTCGCTTCGCAAATAGAATTCCGCTCCTCTTTGAAGGCGGTAACGACGTCGTTACGAGATGCGTGCAGCGCTTGAACTGGAACACGTATAAGATTGACAAGAACAACGATAAGATTGGCGTCTTCGTCTCCATCGTGTCCACAAAAATCCCTTTCAAAGGCACGTCCAAGGAGTACATCGGGGATGAAAACAACGAAATCGCCGACGCCGTCGACAAGGCAATCAAGCAGTGCGCCTTGCAGCTTCGAGGGAAGATTGTCCGCGCGCAAGTGGCGAAAGATCGGAAAGCTCGCAAAAAGCAACTCGCCAAGTACATTCCTGATGTGGCGCGCGCAGTCTTCGCGATGCTTGCGGCCGCCGCGGACGCGGACGAGCCGCCATCGAAACGCGCTCGCGTCGGCGCCGCGTTATGGAAGGTGGACGAAAAGTGGGAGACGGACGTTTTGGAGCGGGCGAGAGAAGGTGAAGTGAGTGAAGCCGTGCTCAGGGCAAAGCTTGAAGAGCACGTGCAACGAAGTGATCACGAACAAGCGCTGGAATTTGCCATGCAAAACAACAAGGATGGCTTAAGCGAACTCATGTACTTGGTGCCCAAGACGCCCGAGCACGAGTACCTTCCCGAGATTCGAAGCGGATCGTGTGCGTTTAGATTTCTCAAGGCGGCTGAATTGCGATGAAGATCAAGCCGCACGAATATAGCGGGGAATGACGATGTAATATAACGACGACGCACGTAAAACGGAAAGCTTAGTAAATCGCTCACAACTGAAATTTTTCGCGCGCGAAGCGGCGCCCTCTACCAACCCGTCTCGGAGAACTTCGTGGGGTTGTAAAACTTTTCATAGCCCCATTCCGTGGGCACGGCGAACGGTTCGCTGATCGTCACCCCATCCTTCGTGACTTTACAAATTTGAAACTTGTTCATCATCTGCTTGTCGCGCATCACGCACGCGTACAGCGCCGATCGCATCACCTCCACCGCCTGCTCCTCCGTCATATCAGCCTTGTAAAACTCTCTGAAAATCGGTCTCGCGATGTGATTGCCAAACCCAGCGCAGACGTGATCGTCTTCGTAGTGCGTTCCGATCATCCCCACCGTGCCCAAAAACGTCTCCCCGTTTGTCTTCAATCCCGCGACGACGAGCGAGTTCCAGAGCGGATCGAACTTATTCCTCCGATTATACATCACTCGCGTGAGATATTGATAAATCTCCTCCGCGTCTCGCGTCATTCCATCGTCCTCGCAAAAGTCCTCCGTGGTCAACTCCTCCAACAGATTACACACGTACGTAAAATCGCTCAGCTCCCCCGTGAACGCGATCGCGCACCGTTCGTTCACCTTCTTCACCCGTTCAACGTTTTTATACCTCTTCGTGCTTCCGTAGCACGCCAGCGTGTCGCACGCCAACAGCACGCCGTCGCCGTACTTCAGCCCCAGCGCGCTCGTCCCCGTCACGTACGGCGTCTGCGTTCGCGTCGTCGGCGCCTTCTCCCGCGCCTTCCCATCCAGCGTGAACGCGCGTCCGCTCGCCGGCGCGTGCGTCGTCGTCGCCGGTCCATCGCGCGCGTCGTCCCGCGCGCACGCCGCGTCGTACTCGGCGTCGACGCCGCGCGGCACCACGCCCGGGCCGATGATTGGATTGTGCGCGACTCTTCGCGGAATCATCGCGTTCGGCGCGTCGTCGTCGTCGCGACGCGCGCCTTCGTCGTCGCGATCGTTCGCCGCGCGTTCGCTCGCGCGTCGTCGCGCGCTCGAGCGTCGCGCGCGCGTGTGCGGCGAACGGATCGATCGGATCGATCGGTCGCGCGCGCGACCGGGTCGCGCGTCGCGACACCGACGCGCGCGACGAGCGCGCGACGCGCGCGCGCGGCGCGCGACGAACGACCGCGGCGCGCGCGCGCGCGGCGCGCGATGCGGGACGCGCGCGCGACGACGCCGCACGACGTCGAGCTCGGCCATCGCGCCGAGGCGTCGACGAGCGACGCCGCGCGCGACGACGACGCGACGACGCGCGACGGCGACGACGACGCGCGCGACGCGACGACGCGCGACGACGACGACGACGCGCGCGACGCGGCGTCCCCGGGACGGGCGCCGATCGGAGGGATCAACGAGGACGGGTACTTCGGCGACGCCGACGGCGCGTGGCTGCCGAGCGATCGCGTGCCGTTGGTGCTGCGCGCGCGAGAGGCGGCGATGGCGGCGGGAGAGGATTACGGACGGGACGTGCGAACGTTCCTCGGCGCCTTCGGATGGCCGATCGCGGCTTCGGCGTTTTGCGTGTTTCTGTTGATTTTCGCGCTCGAGGAATTCGGCGGCGCGAAGACGCGGCGACGCGGGCCGTGACGGGGGCGAGGCGTTCGGCGGCGGCGGCGACCGCGCGGGGGTGGTTTTTGCGTTGATATTTAGTAGACTCATTAAGGTGTGGCGCGGGCGCGCGATCGGGTCGATCGCGCGTCCGCGCGTAGTAGCGCGTTTTGCAATAGTACGCTCGCGTCAGAGCTTCGGCGCCGCACACGCGCGCGCGATGCTCGCGCGCACGACGCGCGCGATGACGACGCTTGCGGTCGGCCATCGAGCGGCGTGTCGTCGCGCGCCGCGCGTCCGCGCGCGCGTCGCCGCGGCGTCCGAGACGTCGCACGCCGCCGCCGGTTCGTTCGGTTTCGCCTCGCGTCGCCGTCGCGCGGTCGTCGCCGCGGGGAGAGATCGCGTCGCGGACGTGTCGTCGGGAATATTCCTCGGCTCTGGACGCCTGGACGAGGGCGCGCCGCGCGCGGTGGACGCGAACACGGTGGTGCTGGGGATCGAGACGTCGTGCGACGACACGGCGGCGGCGGTGGTGCGAGGCGATGGCGTCGTCCTGGGCGAGGCGATCGCGTCGCAGGCGGCGATACACGGACCGTGGGGAGGCGTCGTGCCGAATCTCGCGCGCGCGGCGCACGAGGAGGTGATCGATGACGTCGTGCGACGAGCGCTGACGGAGGCGGGGGTGTCGGCGGCGGATTTGAGCGCGGTGGCGGTGACGTGCGGACCCGGTTTGTCCATGTGCCTGCGCGTGGGCGTGCGTAAAGCGCAGCGGATGAGTGCAGAGTATGGGATTCCGATCGCGCCCGTGCATCACGTGGAGGCGCACGCGCTCGTTTCGCGGCTTTGCGCGGGGACGGAGACGGTTAAATTTCCGTTTCTGGCGCTGTTGGTGAGCGGAGGGCACAATTTGTTGATCAAAGCGCGCGGGGTGGGGGATTATACGATATTAGGAACAACATTAGATGATGCCTTGGGCGAGGCGTACGACAAGACGGCGAGGCTGTTGGGGTTGCCCGTCGGCGGCGGCGGCGGACCGGCGTTGGAGAAACTCGCGCTCGAGGGCGACGAGAAGCGATTCAAGTTTCCCGTGCCGCTGCGTCAGCGTAAGAATTGCGATTTTTCCTACGCTGGATTGAAAACCGCGGCGCGTATGGCGATCGACGCCGAAATCGGAGGCGAAGACGTGGAGTGGGACGGCGTGGACAAGCGTCAGACGCGAGCCGACATCGCGGCGAGTTTCCAAGCCAAAGCGGTGAAACATCTCGAAGAGCGCATGCGTCGCGCTCTCACGTGGGCGCTCGAGGACACCCCAGATTTATCGTGCGTCGTCGTCGCCGGCGGCGTCGCGGCGAACGCCACGGTTCGATCGACCCTGGTAAAAGTGGTGGAAGAAACCGGGCTTCCCCTCGTCTTTCCGCCGCCCAAGTGGTGCACGGACAACGGCGTCATGGTCGCCTGGACTGGATGCGAACGCCTCGCTCTCGGTCTCGCCGAGGCGCCCGTTGACGCCGAGCTTGAAGCAAAGCACGCGATGATGGATCCGCGCGACGTTCACGTCAATCTACTCCCGCGATGGCCGCTCGGAGAGAAAGACGCGCGCGCGACGGGCGACATTAAGAGCGGCAAGAAGGCTCGCATCGCCGACCCGCTCACCGGCGCCGGGCACCGCGACAGTGGCATTGCAGTCTCTCGCGACGCGGTTTCTAATAACTCCGATGACTAGCGGGACACTATTAGCGCTGTAATTCCGATGTTTGTACAAGCAACGCTCGCGCTCGCCGCGTCTCGAGCGCCGCGCTCCACTCTGCGCCGTCCCCGCGTTCGCAAACGCGCTTTTCGCCGCGGGAACGACGGACGCGACGGCGTCGTCAATCACCATCCGCGCGCTCTTCGCGCGGCGTCGACTCCCGCGCCAATCGCGCGGTGTCGCCCCGAAACTTCCGCCGCCGGCGCTGCGCAGAATGGTCGCGACCGCGCTGAACGGACCGTTATCGCCGCCTCCGGCGGTGCACGTCGATCGCGAGCAGTTCAAAACATCTCTGCGCGTGCGCGCGATTCGAGTGCCCACGCGCGAGACGGATGCGGTGCTGAAAGCGCTGCGAGGATTCGCGCTGGACTTGCCCAGGGTGAAGGCGGTGACGCGAGACGCCGAGGGCGAACGCGACGGGAATTTAATCCTCCTCAACGATAAAGTCGTCGACGACGATCTTCGCGCGGTGGTACCGGAAGAAAGGTTAAGCGTCGTGCGCGAGCGCGTCGGAGGTGAGATCGAGGTGACGGAGTACGACGTGCCGTTGACGTACGAATATTTCAACGCCGCGCAAGTGCTGAGGAAATTGTTGCCTTCGGCGGTGGAGGTGCCGAGCTCGTTCGAGACGGTCGGGCACATCGCGCACATGAATTTGAGGGATGAGCACGAATCGCACAAGTATTTGATAGGGAAGGTGATTTTGGAGAAGAACGAGCGGTTGCGGACGGTGGTGAATAAAGTCGGGAGCATCGAGAGCGAGTTTCGCGTGCCGGAGTGGGAGTTGCTGGCGGGCGAACCGAGTCTCGTGACGGAAGTGAAGCAGCACGGGATGACGTTTAAGCTAGATTTCGGAAGCGTGTATTGGAATTCAAGGTTAGAGACGGAGCATAAACGGTTGGTGGACTCGTTCAAGGCGAATGAAGTCATTTGCGACGCGACGAGCGGCGTCGGGCCGTTTTCGGTACCGGCGGCGCAAAAGGGTATACGTTGCTACGCCAGCGACTTGAATCCGGATTGCGCCAAATATTTGAAAATCAACGCCAAAGAGAATCGAGTGAAGAATCTCGTCAAGTGCTACAACATGGATGCGCGCGCGTTCATCAAGGCACTTTTAGCGGCGCCAGAGAACCGTGACGTCGACGTCGAGCGAGAGTGGACGGCCACCAAAGCGACGTACGACGCGGAACTCGCCGATTATAACGCCAAGAAGCGAGACGCGAAGGCCAAAAAGATTAATTATCGCGAGGCGAGGCCCAAGCTCACGTGGGCGGCGGCTGATGACGACGGCGCGCCCCCCGCAGGGGCGACGTTCGATCATTTGGTTACGAATTTGCCGGCGTCTGGGATAGAATTTTTAGATTGTCTGAGGGGTTCGTTTGATCGAAAGGTTTGGGAGCACAGAGAGTTACCTATGATACACTGTTACACGTTCAAAGGGGCGGACGAGACCGACGCGGACGTCATTAAACGTGGTGCGGGCCATCTCGGCGCGGAAATCGTCGACGCCGCGGTGAGCGAAGTTCGCGACGTGTCTCCGAATAAGCTCATGGTTTTGTTGTCTTTCCGAATCAGCGCGGAAGCAGCGTTCTGTACAAAAAGACAGTGCACGACGTGAGGATGAATTTGTAAAATAAATATGCAACGTTCTACGTTCTACGTTCTAATGGTTTTTAGCGGGACTCGACGACGCCTCGCGCAAAGCGACTACCACTTCAGATGGATCGCTCGTGATGCACGCAACGTGCGCGTCAGGTCGAACTAATACTAATGACTTCGTGCCTAAGTGGTTGGTCTTTTTGAACCATGCACCGTAAGCGTCGAACGCGGCCGAGGGCGAGTCGGTGGGTGAGTCCACGATTCGCACCAATCTCATCGGGAACCCCCCTGGCTCGGAGAGAGTGTCCTCTTGAATATCATCGAACCCTCGCGCGAACACAGTGAAACGCGGGCCCGTGACGTCTTCATCGACGAGGTCAAGGGTCGAAAGCTCGCCCCGCGTCGTTTGCATCCAGGCGTGGGGCACGCGAACGCCGACGCGCAGCGTGCCGGGCTCGTGCAATCTGGCGAGACCGTCGGCGTCGGCGGGCTCGTAGGAGAACCCCACGTCTTCTTTCGGGAACTGAAGCCTCAACGTGCCTTGCGGGTCGTCGCACATACGTTTCACGGCTGCGCGACGCGCGGCGCCGATCGGGTTATCCGCGGTGAGCAGAGATCCGCACTGCGCGCGGCCTACGGCTAATCCGGCTTCTAAGATGGTCTTTCGCATCGAACTCGGGATGACCGAAGGCAATCCCGACACGACGTCTCTCAACGCGTTCGCCGCTATCGGTGGTAGGCCCAGAGCGGTCGGAATCTTCAGCACGGCTTCAAAGTTCTCGACGCTCAGTGCCGTGTTTCGCAGAGCCACCGGCCGACGTTCGGATTCGTACGTTTGCAACAGCTTCGGCGAGGAAAGCCCGCGCGTCACCGCGGCGAGCTTCCACGCCAGATTATGCGCGTCTTGAATTCCAGTGTTCATTCCGAATCCCCCCGAGGGTGGGAATCGATGCGCGGCGTCACCGGCGAGAAAAACTCTTTCGCCCGCGCGAAACGTCTCGCTCACTTCGGCGGACATTGTCCACGCGCGCACGTCGAGAATCTCGAGCTTTTTCGACGTCTCTCCGTCGCGCCAACCGATCGCCGAACGCAGGATCCGTTCGCACACCGCGCGCGTGAAGTCGCTCGCGTCCTGAACCGGCGGTAAGTACGGAATCTGCGCCACGAACTCGCCTTCGCGCAAATCGTGCGCGACGACGACGACGACGGCGTCCGGATTGAACACAAAGTACAACATCGCGGGATCGTCGACGAGATCGTTCGCCAAATCCCGCGATTTAAAGTGTACGTTCACGAGTCGCTGCAGATCCCGTTTCCCTCGCATCGCGATCCCCAATCGCGTCCGCGTCTCGCTATTCGCGCCGTCGGCGACGACGCAATACTCGGCTCGAATCTCCAGCGTCCCCCCCCCCGCCCCGACCTCCGCGCGCACCGTCACGCCCTCCGCGTCCGCTCGCACCTCTTCCACGCGCGCGTCCTCGATCACCCCCGACGCGCCCTCCGCGTGCGCTTCCCTCGCGCGTCGCATCAACGCTCGCGTCAATTTATGTTGCGAAAAGTGCGTCGAATGCGTCGGCGACGCCTTCGTCCTCGCCGTCGTCGCGCCGTCGAACTGATCCACCGCGCCGAGCGCCGCGCCGTTCGTCAGCGACGTCGCGTACCTGAACCACCGCCACTGCGCCAGCGCCGGCGCGTCGTCGACGCACGCGCGCGCGAGGTCCCCGTCGACGCCTCGAAACACCTCCATCGTGCGCGCGTTCACGAAGTGCGCGCGCGGGTGCGTCGACGGCGCATCGCGACGCTCGAGCGTCGCGCTCGCGACGCCGTGTCGCGACAGCAGCGCGCTCAGCGCGAGCCCGGTCGGGCCGCCGCCGACGACGCACACCGTCGTCACGACGCGACGCATCGCGAAGTGACGCCGACGCGACGACGCGACGCGTCGCGACGCGCGCGCGCGCGCGAGATGCGGCGCGCGCTGCGCGTGCGAATCCTGCGCGGCGCGCGTATGTACGACGACGTGGCGGCGCGGATGCGGGCGACGCACGCGGCGGTGCGGGACGGCGCGGCGGACGCGCTGCTGCTGAGCGAACACGCGCCGACGGTGACGGTGGGGAAGCGCGCGGCGCTGGGAGAGACGCACGTGAAGAGCTCGAGGGCGGCGCTCGCGCGGGCGGGGATCGCGGTGCGACGGACGGACCGGGGGGGGGACGCGACGTACCACGGGCCGGGGCAGTTGGTGGCGTACCCGGTGGTGTCGCTGCGGCGCGCGAGGGTCGGCGCGAGGGCGTACGTCGAGGGATTGGAGGCGTGCGTCGAAGAGGCGCTGAGAGGGATCGGCGTCGACGCCAGGGGGGGGCGTAAGGGCCGAGAGGGGGTGTGGGTGAAAGATGGGAAGATCGCGGCGGTGGGGGTGAAAATATCGGCGGGGACGAGCTCGCACGGCGTGGCGATCAACGTCGATCCGGATTTGACGCACTTCGAGCACATCGTGCCGTGCGGACTCGAGGGGTACGAAGTCACGAGCGTGGTGAAGGAGTTGGGGCGGGCGGTGGCGATGAGAGACGTGGAGACGAGAGTCGTGGACGCGTTCGCGAGACGGTTTGGGTACGCCGAAGTGTTTTGGTCGGAAGAAGACGAATGATGGGGTGTGATATTCACGCGCTCGCGTCGAGCTCGCGCGCGGCGTACTCGACGAGACGTCGAGCGAGCGTTGCGTCGCGCGAAATCTCGCGCACGCCTCTCGGATTGCACGACGCGAAATAATACTCGCCGAATCTGTTGTACATCGACGCGCCGGGATGAAGCGCGCAATAAATCGTCGTCGCCGCGCCGCACTCGACGGATTTGACGAACGGTGCGCCGACGCAGTGGAGCAAGGCTCCGCGCCAACCGCTGGATTTTCGCGCGCGCGCGCTGCCTTGCGTGGCGACCGAGCCCGGATGCACGGCGAAAAATTGCACGCCGCGCTCGCGAAGCGCTTCGCCTTGGTACCGAGTCCACAAGAGCAGCGCGAGTTTCGATTGGGCGTAGGATTTCACGCTGTCGTACGCTCGGTCGTCGTCTATTTTGCCGAACCGAATACCTTCCGGATAAGAGAAGCGATAGACTTCGCTGGTGACGTTCACCACGCGCGCGCCCGCCGGATCAAACGATTCCAGGAGCAACTGCGTTAAAACAAAGTGGTTGAGAAACTTCACGTGAAACGCGAGGTCTCGGTGTGAATCTGCGTCAAACGGACAAGGCATTATACCAGCGTTGTTCACGAGGACGGTGAGCTTGAGATTGAGCGCGAGAAATGCGTCAACAAAGGCGTGAACCGACTTTGAACACGACAAGTCGAGACGAAGGACGCGAACGATGGACGTCGTCTTAGACATGAGCTCGCACGCGAGCGCCTTTGCTCGCGCTTCGTCACGCGCACCGACCACTACCGTCGCACCCGTGCTACAAAATGCTTTGAGCGTCTCGAAGCCTATGCCAGCCGTGGCGCCGGTTATGAGAACGCAATTTCGGCTGGCAGATCCAGGGTCGAGGTCCGCGATGACGTCGCGCCAGGACGATTTGGAGCCGAAGCCCGAAGGTCCGAGCCATCCTCGCAAGTGGCCGATAGGCCACCAACATCGCGGCATTTTTGACTTCATGACGAGGCGAGCGTGACTTTTTGTGATGCGGCGCGCTGTCTCGTTGTCTCGACGCTCGTTGACTCGCGCCTCGAAATTGACAAGACGTGACGAGACAGCGACGCTAACCAACTTTCAAACGAAGGCGTTTCTGCGCTTCTTCCCATCGTCGCTCGATGCCATCCATATGAGCCATGCCGACGACGGCGACGACGCGCTCGCCTTTGCACCGAAGTAAAGCTTCGACCATTATTTCGTCGCGTTCGTCCACAAAGACTCGCGCGATTTTGGGCATCTGATATGCCAAATATTCGCGCATCTCACGAATGTGCCTCCGCGTCTTGAGATTTTCAACGATGTGTTCGATGTTATCCATGGATCCACCCATAGCGCTCGGCGGCGGAGGACCGCCCGGTCGCGTACGACCCATCACGATGGCCATGACGTCCATCGTTGTCACGCTTTCGCGTAGCCGGCGCAAAGTCATCGTCACGTCTCTGTCCGCGCACACGATCTTCGCCCCAATGCAACCCGCCTCTTTTACTGCTTCCTTAAACTCAGCGCCGGGGTCGAGTCCGCTCAATTTGAAGAAGCTATAGAATGTTTTAAACGCCGCCTGCAGCAAACCGTCGCCGACGTTGCCGCCCGCGAACGCCCCGAGAAAATCTTTGACCGCCTGTTGAACGAACGCCGATTTGCCGTTCGACGCCGATTCACCCGGTTTCTTCTCTTCGTCGTCCACGATGCGCTCGCGCATCGTCCGCAATCGCTGCTCGCAGAGCTCGACGTGGACTACGCTCGGCTTGACCAGTCTGATGAGTTCGCGAACCTCCCTCGCGCTTCGCTCGCTCACGTGCGCGGTGCCGACCAGATAAATTTCACGCGGCGTGGACGACGAACGAAGAATGCTCAGCGTTTCGACGCCGCCGTCGGAGACGTACTCCATCTCCCGCGCGCGCGTAGAGCGCGCGCGATGGGTCGACGCGCTGGGACAGGCGCGCGGTGGTTCGACGCGCGGCAGCGCGCGCGCGAGGCGCCAGACGCGACGCGACATGGCGACGCGATGCGCGCGCTCGCAAGCGCGCCGCGCGCGCGACGGCGACGCTCGAAAATCGTGCGCGACACTGCGGCGCGCGACTCGACGCGCGAGTTTCAACTGTTTCGCTAAGCGCGTTTACACTAATTTCTACGACTACGACGCGCGCGCCGCGAATTTCACGGCGAACACGCTGCGATAAATTCGTCTATACGATACCAATTCGTTCTCGCCCACGGCGCCGGACGCGGTGACGCGCCAGCCGTAGCGCGTCGGAGCGTCGGAGTCCGGCGTCGACGCCGGATGATACGCCGACGCCGCGTCGACGACCAAATGTTTGTCCGCATCCCTCGCGAACGCCTCCGCCGACGCGTACTTTACCTCCGCGCCATCGAACGCGACCCATCCGATTATTTTTGCCGTCGACGCGCCCGGCGTGCCGCCCGGACACGGATCGTCGTTCCGCTCGCGAGCGTCGCCGCCGAACCACGGTTCGCGAAGCCTTCGCGCGACGTCCGCGCGCGACCGCGGGTTGAATCCGCCCTTCGTCCACGCGTCGGCGAGCACGCTCTTACCGGGCGTCCCGCGCGTGGTCTCCAGGACGTACACGCGCGCGTTCGGCGTCAATTTCGCCGTCGACAGCGCGTAGCCTCGAACGTCGATAGACTTTTCGCCGTCGACCAACAGACGCGCGAACGGGGCTTGGACTTCGAGCGCGAGCGCCTCGCCGACGCCGACGCCGACGCCGCGATCCATCTCTCGAGCGCCCGCGCGACGCGATGTGGCGGCGCGCGGCGCGCGGATGTAACAAGTTGTACAATAAATTGTCAATACAAAAATAAATGGTGAATCGACGACGCCGCGCCGTCGCGGCGTCGAATGGAAAAAATAATGAATATTTATGCCGCTAGTCGGCGCGGATGAACACGGGGAGGACGTCGAGCGGGGCGTCGACGACGACGCGGCGACCGCCGGCGACGGCGTTCGATTCGTCGTATCGCCGCCAAGACCCGGCGGGGAGGTAAACCGTGCGCGATGTCGCACCTTTTTCGACCACAGGGGCGACGATCATGTCGGTACCGACGGCAAACTGGTCGTCGATGGCGAACGTTTGGGCGTCGTTGGGGTCGAGCCACCACATTGGACGACAGATGGGTTCGAGGGAGGCTTTGGCGTCCTCCGCGAGCGCGGCGAGCTTGGGTAAGAGCAGCCGTTCGCGCATGTGCATCACCTTGACACTCGCCTCGTACGCCACTGAGCTCACTTCCCACGGTGGAATCGACCATTGCACCGCGGGCATGAACGCGCTGACTTGCGCCCAGCGAATCATCAACTCGGTATCGGGCGTTTGATTCCAATACGCGTTGCCGCCGATGATGTCCGGAAGCGTGAACGGGAACCCGATAACTGCGGACGTGAGTAAGCTCGGAATGAGACTCTGTAGACCGTTATCGACGCCCCACACGGTATCTTTATCGCCCATGCGAATTAAGCCGTTGTAATTGTTCGTTCCCATCGCCACGCGCACTTCGCTCAAGGCAAATTTAGAACAAACTTTTTCCACGTATGCCTGACTGTACTCTTGTGGATGTTTCAGGGGCGTGTGCGGGCGGGCGCCGTAAGGCATGAAACAAGGCTCGCCGGCGTCAAACTTGAAACCGTCGAGTCCGACTTCTTCTTGCAGTTTCTTGAGTCGACGCACGAACCATTCGCACGCCTCGTCATTGGTGAAATCGATGCCGCGGACGGGCTGCGTGCCCCACCATCGGAACTGTCCAGGCTCAAGGTTGCCCCCACCACCGCCGCCTTCCCAGTGACCGGGTGGCCAGTCGTAGCGATCGACGAACACTTTCACAGTAGTCCCGAGGACTTGACCGACGCCTCCCGTGAGCACCTCGACGACTTCGTTCGGCGGTTGCGAGCCTTCAAGTAAGTACCCTAATCGCTTTGCCTCCTCGCACGCCGCTGAACTCTCTTGCAAGAACGGCATCACCCACGCCGTTACTAAAAATCCCATGTCGTGAAGCTCCTTGATCATGCCTTTCGGATCCGGAAACTTCACGGGATCGAAATGAAGTTCGCCATATCGCGCTTGCCAGCGGTCGTCGATTTCGATGATCGAACCGTTCGGTAATCCCGAGTCAGATTTGGCTTTTGCGATGTCCTTAGCTACTGCAAGTGTTGACTCTTGCGTGACATCAGCGTGCGACGTCGCCCAAGTCGTCCAGATTGGATAGAACATCAGAGACTTGTCCGGCGCGGCGCTCGGCTTTGGAAGCTGCGCCAAGGCGACTCTCGTCGCGCTCCTCGCGTCTTCCTGCGCAGATACGGCGACGCGTAGCTGCAAGCGCGTTCGCGCGTCATTCGTATTGATGCTTTGCCACGGATGCAACATGTTCGCGTCCGCGTAATTCGCCCGTGATTGCAATCGAAGTAGTCCGTCGCCGCGTTCCGACGTCAGAGCCTCTTCCAGCGGCAACGACGGCCGGGAAGCGTTTTGAATACCGACACCGAAATACCGCGGCGCTTGACCTCGCGGGACGAATGCCGGTGCGTTCAAGCCGACGTGTAATAAATCACTATTTGGATCGGCGAATATCAACGTCCCACCGCTCGACACCCAGTGAGTGCCGAGAACGTTGCCGACGCCGTTCGGACCGTGGTCGAACGGGTAAAACGGTCCCATTTCGATTTTCGCTCGCTCGAGCGGCCAGAGCTGCTTCAGCAAATGCGACCCACCGTACCAGTGGTCTTCGTCCGCTCCATCGCACAGCTTCACCGTCAACTCCGCCGCTCCCGAATCCTCCATCGGCGCGCTCACCTCGAGCAATAACCCGTCCGCGATGTTTCGACACCACGCGTCGCTCTCCCCATCCGCATCGTTCGTTTTCCTCACCCGGAGCACCGTTCCATCGCTCCACAGCGCTGTCAACTCCCCCTCGTCCTCTTTCGCGTCGATTCGAATAACCTTAACCCCGTCTCCGGTCGCCGTCGTCCCTCGTCCGAGCGGCACCGCCAACGTCTGCGCCCGCGTCTCTCTCGTCCCGTCCACCCTCCACAGCAGCATCGTCCCATTTTCCCGCACGTCCAGCGCGCTCGCGCCGCTTCGCACGCGCCACGTTCTTCCGACGTACGCCTTCGCGTCATCGATCGCCAGCGTCGTCGTCCCGACGTCGTCTCGTCGCGGCGCCGCCGCGTCGCGCGCGCGATTCGTCCCCGCCACCACCGCCCCGCTCGCGATCGCCGCTCGCACGATCTCCGACCTCGACACGCTTCCCGACGCGACGCCGCTCGCGTCGTCGTCTCCGCCGGCGTCCTCGTCCGTCGCCCGCGCCGTCGTCGTCGTCGTCGTCGTCGTCGAGTTTCGTTCCGGCCGCCACCCGCGGTGTCGACACCGCGCGCGCGGCGCCCGCGCGCGCGCGCGCGCGACGCCCGCGCGCGGTCGCGCGACCGACGACGCGCGCGCGCGCGCCATGGCGCGCCGACGTCGAGCGACCGCCGGCGACGACGCGCGGCGTCGCGGTGTCGCGACGCGTCGTCAGTCCCGCGCGCGGTGTCGACGGAACGACCGACGGACGCGCGCGCGCGCGCGCGCGAGGACGCGCGCGCGGACGCGACGACGACGACGACGACGACGCGACGATCGGCATGCCGTCGTTCACGCCGTCGACGTCGGACGCCGCGGGATGCCTGACCGCGCTCGAGGACGTGTCCCCGTCGCTCCGAGTCCTCGGCGCGATGTCCTTCGTCGTGAGCGCGCTGATCGGGGCGCCGCAGGCGTACAAGATTTACGCGCGCAAGAGCTCGCGCGGGGTGTCGTTCTGGACGCTCGCGCTCGGGAACGTCGGTGGATTTCTGTGCGTGCTGAATCTGTACGTGCTGCACTACGACCAGATCAAACTGAGCGGGAACGCGTTCGCGGATTTTAAGGGCTGGGCGCGCGGACAGCCGAGCCTGCTGTTCATATGGGTTGAATTGGCGAACACGCTGTCGATGCTGATCGTGACGCCGATGGCGTACGCGTACGTGGAGGATAGCGAACACGCGTTCGCGGTGACGACGCCGCTCGGCGGCGTGGACTGGTCGATGAAAAAGGCGGTGAGAGCGGGAGTGCTGTTGCAAATGGTGATCGTGGCGTGCGCGTGGGCGCCGGCGTTGATCGTGTTGCATCGGGCGGGGGAGTGCGCGCCGATGGCGTGGTACGGCAACGCCATCGGCGTGGTGGTGGCGATGATTATTTGCTTAAAGTTTATACCGCAGGTGAAAGAATCGTACGAAAACAAAGGCAGTGGGTCGCTGTCGTACCTGACGTACGGCGCGGATTTGTGCGGTGGGTTGGTGGCGTTCTTGCAAAAGTTGCTCGTGACGAATGAGCGCGTGTCCACGTGGCTACCACCGCTGATACTGCATTCCCTGGAGGCGTACGTGCTCGGGATGAACGCAATCAACGACAAAGCGCGCCTCGGCGCGGGCGCCGCCCGGCGAGATCGTGACGCGGACGATGCGAACGAACCGGATGAGGAACGCGTGCAGAGCGAGCGTTTGTTGCCGCGCGCGAGTCGAGGTGCGAGCGGCGCAACGTCGCCTCGCGCCTCGTCGCCGACGCGCGCCGACGCGGCCTCGTGGTGGAAATCGGCTACTTGGTTGTAGGGCTTTCGCAAAGAATCGTTGGATATTGTTGCAAAGTGCGGAAATAATCACCTAGATCTATTGTGTAATAGAGTGTAACCTATATGATGATGGTGTGTATCGTTCGGGAAAAAGTGGTTCAGCGAAACCACTCAATACATGTTGTTTGGCTGTAATATTTTTGGCAAGTGAAGTCAGTGAAGGTACATGGCGACGACGACGGTGACGTTGTCGCTCGATCCTCGATGCATACTCGTATCCAGAAGTTCCTGGGACGCGGCCGTACAGGCCGCTTCGATGGCTTTCTTGTCGGTCGATGTACACTTGCCTTCGCTCAAGACGCCGCGCGTGGCGAGTATTTTGCGAGCAATGTCACCCGCCTCTTGATCTCGAATGACGTCCCACATGCCGTCAGAGGCGAGAATAATGAAATTGATATCTTCGGTGAGCTCGTAACGCGACACGTCTGGTTCTGCGGTGACGCCAGAGTCTTTCGGTCGCTTGAAATCGATGTCCCCGAGCGAACGCGAGACGGCCAAAGCCGCTCGCACGGGTTTGTACGGATGATCCGCGATGACTCGCCAGCAGCCGCAAAATTCAATCTTGCCCCCCACTGCGGTTATTCTGCGCCGTTCATTCGACATCGACGGCTTGTGGTCTTCGGTCATGGCGCGAGTGCGTCCATCAGCGTAGCTGACGACTGCTCTAGAGTCGCCAGCATGCGCTGTGAAGAGCGCGCCGCCGATTTGCAAGACGCACACCGCCGTGCTCCCGTCTCGCCTGCCCTCCGCGGCGGTGCTGTTGAGAATTTCGTCGTCGCAATCCATGTACATTTTCTTCAAAGACGTTTCCATATCAACGTTGAACCGCGTGAGTCTTTCCGGGCACGACGGCGACGAATCTTGTAAGAGCACGTCTGGCGCGAGAAAAGTGTGCATGCGTTCGCTTGCAAACTGCGCCGCCCAGTCACCGTTGTGACCATCGTACACGCCCAAAAACGAACGACGAACGCCATCGCAACCCGTCAACCCAAAAGGTTTCAGCTCAGTCACGGCGCTGTACCTGTCCTCCATGTACGCCCGCTGTCCTTGTTCGAAAGCCACGCCGACGACGACCTGGGCGCCCACCAAAGGAATATTCGCCTCGCCATCCGCCGTCGCCGTCGCCGCCTCGCTCACTTCATCGGACAACGGCGGACTCGCGCGCGCGGAATCTAAATCTCTCGCTCCCCCAGAACTCGTAGATTCCGATCCCATATCGACATCCTCGCGCGCTTTCGCGCTCTCATCCGTCGTCGCGCGCGCCTTTTCGCGTCGCTCTCGTCGACTCTTCCCGTGCTTCCCCTTCCTCCGGCGTTTCTCTCGCGCCTCCCACGCCTCCGCCGCCGCGTTCGCCTCCCCCCGTCTCTTCTCCTGACCCACCGCGCGCGCTTCATTCGTCTCGCGCGCCTCCTCCTCGCTCGACGACCCCGCGCCTCGGCGTTCGCGCGTCGCCTTCGCCCCGTCCCTCGCGCCCTCATCCCTCATCACCCCCTCCCGTCCTCGTCCGGCGTCCTCCATCGCTCCGCTTTCGCTCGCGTCCGCGCGAACCATCATCGATCGTCGTCCCGCGCCGAGCGCGTCTCCCGCCGCCGCCGTCGCGACGCGCGTCGCGCGCGCGGATTCGAACGTTCACGATGCCGCGCCGCCGGTCCGCGTTCGCGCGCGTCGCGCGTCGCGCGCCGTCGCGCGTCGCGCGCGCGCGTCGAGCGTCGCGAGACGCGCGCGCTCGAGTCGATCGCGCGCTCTTCGCGCGCGTCGCGCGTCGCGTCGCGCGTCGCGGAGCGTCGACCGGCGGCGCGCGCGCGGCGGGAAAAGCGCGCGAAGAGCGCGCGCGCGCGCGATCGGGGGTCGTATTGAAACACCCGGAAGTACTATCAACGCGCACGCCCGAGATGCGGATCACGCGCCAGCGCTGGCGGCCCGTGCGCGCTGTGTCCGTATAAAGACGCGCGAAGGACCCATGTGCGCGCTGTGTCCGTATAAAGACGCGCGAAGGACCCATGTGCGCGCTGTGTCCGTATAAAGACGCGCGAAGGACCCATGTGCGCGCTGTGTCCGTATAAAGACGCGCGAAGGACCCATGTGCGCGCTGTGTCCGTATAAAGACGCGCGAAGGCCCGTGTGCGCGCTGTGTCCGTATAAAGACGCGCGAAGGCCCGTGTGCGCGCTGTGTCCGTATAAAGACGCGCGAAGGACCCATGTGCGCGCTGTGTCCGTATAAAGACGCGCGAAGGCCCGTGTGCGCGCTGTGTCCGTATAAAGACGCGCGAAGGCCCGTGTGCGCGCTGTGTCCGTATAAAGACGCGCGAAGGCCCGTGTGCGACGAACGTCGACCGGCGCGAGCGTTTCGCGAGCGTTTCGAACGCCAGACGACGACGCCATGGCGCGCGTCGACGTCGAGCGCGCGGCGCGCGCGTCGAGCGCGCGCGAGGCGAGCGACGCGGGACGACGCGCGCTCGCGATGGGGGAACACGCGCTCGCGCGGGCGTTTTACGACGACGCGCTGGCGATGATGACGGAAGACGCGACGGACGAGGCGAGGGACGAGCGGGAGGGGCGACGACGGCGCGCGGAGGTGATGGCGAATCAGAGCGCGTGCGCGCTGGCGGTCGAGGCGTGGGACGACGCGATGGAGCGCGCGGAGCGGGCGATCGCGTGCGATGAGGGGTACGCGAAGGCGCACGCGAGACGGGCGGCGGCGCTGCGAGGGAAGCGGGAGTACGCGCGCGCGAGGGAGAGTTTGAAGGTGTGTCGCGCGTTGCTCGCGCGGGAGGGGGAGACGAAGATGATTCGTGACGTGGACGCGATGGTGGCGGAGATAGACGCGGACGAGGCGCGAGGAGAACAAGCTGCACGCGTGGGGATGCAAGTAAAGATGGGATCGAAGGCGCAGGCGAAACCAAACTTTTCAGCGGCGACGACGAAGGCGAAGAAGGTGGTGACTTTCGATCCAAAGCTCGACATAGATTGCGACGAGGATGTGTTCGATTCGCGAGCGTCTCAACCGCCGAGTCGGCGTTCGTCGTCGAAGCCCATGCTGATGGATCTAGGCGTGTTGGCGGTGGAAAAGGCGATCGAGATGCAACGCGCCGTCGTCGAAGCTAGAGTCGAGGGAGGCTTCGAGCACAAGCGATGTAAGATGTGCGGCAACGTGTGTCACGCAAAACTCACCGCGTGTTCGTCGTGCTGCTTGCCGCTTGTATCGGTGGATTCTTACGAGCCGGCGACTTTGCCGCGCGCGGGCGCTGAGGCGATTTACGAGAGCGATTCTGACGACGGTGAGGAGAACGCGACGACGACGAGCGCTGAGAAAGACGCTGAGCCGTCGTATCTCGACTCTGATCCTTGGTGGGTGAGATATTACACCCGCTCGGCGCTGACCGAGCCGACGCACTCACGTGGTTTGGACCCGGCGCTTCGATCGAGTTACGCCGCGCTCGACGTTGCGCCGGGGAGCGACGAAGTCACTGTGCGCGCGGCGTTTAGAAACGCGCTCGCGCGAGCGCACCCCGACGCCGGCGGATCCGCAAAGGAGCTAGACGTGGTAGCGAGAGCTTATGACGCGATATCTCTCGACTTTTGGCGACATGATGAAGGCGCAGCGCGATTGCGTTTGCAGTCTCGAAGGCTCGCCGACGGATCGATTGAATTCTTCGACTCGGCGAATGAAGACATATTCGTCGTACTCGAAGTTTACAGAAACAGAGAAGCAGAGCACACGTTGAAACGGTTATTCAGCGAAGCTTCCGATCCTTCGCGCGTCTACGTCGGCGTTACATGGCAATACAAGTCCACGACGCCGCCGCCCGACGCGCTCGGCGCGCGCATCGACCGCTTGCACACGAACGTCTACGTACTGACAGAGGAAATCCAAAAGCGCGCGGCGGACGTGAAAGATCCGGTAGAGCAGGAGAAATATTTGACTAAAATGCGACGCTTGCAACTCAAAGCTCAGCGAACGGAAGACGCGGAGGAAAAGAGGTGTCACTCAGCAAGGGTGCTCGAAGCTCGTTTCCGAGATCACGTGCGAGAGACTCACATGCCGTGGGACGCTTCGGAAGGTCCATCGTACGCGCGACATTTAGCGATGCGCAAATGGGGTGGGGAAAAGTATGTTTTGCACATTGACGCCATGACGGTCGTCGACAAGGGATGGGATGAAATCTTGGTGTCTGAACTCGAACGCTGCGGCGACGACAAACGCGTACTCACGGCTGCGCCGTTAGGATACGAGCTTAAAACTCAACCGGTCGTCGAAGAAGAGACGTTCAGACAAATGTATCAGACCGACGTGTACGGCACGATCAAAGATCGGCTGCCAGCCGTGAGTGCTCTCGGTGAAATCGATCCCGCGCGCGCGCCCGCGATTACGTGCGCGCGCGAATTCGGCGAGTCGTTGTTCCGCACGCACGCCAGGCAACTCGCGGAGGTTCCGAGCGAGCCGACGCCGGCGCTCTTCTTCAACAGTAGTTTTGCGTTCGCGCGCGCCGAGGCTTTCGTCAGAGACGCCCCGCCCGACGCCCACGCGCCGTTCTTACATCTAGGGGAAGACTTGAGCGCGAGCGCGAGGCTGTACACGCGCGGCTGGAACTTGTGCACGCCCGCGCGCGTTCCCGTGTTACGCTGCTACTCGAACGCGCCGCGCGCGATGTGGATGGAAGATCACCGTTCGGGTAAAATGCTGTACGCCGACGCGCGTTTCGGCGTCGGTAACGAATCCGACGCGGCGCGGCGAGAATTTCTCAATTTACTCTCGCGCCGGCGCGTCCTGCAGTTGGTCGCCGCCGCGGACGACAGCTCGCAGACCTCCCGGGACGATCCCGTGCGTTTCACGCGCGCCTACGGCGCCGGGCGCGACAGATCCATCGAGTCATTCATCGAGCACATCGGCGTCGACTTCACCGCGAAACGAATCTCGACGCGCGCCGCGTGCGGCGGACACGACGGCGCGTTCGTCGCGTCTTCGAAATCGCTTCCCGCGCCGTTCGCGAGCGCTCGGACGGGCCCGAGCGAGCGCGCCGCGCGTCGGTATGTGTAAAGCGCGCGTCTCCGGTCGCCAATCCATCACTGCACCGCGCGCTCGTCGATTCGCGCGCGCGCGGTCGTCGCGATGCGATCGTCGGCGTCGGCGTCGCGCGCGCCGCCGCGCGCGCGACGGCGCGCGCGCGCGCGGCGCGCGGCGCGCGATGGACGCGCCGCGACGCGTCGCGACGCCGGCGCGCGCGCGCTCGCGGACGTCGCGCGCGTCGTCGCGCTCGTCGGGACGCTCGGCGCGAGCGCGGCGGAACGGTTCGAGGCGCGCGCGCCGGACGACGGCGTCGCGAGCGCGGTGGCGAGCGCGGTGGCGCTCGTCGCGGGCGCGGCGGGGATGGCGATGAGCCTGGAGCGCGAGACGGACGCGCGCGAGGCGGCGCTCGCGGATAAAGTGCGCGCGCAGGCGGACGCGATGGCGGACGCGGCGTGGGAGAAGATCGAGGCGAGCGAGGCGAGCGCGGAGGCGGTGAGGCGCGACGTCGCCGCGCGAGGGGTGGCGCGAGTGAACGGAGTGATGCGGGAGGACACGGCGAGGGCGACGGAGGCGTACGTGCGCGAGACGCTGCGGACGAACGACGCGGGAGGGGATGGGAGGAATTTATCCGTGGAGTCGTTCGGGAACGTGTATTGCAAGAAGAATAGGTGGGATTTGAAACTCGCGTACGACGCGCCCGTGCGCGCGGCGCTGCGGGAGTGCGTGGCGTCGATGGGGGAAGCGCTGACGGCGGTGTGCGGCGCGGATGCGAAACTCGTCGAGCTCGCGGCGTTGGTGAGCGACCCGGGGTCGACGCGACAGCCGGTGCACCCGGACACGGCGTACAGGAGAGATCCCTCCGTGTTCACGTGCTTCGTGGCGCTGCAGGACGTCGAGCGAGACATGGGTCCGACGCTGTTCATCCCAGGAACGAACAACGCGCAGGCGCACGTCGAATTTAGGGAGGGTAACGAACGCGAAGGGCCAGTGTTTCGTCGACCGTACGAGCTCGGCGTCATCTCTCGCGGCGATGCGACTTTGTTTGATAGCAGAACGTTGCACTGCGGAACGGAAAACGACAGCTCGCGACGACGAGTGTTGTTTTACTTTTCGTTTCAACGAGCGGACGGCGACAATCCAAACGCCGCGATTAGCACGATTAGAACCGAGTTGCGTGACAAGTACACGCTCGCAGATTTATTGGCTTAAGATGTTTAATGATTATACGACGACGAATCCATGGACGCCATGCGTCCCGCCGTGAGGCGCATGTCGAAGACGTCGCTTCGTATGCTCCACTCCGCGCCCGCATTTCTACGCGTCGGGGCGTCAGGAATGGGAGGTTTCAAAAACGTCAGCGTCATCAACGCGCGACGCCCGTATTCGTTCGCACCGCCTTGGTGAAATGTGCGCGCATCGTACAACACGGCATCGCCTTTACGCAACTCGGCGTCGCAACACCTCGATTTGGCGAGTCGCGCAAACTGTTCTTCGTTCCACTTCGTCACCGGAAACGCGTCGTGTGACGCCTTGTCTTGCGTGCCGAGCACAAAACACGTCGGTCCCATCTCCGGGATGACGTCTTGTAGCGCTATGAACAAAGAATACAGCGGCGCGTGCGGCGCGTCGAACGCCACATCCGGATGCAAAACTTGTCTATCCGCCCCTCGTTCTGTCGCCAGCACGCTCATCTCCACCATCATCGCCTCCGCAGTTGCGTCTTCGACGTGCTCTAATATCGAATTCACCCCTCCTCGACCGCACGCTCGCAACAGCAAATCACGCGTGGCCCCATCGAATCCGAGCTTGACGTCGGTGCGCCGCAACGCGTCCCCGTACGTCGCCTTGACGGAATCACAAATCACGTTCAACTCCCCGAGCACCGCATCACACGCATCGTGCGGGACGACATCTTTCAAAAATACCGCCCCATCGCGCTTCAACACCGCCGCGGCGTCGCGCGCGTCGTCATTCGTAATTATCCTTCGCGCCGCCGGCGCCGCCGCGAGCGCCCCGCCTCGCACCATCGCCTCGCGCTGCGCCGCGCTCTCCACTCTCAGGTACGTCGCGAGCGCGACTTCGGGCGATGAAGGTCCGAGTCCGTCGTCTTCACCGCCGTCCACGGCGTCGAGCGCCGGATCGACGACGGCGGTGACAAAGTCACTGATTCGTCTCCATACATTCGTCCGCGTCATCGTCCTATCGCGTCGCGACGTCGCGGCGCTCGTCGACGCGCGCCGCGACCGCGAGACGCGATCGCTCGACGCCGCGCGCGCGGCGACGGCTGGCGACGCGACGACGCGCGTCATGACGACCGCGAAGTGACGTCAAAAAGTGTCACTTTTTGCGCATAAAAACTCCGCGTCACACGCGCGCGCGAGCGACCGCGGCGACCGCCGAGACGACGCGGTGATGACGTCCAAACCCGCGTCTTCGAAGTCCGCGGGGAAGCGCGCGGCGGAAGCGCGCGGGCGCGACGCGGGCGGCGGCGGCGGCGGCGCCTTTGCGAAGTGGCTTCGGGACAACAAAGTTGAGCTCGACGGCGTGGAGGTGGCGCGATTCGCGCGCACGGGGCGCGGCGTGCGAGCGACGCGTGATTTGCGCGTCGGTGAAGTCGTCGTGAGCGTTCCGGACGATGCCGTGCTCACGGTGGATGCGTGCGCGGTGAAGAAGGAATTGGGGGAGTTCGTCGGCGACGGGGACGACGAGGCGCCGTCGCCGCGGCTGGATAAAGAGCTGTTGGTCATCGCGGTGATGTGCGAGATGTGCGCGGGTAAGTCGAGCGCGTGGTGTGAGTATTTGGAGACCGTGCACGAGGCCGTGCGCGTCGGACACTCCGTGTTGGCGTGGGACGACGAACAGGTGACGGCGCTCTTCGGCACGGACGCGTGGCGAGACGCGTACGAAAACGACGACGAGACGCTCGACCTTCCGATGATGACGGAGGAGCATTTTGAAAACGTTGTTACACTGTTTTTCAAGCTCTTTCCAAAACTGGCGAGCGGACTTTCTGTGGAAGCGCTGCGCGAACTTCATTTCGCGGCGACGGCGATGGTGGCGGGGTACTCGTTCACCCTTGGCGACGACGAGATTCAGGCCATGGTTCCGTTCTGGGACATGCTCAATCACGCGCCACCGTGCGAGGCTTCGGTGCGGCTGCATCACGATCAAAAGAATGGATGCTTGCAAATGATTACCGTGCGTGGAGTGAAGAAGGGCGAGGAAGTGTTCAACACGTACGGGCCGCTGCGAAACGCCGAGCTGTTGCGACGATACGGCTTCGTTTTGCCGCGGAACCCGCACGGTGGTACCACGGTAGGCTTGGCCGAGGTGATTCAGGCTGCCATGGGGGCAAATCCGCTCGTTGTGGACGAGCTGCCGCTTCGTTTAGCATGGCTCGAGTCTCGCGGTTTGGCGGACGAGGAGCTCAGCACGAGATTCTTCGTGCACCGGACTGGACGCCCGAGCGATAAACTTTTAATCGCGATGCGTTTGCTCACGCTTAAGCCGGAAGAGATGACGGCGCTCATAGAAGCCGACTTTGATGACGAAGAGCAGTTGATGCTTTTAGAAGGAAACGATGAAGAACGAACAGAGCAGTCATACATGGTCGGCGCGTCGTTGCAATTTTTGGGCATGTATGCCAAATCGCGTTACGCCGAGTCCATGAAGGCGTCTCGTTTGACGTATAAAATGTACGCCAGTGTGTCGCCGCATGTGCAGAAGCATGAGAGTATCTATCGTGCGTGGGCCGCCGCTGTGGTGCGCATGGATGAGCAGCGTGCGTTGACGAAGCTTGGACGATGGACGTACCACCCCGGACGATCCGAAGACGCGCTTTTGCACGCGTGGCCGTTTCCCGTGGCAGACGAAGAGGGGAGGTAGTAGTCTATTGTTGTTTATCATCACATCGATCGTCCAGTCGCATTCCTTGCGGAACGTTGTGTCCTCCGGGCGGAGTGCAATCGATAAAGGCGCCGGCGTCGCCGAATTCGCCCGCGCGATCGGCGACCCAGATTCTATCGATTGCCTCGGCGTTTATCAGCCCGTGCACGCGCACGCGATCACCAGTATCCGACGTAGACCCCCATCGATCGTGCGCGAGCACCTTTTCGTCCGGCGCCGCGCTCGGTTCGTCTTCGTCCTCCACCACGGTGATGTCTGACACGTCGGTCAACTTGGCACCGTCAATCTGTATGACGTAATACATCCCTTTCTTCCGCCGCAGGCGCGCGTTTGCGTGCAGCTGCAAAGATCGCAGATTCGTAAACGCGTCGATGTGTCCTAACAAGTGAAAGTCCTCGCTCGCAAACATCCGCGTCCTCGATTTCGATTGCCCAGCGGCGTCCTCACCGCCTCCGTCGCTCGTCGCCGTCAGCGGCAGCTGCGCGTTGAACCTCTGCGCCTCGCACAAAACGTACAGATGACACTCCCCGTCCGTGACTTGAGACGGCGTCTTGTACACTCCTCGAAACTTGATGCGTTTCGCGCGACGAAACAACTCATCGTTCGGCAGCCCAACCTGCGCGGCGCGCGGCGAGTCGAAATCGAATCGCGTCAGTCGCACCGACGCCGCGCGCGCGTCGCGATCGAACGAACGCGCGCACGCATCGCACGCACCACGCTCGCATCCGTCAAGCTCTGCATCCCGGCCTCGCGCGAGCCCGCGTCGTCGCGCTTCACACTGACGTCGCGTCGTGCGTCGTGCGTTTTATCGAGCGTTTTTTCCCCGCCGCATCCTCTTTTCTTTCGGGTCGACGCGGCGTCGGTGCGTGGTGTTCGTAGTCGTGTTGAATCCACGCGTATCTGTCTATTACGTGCACATCGCTAGAGCTATCCCACCATTTTCAAGCACCGCGTCTCCGCGTGCACGGCGGAGCACTTTTTCGAGCAAAAGCGCATCCCGCAGCGAGCGCAGCCGTACGGCGCTTGAAACCCGCACACGCTACAAAACTTCCTCGGCGCGCCCGCCTTCGACGGTCCCGCCGCGGCGGTGAGATACGTCGGCGTACCCTCAGGCGCGCGATCGATGAAGCTCTGCTCGAGCAGGGCGTTGAAGGTGCGCGCCGCCACCGCCCGTCTGTTCTCCGCCACGCCTCGCGTCGTGCGTTTGCCCGCCTTCTTTTTTCCTTTCACGATCACCGCCTCCCCATCGCGTGCGTTTTCGTTGAACACGAATTCATCGTCGTCTTCGTCTTCCCCCTCGCCCTCGCCGGTGGTGCCGGGAACGATGGCGACGTCGGATTCGAACGAGTCCAAGCGCGCCGCCGCCACCTCGGCGCGCGTCGCCGCGTCCACCCTTCGCAGCGCCTTACTGATCTTCCGCGCCCGTCCGCTCTTTCGCGCCCCGTCCGCGGACGCGCCACCGAGCGCGCCACCCGCGCTCGCGCCCGCGCTCGCGTTCGACGCGCTCGCGACGCCGAACCGCGACGACGCGAGTTCGGGGGTGACGTCTTGTACGAAATCCATGACGGCGGAAACGACGCTTTCACCGCGTCGCTCGGCGCGCGCGAGACGACGATCGACGTTTGACACGCCTGATGGCGTTTGAGACGCCCGACGCCGAGTCGCGACGACGCGCGCGCGCGAGATGCGGCGCGAACTGCGGCGCGTCTCGCGCGCGACTTCGACCAAACCTCGAGCGCGCGACGCCGACGGCGAGGATTCGATTCGAAACTTTACTGCGTACACATCGATTAAAACGAGGCCTAGGCGATCGTCACTAATTGTTCAAAATTTATTTCCCTCGTTCGCCGAACCCGCGCGGCGTCGACGTCGATCGTCGCGTCGCCGACGTCGCGCGTCGGCGCGAAGAATGCTTCAATTCGCTCACTTGTCCTTATTCTTCTTATCCTTTTTGTGCGACTTGTCCTTCTTGTGCTTGTCCTTCATCGCCGGGGGCGTGGACACCGGGTTCAGCGACCCACCGCCCTGCAGGCTTCCCTGCGTCCTCGACTTTTTCTCTCTCCAGCGTCGCGCGCACTCCGTGAACACCTCCTTCGGGCTCAGGTCTCCTCGCTCCACCCGCACGCGTTGCACCTCATCCTTCATGAACATGTTGAACGCCGTCGGCGCGCGCGGCGGTTTCAATTCGCGCTTCTGCGCCTTCGTCAGCCGCTTTCCCTCGCTGTCCATCCCGCGTCCGCGCTTCACGAGCGTCGATTCGTTCGGAATCTTTGCGAATTTCGACAGCATTCCCGACGCTTCGTGCGCCGCCTCCGCCATCTTCGCGAACGCCGGCGCCAATCGTTTCGCCAGCTCCATCGCCGTCATCTCCTCGTCCCGCTCGTCGTCCGACATCGCCTTGCGCGCGCGGTCGTCCGCGTGTGTCGTCGTCGCGCGATTCGAATTCGAATTCAAACGGGCGCGCGCGGGCGGTCGACGAGTGAGACTGAATCTCACACACGGAGTCGTATGTATTTTAAGACTGAATCTCACACACGGATATCGGACGCGATCGCTCGATCGATGGAAGACTGCGCGACGCGCGCGCACACGGCGACGCTCGGCGACGCCGCGCGACGGACGACGCGACGTGAAGCGACGCGACACGCGCGGTTTTCGACGCGAGCGTTCGGTGAATTAAAGCGACGTAAAAAGTAACGCAATCGACGCGCGTCGCGATCGAAGGATGACGACGACGCGCGGGATGACGATGCGAGCGCATCACGCGCGCGCGACGGTGACGACGACGAAGAGAGGGCGATGCGAGCGACGCGATAGGGCGCGAACGACGCCGCGGGCGCGGATTTATGAAAATATTCTCGAGACGGTCGGGGACACGCCGGTGATCAAGGTCAACCGACTGGCGCCGGCGGGGATCGATATGTACGTCAAGTGCGAGTATTTTAATCCGTTGAGCAGCGTGAAGGATCGATTGGCGGTGGCGGTGATCACGGATGCCGAACGACGGGGGTTGTTGAAGCCGGGGGATACGGTGGTGGAGGCGACTTCGGGCAACACCGGGATCGCGGTGGCAATGGCGTGCGCTCAACGCGGCTACAGATGCGTCATCTGCATGGCCGAGCCGTTTTCTGTGGAACGTCGGAAGATCATGCGCATGCTCGGCGCGAAAGTCATCGTGACGCCGAAGGGGGGTAAAGGTACGGGGATGGTGGCCAAGGCGGAGGAATTGGCGGAAAAGAATGGTTGGTTTTTGTGCCGACAATTCGAGAACGAAGCCAATCCCGCGTACCACGCCTCGACTACGGGGCCGGAAATCTTGCGAGACTTCGCGGGTAAGAAGCTCGACTATTTCGTCACCGGTTACGGCACCGGCGGTACGTTCCAGGGCGTCGCGCGAACGCTCAAGGAATCTCGTCCGGACACCAAGGTGATTTTGCTCGAACCCGAAGCCGCGGCGTTGGTGACTTCCGGCATCAAGACCGAGCGTAAGCCCACGGGCGCCCCGAATGGGTCTCATCCGGCGTTCGCGGCGCACCCTGTGCAAGGTTGGACGCCCGATTTCATCCCTTTGGTTCTCGAAAATGGTTTGAACATGAACCTCTACGACGAACTCGTGAAGATCGAAGGCGGCGACGCCGTCAAGACGGCGCAAGCGTTGGCGAGAAGCGAAGGTATCTTCACCGGTATTTCTGGTGGCGCCACGTTCGCCGGTGCGCTCAAGGTTGCCGAAAAGGCGCCGAAGGGCTCGGTGATCTTGGCGATGTTGCCGGATACGTCTGAGCGTTACATGAGCACGCCACTTTACGACTCGATCGAGGCGGACATGAACGAGGAAGAGCTCGAGATCGCGAAGTCGACGCCGTCTTTCCAACTTATCCCGGGCCAAGAACCGACGCTGCAAATGTAAGGCGCTCGCGAAAGCCGTGTGACGCAAGTTTTTTGAAGTTTAATAAAGTCAAATCAAGTTTCATAAAGTCGTCATCCAATAACAAAAATCTCGGCTAATGATCTGCGGCGTTGCGTGCGATAAAATCCGTGCTAATCGATCTCAAGGTGGCGACGAATCCGCGTCGTCGGCGTCTCTTCGTTCCTCCGCCCTCTTTTTCGCCTTTCTCCGCACTCTCGCCGTCCAAATGGTATCGCCCATCCCCGCCTCCGCTCGCGTCAAGCTCTCCTCTCTCTCCTTCGCCTTTTCCCAAATCAACCTCAACGTATCCGCCCTCTGCTGCAACTCCACGCGCCATAATAAACTCCCTATGATCATCACGCACGCATCGCTCAGCGCGCTCGCCACGGGCGACTCAAAACTCCCCGGCTCCATCGCAATCATCACCGCCTGCGCCGCCGCCGCGCTCGCGCTCAGCGCGTACACCACCAACCTCGGCCGTCTCAGCGGCGACGACTTCCGCTCCGCCTCTATGATCGCTTGTGGCACGAATTCAGCGCCGACGACTCGTTCGAGTCGAGTTCCACTCTCGCTCGCGTCTCGCAGCGCCTCGACGCTGAAGATTTCCCGCAGCGGCGACGACGACGTATCGACGAGCAATTCCTTCCGCTTCGCGTCCACGTCGGGGTCGTCGTCCCACGCACCGTCGTCCCACGCATCGTCTTTGCTCTCGTCGTCGTCCGCCTCGCGCGCGCGCGCGCGCGCGCTCGCGCCGCGTTCAATGCTTTCGTCACGCGCGACAGCCCCACCGACGGCGCCGACGCGCGAGCGCGCCGACGCGCGCGCGACCCGCGGCGCGCGACGACGCGTCGACGGTGCGGATGCCGACGTTGTCGTCGCGCGGTGCGGCGAAATCGCGCGCATCGCACCGCGCGCGACGAACTGACGACGTCGCGCGCGAGGGTTGGTCCCTCGAGCGAGCGTCGCCGCTCGAGGTCGCGCGTCCATCGTCGTTCGTCGGCGAACGTCGTCGGCGCGCGGACGCGATCGTCGCGCGCGGAGGGAAATCGGGAATTGTGTTACAGCGAGGCGCGCGCTACGATTTTTCGATCGTGTCGTCGACTTGTCGAAGCTTTTCGAGCGTCTTCGTGAGGTCGTCGATTTTGGATTTGAGCGCAGCGATGGCGTCGTCGCGGGACGCGGTCGACAGCGATGGTGGTGGTGAAGACGTGAGCTCGGCGCTCGGGGTGGGATCTATGCCGCCGACGTTCGCCGCTGCGGACGCGTTCGAAGCGTTGGGGGTGTTCGCTCCGACAAAATCTGGATCGATTGGTACGTCGCACGAGTGAATGCACGACTGTGATTCTTCCTGAGAGAAACCGATGATGTCCAGCTTACACATCGACGGACCGCAGCACGGGGGTTGAATGACGTATTGAAAGTTTCCAAAACGTCCATCGCCTGGGAGCATGCCGGCGTACAATTTTTTCGCCGTGCGCTCGAATCCGAGGTCCAACAAGTCGTGCACGCGCGCCTTGAATTTCGTGGCAAACTCGGGAGTAGCCATACCAAAGTACTCGTACACTTCTTCTTCTTCCATTGCGTCCACTTTTCGCAAGAATTCTTCAAACTGCTTTGGATACTTTTTACCGATCGACCCTCCGTCGACGTAGCATCGATAATCGAGCATCGCACCGAGAGTTGAAGGGGAGGGCCGCGCGGTATCACAGTTGTTCCGCAACGAACAGACCGTATGTATGAAGCCAACCCGGTAGGTTTCGAACTTTTGGCCTCCAGGAATAAGCATCGAATTCAATTGGTTACGCATCGAGCTCTCGTTATCGATGCCGTGAATTAGACCATCCTCCGTGATGAATATGTTCTGACCGTGCCTATCGCCTTGTGAGGTCAGCAAATCAAAAAGTGCCAATTTGAGTATCCTATCTGGGTCTATTTTGCGAAGTAACTCCAACAGCGTTGGCGTTATCCTTGGACCAAGAGATTCAAATCCGACGCCTGGCGCCGCGCCAAAGACCATGACGTCCATGTCTTGCTTCACACCCGACGACGTCTCCTTCCCCTCATCCCAGGGTGCGAAAGTTTTGGCCCGCATATACTTAGCGCGTGGAATCACATCGCTCAACCCCGCTTCGTGTGATATCTTATCCAGGGCGCCCAGAAACGCTCCGTTACAAAACGTCCTCTTAGCCATGCCGCGCTCCGCTGAACAAAACGGCCCCTTCGTAAACGTCGGATGACTCGTCACCCTGTCGCTGCACGTTTCGCTCACCGTATCTTTCGTCCATATGAGTCGCTTGTAATCGCCTCTCACCCCACACCACGCCTTGACGAACACATCGAGCACCTCACCGTTCTCGCCGTCGCCGCCGCCGCTGAAGAAATCGCCATCCATGATTTTCCCTTTCCACACCGGCGCGCCGCTCGCGCCGTGCGGTACGTCGACCGCGTCATCCCTAAACGTCGCCCGTTGTTCCATGCGCCCGATCAACACGTTACATCCGTAACACGTCTTACAGTGCACTTTCCGCTTCGTCTTCTTCGTCGGCGCGTTCAACGCCACGCCGTCTGGCGCGTCGCCGAGCGCGCACGCCTCGCACGTATCGCACGCGTCGTACGTCCCGACGAATCCGCCTTCGTCCTCGTCCTCGCCGTCGTCGTCCGAGCGAAATCCCGGTTCTTCCTCGTCGTCCTCCTCGCCGTCATCGTCGCCTTCGCGCGCCGCCTCGACGTCCCCGCGCGCCGCCGCCGCCTCGCGCGCCTCGCGCAGGCGCGCGCGCGCGCGCTCGACGTTCGACGACGCGCTCGCGTCGACAACGCGCGCGCGCGCGACGACGAGCGCGCACGCGCACGCCGCGGCGAGCGCGACGACGCACCATCGCCGCGCGCGGCGTGCGCGGCGCGGGCGCGACGGCATCGCGCGCGCGACGGCGCGATGTGATGGTTCGGTTCGGTTGGTTGCGCGCTTGCAGAGCTCTAGCGCGAATCTACGGCGACGCGACTTTCGGCTAGCAGCTCGCGCAGGGCTCGGTTTAAGACGACGATGAGCTCGGTGAAATCCGGTCGAGCGTCGGGGGCGGTTTGCCAAGCGGGCACGATGACGTCGTCGACCAACGCGCGGACGACGACGTCGTCGCGCGCGAACGGCGGCGCGTCCAGCGGTAGACGCTGCGATTGGATGGCGACGGCGAAGATGATTTGCATGTGGTTCGCGAACCACTCCCAGGGGATCGACCGCGCGAGTGATTCCCACAGAAGGACGGAGAAGGAGAAGACGTCGCATTTGGTCGTCACCGCGTCGGCGTCGCCGTGAAAAAGCTCTGGAGCCATGTACGCGGGCGTTCCGGCGGTTCCGGCGGACGCGCCGCCGGCGCTCGTCGCCGAACCGCCGGCGCTGAGCAACGTCCGCTCAAGCGCGCGCGCGATGCCGAAATCCGCAACTTTGGCGCCACGGCCGTTGAGAAGCACGTTGTGCGATTTCAAGTCTCGGTGAACGATGCATCTGGAGTGCAAATACGCCATCGCCTGCGCTACGTCGAGCGCTATCCTCACGACGTCGTCTAGACTCACGTCGTACTGCTTGTCTTGGTGAAGAAGCGCGTGCAAGCTTCCTCCGTCCATCATTTCCTCGACTATACAAAGATGCGGCAGCTTGAGACACGCTCCAAACATGCGCACGATTTTTGGATGTCGCACCGCGCTCAACACGGCGACTTCTCTCACGAACGTCTTCAAATCGCTCTTTCCAGCACCGGGTGGGACACCGTGTAACTTTTTCACCGCGACGACGCGTTTGTTCCACTTTCCCACGTACACCGCACCGTAAGCGCCCTGACCAATTAGTCTTCCGAGTTTGATGTTGCTGAGATGAATTTCAACGACGTCGTCGTCGTCGTCGGAAACCGTATTCGCATCCTTTGCGCTCTCCGCGTACGTCGCGAGCGACGCTTCGAATAAATCACCGTTGGTAGTTTTCTTTGCGCCTCGACGCGATGGATGTGAGCCAGTGTTTATACGAGCCGTATCATCACCAGCGCGAGCGACCACGCCCTCCAAATCGTAATCTTTTGTTCTGAAGCATTGACCCGGTAACATGAGTGTATTTTTACGCTTCGCCGGCGCGATGATTTCATCGACGTCGACGTTTGCGAGCGGCACATCGTCGTCTTTACCAAACATGCACGATATCAACTGACGGATAATTTCAATCATGAATACTAAGACGACCAGACAAGCGACGAGAAGCGCGCTCATCGTGCTTCCGTTTCTTAACCACGCCGTGCCGCCCGCCGCCGCTTGTGCGATGACGCCACCCTGCGCGACGACTGTTGGTCCACCCTGCGCGACGACTGTCGGTGGTTTTGGCGGCGCCGGTGGCGCTGGTGGAGGAAACGGTGGAGGCGATGGGACTACTCGTCCACAGCAGAACTGGTACTCTCTCCGAGCACACGTTCCGTCATCGATGAAGCTCACGGCGGAGTTCTCCATAAAGACCGGCGAGTTGCACCAGACACCGTTCACGGCGACTCGAAGGATGTTCGAGGGAATGTCGCCATTTGTGACGTAGCCAGTGAATGAAAATTGTCTTCGAGGGATGCCAAGTTGATTTACGACGCGTGCTGGCTGCCCTGAAGGCCCGCCTGGATTGATGAGCAACGCGTCCTCGACTCTGCCTTCGTGCACGCCCTGCCCGTTCGGAAAGATCCAAGCGACTTGCCAGCTCGCCAGTGCCTCTGGATGAACACTCGTCATTGTAAACGTACCGGTGAATAGATTTAAATCATCGTCGTCGCTCTCTGCCGAGAGCTCCGTGGCGTACGCGACATCTATGCTGCACCTCGCGCAAGGTCGCGTCGAGTCGTCGCACTCGCGACAAGTTTGCGCCAAGCTGCTCCGTATAGGCAAGACGAGCGCGCCGAGGGCGCCTACAATTATCCGTACCGAGACATAACCCCGATGACATTTCTTCATCTGCGCGCGCGAGCATGTCACGACGAGACCCGCTCGAGATGGCGAACCGTTACATTCGAGGCGACCTCGCCGACGCAAACGTCAGCCGCCTTAACTTTCTTCGATTCCATCGCCATCGTCTTCGCTCGCGCCGTCGCCTTCCCCGCTGAACGTCACCTTTTTACGAACACGTCGCACGCTCATCGCGCTCGCACCGAACGCGCCCAACGACGAATCGCCGCCGCTCCCCGTCATCGCCCACGGCGCGACGCCGTCGCCGCCGCGCATCGTCTGCGCCACCATCGACCGCACGCCGCTCGTCCTCGCCCCCGGTCCGCACTCTCCTCGATCGAACCCACCTCCTATAATCCCTCCGCGTCCTCGTCCTGCCGCGAACACGTGCCCAGACCTCGGTCCCGCGCCCGTCCCCGCCGACGCCGGCGGCGGCGCCTTCATCGCGTACCGATCGCTCTCCCACGCCTCCTCGTCTCGACTCAGCCGCACCAACACCCGTCCCGACGCATCATCTTCCCTCACTTCGTGCACGCGCTGTTTTCGCGCGATCCCGACGTATTCACCGTTCAAATCTCTGTACACGCGTTCGCCCGTCGTCAGCGCGACGTGATACCGGTGCCACGGGCACACCGCGCACGCCCCTCGCCCCGGCACCTCCTCGATCTCCGCCCACAGCAGCGGTCCGCCCATGTGATAGCACGTCGCGTCGATCGCGTGCAAGCGCGCGCTCGGCGCCGGCGCGCGCACGAGCGCGAGGTGTCGTCCCGCGACGCACACCGCGCGCCGCGCGTTCGACCGGGACACCTCTTCGACGCCGCAGACGTCGTGCCAGCCGTCGTCGCGCGCCGTCGCGTCGCGCGTCGCGCGCGCGGCGTTCGCGCGCATCGCGTCGTCCGCGCTCGAGCGCGCGCGACGCGATCGCGGCGCAGTGCCGCGCGCGAGAGAGAGAGTTCGTTAGCCGACGCGTCAGACGCGGACGCGCGGCATGTTCGTCGTCGCGCGCGCGCGCGCGACGCCCGCGCGCGCTCGGACGCGCGCCGAGGCGAAGGCGCGCGCGTCGACGCGCGCGACGCGCGCGACGCGCGCGACGCCGCGCGCGAAGGCGACGTTTGGGTTTCGTCGACGAGAGTTCGTGAACGCGCTGACGACGTTCGGCGTGCTCGCGCTGTTCGACCGGTCCTCGGACGAGGACGAGGACGAGGAGGAGGAGGAGGAGGAGGAGGAGACGCTGGTGGACGAAGACGGGCGCGCGGTGTGGTACGACGAGGAGACGGAGGCGTATTATTACTACGAGGACGAAGACGGCGAGGCGTTCGCGGAGGAGGAGGAGGAGGAGGAGGAGGAGGAGGAAGAATACGTCGACGAGGAAGACGACGAGGCGTACGTCGGAGAAGACGAGGAGGCGCGCGAGGGTGAGGACGAGGCGTATCGCGACGACGCGGAGGAGGAGGACGAAGGATGAATTACGTTTCGTTTCCGGCGGACGCGACGCTCGACTAATACTACGAGCGCGCGCGCGCGCGCGGCGCGGTCTCAAGATTCCACGACGTCTTCACGCAGTAATACGTAATCTCTCGAGCTGTGAGCAAACTTGATGACGTCCTTGGACTTTAACCGCACGTACGCTTTGGCTTCGATCGCGCGCTTGTTCACGCGCGTCCCGTTCGCGCTTCCCAAATCGTACGCGTACGGTTCGCTCCCGCGCCCGTCGTCTAAATCTCGAAACTGAATCACGCAGTGCTGCTTCGAACAGCTCGGGTGGTCGCTCGGAATATCCACCACCGCTCGATCGCGTCCAATCAGATAACTCGTCTTCGAACCGGACAACTTGTACGGCGGCTCGCACTCGACGTCCCCCTTGAAGCAATACAACCGCCACGCCGCGCTCGGCGGTTTTGCCTCCCCCAGCGGCTCGCTATGTTTCAGCGCCACCCCTCGCACCGAGTTCGTCTCCGCGGCGAGCAATCCGCTCAGCGCAAAGTTCGCTTCCTCCTTCGGAACCTTCGGCGCGTCCTCCGCCGCCGCCGCGCCGACGCCGCCGTACGTCCCTCCATCGCCCGGTCTCGCGAGCGCCGCCCGCGCGCCCGCGCCCGCGCGCGCGTCGTCGCGAGCGCCGTCTCGCGCGTCGCGATCGCGCGAGTCATCGCGTCGTCGCCGCGTCGTCCGCGCGTTCGAATCGTCGTCGTCCGCCTCCCGCGAGCGTTCGTCTCGACCTCGCGCGCGTCCCGCGACCGAGCACGACCCCGCGCGTCGCGCGCGATCGTCGTCGTCATCGTCGTCGCGCGTCGACCGCGCGCGCGCGGTGTCCAGGTCACCGTCGCGCGCGCGCGCCGTCATGACGAAACGAATCCAATCTTCGGCGCCGCGGAGTGGCGCCACTCGCGCGCGCGCCGCGACGACGACGACGACGACGACGACGACGACGACGACGCGCGCATCGCTCGCGCGACCGCGCATGCTCGCGCTCGCGCGTCGCGCGTGCGGCGCGACGCGACGAATGCGCGCGGCGGCGGCGGCGGCGCGACCGACGGCGACGGCGACGGCGACGGCGACGGCGACGGCGCGAACGGCGACGCGCGGACGCGCGCGGACGTGGACGCGCGGCGCGGTGGCGTGGACGCGCGCGGACGCGGGCGCGAGCGCGACGACGGTCGGGACGCGGCGCGGGGAGGCGCGAGGGACGGCGCGAGGGACGGCGACGACGACGCGAGGGACGTTCGAGGACGCGGGATTGACGGACGAGAGCCTGCGACGGGCGCTGGAGAACATGAACATCGTGGAACCTACGGAGATACAGACGAAGGCGATCGATGTCATCGGTCGAGGGGCGGGGAACGCGTTCGTCGCGTCGCACACGGGGAGCGGGAAGACGTTGGCGTACTTGTTGCCGGTGATTCAACGCATGAAGGCGGCGGAGATCGCGGCGGGGGATCGGTTGGCGAAACCGAAGAGACCGAAAGTGGTCGTGGCGTGCCCGACGCGAGAGCTGGCGGAACAAGTCGCGGAGGTGGCGAAGGCGTTGAGTCACGTGGCGAAATTTAGTTCGTATTTAGTCGTCGGAGGTAGACGTTTAGGGACGCAAAAGGAGCGGTTAGACTCCGCGATCGATGTCGTGATCGGGACTCCGGGTCGATTGATCAAGCACGTCGATCAGGGGAACTTATTCTTGGGGAGCGTGGACGCGATGGTGTTGGACGAGGCGGACACGCTCTTTGAAGCCGGATTTGGCGACGAGGTAAAGCGGTTGTTACGACCACTCAAGGCGCGTCCAGAGGGAAAGACGTGCGTCCTCGTCTCGGCCACCATGCCGGATCGACTAAAGAAGCTCGTGGACGAGGAGCTTCCGGCTTTGCAGTACATTAAGACGGATTCATTGCATCGCTCCGCGCCAGGGCTCAAGCACCGCTTCGTCGACTGTCCGGGCGACGTGGACAAGATGACGGTGCTCGAGCAAATCGTCGCGCCCGAGCACAAACAGGGGAAAAAGCTGATGATCTTTTGCAACACGCTTCCCTCGTGCATCGCGGTCGAGCGCACCATGTTCGAGGCAGATATTCGCACCGTGCAGTACCACGGCGACATGACGAGCGACGCTCGCGCCGACGCCATGCGCGAATTCATCGACGCCGACGCCGACGAAAACCTCACCATGGTGTGCACCGACCTCGCCGCTAGAGGTTTGGATTTTGGTCGCGTCAAGGTCGATCACGTGGTGAACTTTGACTTCCCCATGAACTCGCTCGACTACATTCACCGCTCCGGTCGCACCGCTCGCGCGGGCGCCGGCGGTAAAGTCACCAACCTCGTCGCCAAAAAGGACCGCGTTCTCGCGAGCGAGATCGACAACGCCGTCAAGCTCGGTCTGCCGATCGACAACGCCACGAGCTCACGCGCCGTGAGCGAAGCTCGCAAGAAAAAATCCATCGCCGACGCTCGCGACAGGCGCACCGGAGGCCGTTCTCGCGCCAAGCCGAGCACCGTGCGCGATTCCAAACCTTCCAACCGCGGTCGTCGCGGCGCCGCGCGGTTCACCACGGACGACACTAAGACTAAGCCTTCCAACCGAGGTCGTCGCTGACCTCCTTGTAACACGCGTCGCATCACATCGCACCGCTCCGTCCCGCGCCCGCGCGACCCGGTGGCCGAGCGACCGGTGCCGTTGGTGGTCGTTATCCAACCCACCCGACCGTCGTCACTCGCGCGCGCGCCGCCTCTCGTCGGCGTCGTCCGTCGCGAAACGAGCGAAACCGTCACCGCGGCGAAGCGCCCGGTCGTTCGAAGCGGCGTCACGCGCGCGCGCGACGCCAAAGTCGCGAACGCGTCGTCGTTCGAGTTATCCAAACGCCTTCGTTCCATTCTCCGCGGATGAAATTGCTCGTCGAGCCGGACGTGGCGGCGTTGAACGCGTTCCTGACGAACGTGAACGTCGGAGACTACGTCGTGAGCGGACAGGTGGAGAGTTACAGCTGTGCGTGCGCGAAGCGAGGCGAGGCGAGGGGACGCGCGAGCGCGAGGGGGCGAACGGGACGACGCGACGGCGCGGGACGGGATGACTGACGATGGAAACGCGAATGGACGGTGATGTGATGCAGGTAAATTAGCGGGCACTGATAAGAAATTGTCGCGCTCGCTCGATGCGGAGGTGGTGACGGAGATTGTGTCGAGCTGCTCGCCGACGAACCTGAGCACGTCGCCGGTGGGGCCGTTGACGGATCAAAACAGTCGGAAGACGTTAATTTATCTTATACTGACTCTGAATCACATCTATCCGGATTACGACTTCAGTAGTTTGCGCGCGGAGCATTTCACCAAGGAAGGGACGCTGAGCGACGTGAAGACGGACATAGATACGTTGCTCATGGAGAGTAGTAAAGTTTGGGCGGCGCGGTACGGGAACGAGGAGCCTTTTCTCGAGGTTTTGTGGAAGACGATCGATGCCGCGATCGAAGTGTTTGATTGCGACGTGTATTCTTACAAAGCCGTGGCCGAGGGTGATCCGTTCACAGACGACGGTAATCTGTGGTCGTTCAATTACTTCTTCTACAACAAAAAGCTGAAGAGAATTCTCTACTTCACGATGCACGCGACTTCAAAGACGATGTTAGACTTAGACTCCGACGACGAACTCGACTTGGACGAGTCGAATGACCAAACAGGCGGAACGGGGTACAATTCCTACGATGGATCGTACCGAGAATCATTCGGTAACGATGACTCGATGGTCTTTGACGAGATGGACCTATGAGAAAAATAGCGAGCCGTGGTTTCTTGTATTACAGTACAACGTGTAACAACTCTACAACTTAGCCGAGGTGTTCGCCTTTCGAATCGCGGCGCAATTTACGAATAGCGTTGGAAAATTTCTTGCGTACAGTTTTCCGGCTCGCGGCGTACAGTGCGCACGCGAGAAGCATGACGATGACGAGATTACGAGACTGCTGCGCGGAGTGCGCCGCAGCGTCCTCAGCGAGTTGAATCTTGGCTTCCGCTTCGCGAAGCTTCAGTTTGACGTCCTGGTCGACCTTTTCGGGTTCTTCGCCAGATTTTTGAGAAGTGGGTCGATTTGATCGCGTGAGTTGCGGCTTTTCGATCACTTTAGCCCCGTCTCGCTTCGCTTCCTCACGCGCCACTTCTGCAGCGTGCGGGCGCTCCTCCTCGACGTGCACCTTTTTTGCTTCGACGTGCACCTTTTCTTCTTCGACGTGTGTCTCTTCCTCGGTCTGTTTGCTCTTCATCGCCTTGATGGGTTGTGCAGACGGCAGTGGCACATGAAGTATGTTGAGGGATTCTTCGCACGGTTTCGCCAACGATGCGGACGGCATGCTCTTGACGTCCCAGAGACAGGACGTGATCAATCCGTATCCACTCTGCACTCCTCCGCAATTTTCTTTGATATCCGCCTCGCACACGTCCTTGACTTTTTCTTCCGCGTGCCAGAACTCATACACTCGAGCTTGCGCAGCCTTATACTCTTGATGACACTCCTTCGTTATGATGCTCTTGCGCCCGCCCGGTTTTCCGAACTCCATGAATGTTTCCAGCGCAACCTTCTCTTCAGACTTGATGACGTATTCGACGCAATCAAAATAACTTCTCGAAATTACTGGAATCTTTTTCATGAGGTGGTCGTACATATCCTTCGCGTTTTGTTGCGGCGCGCGGTGTCGTCGACCGTTTCGATTACGGTAGCTCGTGCGTCCGCCACGATCGTCGTTCATGAACCAGTGATCTTCCTTCTGTTCGCCTGCTTCCAAGGCGCCACCTCTGAAGCCCAAATCCCCCGCCGCGTTGATCATCCTTTTTTTATCACCGTTCAGCTTTTGCAAGCGTTTTTGATACATGACATTGTCAGGCTCTTCTTTCAGCTTTGCCTCCACCGCGGCGATGTCGTTCTCGAGCTTCTCCGGATCGTTCGCGAGCGTGCCTTTGGGAAAGCTTTTCAGCGCATCAAACTTCATTTGTTCAGCCCTCTCTATGACTTCTTGTTTCGCTTGCGCTTCTGCTTCCTCTTTCTCTCGTTTCGCTTCTTCTTTTGACTCGCGCTCTGCGCGCCCTCTGTTCATTCTGTCGCTCAGCGATCCTCTGGAGCCTCGGCTCGGGCTCGCGCGCGAGCCGCCGCGTCGCGCCAAGAGCGATCTCGTCCCACCCACGGACCCGATCGACTCCATAGACGCCGCCGCAGCGTCAACGCTCGCTTCCTTCGCCTCCGCGCCCGTCATCGTTCGTTTCTTCTCCCTTCGCCGCGCCGCCTTCGCCGCCAACTCCTCCTCGTACCGCACCCTTCGCCACGCCTCCGCCGCCAGGTCCCTCGCCTGTCGCACGTGCGAGCACTGCTTCTTCAGCACCATCCCACACGCACCGTCCACCTCCAAATCATTCTGCGGGTGTCGCAGCGCGCGTTCAAGCGCCGTCTTCGTCTCCCACGCCTCGAGCGCGCGCTCCGCGCGCGTCCTCCTCGGCGTCTCGCCCCCCCCCCCCGTCATCGGTCGCGCCGCCCGCGCCGTTCCCGCGACGACGCCGCAGAGCGCGATCGCGACGATCGTCGCGATCGTTCGCGCCGACCCTCGATCGCCCCCTCGCGCGCGTCGTCTCGGCGCCGACGCTTCGCCGTCGTCCAATCGCGCCTTCGATGATTTCCGACGCGCCGCGCGCGCGCCCGCGCGTCGTTCGAGCGCCATCGCGCGTTCGCGCGCCGCGTCGATCGATGTCGCGCGCGCGCCGCGCTCGACGATCGGCAGCGCGTCGCGACGGCGCGCCGCGGCGTCGCGATGTCGCGCGTCGAGGCGTTGGCGCGATCGGCACGTCGCGCGGCATCGCGCGGCGCGCGCGTGGTTCGCGACGCGCGGACGCGGGACGGTGCGCGCGGTCGCCGCCGCGGGCGCGGGCGCCGGCGCGCTGACGCTCGCGCGCGCGCGGCTGGAGACGCGCGAGCGCGAAGCGATGGAAAACATCGACGCGGTGGAGGTGGTGGAGACGCTGGCGCGCGCGTGCGCGGCGAGAGGTTTGGACGTCGTCGCGGCGTGCTCGGCGGCGGATTACGACGCGGCGGCGCCGGAGACGGCGAGGATCGGCGCGAGGGAAGACGGACGCGCGACGTCGCCGTTGGTCGCGTTGATTGGAAATTCGAAAGCGCTGTGGCCGGCGTTCGCGGACGCGTTGGCGAGGGATGGGACGATGACGCTGGATGAATATTGCGAACGCGTCGTTCGCGACGCCGCGGCGGACGCGATTGAGGTGGCGCGCGGATTTAAGCGACGTTCGGGGGAGGATTCGTCGAGTAGAGTGCGAATTTTTTGGGCGTCGGACGTCGAGGAAGGAAAGGTGATCGCCATTCAACGCTTGGCGCACGTCGCAAACTGCGCGTGGTTGGATGAGAACACGCATCAGTCGATTCATCCGCTGCACGGGCCGTGGTGCGCGTTTCGAGCGGCGGTGGTCTTTGACGACGTCGAAGAGCCGGACGAAGAGGACTTGCAGCCGAAGATAGAGAAGTGTCCGGTGAGCGATGAGACACTGGCGAACGCAAAGGCGGCGTTCGACGTCGCCGTTGAGCGATTCAACGCGACCGACGGGAAAGATCCCGAGCAGTGGCGGTTGTGGCTCGCCGCGCGAGACGCGATGGGTGGTGGTGCGTTTGCGAAAGAGCGATATTACGAGGATCAAATCCTTTGGCATTATGACGTCGATCGAGAGGGGGTGCGTAAAAGGCTGGCACGCGGCGTGAAAACGGTGTAGAAAATGTGTTGTAAATTCTATTAAGAGCTATTGGAACTTTGGCAGCACCGAGCGCTGAAAATCTTCTTCCCAGAGCGCGCGGCGACCTTCCCACGCCTCACCGAGAGGCGGTGGATGAAACCAATAATTGAATGCAACGTGTCCTTCGCCTGCATCTCGGCTCGAGACGTCGTGGAACCATCCCGTGGGTAAGTACAGCGCTTCGCCAGCTTTCACGGTGAACTCCATCGCCGACGCGGTTTTGAAGAGAGGAAATTCATCGAGACGGTCGTAATCGATCCGGCTAAAACTCGGTGGGTCCTCTTCGTCATCATCGTCTTTTCGTTTTTCCTCTTCGGCCGAATCGTCGTCGGAAGGTTCTGGAGTTTGATTGAGTTCATCGTAATCATCGACGCCGTCAAAGTCGGCGAAATCGTCGTCGCTACTGCCGATCGCCGGTTCGTCTTCATCTTCGTCGCCGCGAGCCTTGCGCAATCTAAACTCCAACGCGGACTCCCCCGTGGCTAATGCCACATCGCCATCCTGAAGCGTGCTCGCGCCTTTGTAATTAATGAGCCCGTTCTCGTGCACCCAACATATCTTCCCAGTCGTGTACATGCGTCCAGCGTCGCGCGGAGAAAACACTTTGAAAGTCTTCTCGCCTCGCACCAACACGTACAAATTGTCGTGATAATCGTGATGCAGACCGCTCGACGTCGAGGTCGAATTCCTACCCATCCATAAATTCACATCCGCCGGCACGAGCGAGCGAGGCACTCCTTTCGGACGTAACGGCAGCTTCCCTTTGCTCGACTTCGCCGTCTCGCTCGCCAACAACCGTCCCGGCGCCGCAAACGGTTCCGCCTTCCCTCCCGCTGAGAGATACCATCCCCCGTCTCGCGCCTCGTACTTATCCATGAACGCATCGAACGTCATGGATTTATATTTTCCTCGTCCGAACCGTTCGTTCGCGCCTTCATCGCGCGATTCTACGCGCGACGTCGACGCGTCGCCGCCGCACGCGTCCCGCAGAAAAGCGTTTGTCCACATGTTCGCCCCCGCGAGATCGCTCTCGTCGCTCAGGGCGTCCGTGAGGATCACCGGACGACGACCGAGGACGTATTTCGTCTCGAACGCGTCGGCGTCGAGCGAGGCGTAGCGCACGCGATCGATCTGAGGTGGGTTTCCGTGGTCGGGGACGGCGCAGCCGGCGTACTGATTGAGAAACGCTCGAAGCAGCGGATCGTCGCCGACGGCGATTTTGCGGCGTTTCGCGCCCGAGCGAGATTGGTGCGACATCGCACGCGATGGCGTCGGCGGCGCGCGCGCCGACGCGCGGCGCGGTGAGCGAAGTGACGTCTATGAAGAATCAACTATAACAACTCGCTCTTCGCTACGCGACGAAGACTTCGTCGCCGAGGAGAGAACGTAAATACGACGCTTTCTCTTCAATGGTGAGCATGTCGCCCCAATCGGCGTAGGGAACGATGACGACACGCCAACCCCATGATTTTAAAAGATTGTTGCGCATGACGGTTTGACCGAGCTCGCGAAGACGACCGGATGCGTCGCGGCTGTAGTGATGCGGACCGTCGACTTCAACGACGATTCGCGAGTTCGGGAATACGATATCAGAACGAATCTTGCCGCCCTCCACGAGCGCTTCAACCTCAAAATCTTGCGCGCCAATTTCGCGGAGTACTTCGCCGATGTGATGCTGAACTTTGCTAATCGTCGGATCTTGAGCCTTTGCGCGGAGCCAGGCACGCTCGCATTCGTCGGCGACGCCATCCGTGACGCCAAGGATGAGCTCTTCGAACGGCTTTCCCATAGAAGTGAGACGCGCCATGTAGAGAGAGCATAGTTGCGCATCCTCCAAGTCTTCCGAACTCGTCAAAGCACCACCTTGAAGTTTGACGAGCGCGTGCAAGACACGCACGACACTGTCTCGCGCGTCTTCCAGTGAGCCGAGCAAAACGAGCGACCACAAAGCCAACACAAAGTTTTGCGGTTTGAACTGGGACGCAGAACCTCGAATCTCGTCTTCAATCCGCGCGAGTAAAGCATCATGAGGCTGTGCGCACAGCGTCGCGTGCGACCATAAAGTCATGCTTATCCTGTATGAGTCGAAGCGATCAAGCGTCTTCGCCGAGCTTACGCCGATGAAATCGAAAGTTTCGTCCGCGAGCATGTACCTAAGCCTCGCGAATACGCGCAAGAATTCGGTGAAATCTTGCGATTCAAACGCATGCGCCGATTTCATGAGCTTGTTTTCGAACTGTAACATCATCTGTGGTCCCGGATCGTAGTTACTACTCGCCAAAGCCGAGCAAACCATGAAGATTCCAACTGGTGTAAACTCTTCCAGTTTTTGCGAGACGCAAAACATGGCGTGCGTAAACACTCCGAGTCCTGCCAAGTTTAGCGTTCCAAATCCGTACAATAGGTTTGATAGATTTTTTGCGCTCGCTTCTTCGATTTTATCGATCGCTTCTTCCTCGAGCCGTCGAACAAACTCGTCACTGGGCCGATGCTCCAGGTGCGCGAACGCCCACATTACGTAGCTCAAATCGTCCATGTTGCACTTCGCGATGGAGGCCAGAAAGGTGTTCTCCAGAGCTACGATCGCGGATTTGAGCGCCGCTCGTGTTTGCGCACTCATTCGAAGATGCGAAAGCGGACTTCCGGTCTCGCAATTGTAGTGCGTCACCGTGACGTCGTCCGTGAACGTCGCAAACGATCCCGTGATCAAGGCAATTTGTTGTGGCTCCAATCGTTTGGCGCCGCTCGCTCGCCTCTCAACTACTTTGAATATCTCCATCGCATCGTCGTCGTCCAGGTAGTAACCCGCGTTTGACAACCCCCAGAGAAACATCGCAAGTTCCGTGTTGTCGAATTCGTGCAGAATGGTGAAAGCATTCGAGGCTAACTCTTTCAGGAAACCTTGAGTCCCCTGACGCACTCTCCGTCCGCTGATGCGCGCGTACGCCGAAGCGATGTTCGTAAGCTCTTGTGAACCACACGATTGAAGTCGCATCTCGCGCTCGAATACATCTAGCATTTCCTCCGTCGGAATGTCTCCAAACTTCGTGAGCGCCCAAAACGTGATGCTCAATTCGAACGGTTTGTACGCACTCGCATTTTGCACAATGTGCTTTTCTATGGCGTTGCGAATGCCGTTCGGCATGCGCATCTCAAGCTTTGCGTACGCCCACGCGACGTTACTCGCACCTTGTGGCTCGCATTTACTAATTTCTCTCTCAATAGCCCGCTCTAATTCATCCCAAAACGCATCTTCACCATGCAGATGTCGACCCCTATCCAAGTACCCGCACGCCCACGCAATTTGCGCGACGGCGCGCGCCTTGGTTTCGCACTCCCCCAGCTTCTCCATCGCGCGCTCTTCGAGTTCGGCGAACCATTCCGACCGCTTGATCTCTTCACTAACTTTCCCTCGTCCCCCTCGCGCGAACCTGGCCAATTTTCCGTACGTCGTCGCGACGTTTACCGCCGACATGTCCCGCGCGACGCGACGCGACGTCTCCGCCAACGCCTCCAACGTCTCACACGACATCAGCTCTTTATTCAACGCCACGCTCGGTCCGAACGCCGCTCGTCGCTCCTTCTTTCCCATTTTCTTCTTCTCCGCCGTCATCGGCGTCGCTCGCGTCGTCGGCGTCTCGCCTCGTCCCTCGTCCCGCGTCCCGCTCGACGTCTCAACCGCCGCCGCGTCCGCGCCGCCGCTCGCGCGCGCGCGATCGGGCACGACCCGCCGCGCGCCGCGCCGCACGCGTCGCGTCACCGCGCGTCCGCGTCCACCGTCCATCGCCGCGCGCGCGCGCGCATCGCGCCCGTCGTCGTCGTCGCCGTCGCCGTCCTCGTCCTCGCGCGCGCGTCGTCCCGCCGCGTCCGCGCCGCCGTCCGCGCGCCCGCGCGTCGCGCGCGCGACGCCCGCGAGACGCGCGCCGTCCCGCGCGCGCCGTCCGCGCGCGCCCGCGAGACGCGCGCGCCCGAGACGCGCGTCGCGCGCGCCCGCGAGACGCGTCGACATCACTCGGCGTCGCGCAGTGCCGATGCCGCGCGACGACGCCGACGCGCGCGCGAACGCGACGCGCGACGACGACGACGACGACGACGACGACGACGACGCGTCGCGCGAACGCGCGGCGACGGCGAGCGCGAGCGCGTCGAGCGCGGGCTTGCAAGAATCGCGCGACTTTAAGTTTCCGTACGACGTCCGGGACGCGGCCGCGGCGCGCGAGAGACTGCCGATCGGACCGAGCGAGCGCACGCGGAGCGGAAAGCTGCGAAATGGGATGGCGTACTACGTGGCGGAGAGCCAGAAGCCGAGGGAACACGCGGCGCTGGCGCTGGCGGTGGACGCGGGGTCGGTGTTCGAGGGCGAGGGCGAGCGAGGGGCGGCGCACGTGGTGGAACACCTGGCGTTTCGATGCACGGAATCGTACGAACACTTTGCGATTGTGAACTTTTTAGAGTCGATCGGGGCGGAATTCGGTGCGTGCTCGAACGCGTACACGAGCATGGATGAGACGGTGTACGAGTTGACGATTCCGACGCAAAAGGCGGAAGTGTTGGCGACGTCGATGCATATTTTGAGCGAATTCGCGAGCGCGGTGCGGATATCGAACGAGGATGTGGCGTGCGAACGAGGGTCCGTGATGGAAGAATGGCGTTTAGGACGGGACGCGCGAGGACGCGCGGCGGAGGCGTATTGGAAGACGTTGATGGAGGGGTCGTTGTACGCCGAACGCTCGCCCATCGGATTGGAGGACTTTATACAAAACGCCGACCCGCAGGTTTTGCGAGACTTTTACGCCAAATGGTACCGACCTGAACGCATGGCGGTGATTGCGGTTGGAGATTTTCAAGACCTGGACGACGTCGTGAGCCTGATCGAGAGCACGTTTCAAGACTTGAAGCCGAAAGAAGGGCAGCCCGCGGAGAATCCAGTCATGGAACGACCAAAAAACTCCGCGATGGAGCATTCCGAACCGCGCGTCGTGACGCACGTCGATCGCGAGTTGAAGCAGACGGCGGTGACAGTGACGTTCAAGTACGCGAGTATTCCGGTGGACACTCCGCGCGGGTATTATTTGAAGACGGTCGAGGATATTTACAAGACGGCGCTCGATAATCGATTGTATCGCATGATGCGTCAACCAAAGCCCCCATTTTTCAGCGCGGGTGGCATCATCGAGGACGCGACGAGGACGACGACTTTACTCAGCGTGCAGGCGACGTGCGCGGAGAGCCGTGCGAGCACAGGTTTAGAGGCGTTACTTCGCGAACTCGCGCGTATTCGATTGCACGGAATTTCGGAGCAAGAGTTGAAAATCGCCAAGTCGCGCATGCTCGCCGATACAGAGCAATTGTACGCAGAACGCGAGCAGACATATTGTGAGTCTGTTCGCGATGAGCTAGTGTGCCATTTCTTGCGCGGTGATCTCGTCATCGGAGCTGAAGACGAGGCGGCTCTTGCCAAGGCGTGCATTGAGCGCGTGTCACAAGAAGACGTGTTGGCGTTTGCGCGTCAATTGAACGTGCGTAACTCGTGCGTGATTCGCGTACAAGAAGGTAGAAAGCGTACAAGTGAAGATGATTTGCGAGAAGCGATCGAGAATGTCCGCTTGAGGGAAATTGAGGGTGCAATTGACCAAAGCGAAGTGTTTGATATTCCCGAGGTATTGATGGACGCGACTTCATTGACTTCTGGCACCATCGTCGGCTCGCGAGAGTTACCGGCGTTGGAGGTGAATGAGATCACCCTGAATAACGGTATGCGCATCGCCATTCGCGTGACTGATTTTCTTGACGATCAAGTCCTCATACGTGGTGTCGCACGAGGTGGCCTTTCGGAGGTAGCGCAGATTGATTACATCGATGCGATGTGCTCAAACATGGTCGCCAGCGAACTTGGCATCTACGGCCATCGACCGGATGTCTACGACGGTATCATAGCGGGTCTAAGATCGGACGTGCACGCCAACGTAACCATGTATCGCCGTAATATTGAAGGTGAAACATCACCAGTGGACATCGAAAGCGCGCTGCAGTGCATTCATCTTTTGTTCACGCACGACGTGAGCACGACGAATGATCCGGAAGTTTTAGAGACACTGATGCAGATGCAGGAGGAAAAAATTAGAAATCAAAGTCGAGACCCCGAAAGTAAATATAGCGAGGTCGTTCGCTCGCTCGTCTACGGCGAGTCGTACCATAGTCAGCGAATTACCGTCAAGTCGTTGCGTGAGATGGACAGCAAAAAGGCTTGCGCGTTCTTCGACGCTTGCTTCTTGGATCCGTCTGAATTTACCATGGTTTTCGTCGGAGCGATCGATTCGAAGACACTCGTTCCGCTCATCGAAAAGTATCTCGGCTCGATTCCGCCGGCGTCACCCACCAAGGTTCTCAAGGCCTTTGAAGGTATTAGTCAACGCAAACGCAGCTTGACACCGTTCCTGCTGAAGTTCCCGACGCGCGTCATCTCGCGCACTGTGCGAGCGCACATGCGGGAAGGGATGTCTAAGGCGTCGATTACGTTTCCCGTGCGCATACAAAATCCGGACTTTCACAACAGTCGCGGACGTTCGACGCTCTTGGGCGGAAAAGAGTTGACCGTGGCAAAGTTTAAGACGGTCATGACGGCGGCAATCATCGAGAGACGATTGCTGGCTTTGCTGAGATTTGAATACGGCGAGATTTACACCTGCCACGCGGATGCATCGTTCGGCTACCAAGACCCGGATGTCGCTGGTGAAATGTACTCGGGCGATATCATGGTATCATTCTCGTGCGCTCCGGAGCGAGGCGCTCACCTCGCGGCACACGCCCGAGAAGTCGTGAGACATCTTCGCGAACACGGTCCGACGGAGGAAGACGTGCACGCCGTTCGCGAATGCGAAATTCGAGACTTTGAAGTCAGTCGACAAGAGAACACATTTTGGCGCGAGTATATCACCGAACTCTATAAATCGCGGATGATGCACAAGAGTATTCTGAACGGCGATATCGAAGCGCTATATCGAATGACTGAAGAAGTGCGAGAGGAAGTTATCGAGTCCCTCTCCCCGGCGGTGATTCGCGAGCATTTACAATGCGTCATGAGCATGAATAATTCCGTTACCGTCGTTCTCAAGCCGCAGCGATCGCTCTTGCGACGCATCTTCGTTCCATCGTTCGAAACCCGCGGAGAGGCGATTTACTCCGCGGTTTACTTATCAGGAATCGCGCTCACTGCGAGCGCGATATATGCGAGATGCCACAAGAAGGACTGAATCGCGTCGTCGCGCGTTGGAATACAATGTTGGAATACACGATAATACCATACACACCACAACACGCCGCCACCATGTACGCGAGTCGTTTTAGTTCAATCATTCCCACGCTTGACTTCCACCGTCGCGGTATCGTCTCGCGCGCGTCGCCACGTTCAACTGTTCCCACGCTTGACTTCCACCGTCGCGGTATCGTCTCGCGCGCGTCGCCACGGCGCGGAGGCATCTCAGGAGTCACTTCGGCGCACCTCAACGTGCACCGGCCTAGCGGTGGCGACGATGCCATGGACCGCGTTCAGATCTCGGATCCGGACCCGTTCAGCGCGAAGGCATCGGATTACATGTCAACTCCCGCAGCCTTCGTAACGCCAGAGCTTGAACTGGGCGACCCGATCGTCAAAAAGCTTCTGCGTTCCTACTCTGGCGTTCCGGTGCTCGATAAATCGCGACACGTCATTGGAGTGCTCTCGCACAAGGACATATCGGCCGTCGAAGTGCTCGAGAAGAGCAAGGTGAAAGATGTCATGAGCAAACCAGCACACGTCGTGACGAGTGGTGCGAATCTCGCCCAAGTCTGGGCTGAAATGCTGCAGTGGAAGGTCTGGCGGCTGCCCGTGGTCGATCCAGTGTCGAAGCAACTCGTTGGCGTATTGTGCCGCTCGGACATCCTGACTCCGATACTGAACACTGCTGAAGACATTCGTACGCACGGTGAGGAAGTCGAGCGTGAAGAACACATGGGCATGCTCAAAGACGAAAAAGACGAAGAGGATGCGTTGGCCGATGACGAAGGAAGCGCTGAATTCTTCTCGGCCGACGCCGACGCCGACGTCGTCGACGACGCCGACGACGACAACGGCGAGCCGTACTCGCGCACCCCTTAAAATCACTCACTTCGCTCCGAACCGCGTTTACTCGATGCACTCAATACGATCGAATGGATTGAAACGTCGACGCGCGCTCGGCGTCGCCCAACCGCCCGACCGTCGCCTCACACCTCGCCCAACCGTCGCCTCACACCTCGACTCGCGCCGCCTCGCGCGCGATGTCCATCGCGCGCGCGATTCAACACCTCGATCGATACGCTCAAAAAGATCTTCGCGCGCTCACCGCGCGCGTGCTCGAACCCGCGCTGCGCGCGCTGCCCGAGGCATTCGAAAACGACTCCGAGGACGCGCTCGCGCTTCGCGAGGCGTTCGACGCGAACGAACGCGAGTGCGCGCGCGTGAGCTCGAGCGCGAAGGATGTCTTCGCGTTCGCGGCGTCGTCGGGCGCGAGCGGGGAGACGTTGGTGGCGATGTTGATCGAACGCGGGGCGAGCGCGGCGTTGGCGAGCGCGTGCGGCGGCGCGTGGGCGTCGAAGGGAGAAGAGGCGCTGAAGCGGGTGAAATCGACCCCGTTCGGGGCGCCGAAAATAATGACGGACGTGCAGTGGGAGCTGAGTCTGCCGCTCACGGGATCGGAGCAAGAGTTATTAGGGAGTTTAGACATAGAATTGAGCGAACCGACGCCGAGCGGGGTGATGAAACGCGAGACGTTTAACTGCGAGTTTGATCGCGCCGGGCTCGTGGATTTCTTCCGCGACGTGGAGAAGATACAGACGCAAATAGATGCTTTGATGTAACGTGAGCGTATTTACAATCCTAAGCTCGTCGAGGACTCATTAACGGTGAGTCGCGCACGACGCTCGGCGATTTTACGTCGCGCGAGAGTCCAAAGTCCAAAATCGACCCTCCCTCGTCGCCTTCGTCGTCGAAATATCCTCCCGTACCCGCGATTCCGGCGTTGTCGCCATCATTCGCGCATTTGCTACGCTTATTGAGCCAGTCGAAAAGAATGGGTGCACTTTCTTTGCTCAACTTCTTCGTCGACGCGAAGAGCTCGCACGCCGCTCGGATGCTATCCACGCTCGCCGCGCTTGTGCTGCTCGCTGCGATTCCGTGCACGTCTGCCGTGGCGCCAAAGTTGTGTGAACTACCATGACGAGCGTGCTTCGAAGTATCGATCGGTTCGTATTCGTATACGATCTGTTTTGCCCGTTTTTTGCGTTGCTTACGACTCTTCTTCGTATTTATCAGCGTCGCCTCGACGGCGGTCGCCAACGCCTCAGTGGTGAGCTCATCTGCGGCGAGCATGAGCATTCGCAGGACTTCTTCGTGCACTTCTAAGCTCGCCGACGTCGAGCGGATCAAAATACCATCGACAGCATACTTCCAAAGCGCGCTGTCTACGGTAGTCTGCTTCTTTTTCAGCATCGTTGACATGCGATTTGCCAAAGTCAAGGCGAACGCGCCTTCGTAAATGATGACGTCGTCGATGAGCACGTCGGCGGCAATTTCTAAAACCTCCGTCGCCGTTCGGATGTTGTTGCGCTGTAAACAAATCAATGCGTACGTCAACATAATTTTACGTATGGCAGGAGACCAGATCATCAACTCTTTGAACTTGCCGCGAGTTTCAACATCTATGTCGGGCTCGTGCGCGCCATCCGTCTCCATATCGTCGTCGTTGTCTCTCAGCATCACGTCCAACATGAGCTTACCCAAGAGCGTGTAGAAGTCTTTGACAATTGGCTCTGGTGTAGCTGGGACCTCTGAAAAGTTCTCACGCAAACATGCCTGAGATGTGAGCGCGAGACAGATGAACTTGGTCAAATCATGCAAGCGCGGCTCCTTCTTCGGTACGCCCTCCGCCTCGATGACGGCTTCGAGCGTGCGAATGGTTTCGTGCAACAGCAGGTGTAATACCGGAGGATCTTGTAAAATCATCCCCATATCTCCCGGTACTTGTTCTAGTGTGTCATCCCTTTCGTGCACGTCGTGCACACGACTGATACTACCGCCGTCGTCGCTCTCGTTCCCATCTTTCTTTGCTTCAGCCTTCTTCGCGCCAAAACCGACGATTCGGAATCGCGTTGGCTTTGTTTTTGTTGGTTTCTTCACGGTTTTGCTTTTGGCTTTCTTCACCGCATTATCAATCAAGCTCCCCATCTCTTTGAGACGTCTTCCATCCAGGTATCTGTCTCGAATGCACGCATCCATGAGCCACGCTAAGCGATGACACTTATCCATCGAGCACAATTCATTTTCACCCGCGTCGTGATACGACATGAGCAACTGCGATCGCAGCGAGCACGCGGAGTCGTCCCCGCTGTTCGCGAAGTGCGCGCGGCACAGACGAATCACTTCAATGTACAAGGATGGGTTCATGCTGTTTTTCGTCGTACCGATGATGTTCCTCAATCTATTGACGCTGGCGCTCTCGGTGCGCAACGCCTTTCTGCTCTTCGCGCCGCCCGCGCCGCCGTCGCTCGTCCCCCGCGCCGCGCTCGTGGGCGACCAATCATCACTCGCGTTCAACTCCGCCAGCGTCATATCCTGATTCATATTCATCCTAACCGCCTCCGTCTCCTCGCCGTACGCCATCATCGACGGCGAGACGTGCCTTCGCAGCAACGCCGCGTCCTTCACCCAGCACTGTCGCTGCACCTCCACCGGCAGTTGTCGAAACATTCCCATGTCTCGGCTCACCTGCTTCAAGTACGAGCTCGGCACCGGTGTCATGTGCGCGAATACCGTCAACGGCACCGCTTTCAATTCCTCGATCCCGATGTACGGAAACGACGCATCCAGCAGGCTCAGCAGCGTCCCCTGCGGCAGCGTCGGCGCGCGGCGCGTCAGCTCCGCCACCGCTCGCTCCAGCATCTCCCTGTACGCCTCCCCTCGTTTCACTCCGAGCGCGCTCAGCAATCCAAGCACGGGTTCGGTGTCGGTATCGAGCAACGCTCCGTGCTTGCGCACGCGCTCCATCGCCGCCGCGACGTCGTCAGCGCGGCTCAGCGTCGCGGCGATGTAATCTTGCCCCTCACCACCGACGAGCACTTTCCCGTCGAGCGACGCGCGACGACGCGCCATGGCGCCCTCGGCGACGTCGGCGGACGCATCGTCCGCGTTCGCGCGGCTCGGCGAGCGCGGCTCGGCCTCGGACGGCATCGTCGCGGGCGAATGCCGAATGCGCGTCGGATTGTGTCGTCGAGTTTCTTCGCGCGCGACGGCACAGCGCGATGTCCGCCGCCGCGGCGCGAGGACGCGCGCGACTCGATGCGTTTCGCGCGCGTCGCGCGAGCGCGGAGAAAGCGGCGGACGCGGTGGAGGCGCGCGAAGGCGATGGATTGAAGATTAATCACGCAGACGCGAACGCGAACGCGCGCGACGCGACGCGCGCGCGCGTCGAGACGAGCGTCGGCGACGCGTCGCGGGATGGAGCGATGAGCTCACGCGCCGAGGCGTCGAGCGCGAGGACGACGACGGGGGTGGACGTCGTCGCGGAGGAGAACGCGCGCGGCGGCGCGCGGGACGCCGCGGCGTTCGAAGCGGCGACGCCGTTCGACGTCGAAGACGACGACGCTCGCGAGGTGGCGAACGCGGGGGAGACGACGATGGGGGTGCGAAATGCGTACGCGGATTTGGCGGACGCGTACGTGGAGACGGTGGTGACGAGATCGGACGCGGCGACGCGAGAGGACGCGCGAGACGCGAAGACGGGCGTGTTGGGCGTGACGACGTCGACGGATCGCGCGCGGGAACAGTACGAACGGGTGATGCGCGCGATCGGCGGGGGTGCTGAGATCGATGCGAGGCTGTTCGATGATCCCGAACGCGCGGATGATGGCGCGAATGATGCGACGGATGAAGCGGAGAAATCGTCGACTGAGACGTTTCCAGAATTGGACGCAATAATCGAACAAGTACGCGTGAGTGGTGTCATCAGTGACGCGTCCTCGCGCGTCGTGCGGGACGACCAAAGCGAGATCTCGATGTTGCAGGAAGTCATTGACGATATGACGACCGAAAAGCTCGGGCTCATGCGCGGTTTGCAAAAGTCTCAAGCCATGGTGGACAAACTGGCGAATGAAAACGATGCGCTGATGCAGAGATACAACGAAACTAAGTCGCAGCTCTCGCACACGCGCGACGAACTCGATCGTTTATGGTTGCAGTATCAAGAGCGTTCAGCCATGGGTGGTGATAACGATGGTTTAATGATGGGCAATCCAGACACGAGCGAGCGAGTGCAATCGCTCGCGGCGGAAGTCGTCGCTCTGGAGGAACGCTTGCAAGACATGGCTCGGATCGAGGATGAGAACGATCGACTACGCGCGGAGGCGAAACGATCAAATTCGCACGCTTCCGAACTCGAGCTCGTACTCGAGGCCACGCGAGAGCAAGATCGTTTGTTCAAAGAGCGCATTCGCGAATCAAACTTTATGAAGACGCTCGAGAAACTCGACGAGGACGAAGCCGTGTTTCTTTGTGCGTGGTTAAAGAAGAAGGATGCAGACGTCGAACGAGAAGCTAGAGAAAAAGCGTCATCCATGGAGAAGCAACGAGAGCAGGCCGAGTTATCGGCAAATACCACGGAAACGGACGACGAGCAAATCGAGTTACTATCATCGATTCACGAACTGCTCGAGCAGCTCGAGATCGAAAAGAAGACTTTATCGCGGCAACTTAACAGTGCGAATGAGGCAAAACAGCAACTCTCTGAGCGTAACACATTGCTAGAGTCACAGCTGGCGAAGGTTTTGAATCGACTCGCCGACGGTGGCGACGGTTGGAGTAGCGAAGAAGAAGAGAAACCGAGACGCGGCGGATTGTTTTCGTTTTTACGTCGCCGGCAAGAGTAGGACACAACTAGTTAGCTAGATGACCGTTTGACCGTTGCCGATAACCGGCAGTGTCAGATTGTACACAATTTCTTATCACATTAGCTATATCGGACGTCCGCGCATGACATTGACACGAATCTCGCTTGGTCTCGTCGCATCAAAAGGTTAAACGTTTTCGTATACGTGTACCTTCCCCGAATACCCGGCGGCCAGAATGATCTGGCCGGTGGTACCACTGAGTTCCTCTAAAGGAAACGCTCTCGTGGTGCGAAGATCGTCTGGTCCGAATCGCGCTACGGTTACGTGCTGTTCGCTCGTCGTGAACTTTTCGTAAGTGCTCTGCTTTGCTGTCGCACCTCCACCGCACGCGCAGGCGGGTAGCGTCGTACAATGTGCGCGCCAGATGAACACATCCGGGCTCTCGCTACCACTAACGATGTACTCGCCGTTCGTAGAATAACTCGCTTGAATTTGTGCGTTTTGATTTGAGTGCCCTTTATACTTGCATTGTAAGACGGCGCTACCATCGTACAGGCGAAGTCTGCTATCGTTTGCGGTGACGAGTAATTCGTCTTGTTCATCATCCGCGGGCATGAAATTCAGTCCCGTGATCTTTCTGCCCAAGAGTTTGGAGCCGCGCGCGTTCTTAACTTGGATTTGATGCGAGTACTTAAACTTGAAACTATCCGTGCCATAAAAGTGACATTTTCCCTTGTGCGTCCCGACGACGGCGCGACGACCGCAAGACGAGAACGTGCACGAGGTCACCATTTCACCAATATCAACCCAATCAACCACCTTTAAATCAGGGATGTTCCACATACGCAATTTTCCATCGAGCGAGCCGGAGATGAAGAATTTGTCGTTGACGGGATTAAATTTTATCGACGTCACGAAGTCTTGATGTGTGAAGATTCGTAAGCATTCATCCATCGTCGTGTACCACAGTCGTACCGTCTTATCCATCGAACTCGACAGCAACCAATCGGTGTGCGACCAACAGAGATCCAAAATATCGCCGCGATGTCCTGTGTACGCGCGAACCGGAGCGTCCTCGAACAGCGCCTCCCCTCGCAGCTTGCCCGAGCGAAACGTTTTCCATACCCTCACCACTCTGTCTTGCCCCGCTGTCGCAAGATAGCTACCGTTTGCGTTGAATTGCATCGCCCAAACCGCGCCTTCTTGCGAACCCAGCGCTTGAATGCGTCGAAGATTTTTTAACGATTTCTCCGTTCCGCGCGCGTGCACCGTCACCGGCGGTGCTTGATCTGGCAACCCAGCGCGCGAACCGAACTCATTCACCGTCAGCGACGTCCCAGTCGCGGCGTCTTTTACGATTTTACGCGACGAATGATGCGCGGTCAAAAATGCGCTCGCTTCGGACTTGTGCATGATAAACTCCTCCCCCGTGTCCACGTCTTTGATTTTCAGCGTCCCCGCCTTCTCGAGCGCCTTTTTCGATCGCACGTCGCCCTCGCGCGTCTTCTCAACGCCCCGTTGTCTTAAATCACCCGGTTCCATCGCGTTTCGATCGGCCACGGACCCACTCGATCCGTCGGAGACGTCTCCTCCCCACTGCGTTCGCCTTCGCGAGCCTCCGAGCTGCTCGTCGCCGCCCACGAGCGCGCGCGGCGACGTCATCGGCGAATGAAATCCACCCCCGGTGTCGCTCGTCCTACGGATCACCCAACGTTCGCGCGCGCGTCAGTCACCTTCGCCTCGATCGTCCAATCATCGCGCGTCGACGTCGTCGCGTCCTCCCGCGCGCGCGCGTCCCGTCTCGCCGCCGACGCGACCTTCTCCGGTCGACGCGATCGCTCCCATCGTCTTCCCCCACCGTCCATCGCGCGCGTTCGCGCCCGCGCGTCGACGTCCGATCGCATCGCATCGCTCTCTCGCGCACCCGCTCGGCGACGGTTCCTCCGATCGCGCGGCGTCGTCCATCGCGCTCGCGAACGCGTCCGCGTCCGCGCTCAGGTACCGACTCTCCGTTCGCGTCCGCGTCCGCGCGCGCGCGACGGCGCGCGCGTCGTCGCGCGCGCCGTCGGCGTCGCGCATCGATCTTCGCGCGGCGATCGGCGATCGGCGCGCGGCGCGTCGCGAAGTCGCGCGTCGCGTCGCGCGCGCGCGGACGCGACCGAACATCGCGACGCGCGAGAGACGACGCGCGAGCGACGCGCGAGCGCGCGAGAGAGAGAGCGAGAGAGGCGCGCGCGCGAACGCCGCGCGTTTGCGCGCGCGAACCGCGACGGCGCGCGAACGCGGCGCGACGCGCGCGAACGCGACGCGACGCGCGACGGTTGGGTGTGGACGTTGGACGTTTGAATTCATCGTCGAGCGCGTTCGGCGCGAGAGACGCGCGTGATGCCGGACTACGCGTATAAAACGTGCGCGGAGATGTGGCACGATCGCGCGCGGGAGCTGGGCGCGGAGAAGCAGTACGTGAACGTGTACGGGATCGTCAAGGATGCGACGGCGGTGTCCAAGACGCGCGGGAGCGATTCGAAGATGACGTTGAAAATCTACGACGAGACGACGACGACGGATGCGGTGGTGTACGGAAGCGCGGATGACTTGGAAACGGTGCCGAGTGAATTGTCGTTGACGTTCTTCGATCAGAATCCGTACGAATTGCCGAGACCGGCGGATGGGGATGTGATTCGAATTCATCGCGTGCAGGCGCAAACGTTTCAAGGAAGGCCGCAATTCATCGCGAAGACTGGATCGATGATGAGTTATGGACACTCTAAGACGGCGTGGTGTTTGTTTAGCGGACGGGATGATAGCGAAACGCCGTACGCGCAGAGCTCGGTGAATCTGACGCCGGCGGATTTGAAGCGCGTGCAAGAGTTGCGCCGATACGCGAAGCGGGCGACGTCGATGCCGTTTTTGAACGAGTTCAACGGCGCCTCGGGGCAGAGCAAGCAGAGAAGGCTTTGTGAAATCAAGCAAGAAGAGTTTTTCGACTTGTATTGCTTGATCTTGGACGCGCATTTCGTGGAGGGCACGGATGGTTCGTACGTCATGCTCGTGTGGGACGGCACGGACGCGCCGCCTTTGCCGCCGTCGATGACGACGTCGCTTTCGCAACAGCGAGAAGAGATGCGCTTAGACGAAACAGATTTCGAGTTGGAAAGTGCATTAGACAAGAGACAGTTCTATGCACACGGGTTTGATTTCAGAGGCCAAGATGCGGTGCCAGAAAACGAGATCAACTCAACTGTACCGCTCATCGGATCGGCGCTCCCAGTCTTCATGCACGGCGCAAAGCTCGACATGGATGAAGTTCCGCAACCCGGAGAGTGGGTGAAGATTCGCAACTTGAACACACAAGTGGTGCGTGGCCAACTGCAGGGATTTGTGCGCCGTGAGACGGCGTTCATTCGAAACAAACAGCCGCTTCCCGCGATTATGGAGGCGTACCGTTTGCGCAAGCAACAAAATTTGGTCTCAAGCTGGGGCGCCCCCGGGCACTCCACCACGATCACCGTCACAAAGCATCCAAACATGCGATACAGTACGATTCGTGAGATGTTAATGACCAAGCCACCGATGCGTCACAAGTTGCGCGTCATAGTTAGAGGATTTAGCCCAGACATCGTGGAGATGTGCCAGCTCGCGAAAGGTTCCAAAAAGTACGAGTTTGGTTGCCGTTTTCGCGTCATTGACGGCACCGATTCCGTCGACGTCAACCTTTACGGCGATGAGGCGGCACAGTTCTTCCATAACGTAACGCCGACTGATCTGAGCAAACCATCCACGGCGCGCGAGAGGTTGACGAATATGATGGCAAAGTTGACTGTACACGAATCCGTCGAAGAATCGGCGCCGTGGATCGATTTGTGCGTCATGCAATACATCGTCCGTAGCAAAAAGTCCTCCAAGCGCGTGTTTCAGGTGTTTAGCACGTCTATGATAGCGTGATTTCACTCCGGTGAAAAGGTATTTTGCAGTAACATACACAAGTTTAGTAGCTAAATTCCGCTCTCGCTTATTTTATTTTGTTTCCTTCTTGTCCGCGACAAACTTGGAGACGTTTCCGAGCCAATTCGTGTACTCTCTTTGCTCTTTATCGAGATGAGCCTCGACTATGTACGACGCGAGATCGGAGTTGATGCCTCTGACTTCCAAGTAGTCGTGGAACTTGTCCTGCACGGTTTCTTCCAAGTCTTCAAAGTTTGGCCCCGAGTACGCCGTGCCTAAAATTGGATTGTTCTCGTCGTACTGTTCGTAAGACACGTGCCTGATCTCGATGATTTCTCCATCCGTCACGCAGTCGAAATCGAGGTGTGCGCTCCCATCCGTCTTACTGACGACCACGTTAAAGTCGATCGCGATACTCTCATCTTCTTCGAGTTCCAATTCCTCATCCAACCCGTCCTCCTCCTCGTCGAAATCATCCTCATCGAGCATATCATCGTCGTACGGCTCTTCTTGCGCCACAAACGTCACCGCGATTTCCTCGTCGTCACCGTACGTCTTCGTCAACGTCACCTCGGCGTCACCATCCGTCTCGTGTAACTCGAACGGTTCCGGCGGTCCGCTCGCCGCCGCCGCGCTCGGCTCGTACGCCGCGCTCTCGTGCGCGCGCTCCTCCAGCAGCGCTTCGCTCAGCGTGCGCGCGCTCACCGGCGCAGACGCATCGCTCGCGAATCCACGCGCGCAGAAACGCGCGTCGAGCGCGATCCGCGGCGCCGCGGCACTCGCGCGAGTCGTTAACCTCGGCAACGTTCGAGGCGACGCATTCGTCGACGACGCGCGCGGCGTCGCGCGCGCGACGACGCGCGAGGCGCACGACGCGATAGATCGGAGACTCTTGCGCATGTTTCCAGCGCGCGCGAGCGCGAGCGGTCCGGGACGACGAGACGCGCGGCGAGCGACGTCGAATGCAGCGCCAGACGGCGGCGGCGCCGCGCGTCATGATCGCGACGTCGACCGCGCGCGTCGCGACGGCGGCGACGACGGCGTGTCATCGCGCGCGCGCGGTCGCGGTCGGCGCGCGACGCGCGCGCGGTGAGCGACGCGCGCGAGCGTCGGGACAACCGTCGAGTTGGAGCGATGCGCGCGCGGGGGCGGGAGAGACGCGCCGTGCACGCGCGATGGCGGTCGTCGCGCGCGCGAATGGTGGCTTAGACGCCATCGTCGTCGTAGCGGGCGGAATCGAAGACGATGGGACGCTGCCGGCGTGGGTGACGCCGCGATTGGATTACGCGGCGACGGCGTACGCGAACGCGACGGCGGACGCCAAGCCGCGGATCCTGCTTTCAGGATCGATGACGCCGCATAAACCGCCGCCGATGGCGAAAGGTGGGTTTAATCTTCACGAGTCGACGTCTATGGCGTCGTATTTAATGGATAAGGGCGTGCCCGCGGATTCGATGCTGAAGGATACGGCGTCTATGGATACCATCGGCAACGCGTACTATTCTTTGTGCTTGCACGCGATTCCGCGCGCGTGGACGCGCGTGGAGGTGGTGACGAGTGCGTTTCACATGGAACGCACGCGCGCGGCGTTCGAGTGGGTGTGGGGTCTCGCCCCGCACGGGGTTGTGGACATGCGGTTCGTGAGCACGGAGGACGCCGGCGTTTCGGAATCCGCCTTGCGTGCTCGCGCGAAGCGCGAGGCCGCGTCGGCGGCGGCGTTACGGGACAACGCGTCTAGGATAACTACCATGGAGGCGTTTTCGGAGTGGTTATTCACCACGCACAAGTGTTACGCCGTCTCTCGCCAACACGAGATTGGTATATTCGACGAGTTAGATGAAGAATCGCGCAAGTCGTATTGATGGTATCGGTACAATCTGTAAAACATGTCCTAAACGCCGCGCATGAGTTTATCCAACACGCTGTTCACTTCGATTTTCTTTCCTGTGGCCGCCATCTCGCCGACGACGCCCAACACCTGTTCGCGGCTAAAGCCCATGTTGCCGAAGTCGGCGATCATGTGCTCGAGCGGCACCGCTCCGGATGTTTGCACCGCGCTCGCAGGCGGCGGCGGCGGCGGCGAAGACTCGATCGGAGTGTACGCGGGGTACGCCGTCGGATAGGCTGGAGATTCCGGTCGCGGCTGCTCGAATGGCGGCGGCGGCGCACCGTACCCGTGGGGAGAACCGTGCGGTGGCGGCGCGCCGTATCCGTGAGGAGGACCGTGCGGTGGCGGAGGACCGCGATGCGGTGGTCCGCGCTCGTGTGGTGGCGGGTGACGATGCGGCGGAGGTCCACGCTCGTGCGGCGGAGGTCCACGCTCGTGCGGCGGAGGCCCACGCTCGTGCGGCGGAGGCCCACGCTCGTGCGGCGGAGGTCCACGCTCGTGCGGCGGAGGACCGTGTCCGCCTCGAGGCGGCGGACCGTGGCGTCGCGGCGTCGGTCCCCGATCCCCCCTTCGCGGCGGCGGCGGCGGCGGGCACTCCTCGTAGTGCTCCTCGTAATCATCATCGTACGACCCCGAGCCGTCGTCTTCCTCCGTCGCCTCGAACCTTTCCGACGTCGTCGACAGCGTCTCGACGCGTTCGCTCAACGCCGCCACCTGTCCCGTCAACGTTTTCAACGCCGCGCTCATCTCCGCGAACCCCTCGCGCGCGATCGCCTCCAGCGCCCGCACGCGCGCCGTGACATCTTCGATCTCCTCGTCCGCGCGCGTTTTCACCCCCTCCGTCGTCGTCTCGGCGCGTCGCGCGTTCGTTTTCGTCGTCGAGATTCGCTCGGCGTCCTCGTCAGCCTTCACCGTCGCGCGTTCGCGCTCGCGCGGCGCGCGGCGCGCGATCGGCGCCAACAGCTCGAACGGATCGCGTTGCTCGCGGTCGTTTTCGGCGTCGTCGCGGGCGACCATCGCGCGCGTCGACGAGTGCGCGCGCGCGCGCGGATTCGGTCGCGCGAAACGCGTTGAGACAGACAACAAATTACAAGGACAAGCGCGAGCGAAGGTACAAGAAGAGTTTCAACCGGACGCTAAACCGTCGGTGGTGCAGTCGATGAAGCGCTCGCCGCGCTTGGCCGCGGCCTGAGCGCGGGAGGTCTCGTCGTCGACGCGCTCGCGCTCGGCCGTGCGAGGCGATTCCAAGAGCTGAGCGACGAGAGCGGAGACGCAACTCAACGCGGCGGCGACGTACAGGGCGAAGGAATAATCGCCGTACGAATCATAGAATAAACCCGCGACGTAAGGCGCGGCGAGACCGGAGAGCCCCCAAGCGGTAAAAATGCGCCCGTAAGTGCGCGCAAAATCGCCCGCGCCGGCGACGCGGCGAACCTCCACCGGTATGGTGCTCGCGAACATGCCGTACACGACGCCCGCGGCGGCGAGGGCGAGTTTACCGGCGAGAATGCTCGTCTTATCCATGGCAGCCCACATTAGCGGTCCAACCGCGAGAAGTGGTGTGAGCACGAGCACGCGCTTCGGCGACACTCGATCGCAAAGCCATCCGCCAAAGATGCGACCGGCGGATGTCGTAAAGGAGACGATGGACACGCCGCCGATGATGAGCGTTTGCGCGGAAAGACCGCGAGACGACAGCAAGGTGGCGCCGTGTGACATGACCATGAGTCCAGAAAACAATCCAGTCGCCATGCACACCCACAGCACGCGTATGAGCGGTGCGAGCTTGATGTCGCGTTCCATCTCGTCGAGCATGACGTTATCCTTGTCGCGCATCTTCGCCAGCGGCGCCGCCAACCCGCACGCGCGAAAGAGAAGGAATATAGGCACGGCAGAGAACGCGATGTAATTTCCGAGCGTATTAAGAGCGTATTGCGGCCCTCCCGAAAACACCATCGCCTTCACCATCGGCGCGAACAAAAACGCCCCGAACGCGCGCGCCGACGTCACCAGCCCCGTGGCGAGCCCCGCGCTCAGGGGCGCGTACGGCGACATCTGCACCGACAGTCCGTACCCGAGTCCACTCGCGAACCCAAACATCACCCCATACCCCAAAAACAGCGGCCATACCGCCCTGAGCGGCACCGCCAGCGCCGCCGTCCACAGCCCGCACCCCGCGAACGCCGCCGCGAACGCCGCCACGCGAGACGCCGAGTACGTCGCGTACACCCACGGCCCCGCGAACGACATCGCGCTCACCGTGGCCACCGTGCAGAGCGAAAACACGCTCGACAGCACCGCTCGCCCCACCCCCAGCCCTTGTTCGAGCGGCACCAAGTAAATCGACCAACAAAACAGCGTCCCGAGTCCCAAGTTCAACCCGAGCGCGCCCGCGTACCCCGCCCATCGCCTCGCCGCCGTCGCGTCCTCCGCCTCGTCCTCCGCCTCGTCCTCGCCCGCGTCGAACCCGTCCCACGACGCGTTATATATCGCCCCCGCCCGTCCCGCCGCGCGCCGTCGCCCGTCGCGCGTCCGTCCCGTCGCGCTTTTCCGCGCTTTTTCCTCCCACGCCGTCGTCGCCGTCGTCGCCCGCGTCGTCGTCGCGTCCGCGCGTCGACGCCGCGCGCGCGTCGTCGTCCGCGCGCGCCGCGCCCGCGTCGTCGTCGCGCGCGCCGTCGCCGTCGCCGTCACCGTCGCGCGCGCCGTCGCCGTCATCCGCCCCGCGCGCGCGTCTGCGCGTCGTCGCGTCGCCGCGTCGCGATCGGTCGACGTCGATCGACATTTCGATCGCGCGTCGACCCTCGCGCCGTCGATCGCGCGGACGCGTCGACCCTCGCGCGGTCGATCGACCGACCGACCCGCGCGACGCGTCCCCGGAAACCCTCGGTCCTCTCGACGAGTCGTGACTCGAGAACGAGGGACTCCGATTTCGGTCGTTCGTTATTCCGCGTCGCATTGCGCGACGCCGCGTCGCGCGCGATGGCGCGCGATCGCGCGTCGCGAGCGCGCGCGCGCGCCTCGAGGGGCGACGGATGGACGTCGACGGCGCGGCGCGCGCGCGGAGGGGGCGCGCGGGCGCGAGGCGGGCGCGCGTCGGCGTCGTCGACGGCGTCGGAGAGCTCGAGCGGGACGGCGACGGGGACGAGCGGGACGACGAGCGACGCGACGGAGACGAGCGAGAGCGAGAGCGAGCGCGAGGGCGAGGGCGAGCGCGAGAGTGGGACGCGCGAGCGGGGGTTCGTCGGACGCGTCGTGGGGGCGCTGACGCCGGCGAATTGGGGATTCATGCGGAGCGGCCGAGACGAGGGCGCGAGACGCGAGAGGGCGGCGAGCGAGAGCGAGAGCGAGAGCGATTCCGACGACGAGGACTCGTGTGGTGCGGTAGGTGAGGCGTCTGAGAGTGGTGAACGCGAGAGCGCGACGAGCGAAGGGTCGAGCGAGGAGGAGACGGACGCGAGGCGACGGACGAGCGGCGGCGAGGCGACGACGAAGAAGGCGGACGAGGAAGACGACGAACGGTCGTCCCCGAGGAAATCTCGACCGAGTTGGGCGCGGAAAAGCGCGCCGATAGAGCCGACGCCTTGGTTAAATCGCGATACCGCGTACGGTGGACCGTTTCGGGACAACATCAAATCATTTCTGAATCGATACGCCGAGTGCGACGGAAGATACACCGAGGTCGGGATTATGGGATACTCCGTGGTACTCTCTAAAGGTCAGCCCCACGCGACGACGCTGCGCATTTACGAAGAAGTCGTGGAGGAATCCGAGCGCGCGCACTGCGATTGCTGTCGATGCATCGGTTGGGTGCATCATCCGGTGAACAAGAAGCAGTATCATTTCATCGTGCACACCGATTTCAAAGCTCGGAACAAACCCGAACTCACGGGTAAGCGCATTTGTCAGCTTTGCTGCTGCGCCGTGAGCTCGAGCGAACGTAAGTGCTCGGTATGCGACGAAGTGGACAAAGAATGTTCCATTTTAGATCACCAGACACATCTTTTACACGGCATGATTCACGCAAACGGTTTCGGTCACCTGAAACGCATCAATGGGCGCGAAGCGGGGAGCATGGCGCTGAGTGGAACGCAATTGATGGGTTTATGGGAAACAATTTGCTACCAGCTTCGCGCGAGAGAGGTGAGTGTGGAGGATGTGAGTCAGAAATACGGTGTAGAGCTTCGTTTGTTGAATCCGGTTTCGCGCGGCGCGACGTGGTACGGGACGTACGGCTACATCTTCGGCAAGGGAAGCTTCGGGAACACCCTGATGACGCACAAGCGAGCGAGCGAGCTTTTACGCAAGTTTCCAGTGCGACAACTTCGTAACGATTTTTCGTACGTCAAGGATCTTTTAGATAAGGAAGGAAACGAAGACGCCGTGGACGTCGTGGCATTGGTGGACAAGTATGTGAAAATCTTCAACAACGAGGATATCGGGATCAACACTGTGGGTGATTTGGTCAACAACGTCATGATGTTGCAAAGAGATATTCGTCTGGCCGTTAAGGAAGGTCGTCGACCGCCCGAGCGATTGGCCCTGCACGGCGTGGCTGCAGTATTAGCGGGCACAAAGATTGTCGACAAGAAGGGCGAGTACAAGCGCAATATCACAGATTCTCCGAAATTAGCCAGACGTCCGCCACCGAATTCACAACAAGTGTCAAAGAAGGCAAAGACGAGTGCAGCTCCGCCGCCGCCGCGGACCGAGCGAGCTCGCGCGCTTCGGCGTCGCGACGAAGAAAGTCCCGCCGTTGCGCCAGAGGATATTAAAATCAACTTGCCGAGTGATCCGATGGTACACTGGGATTCGCGCGGTCGGGACTCGCACCATGCGCCGAGCACGACGTCAAGATGGAGTCAGGCGAGACTTAACGTCGCGGCCAATGCGTGCGTACTCGCCCTGAACGATCAGCGAGACCGATGGATTTCTAGACAAGAAGTTCGCGCCGGTGCGAGAGAAAAGGGCATTGGCGACACGGGACTCTTGGATCACATCTTGAAGACGCTCAATGACCGTCAAGTGACGCTTCCGAGTGGAAAACAATGTATCGTTCGTCGTCGTCAGGGTAAGAATCAGATGGAGTTCACGTTAGAGGTGACACGCTCGAAGCCGCTGCAACTCGTCGCCATCAAGGACGAAGCGCCGACGCCAGTGAAAGTTGAGCCGCGATCGGAAGTTACGCCAGCGAAAATGCTCGCGCAAAAGTTCAAGAACGGTCGCGTAGCTCGCACTGTGGATGAGCTCACCGCGGCAGAGGTGGATCGGGATTTGCTCACGTTGTACCACGATGTGCTGGAAAGCTACAAACCGGCGCGGTTGCAAAAGAATGCGGGTCAACGCGTCACCGTCAAAGGTGCTCCGCTCATCGAAGCAGCTCGTACGCTTCTCGATACGAAACAATTCGTCAAAATTTACACCCCAGTCGAAGATTTGCTCGATTCCACGCCAGCGAGTAAGCTGGTCAAGCCGGCACCGAATGCTCAAAAGGCTATTCGAATCATCGTCACGGCGGTCATCGACACTCGCAATCAAGGTCCCCTGCTCAGTGGATTGGGCGCAAACAACGGCAAGTCGCGTCAACGCATCGGAACGATCACGCGGCCACCCCCTGAGATGGTTTGGCTTCCAAGTGATCCTACGCTCGGTGATTTGAAGCGCGTTGCGTCCAAGGCGTTTCGAGATTTGTACGTCGTCTTGTCCGACTTCAAAGTGACTCGAGTGAAAGGGTACGAGGGCGTGAGCGACAAGACTCGCTTGGGTTGGCGTAAAATGCACGGTGCGTTCGTCGAAGTCCATGGCGAGGGCGCTGATTTAGAAAGTGAATTCCGTTACCAGGGCGGCTTGGAACAGTGGACGGTCAAGTGCATGTGCGGCACAGGAGACGACGACGGCGAACGAATGATCGCGTGCGACGAGTGCGGTATTTGGATGCACACTCGCTGCGTCGGCATCAAGGATAGCGCCAAGGCGCCTAGCAATTGGATTTGTCCTAAATGCGCGCCTACTCCAGCGGTGGCAGTCGACGTCGCCCCCAAGGCACCGAGACCTGCGCCTCGAAGACGACGCGAGTAAGACATGCTTTTTAGAAGTTGTCTTTTAGCGACCCGACAGTAATAAAATGAATAATAAGAATTGAATGAATGTTGAGAATACAAGGATAAAGCTGAGCGAAGCGAGCCGTATGTAAACTTAGTGCATTTGCGCTTTTTGAGCTTTCAAGTACGATTGCGGGAGCATGAGAAACTTCTCAACCTTGGGCACGTAAGCGCGCTGATTGAAGTTGTTGTACCCATTTGCCTCGATCGCATCTAAAATGTTTCTGTACACATCCAACGCACTCCAGACGGGCCAGCGAGCGTCCTTGTGCAAGCAGTTGACGCCATCTTCGGCGTCTTTAAACACTTGGCGCGCGCGTTCGATTTGAAACTTCATAAACGCCACCCAGCGGTCGTCAACCTTGCCCGTGGACGGGCTGAACATACCTCGCAAAACCTCTTGCTCGGTGATGCCGAATCTGTTCAAATCCTCGATCGGGACGTAAATGCGGTTGCGCGTTTGCGCATCTTCGCCGACGTCGCGCAAAATGTTTGTCAATTGATTCGCGAGCCCAAGCGCCAACGCAGCTTTGTACACCTTCTTGACGTCGCCCTGGAAATTCTCGTCGCATCCCATGATGGGCATGGACATCAAACCCACCGTGCCGGCGACGCGGTAGCAATACTCGTAAAGCTCGTCGAAAGTCTCGTACCGCGGCTTAACGAGATCCATTCGCATACCATCAATCATGTCTCTGAACGGCTGAATATCGACCGGAAATCGCGAGAGGGTATCGCACAGCGTCGCGTCGATCATATCCACCGGCTTCCCGTCAAAGATACCCTCGAGGCGTTCTTCCCATCGATCGAGCGCTTCCGGGGTGATGTGCGACGCATTCGGTCCGTCGACTAGCTCATCCGTTCTCCGGCACCACACATAAATCGCCCAAATCGCTCGTTGCTTCTCCGGTGTCATGAGCTTTGTGCCGAGATAAAACGTCTTCGCGTACTCAGCCGTCACTTCTCTGCAGCGTTCGTACGCCGCGTCCAAACTCTCGATCGGCACGTTAATCTTCGGCGCTCGCTCGTTCGCCGTTTGTCTCGCCACGCACGCCTCCAACGCGCGCTGTTCCACCTCGTACCCACTCGCCCCATCCCCGACGACGTCCTCCGGACGTCGTCTCGCGCTCGCCGGGGCGCTCAGCAACGATCCATCCACCACCGCGCGATTCTTATTCCGCATCACTCGCGTCCCACTCGACGTTTTCCCCGTCGACGCGTTCGATGACACCGCCATCGTCACCACCGCGCGTTCCCGCGCGCGTCCTCGCGTCGCCGCCGTCGCCGTCGTCGCCGCCGTCGTCGTCGTTCGTCCCCGTCCTATCGCCGCCGTCCCGCGCGCGCCTCGCGTCGCGTTCGCCATCGCGCGCGTCGCCATCGCGCGCGTCGTCGTCGCTCGGATCGACGCTTTCCGCGATCGTCGCTCGGATCGGCGCTCGCGTCGCGCGTCGTCGCGTGCGCGCGCGCGTCGCAATCCCGCGCGCGCGCGCCGCGGAAAGCGTCGATCCTATCCACGCCGCGGCGAATGTCCGACCGACCGCGTGGCGCGATCGATGTCGTATGGGAGTCAGTGAGCGCGGGCGAGACTGGATTACACGGTCGTCGAGGCGGTCGCGGTCGCGCACTTCTTCGCCTCCTCGACGGCGCTCACTTCTTCGCCTCCTCGCGATCGGTGACCAAGATTAAATGACTGCCGAACTGCGTGTCCACCGGCCCTAGGACGGCGCCGATCTCGCCGCTGAAGACGACGGCGTCGAACTCCTTGACCATTTGTCCCGGCTTGAACGCGCCGAGCTCGCCGCCCTTCTTGGCGCTCGGACACGTCGAGTGCTGCTCCGCCACGCGCGCGAATTTCGCTCGTAACGGTGCGCCTCCGGCGACGTCGGCTTCGATCTCCGCCTTGAGCGCCTCCGCGCGCGCTCGATCCTTCACGAGCACGTGCGACGCCGTCGCCGTCGGCCCGAACATCATCGACCCGAACGCGCGGTACACGAAGAACGCGATAGTCGCGACGAACACGCCTATAGAGCCGTACGTCAGCATCACCGTCTCCGCGTCCGCGACGTCACCGAGCGGCGTCGCGCCCGTCGCGACGCGCGACGTCGTCGTCCGCGTCGTCGTCCGCGTCGCGCCCGGACGCATCGCCGTCGTCGCGCGCGGCGTCGCGCGCGCGCGTCGCGTCGCGCGCGGCGTCGCGCGCGTCGGCGCCGTCGCGCGCGGCGTCGCCGTCGCCGTCGTCGTCGTCGTCATCGTCGCGCGCGCCGGCCGCGTCGTCGTCTCGCGCGGTCGACGCGCGGTCGATCGGTTCGCGATCGATCGCGCGCGCGCGTCGTCCAACCTCGCGCCGTCGATCGATCGCGCGCGCGCGAACCTCGCGCGCGGTGGTTCGAATCGCGACGCATCGCGTCCCGCCGGCGCGCGCATTCGTGCGCGACGGCGGACGACGACGCCGCGGCGCGCGGCGCGCGGCGCGCACGAATGCGCGCGACGTCGTGCGTCGAGTGCGCGCGCGTCGTCGCGGACGCGCGCGCGACGCGCGAGCGACGCGAGGCGGCGGAGCGCGAGCTCGCGGCGGCGACGCGCGACGGCGCGTGCGCGCTCGAGCTGCTGCGCGCGGTGACGACGAGCGACGACGGCGAGGGCGAAGCGCTGACGGCGGCGGAGCGGCAGACGTGCGGGGTGCTGGCGGCGAACGCGCTGGGGACGTCTTGGCGCGGGACGGAGGCGACGACGCGCGAGGCGTGCCGAGCGGAGACGCTTCGCGCGTTGTTTCCGGCGAACGCGGGAGGCGAGGATGGTGGACGCGGAGGGCGAGCGTCGATGCGAGCGTTCGTGAATTGCGTGGATGTTCTGGCGCAGTGCGGGTGCGCGGAGGGAGGAGAGGGGTGGGAATGGCGCGAGTTGTGGACGGCGCTCGACGCGGCGAGCGCGAGCGGCGAGGCGAGTCATCGAGAGGCGAGCGCGCGGACGTACGCGGTGCTTTGTGAATCGCTCGGTGCGCGCATGGTGAGCGAACATGAGAGGTTACTGGTGATGTTCGTGCGAATGGTGTCGTCGGATGAAGACGCGAACGTGAGGTACGCGGCTTTGGACGGCGTCGGCAAGTTGGCGGGAAGTTGGTGCGTCGCGCCGACGCTCGGACCCGCGCTGTCCGCGTGCGCAGTCGAGTTGGTACGATGTGCGGAACGATCGCTAGAAATAGGAGACGGCAGGCTGCTCGGCGCGTCGCTCGAAGCGATGTCGGCTTTAGTCGGGGCGCGAGAGGACGTTTACGGCGCGCACAACGCCGCGCTGATTCAAATCTTGGAGCTCGCGCTACGCCTCGGCACCAATCCAAAGCTAGACGCCGGCTCTATTCGTGCGCCAGCACTGCTGATTTTGACAAAGATGGCGAAGAAGCACGCCGAGCTGTTGACGGAAACGATGGCTGGTCAGATTGATTTACAGTACGACCCGCACGTTTTGGGTCAGGGCGGTCCAATTTCCGCCGCGCTCGTGCCGCCGTTGCTGACGATTTCTTTGGAAGCCGAAGAGCGTTCATTTGATGACGAAGATGTCGAGGGCGAAGGTTTGGACGAACAGAGTTCGTCGCCCGCGGCGTTAGCTCGAGGTGCTCTTCGCGCGCTTGCGAGTACGATTCCCAACCACTTCGTCGTCGCCCCGGCGCTGAATCTTCTCGAGCGGCTGCGAGGCGGCGCGAACGCACCCGCGGCGTGGAGAGTGTTTGCGGCGATCACAGAAGGTACCCAAGGTGAGGGCGTGACATCACATCTCCCGGTGCTCATTCCCGAGCTCACTGAGACCATGAAATGCGTCGATGTGAATCTCAGAGTTGCCGCGATGGAGGCCATGTGCATGATGGCGACGCACTGTCAGCCAGAGATGGCGGATGAATACGCGGGTACGACTTTCTCGCTCATCGCGAGCATGTTGACACACGCGCCTCGAAGTTGCCAGTGGGCTGTGCACGGTGCGTTATCGAAGATGTGCGAAAACTCCCTCGGTGAGGCAATCGCGCCGCTTATAGTGCCGCTCATAGAGGCTTTAAAGGCGCAGACGATGGACCTTTCTTGGCGTACAGCCGCGCGTGCGACGCATTCATTTGGTGCAGTGGCGCAATGCTCTCTTGATTACTTCACTCCGTACGCTAGTGATATTTTGTCACTTTTGCTTGCTCGCGCTAAATCGGCGGAACAAACCGGAAACGGTACGGAGTTGCAAGCGAGATCAGTGGCGACGATGGCGACCATCTTGGGTGTCGTAGGCATCGAGCGCGCTCCGAATGGATTGCTTGAGTTGCTGCTCCAGACCGCGGCATCGGCGCTAACGTCCGCAGACACTATTGCTCGCGAGTGCGCGCACGAGTGCTTGGGTAGATTAGCCGTCGCACTGGAGGACAAGTTTGAGCCGTATGCGATCGATGCGGCATCTGCGGCAGTCGCGGCTCTCGCTCAAACAGAGTCAGCTTCGCATAGAACAGCCATCACCACTGGCGTCGTCGAAGAGCAGATGGCTGCGGCGGAGGCTTTGGGCCAGTACTTCAACAGCGGCGTGGTGTGTCTCCGGCCCTTCTTACCGACCACGCTCGAAGCGCTTGCGTTCGCATCTGATACGACTCGACCGACACCGCTTCGGTTGGCGGCAATTCGCGCCTTGGAGTTCATATTCTCTCCGTGGTCGAGTGCAGAGAAGGGCGACGTCGCGTTTCTCGCTCTCAGTACGGCGACGATTAAGCTTCTTTGCGAGCGCGTCAGATTCGATCCGGACGCCGCCGTGGTGTTAGCCGCGATCCAAGGCATCAGCGAGTTATTAGATAAGGCAAAAACTTTGGCAACTTTACCTATGGACGTTCTTGAGGGCGCAAAAGACGCTGCGGAAGTTGTTATTCGCTGGCAAAGCGTGTGTCAAATCGAGTTCGAGGCAAAAGAAGACGCTGCGGAGAACGACGACGACGACGAAAGCGATGATAATGATATTTTTGACTCAATGGTGTTTTGGGCTGAACGAATCGCGCCACAGGACGAAGATAGCGACTGAGACTTTTGTAAAATTAATGTAAATGCCTCTGTCTGATTCTATCGCCAAACTTTATTGCGAACAGTCCGCAGAGCGTGCACGCACAAAGTAAACCAGTCAGTCCGAAAAGATTGCGTCCAACGTGATCATATTCGACGCCAATGACATTCAAGTAAGTTGCGCCGCGTACTGGGACCTTGACTTGCTGGCCATCGAAGTCAGCATTGAACAAGTACGGACCGCCTCGCATCTCGGAGGCAAGAATGCCTCCCCATGAGAAATAGAAAGGCGATAGGTAACGCACCCACGCACTTCCGCGGGGGAGTAATTTGACGTTTATCAAGAATCCAGCAAACACTGCATCGACGAGTAAGACGACAGTGTTGGCCAAAGTTGTGGCAGCCGTTGAAGTAGAAACAAACGTCATCGTGGCGCACTGAGCCGACTGACATAAAATAAAAAGCAGAATGAAGGCAAGAAAGGTAAAGAACGCGGTGAACGAAAGTCTAAGACCCATCAAAAAGTAGAAAACCACAATTGCGAGACAGGCCGGTGGGATTCTCAAAAACAGCCAATCGATTGCGAGTTTGGTGAAAAAGTACAGCTCGCTTCCGTAGAACTTGGCGCGGACTTGTCGCCTCGCAATTTCCCGTTCGTTGTTTATCCCATCGATAAGAGTCATCGCTGACAATGCAAAGTACACCAGAAGAAAGAACGTAGATCCCATTCGATTCTGGAAGCCCTCGAGATCGTTAGTCGCGTCAGTCAGAAGACCTAAAATCAAACCGATCACGATTGGCGTAAAATAGTGCGAGACTAGCACTCTTCGCTCTCTACTGATGACCGCAAACGCACGCCACAAGAGCACGCGTGCTGTTTTTATGGCAGATGTGTACTCATCGTACATACATTCGGCGGCTGGAACTTGAAGTCTGGAGTGTTGTTTCGACGCCACCGACGATGGCTTTTCGTCGCGCGTCGCTTGTACTGCACAGATGAAACGATTCTGCTTGGCTTCATCGCATGCGATATCCAACAACCACTCCGCAGTGCTCACTCCAGGCGGAGCTTCCATGTCAATCATAGTCAACGTATTATCAAGCTCGGCCGGCGAACCCGTCCACAGCAAGCGGCCGTTCTGCGTGAGAACAAGAATTTTGTGAAAATTATCCAGGACACGCCTCGACGGTTGATGCACGGTTGCGACGACGACCTTTTCTTGGTGAGATGCGAGATCACGCAGGAGTGTGAATACGCGCCAGGACGTGTGTGCATCTAGTCCAGAAGTCGGCTCATCTAAGATAATCGTTGTTGGATCCACAACCAGCTCCTGCGCGATCGCAACCCTGCGCAATTCGCCTCCACTCAATGTTTGTTTCTGTGACAGCGTCCCGCCAACGCGAGAGTTGGAGACGTGTGTTAATCCGAGAGAATTTATGACATCATGAGTGCGCTCATGCAGCTCGTTCGCGTGCAAGAACCAGGGTAGTCGTAGGCTTGCTGCGACCCAGCACGTTTCGTAAACGCTTAACTGCGCGATCATAGGCGTGTGCTGCGCAACAAACGCGAGGTTGTGTCGCTTTTCGTCCAACTCTTCTCCATTTACCAATATCGTTCCACTTTTGAGAAAGTTTCCGTGAACAAGCGCGTTCATGAGCGTCGTCTTTCCACAGCCGCTCGGTCCCAGAACGCCCACGATTTCCCCTGGGTGAAACGTCGCACTTACGTCATCAATTATGATGCGATCATCATCCACGGAGCACGTCACGTTTTTCAGCTCTACCGTAGTAGGGTACTTATAACGTGGCACTACGTTGTGCGCAAAGATTTCACGGAGTTTCCAACGCTGCTGAGATCTAAATCTGACAAAGACGAACGCGGCCATGCCCACAACGCCAGCCACAACGCCGAGTGCGATGCCTGCAGTCGCCGCTGACTTGTCCGAAGTCTCCATCCCTCCAGTTCCATTCATAGCTTCTACCGCACCAAATGCATCCTCAATATCCGGACGAATGTACGATTCATTCGTGTTTCGAGCTTCTACCGCACCAAATTCATCCTCAATATCCGGACGAATGTACGATTCATTCGTGTTTCGAAGCCATTCCGTCGGCATCGGTGGAGCGCGAGGCGGCGGTGGCGTCGTCAAACAAGGCAAATCGTCTCGAGGACACTGCGAAACTCGAAGGAACGCCGCGATGGTCGCCCCGTTTTGTAATAGTACGTCTAGATTCTGCACCGCACATGCGTCCAGGTCCAGTTGCGACACGTCATACCCAGCTTGCGCCAATCTCTCGCCTAAGAAGCACACGCAGCTCTCGCAGAGGTCTTCGAGCGACAGGGAGCACGCCTCGCCGAGCCCAACCAGATCAACTCGGCCAGCGTCGATCGGGCACGTGTTTTGCGCGAGAGCGATGACGAAGTGCGATGAGACGACCAGATATACGATGAGAAACTTGAAACGCATGGTTGCGGCTCGGAGTGAAGCCCGCCTCGATACCGACATAGTTTTGGTGACTGTCTCGGGATCGTCAGCGCGTGGCGACGAGCGTTTGAACGTCGACGATTACTATTGCAAACGACAACGCACGCGCTAAAGACTATGAACTAATTCTAAAGTGCTACATTTTGAATATTTTTGTGTAGTCGAATGCGAAATCGATCGGATTACCGCGCGAAATCGCGATTGGAATGTCTCCTTCTGCTTTTGCAGGAGATTTGCATCGCACGCTTCCGTCGCCGTTGAACAGCGCGTGGATGGGACCAGTGGTGCCGAATTTACACCAAACTGGAGTGTCTGGAGGGAAATAACTACTCGCAACAGTGAGTGTGGTACCACCAGCGCGAGTCCCAGCAAGTGGTGACAACGAAGAGAGCGGCATATTTTCAATCGGTTCAAAGACGATTTGAGAACCGGTCCAATCGTCCGCATTCAAGGAGAGATCAACCACAAGGGGCGCGTCCATCAAACCGATGGAGAACGTGGGAGTCTCACATCGCATGATCGTGGAAGACACATGAACGGCACCAACGGTATACATCCCGCCGAAGCGGCAAGATAAGCCGTCCACCGACGTTCCTGGCATCATCGGCGATCCATGTGAGGCGACAGAAACGGATTGAATCAAGTTGTCTCCGTGCACATTGATGACTGTCCCACCCCCGAAGACGCCCATCTCCGGGTATACCATGTCGATTTCTGGTGCTTCTTGGAACTCGAACTGAATCCCAATTGCAGTGTACGAAGTCCCAGCTTCGGAACTGGGCGACAGTTGCACTGGCACAAAGCCTGCGTCACTCGATGGTGTCAAGCACTTGGCCGTGCTCGAATCGCTGATGAAACCGTTTCCATATCTCGAAAAAAACTTGCACGCTAACGAAGAGGGTACAGAAGCACTGAACGAGAATGAAATTAATGTGCCTCCTGAGTTGGGTCCGAAGAGGTTCGTGGCGGAATTGATACCACCAGTGAAGTCTGGTACAGGAGTGACTGTGGCGTCGGTGTCGCTGTCAGAACTTGCAGAGTTGACAAATTTGCTGTAATCCAGCATGTTGTTTGACACTCTGACCGAATAAGTCTGAGGTTTAAGACCAGGAGCGACGCAATTCAAAATCGTAGCGCTCACATAAGTAGCTCGAACATGAATTTCACCAAACTTGCAAAATAAATCGCGGTTCGACACGAACCCACTTCCAGTTAACTTGACGAGCCTGCCTCCTGATTCCAGAGTTTCCAAAGCGGCGGCATTCGTCATGCTTGGCAAACTGCGGTACTTCATAACGGCTCCTGCCGAGCCCCACGAATCGGAATCGACGAAACCTGTGGATGTGTAGATGCTGGCAGTCGCATCAGAGGCGCCCGCTGGGGCCTCGAAGCGAATCAACGCCGAAGACAAAAAGCTCTGTGAAATGTATGGGTTCGTCTGTGCCACATCGCCGAGACGAATCGACGTCATGCCCTCGACGAAGTTCACTCCTGACACGACCGCGACAGTGCCACCTCCCGTCACCGCAATGTTTGGCTGAACAGTGGCGGATGATGCGCCATCCACGTAAGCGAGCTGCGGGACATTCACAGTCAGATTTGCTCCTCCTGGGAGTTGAAGTATCGCAAAGTTGACCGAGTGAATTTGCGTGAGGATTCCGCCTATGTTATTGGCTTCTTGACAGAGCGTGTACTGCGGCGCAGCTGGATTGCACGTCGGTACTGACGAAGGCAGGCTACCGATGTGCGCGTGCAAACGAACGAATACGTTGTCCTTCGCCGGTACGACACTCGGGATGAGCGGACTCGGTTCGAATGGCTTGAAGAACGTCAACTCTGCCTCGTATGGATCACTTCTCGCCGATAAGGCGTGCGACAAAAACAGCATTTTATTTCCACTGACAGTCGCGGGGCTGATTGCTTCGACTTGTGCAGCGGTCACCCAGCGCAAAGCGAGAGGCGAAATCGTACCAAGTGACGCATACAGATCATACACTTGCATACCCAAATCAGTTCCGAAAATGTTCATGGCGCTACCGCCATCGAGGAATAAGCTATCCGCTTGTAAACTCGTAATAGCTGGTCGCATGATCGAGTTAAGCTCGGCTTGCCCATCTTCCGGTGTCGTACCCAATAAGCCAGCCGTCAGGCCAATTTCAATCAGGGGATCTGCGTACGGTGACTCGCAAATAATCAACGATGAACTCACAAAGTGTGCATCGATGGCGAACGTCGCGGTGAACTCGTTCTGATACCAAGGCGAGAACATGCACACTAATCCGTCCGAAATCGCATCGACCAGCATGACAGAGACTAATGTGCCGCCGCCGGTGTGAATCACCTCTGGCCCCCACGCGTCGATTGTCGGCGACGTGACATAATGGAAACTACCAGAGAACGACGTATTGGCGGCATCAGGTCCTGTGATTATGATGGGATACATTCCTTCGATGAACGAATCTCGTTCCAACGTGCATAGAATGGAGTAGATATTCGTCGTCACAGAGTAAGTACTCGTTAATGTAGTACCTCCCGTGAGGCAACCTCGTGAGGAGACGTTTTGAGCTGGATACGGCGCTTCGTAAAAGGCCTCAACGGTCGCAACTTGATCCGTCACGTGACCAGCGCGAGGAAGGACATCCTTGATTTTCGCTGGGAAAACGTAATCAAGCGTCAAAATAGAATCCACCGACGTACCAGATGGTAACGCGGGGTTCGCAAGACTGAGCGTGAGCTCATAACGCCAGTCTCGCTTGTTCATGGAAATTTGAAGATGCACGCTCTCTTTGCTGTGAGCCGGAGAGATACACTTGAGTACTTTGGAATCGTATGCACGTGCATAAAAAGGACCAATTGTGCCGGCACGGCACCAAATAGTGGACGGCGCTGAAAGTTTATCACCACTGACGATCAATGTCGACCCCCCTTCGATAGGGGAAAACGTGGGCGAGACGGATGAAAGTAACAGCTGATCGAGCGCAGTGAAGGCAGTCGATGGCGAATGCTCATGCGTCGACGCGTAAAGCGCTTTTGTTCCTTTCGTCGCGAATGTGGGCGTTTCGATAATGCCGAGAGCAGAAGAAACGACGTGCGAAACGACGGCGGTACTTCCAAACATGACTCGGCTCACGTCGCCTTTGCGGAAATTTGCGCCAGACATGAATAGAACCGTGCCACCATCCACGGGTCCAACCAGTGGATCCACACTAGTCACCGATAGAGGATCATAGTACTCAAACTGCGTTTGTGTCGAATCATATTGCGTGTATGTGGATACGATTGCATAGACTCCAACCTGTACGAAACCCGCCACTGCGCTTGCACCCCAGGAACACGTGATGGAACCGTCGGTCGATGAGACTTGTCTTGCGGTGACGTTTAACGAGCTGCACAAGTCTGTAACGGCAGAGTCCAATCCCGCGCCGAATATTGTGTATTCAGTCGTGATATGCATTGGTCCGTGCGCTGGTATGACTGCATCGACGTTATATGGGGACTTTGCATAAGTGTACGTGACGCCTCTGTATGTTGTCGGTGTACCACCCGGGGAGGCACTCCAGTAATAATAGGTTGAAGTACCCCACACCGCTCCATTTGAAGGTATAGTCGAGTTGAACGTAAAATCGCGTCGATTTGCAGACACCTCAACTGGCACTTGTCCAGCAATATGATTAGGAACAGCGCATCGAATCTCACGACCGTGCACGTAGCTCGCTGTAACGGGGCCCAAGGTGCCAAATCTGCATCCGAGCTCAGAGGTATCGGAGAACCCTTCACCAACCAGAGAAACGCTCATAGTACCCGTAGTGGGTCCTAAGCTCGAGCTAATGCTCGTCAGATCTATACCATCGATATAATCAAGACCAGTCGAGGTGAAAGGGCCGATGCCGACGCCACTGGAATCTGTCCGACTGCCAAGTTGAGCTTTTATAATTGAGCCTCCAGAAGCGTGGTTCGGCGTTTGAATGACGATCAAAGCAGACGAGACAATGTTGTAGTCGACGTTCGCATCATCAACGCTGAGTTTAAGAACTTCACTCTTTAAATCTGTGCCTGAAATCCACACTTGGCTGCCTCCTGCAGCGGGTGTGACTCGTGGGTTCAAACCAGTTATCGTCGGCACCGGTTGCACCATGACTTGATCGAAAGAAACACCTCCAACTTCGTCTATGGCTGAGACTGTAGTGAAGCCTCCAGGTAGTTGCGGCGCGATATACACGCTGACTATGGTGCTCGACATTGTCGCGTTTCCTCGACCGAATTCGACGAAGGACAAAGTAGGAACTAGCAAGTAGGACGCCGAGCTTCTCCACAAGAAGAAGTAACCGCCTTGCTTGCTAGAAACGCCGTGATCCAAAATAACTGGCGGATCTACTGGCGCAACGTAAGTCATGGGGCTTGACGCACAGCTTTTCGATGGCGACAATGCGCTATAAACACTCGCGCATACACTCGAACTCGCCGATGAAACACCAGCCGGGGACACGCACGTCACAACCAGTGAACTGACGTACTGCGCAGCGATGGGACCAATTGAACCAAACGAACACACGGCAGAGTTGTCTATGAGAGGAATGTTCGTGCCTGTGAGCGTAACCAACGTCCCTCCAATATCACCGCTCGACGATGGCGCGATGCTCGAGACCACCGGAGCAGCTTGTCGAGACAGTGGGTAAGCGCCATCGCCACCCTCGATGGTCAAGCGCGTCGACACTTTTGTCGTCGCGACTGACTCGCACCGGATCAAACTAGAGGAGATTATGTGTGGCGCAACCGCGCTCGTGGCGTCAAATAAACAGTGGAATTGATCGGCATCATCAGCGATAAAGTGCTGCACGGTCAACGTGAATAGCTCACCAGGCATAGTTGACGCGCCAGGAGGGGAAACGCTCAGCAATAGTGGCGTCTCTTTGATCAAATACGAAACGCTCATCGTCTGGCCGCGCGAAATCACGCTCACGGCAGTGTAACCAACGCCAACAGGGTCGAGCGTGCACGCAAACTCGGACGCCCAAGTAGAGTTGAGCGAGAGAGCGATCCCATCGCAAGATGCGCTCGCCAACCAAGCGCCGAGAATAGTCACCGACGCTGGCAACTCCGTGGCACTCAAGCTCGGTGGCAGCGTCTCGGTGATTTCAGAAGTGGACACGTACGTTATGTCTTTGGATGTTGTCGATGATAGGCCATCGGCGTGCACCCTAAACTTCGTACTGGTGCTATCGACCAGATGAGCGGGACTCACACAGTTTGCCGCTGTGCATGCCGACAGCGGCGAAGCCTTCTTCACCGGCGGGATTCGCGCATTCAACTTCACCAAAGCGGCTAATCGTACCAGCTACCGCAGCACCACTCATCACGCAATCATAGCTATCGCCTACACTGCCAGCCAAACCAAAGAGGCTGATGGCAGTACCACCAGCTAGAGGGCTTGTAGGAGGAATGATGGCGACTACGTCAACACCCGTGCTGTACACGAATGACTGCGCCGTGTCCGCGTACACATTGCCCAGGATAGCGACTTGAATATCAACCGTTTCATCGTAGTACGACGGAGCGGTACACTCCACTTTCTTATCGTGTATAGTTCGTGCTTCGATGTACGAAACCGTACCTATGCGACAGTAGACAACGCCGCCGCCCTCAAAACCAGTTCCCGTGACGGTGACGACGGTGCCGCCAGCCAATACTCCTCGTGTCGGACTGACACTACTCATCGTGAGTATGTCGACCACGCTCAGCGACATTACCGTTCGACTCCACACGCCGTCGTCACTCGCGCTACCAAACCCGACTTGTGCATCCGTATTGCCGACGGCGCCCACCAAATGGGAAGCGCACTTGACCAAAGCAGATGACACGAAAGTCGCGTCTACGGCTTTGTCACCAAAGGAGCAGAGTACATTCGCCTCGTCGACAAAGTCTGAGCCTAGCATATAAACGACAGTTGGAATGAAGTTCTGGAGAACGACGGGAATCGAGCCTGACACAATTGGAGACGTGTAGTAAGCAAACGCCGCAGGTTCGCTCACGCGCTCGTCGCTTGCAAAAGTGTACGAGTAAACCTGAACGAAACCCGGTGTCGTGCTACCTGAAACGGTACATGGGTCGAGTAGAACACCACCGACTTTGCACCCTGTACCGCCGCTGTAGACAACCGACCAGACCAGGCTCAGAGATGTTGATCCGACGTTGTTCACGACAGACGGCATGACGGCGCCGAGAATGTCCGATCGCTGAAGCGCGTGTGTAGTATTGCAGCTTCTGGACGGTGATGCAGTGCTGAAAACGCTCACACAGATATTTGCCGATGAACTCACCACACCTGCAGGAGACACACACTGTACTGTCGTAGTAGTGGCGTACTGCGCAGCGATGGGACCAATTGAACCAAACGAACACACGGCAGAGTTGTCTATGAGAGGAATGTTCGTGCCTGTGAGCGTAACCAACGTCCCTCCAATATCACCGCTCGACGATGGCGCGATGCTCGAGACCACCGGAGCAGCTTGTCGAGACAGTGGGTAAGCGCCATCGCCACCCTCGATGGTCAAGCGCGTCGACACTTTTGTCGTCGCGACTGACTCGCACCGGATCAAACTAGAGGAGATTATGTGTGGCGCAACCGCGCTCGTGGCGTCAAATAAACAGTGGAATTGATCGGCATCATCAGCGATAAAGTGCTGCACGGTCAACGTGAATAGCTCACCAGGCATAGTTGACGCGCCAGGAGGGGAAACGCTCAGCAATAGTGGCGTCTCTTTGATCAAATACGAAACGCTCATCGTCTGGCCGCGCGAAATCACGCTCACGGCAGTGTAACCAACGCCAACAGGGTCGAGCGTGCACGCAAACTCGGACGCCCAAGTAGAGTTGAGCGAGAGAGCGATCCCATCGCAAGATGCGCTCGCCAACCAAGCGCCGAGAATAGTCACCGACGCTGGCAACTCCGTGGCACTCAAGCTCGGTGGCAGCGTCTCGGTGATTTCAGAAGTGGACACGTACGTTATGTCTTTGGATGTTGTCGATGATAGGCCATCGGCGTGCACCCTAAACTTCGTACTGGTGCTATCGACCAGATGAGCGGGACTCACACAGTTTGCCGCTGTGCTTGATGACCACTGCGCCGAAACAAGAATCGTGCCGAAGGAACAATATAGAGTGTTGTCGTTTGGCATGTTCGAGCCCGTCACGTACACGACGCTCCCGCCCGAAATAGCAATCCCAGTCGGAGTCACAGAGCTCAGCGTGACGGCAGCGCGTGACGCAAACGTCAGCGCGTTACTCACCAAGTTGCCATTTTGCTTCACACTAGCGCTGAACACGGCTGCGGTCGAAATTGGGAGCTCTGTAACGACTAGCGCTGAGCTGACAAAGTGACTCGAAGCGCCGGCGTTAGCTTCAAGAGACAGGTATGCAGAGTCACGCATGTGTGAGCCTGAAGTGTAAATCAACGTGCCACCCGACGTTGGGCCGTTCAGAGGGTAAACAGATGATATCACCGGTGCCCGCGCGTATTCGATGGTTTGCTGATCAATCTCGTCATCGATGATGCTCCCAATGCCGACAGCGGCGAAGCCTTCTTCACCGGCGGGATTCGCGCATTCAACTTCACCAAAGCGGCTAATCGTACCAGCTACCGCAGCACCACTCATCACGCAATCATAGCTATCGCCTACACTGCCAGCCAAACCAAAGAGGCTGATGGCAGTACCACCAGCTAGAGGGCTTGTAGGAGGAATGATGGCGACTACGTCAACACCCGTGCTGTACACGAATGACTGCGCCGTGTCCGCGTACACATTGCCCAGGATAGCGACTTGAATATCAACCGTTTCATCGTAGTACGACGGAGCGGTACACTCCACTTTCTTATCGTGTATAGTTCGTGCTTCGATGTACGAAACCGTACCTATGCGACAGTAGACAACGCCGCCGCCCTCAAAACCAGTTCCCGTGACGGTGACGACGGTGCCGCCAGCCAATACTCCTCGTGTCGGACTGACACTACTCATCGTGAGTATGTCGACCACGCTCAGCGACATTACCGTTCGACTCCACACGCCGTCGTCACTCGCGCTACCAAACCCGACTTGTGCATCCGTATTGCCGACGGCGCCCACCAAATGGGAAGCGCACTTGACCAAAGCAGATGACACGAAAGTCGCGTCTACGGCTTTGTCACCAAAGGAGCAGAGTACATTCGCCTCGTCGACAAAGTCTGAGCCTAGCATATAAACGACAGTTGGAATGAAGTTCTGGAGAACGACGGGAATCGAGCCTGACACAATTGGAGACGTGTAGTAAGCAAACGCCGCAGGTTCGCTCACGCGCTCGTCGCTTGCAAAAGTGTACGAGTAAACCTGAACGAAACCCGGTGTCGTGCTACCTGAAACGGTACATGGGTCGAGTAGAACACCACCGACTTTGCACCCTGTACCGCCGCTGTAGACAACCGACCAGACCAGGCTCAGAGATGTTGATCCGACGTTGTTCACGACAGATGGCATGACGGCGCCGAGAATATCGGTTGAGTCGTAAACGAACAACTTATCACCCCAAAATGAATGCGATATACCATCGCGGCGCCCGACACCTACGGGAATACTACCTATCATGTGCGCTGGGGTGACGCACTGTACTTGTGTGGTTGAGTAATAACTTGCCAACACGGATATTGATCCATATCTACAAAGCAAGTCATCTGTATCCTTGAAATTTGCCCCACGAACTCTGACCGCAGTCCCGCCCTCGAGGCCTCCCGTGCTCGGTAAAACGGAGCTAATCTCCGCGAGTGCAGTAAAATACACGCTAGTGATTTCCACACTCGCGCTTGGTGCACTATAAAGATACTCCTCGCCTTCAGTATGCGGAGGAATCTCACATTGAATGAGAGAGGAAGATACAAAGTGAACCGGAGCGGATGCATCCGAGCCGACTCTACATAACGATGCAGTAGAGAGGCTGATACCGCTGAGTGATATCACCGATCCTCCAGATGTGGTGACGTATGTCGGTACGGCAGAAATATTTGTCCCAGTGTACACCACTGTAGTTTCATCGCCAACCACTTCTGTGTACGTGTCTTCGCTGTCTGCGGGATACGCAAATGTCGGGAACGTGGTGCAAGGCTTGAAAGAGTCTATATTTGGCCCGGTCCAAAGTTCAACGCTCGTGCTCGGATGTTGCGAAGCCGGAGAGATGCACGTAACAGTCCTATTGATCGTCAACGTGTCCATCACCGCGCTTACCGTGATTGTGCCGAAATGACATGAATAACCAAACATGTTATTCGGCTCGACGAGATCTTCGTTCCCACTTCCCTGAAGCACGACGGCGACGCCTCCGTATTCAGCCTTGGTAGAATTCCACGTGGTGAAAATTTCTATCGAGCATGGCTCTCGCCAAACTTCGAATGCCCGACTACCGCTGAGAGATCCCGAGTCTCCCCAGGAACGCAAAGACGTGTCGGTCATCCCGACTGTCGAAAAAGCCGGCGTCTCGCACTTCATAAATGCACTGGAAACGACCTCTGAGGGCGCTAACCCGCTCACAGCCGGCACTGTGCCGGTACTTCCGGCCCCAAACGCGCATTTGCTCGATCCGGGCACAAAGTTTGAACCGCTCACTCGCAACACCCCGCCCCCACCTATATCCCATCCGTACGGAAACACTTGCTCGAGCTTCACCGGCTCGTGCAGCGTAAATGTGATCCTATCGCTAGTAAAATCTAATCCATTCATCGAAACCTCGACGTAGGCATATCCTTTACTCAACCGTAGACTCGGTGACACCGTGCACCGCACTAACGTCGAGCTGACGTGCGTGAGCGGCACCACAAAGTCCCCGACTCGACACGCCGACACGTTCGTCGAAAAGAACGACGCGCCGTGCACGTCTACGGTTAAATTATTCTGATTCAACTGCGACGAAGGCCACACTCCCCAATCCGCGGGATCCAGCATCTCCACTCCCGCGTTCGTCGTTCGCGCCACCGACGCGACGAGCGCGACGAGCGCCCACACACCCCGTCCTCGCGCCGTCGTCGTCCTCGCCCGCCCTCGCGCTCGCCCGTTCAAACGCCGCGACGTCGTCCCCGCGCCCACCCCATCGTCGTCGACCGTTTCGATCGTCCTCGACGTCGTCCCGCGCGACGTTTCCAACGTCCACCACCGCGTCATCGCTCTTTCGCCGCCGTCCCGCGCGTCGTCGACGCTTCGCGCGCGCGTCATCGCGCTCGAATCAATCAATCGCGCCTTCGCGTCGTCGTCGCGTCTCCGCTCGCGTCTCCGCGCGTCGTCGCGCGTCGTCGCGCGTCGCGGCGTTCATCGGCGTTTCGTTCGCGCGTCGCGCGTCGCCGCGTCGTCGTCGACGCGCTCGTCGCGCTCGCGCGCGCGCGTCTGGTCGCGCGCGTCGCCCCGCGGCTCGCAAACGGCCGGACGATCGCGCGGTGCGCGAGGTGCGCACACGAGGACGGGATTCGATAGTTTGCGATGACACGAACGATGGATGGATGCGGCGCGGTGCGATTCGCGACGCGCGAGACGGCGACGCGCGGTTGAGCGATGTCGAACGGCGATGACGACGACGCGCGCGCGAACGACGGCGCGGACGACGCGAAGGCGACGGGAGACGCGACGGGAGACGCGAACGCCGGCGACGGGGACAATCGGCGGACGGCGCGAGACGGCGCGCGAGCGACGCGCGAGGGCGACGACGGCGAGGACGCGCGACCGCGAGGGAAGAGGCCGGACATCTCGAACTTGGTGTCGGTGAAGATCGATAACGTGTCGTACGAGCTGCGGGAGGAGGATCTGCGCGAGGCGTTCGAGAAGTTTGGGGACGTCGGGGACGTGTACATTCCGAAGGAGCGCGGGAGCTATCGCGCGCGGGGGTTCGCGTTCGTGAGGTATCACTCGAGAGAACACGCGGAGGCGGCGGTGAGCGCGATGCACGAGACGGAGTTGGGCGGGAGACACATTCGAGCCGCCATCGCGGAGCGTGGACGCCCGGAGGGAGGGTACCAAGCGAACAATAACCGCGGTAGATACGAAGCCAGACGGCCGTACGACGACGATCGAAGAAGGGACGATTACAGAGACCGTCGCAGAGACAGCGACGGGTACCGCAGAGACGATTATCGCAGAGACGATTATCGCAGAGACGATTATCGCAGAGACGATTATCGCAGAGATGATTATCGCAGAGACGACTACAGAGACCGTCGCGACGACTACAGAGACCGTCGCGACGACTACAGAGATCGACGCGACGATTACAGAGATCGACGACGAGACGATTACAGAGACCGACGAGACGATAGCAGACGGAGCGGTTACTCGGGTCACGATGACCGACGTGGCTACGACGACCATCGAGGACGTGACGATAGATACGACGGGCGTCGGGACTCTCGCTCGGCTCCGCCGCCGCCGTCGCGCGAATGATTCCTTATCGCGCACTAAATCTACTCAAATAATCAATACAATCAAACAAGTTGCTAATTTTTTTTCCCAAACTTTGCTTGCAAAGCCGCGAGACTCGAGGCAGACGAATCAGTCGCGGGCGTTGCTGGTTTTGAGTCTGATGGCGTGGCGCTGGGCAAAAAGCTTTGTTTTTTGCCCTTCTTCTTCTTTGACACCGTCTTCTTGCCCGTGCTCGCCGACCCACTGATTTCCACGGTGTGCGCTGGAGCCAATATTCTCTGTGCTCCAGCTTGAACGGTGAGCAAACCATCTTCGTCGTCGATGACTTTGCCTCGGAACCCCGACTTTTTGACGACGACGACGTCTCCGACGGTGGCTTGCATATCATCCTCTGAGAGCTCAAAGTCTCCGAAGGAGCTTTTCGTGTTCCCAGTCGGGGTCGGTTTTGACACGCGAGCAGACGATGCGAGTAAGTCATCTGCGCGTCTTGCGGCTTGGGATGCGCCACGAACCTTTTTAATCTTCATCTTTGGCGGCGCCGTGGTCGCAACGAAGGCCTGCGACACGTCTTCGAGGCCCACCTTCACTTGCATGATCCCAGCCTGAACTGTCACCGTCGATCCGTCAACGGAAACAACTTTACCGCTCATGCCTGTCGACGCTATTTTCACATCTTCTCCGGAGGAAGGAATCCAGTTCGCGAGAAGTGCATCCTGCTCCGCTTTCAGTTGCTCCTCTGCCTCTCTCGCCAATCGCGCGGCGCGCTCGCGATCCGTCTCACCCGACGCTGCTGCGGAAATCTTGGACGGTGCGATGGCGTTTTTCTGCTTTTCTACTCTCGCTACTTCCGCAACTCGTGCCTTCGCATCTCGCATCATTGTCATTACCGTACTCGCTTGCGCATATGCGGCAGCCTCTCTCGCAGAGCGAATGAAGCCCATCGCGTTTTCGACTCGTGGCAAAGTGGCATCGATTTCATCAAGCATACCGATTGCGGTCGCAATATCCGCGTCTGCATCGCGGCGTGCGGTTTCAAGTTTAGATATTGTATCATCTAAGCTCACCAAACCTTCTCCAAGTAATTCTCGAGCTTCGTGAACGACGTCCGCATCCAATTTATATCTCGTAGCGATTTGCAGCGCGCTTGAACGCCCGGGCACTCCCCACAAGAGCTTGTAAGTCGGTCGTAAGTCCGCTTCATCGAATTCGACAGCAGCGTTTTCGAACTCCTCGTGTTCGTACTTGAGCGCTTTCAACTGCCCGTGATGCGTCGTCGCAAAAGTGAGGCAAGCGCCCAGTTGGCCGGGAATAATTCCAGCGAGCGCTTTGAGCAACGCATAACCAATCGCGGCGCCTTCGGCTGGTGACGTGCCCGTACCGACCTCGTCCATCAACACGAGTGATTCTGGCGTGCTCTGCTCGAGAATTGCTTGAGCTCGAGTGAGACGCCCACTAAAAGTACTGAGACTCGTCAAAAGGCTTTGATCGTCACCGATATCCACGAGCACCTTGTCAAAGAATGGAATGACGGCGCGCTCTGCAGGGATGAATATCCCGGATTTCGCCATGAGCGCGGCGAGGCCTACGGCCTTCATCGCCGCTGTTTTACCACCAGTGTTTGGACCTGTAATGACGACGACCTTTGTTCGCTTAGATGCGAAAATATCTACAGGAATAGGTCCCTTAAGCTTTGGCGCGCCATCTTCTTCGACTTCGTCAAAATCGTCAAAGAAATCATCAAAAATAGCATCTTTCGTGGTTGAAGATTTGATGGACCCTCGCGTCGCGACTTTGTACCCCGTTGAACTACTGCCTCGTGAATTTTGCGACTCCACGGCTTCTGCAGCGGCCTGGCGCCTCTCCGCGGCGGCTTCGATGGCTTGAGATGCCAATACGGGCTGTCGCAAACCGACAAGCTCGAGGAGTAAAGAAGATTTTTCTATCGGTGGTTTCTTCGTCTGTTCTCGCGCTTCATCGAATCCTTCGTCGTCTTGCTCTTCAATGTCCTCATCTTCATCTTCATCTTCATCTTCATAAGCTTCGTAGAAGCCGTCATCGTCATCAGCAAAGACAGAAAACTCGGGGCGCACACCGTTGAGAGCTTGACTGTATCTGCACTTGGCCGCGATGACGTCCAACTTGATGACGATTTCTAAACACGCGAACAACTCCTCCACCACGAGCGCGATATCGTTCGATAGTTCGCGCTTGATGGCGTCTATCGCACTCTTTTCCGCGTCCACAGCTTGTGCTAGCTCTCTATTCAACGTCACAATCCCCGGTGGCTCGATGAGCACAAGCGCGCCGCCAGCCATCGTACCGACGACGAGCACGTCAGGCGGCGCCGGCGCCGGGATAGCGAGCACCATACGACCTTGGTGCGTTGTTGGCGTTCCTTTTCCTTGCATTGCCTTCTTAAGCTTTCCTTCCGCCGCTCCCTTTTGCGCTCGCGCGCGACGCAGTTCCGGACTCGCATTGTCGCGAAATTCGCCCGTCTCCTCCACCGCGCCTCGAATCTTCTCCGCTAGTTCGGAGTGCGTGATCATCTCGCCCGAAATCGCACGCAACGGTACCAAGGCCCGCGGTCGTCGCCCACTCTCCGTCACGCCTTCTATGGATGTCTTCAATCTCTTCGCGCTCTCCAAGAACGCCGCCGTCGCCGCGAGTTCGTCCCCGCCCAGCGGCGACCCTTGCCTCGTTTTATAAAATCCTCGTCGCACCTCCGCCGTGAGCATGCCTCCGAACTCGAGCGATACGCCGTGTTTACTCTCCATCGCCATCGCCGCTTCGGTCTCATCCAGCGCCTTCCGCGCCTCTCTCGACGTCGTCGACGCCTCCAGCGTCTCGCACGCCGCCTTCCCCAGCGCCGTCGACGCGCGCTTCGCCAAGAACATTCGCGCGTCGTCCCATCCCGCCGAAGCTAGCGACTTTTCCAGCAAGTCTCGTCGCACCGCGTCCGCGTCCTTCCGCGACGGCCCGAACGACGCTTTCCGCGCCGACGTCACGACCGCGCCGGCCGAGTCCGAGTCGTCTTCTTTATCCGCGTCCGCGCGCGCGCGCGTCGCCGCGCCGCGCGTTCGACGCCCGACGCGCGTCGTCGCGCGACCTCCGTCGACGCGCGCGCGCGGCGCGACGACGCGTCCCGATGCCGTCGCCATCGCGGCGTCGCGCTGTGTCGGCTTCACATCGCCATCTCTGCGTGCGCTCGATGACGCCACCGTCCTCACTGACGCGCGCGATGCCGGACGAGCGCCCCGCGAGCGCGGGCACGCACGCGATGACGAGCGCGCAGGCGTCGTCGCGGATCGTCGTGCGACCCGGGTACTCGCAGATGGATTGGTTGCGACGCACCAAGCGCGAGCGCGTGGACGGCGGTGACGCGGACGCGAAACCGCTGGACGCGTCGCGCGTGATCTCGCTCGAGGAGCTCGCGACGCACGCGACGGTGAATGATTGTTGGATCGGGTTGCGCGGGAAGGTGTATAACTTGACGGCGTACGTGGAGTATCACCCGGGCGGCGCGGCGGTGCTGGAGGAGGCGTTCGGGAAGGACGCCACGGCGCTGTTCGACAAGTATCACAAGTACGTGAATGGGGAGTACATCATGCGAGCGACGCGCGTGGGGGTGATGCCGGGATACGTGGGCGATAGCGACAGCGATTAGCGGACGAATTGATGAAGTGTACAGTAGACTAATTTATTTAATTCTCAGACTCGGGCGACGGCGCGTCGCGCGCGCGCGCCGCGTCGGCGCGCCGTGGTTTCATCATCGCCCGCGCTGATCTTTGGGTAAGTACACGTCGTCGTGGAGTGCTTTGTCGTACGCGTCGATGCGCGGAAGTCGCGCGAGGTCCTCGCGGTCACCAGCTAAATAGTAATACGCCTCCTCTGTCGCGCGCGGTTCCTCGCGGCGCTCCACCTCTATTGTTTCTCGCGTATACATGCCGGTCGACACCTCCTCGAGTTCGTCCAAAAGTGTCAACGTGTCATCGTCGACGGAATACAGTTCGCCGTCGATCACGCGCGCGTCATCCGTCGTCGATTTGACGAGGTATGGATACCCAGCGTCGGCCAGGAGCATCACGTGCTGCGCGCGTTTCGTGCGCACTTCACCCATGAAGCGCGCGTTGCCGCGCTCGAGAAGGCGATGGTTGTACAAGCCTCGCTTGAGCGTGCCGTAGACGAACACGTTGTGCGCGCCCGAGGTCGACGGCGACATGCGAGGCGAGAGATGAAGACGCGTCGCGTCCAACTACTTTTACAAGTCGTCTTTGCTTACTTTTCAATTACAATTTCTCTTCACTTTCTCTTTAAGAGCTTGATTGCGTTCATATACGCCGGTGTTGTCGGCGGTTGCACCGGTTTTAGTCTGACTTTGGTGTCATCCAACGCATAGCTCTGATCGGCGTCGTATCCCGACAAATCGCCGCACGCCAAAAACGGCACGAGCACATTGTTCGGCCAGGACTTGGTTCCCACGGCCGCGCCCTCGTCTCCAGCGGCGTGAGACGTCGCACGCGCTTCTAAAATACGAGTCAATTGATGTGGTTCGAATCCCTCTGGAGGGGAGTAACCCTGACACACTATGAATGCTTCTGCGAGCGGTGCAAAACGAGACATGGTTAGTTTCTCCAAAACGTGCGCGCGGCTCCATCATCGTCGTACCTATGCTAGAATTCCGGCTACTTTTCGGCTTGGCGCACGTGACTTCGGGGAAGAAAATTTTCAGTTGTGAGTAGAGCAAACTGATGTCTTTCCCCCGAAATATCTTCGCTATGAACGTTCCGCCTGGTTTCAATATGTGCGTCGCCACCGTCAAGCCGGCGAGTATGAGCTGCGCCTGCATAAACTCATCCAAATCGTGCAAACCCGTGACGTCGGGCGCTCCATCGCCGACGATCAAATCCGCGTGTTTCCCATCGAAATGCGACAGGACCTCGCGCACTTTGTCCATCGACGTGATATCGCCCTGTATCGTCGTCACGCCCTCGATCGGCGCCATCGGTTGCAAGTCGATGGCGACAATCTTCGGCAGCTCTTCCTCCTCGACCCCTCGCGCCAACGCGGGTAGGTACAACTTTCGACTCAAAACCTGCGACCACGACCCGGGCGCCGCGCACAGATCCACGACGTGTCGCACGTCTCGAAAAATATCGAACGACTCGTCAATTTGCAGCAACTTGAACGCCGACCTCGCGCGCCATCCCTCCTCTTTCGCCTTGCGGTAGTATATATCGCGCTTATCCTTGCTCGACTTCCCCATCGCGCGCGCCGCGCCGCGCGCGATCGATCGGTCGCGTCGCGTCGCGTCGCGTCGCGTCGCGCGCTGGCGTAAAAGCGTCGCCGCCGCCGCCGACGGCGCGACGCGACTCGGCAGAGGACGACGCGCGCGATCGACGCACGGACCGCGCGCGCGCGAGCGAGGGAACCGCGCGATCGGTAATCGTCCGCGCGGTGCGCGACGGTCGAAGCGCACGCGACGCGCGCGAGGAGGCGCGGGGACGACCGCGTCGATTGCGACTCGACCGAGTGGTGCCATCGAACGCGCGCGCGATGCGGAAGAAAGTGGACGCGCGCATACGCACGCTCGTGGAGAATGGGGTGAAGAACAACGAACGCACGATGTTCGTGCTCGTGGGCGATCGAGGACGAGATCAAATCGTCAACTTGCATTACATGCTGAGTAAAGCGGTGGTGAAGTCGAGGCCGAACGTGCTGTGGTGCTATAAGAAGGATTTGTACCTGTCTTCGCATAAAAAGAAACGAGCGAAACAGATCAAGAAGATGCAAAACTCTGGCTTGATGGATTCGGAGAACGAGGATCCGTTCTCACTGTTCGTGGCGTCGACGAATATTCGGTACTGTTATTACGCGGATACGCAGAAAATTTTGGGGAACACGTACGGGATGGCAGTGTTGCAAGATTTCGAGGCGCTGACACCGAACTTACTGGCACGAACGATCGAGACCGTGGAGGGTGGAGGGTTGATTGTGCTGCTGTTGTCGAACATGGAAAGCTTGACGCAGCTGTATAACATGACGATGGACGTGCACTCGCGTTTTCGCACAGAGGGCCACCAAGACGTGGTCGCTAGATTTAATGAGCGATTCACGTTGAGTTTAGGGGCGTGTCAGACGTGCATCATGATGGATGATGAGTTGAATATTTTGCCAACGAGTTCGCATATTAGAGGCATAGAACCAGTTGAAGAAAAGCATGCGGGAGAGGCCCAAGAGCTTACCGATCTGAAGGAGAGCATGGAGGAAGTTGAGCCGGCTGGCCCGCTTGTGAAGTGCTGTAAGACTATGGATCAAGCCAAAGCAGTGGTGACGTTTCTCGACGCTGCGAGTGAGAAGACCCTCCGATCAACAGTTGCGCTCACCGCCGCGCGCGGTCGCGGTAAATCTGCTGCCATGGGTATAGCTGTCGCAGGAGCCGTCGAAATGGGTTATGCAAACATTTTTGTCACTTCTCCCAGTCCTGAAAACTTGAAGACATTCTTTGAATTCATTCTCAAAGGCTTCGATGCGCTTGGATACAAAGAGCACTTGGATTACGATCTCGTAGAGTCCACCAACCCCGCGTTTGGAAAGTGTATTGTGCGTGTCAACGTCACGAGACGTCATCGACAAACGATTCAGTACATTTTGCCTCAACACGCAGAGCGTGCGACGCAAGCCGAGTTACTCGTCATCGATGAAGCAGCCGCCATTCCGCTGCCTACGGTAAAAGCGTTGCTCGGGCCGTATCTCGTGTTCCTTTGTTCTACAATCAACGGTTACGAAGGCACAGGGAGGGCGTTGAGCATCAAACTCATCGGTAATTTGCGAAGGGAAGCGGCAACGTCACAACAGGCGAACAAGGATGGGAAGCTGGCGACAGGTGGATCTCGATTGCTCAGAGAAGTAGCTCTTGCTGAACCTGTTCGTTACGCTGCTGGAGATAGGATCGAAAAATGGTTGAATGATTTGTTGTGTCTCGATGCGGCGGATGCATTAACGCCGCTCATCCACGCGCTGCCTCCGCCCAGTGCATGCGAACTTTATGAGGTGTCGCGTGATACCTTATTCAGTGCGCACGCCGCAAGCGAGCAGTTCTTAAAGAAAATGATGGCACTATATGTTTCTAGTCACTACCGCAACACGCCGAACGATTTGCAGCTCATGTCTGATGCGCCGGCTCACCGCCTCTTTGTTCTCTTGGCGCCGGTGGATGAAACACGAAACATGTTGCCAGAGATTCTTTGCGTCATTCAGGTAGCTTTAGAGGGTGCGATCTCGCAGAAGAGTGCGCACGCAACACTGGCTGCGGGGTTATCTCCACAAGGTGACCTCATTCCGTGGACCATGGCATCGCAATTTCAGGATGAAGGCTTTCCTTCCTTCACGGGGGTGCGCATTGTTCGCATCGCCGTGCATCCGGACTTGCCTCGTCAAGGTTACGGTTCTCGTGCGTTGCAGCTCATCCACGATTATTACGAAGGAAAATTGGCTGATTTACGCGAAGAAGAAGTGTCGAACATCGACGCCAAGACGAATACTGAGCACTGGCAGCACACAGGCAAGCTCACAGAGGAGACACTCAAGCCTCGCGAGAATTTGCCGCCGCTTTTGACAAACCTCTCAGAGCGCAAGCCAGAGAGGGTGAACTGGATCGGCACCGCATTCGGACTCACGTCCGAACTTTACAGCTACTGGAGCAAGGGTGGCTATAAGCCTGTGTACCTGAGACAAACGTCAAGCGAGACTACGGGCGAACACTCGTGCATCATGTTACGCCCTTGCTTTCCAGTTGGCGAGGAGGAAAGCCCGGATGGTCACTGGGTGGATGCGTTCTACGAAGATTTCCGCGTGAGATTCACTTCTTTGATGGGATCTGCTTTTAGAGACCTTGCTCCAGGTCTATGTTTGTCTTTGATGGCGCCAAAGCTAAACTGGGACGAAAAACAAGGCGCGGGGCGCGACTCCGTCTTGAAGGCGGACAATGAGATTTTGAGCCCGCACGATTTACGACGCATCCAGAAATACTCAGCCGCTTTGGTGGACCATCATTTGATTGGTGATTTGGTCCCCCCACTCGCGCGCGCATACTTTGCAAAACGCATTCCCGTGACGCTTTCGTACACGCAAGCTGTGATTTTGCTCATCCTTGGTCTGCAACTGAAGACCATCGACGACGGAATGAAAACTTTGGACTTGCCCGGACAACAAATAATGGCATTATTCAACAAAGCTATTCGTCGGATACACGGCTCACTTCTCAAGGCACGCGAAGCCGATATCGAGAACTCGCTGCGTTCTGTGAGTATGCCAGATTTGAGACCCCATGCGGTTGGATTAGATGAAGAATTAGATGAAGGGTACGTCGACTTCAACTTTTTTTCGCGTTCGCCCGACTCGTGTCTCGCTCCAAAGATGATGGAAGTGATCGAAAACAATATAGTTCCAGAATTTCACGCTCTTTGGCGCCACCGTTTAGGCGGGGTTATAAGTCATAGAGTTCTATGTTGGTAACTAAGCTCAACAGGCCTGATCCATCACTTTGGAGCGCACTTCAAGACTGGAGACGACCGAGCAAGGCGATGACCGCACGACTGACCTAACATTACTTTTTTGATGACAGTGCCGCCGCGGTGAACGCCGAAATGGCCGCCAAGCGTAAAGAACTCTTAGAGGTGCGTCCTTTTCGCGACCCACTCGTGCGCGATACCACCTCGTTCGGCGATGACGAATCGAATATCAACCAGGTAGCAGAACATCTCCATGTTGAGAAAAATATCGCTGCGTTCTTACCGAGCCGAGCGAGGTGGTTTCTGCGCGAATCGGTTTCTCGCGACGCGGTCGTAATTCAAACACTGACCCCGAACTGTTTTTATCACTTTAATAGGATGCTGCACTCGAGCGATTCGCCATCGCTGGTACGGACGAAGAGTGGGCCGGTGCTCTGAAAGGCGCGGCCAATCGCTCCAACAAACTGCTTAGCGTGAAGAGAAAAGCCGGTTCCAAGGACAAACACGCGTTCACGCCGTCGAAGCCAAACACCGACAAGTCTTCCGAAGTCAAGGATAACAAGAGCGAAAAGAAGCACAAGAAGGATAAAAAGTTCAAAAAAGCGTCATCTTCCAAACGCTTGAAAGGAACGTGAGACAGGACGAGATTTTAATACGTAGAAACCCGTTCAGAAACACGCCACTTCGCGCCGTGAGTCATCATGTTACGCATGGCGACGCTCGCCTTATCCGTCGTCGCCAGTACCGCGAATCGCGCGAGTGCTTTTCGATCGTCACCGACGCCGCTCGTCGTCCGCGCGCGCCGATGCGTCGCATCGCCGCGACTAAACGTCGGATACAGTTGCGACGGACCGAAGGCGTTGCACGGAGACGACGACGCGGGAGCCGTACAGTGGGAGGTGCACGAAGTGAAAGGGGACGGTCGATGCTTGTTTCGTTCAGTTTCTGTCGCACGGGCGCTGTCAAAGAGCGGTCGACGTCAGAGTGAAGTCGACGAGCTTGCGAGCGCCGACGAATTGCGCGCAGCGGCGGTAAATGAGCTCCTCGAACGACGCGAGGAGACAGAGTGGTTCATCGAAGGCGATTTCGATGATTACGTCGCGCGCATGCAGCAGCCGATGGCGTGGGGAGGTGAACCAGAGATTATTATGCTCACGCATGTGCTCGCGAGCCCGATAAGCGTGTATATGGCCGAAGGCGTGGGCATGCGTTCCATAGGGGTGTACGGCGAAGACTATGCGGATAGCGCTCAGTACGACGATTTGGCGGTGTTGTTCCATGGCGCTGGACATTACGAGGCGCTTCGCGTGTTCGGGAGGGCGTGATGCGATGGATTGTCGAAACGCATCTTTTCGCGCCAAAGGTGAATGTTGAATGTTTGTAATACTGTTATCTAAACCGTGACTTTGTCGCACGGCACGCAGAATGACTTTTGAATGTCGGTCAACTTTGAACGATCTCGCGCGCAACAAGATTTCGAGCACGCGCCGACGCTTTCTTCTCCCATCATGAACACGGGATTGCGCTCGCACTCGTGACCTTGCGCCCAGACGGGGCACAATTCTGTTTCATCCGTGCAAGTCGGCGTTTTAGCCGTGCCAGTTTCGAACGGATTTTCGTGAATCCACTTCGTCGCTGTGTATTTCGTGCCCCCAAGCGTCGGACACGACGCGTGATTGGCGAATGGATCATTCGTACCGTTGATGTGAAACGAAAAGAACAACACGGCTTCGCCTTTCTTCGGTATCACGCTGAAACCGTTTCCATCGTTCCAACCACACTCGCTCAGCTTATCTTTGTTTGCTAAAAATGCTGCTTTTGTCTCCGGGAGCGGCGTTCCTTGTGGAAAAGACGTCTCACCACCGGATGTTGGCTCTCGTAGAAACATCAACACCGTCGCGATGCGCTTGCCTCCGTTCTCACTAATAATCCCATCGTGATGCGCCACGTATTCTTGTCCATCCCGATATCTCAGTAACTGTAACTGTTCTTGATGCTCCCACGGAATTCCACTGTATTTAGCCACGCGATCTTCCACCCTTTGCAGCGTCTCTGTCAACCGCCGCGTCACAAACGTCCCAAACGACGTGCGCGCCGTCGACACCGCCCCCGACTCATCGGAGTTCACCACCGTCGATCGCTCTAATTTTTTCTCCCCGAGCTCGATCAAATGCTCACACTCTTCGTCGCTGAGAAAGTTTTTAAGCAAAAACACCCTCGGCGACCAGCTCAGCGTCTCCACTACTTTCGACCTTTCGACGTCGTCTTCGTCGCCGCCGCCGCCGCTCGTGCTCGTCCGCGGCGCTTCTTCCCCGGACGTCGTCGTCGTCGTCGCGAACGTCGTCATCGACGACGACGACGACGCATCGTCGTCATCGACGCTCGCGCGTCCCGCACCGGCGCCGTCCGCGACGTCCGGCGCGGGCGGTCGCGCGACTTCGCCGAGCCATCCGATGAGACGCTGGTCATCGTCGACGACGACGTCCCCGTCATCCGCGCGACCGCGCGACGCGAGCGCGGCGATGACGCACGCGACGAGCGCCGCGCCACCGATCCGTCGCGCGCGTCGTCCGCTCGCGCGCGTCGTTCGCATCGTCGCGCTCTGCGGTGTCGACATCAATCAATCAATCAAATCAATCAGTCATTCATTCATCATCGCGTCGTCGAGCCGCTCGGGACACCGACGCGCGCGGATCGATGGGGTGCGCGTCGTCCAAGGCGGTCGACGGCGCGCCGTTGGGTTCGGAACCGTCGACGGCGACGCGCGCGGACGGCGATGTGGCGCGGCGAGAGACGCCGGAGGCGTCGTCACCGAACGCGCGCGCGGTTGCGAACGCGAACGCGAACGCGAACGCGAAACCGACGCGGTTCGAGGACGCGTACGAACTCCTGGACGAGATGTCGAGCGGAGGGTTTAGTTTGGTGCATCGCGCGCGATCGCGCGTCGACGGACAGGTGCGAGCGGTGAAGGTGATTCGCATCAGGGACGAGGAGAGCGTGGACGAGCGCGAGGACGAGACGGGGAGCGAACGGAGCGACGAGAGCGGGGAGAGTAGTGGGACGCGATTCGGGAGCGATGAAGAAGATGATGACGAGGATGTGAGTTCTGTGAGCTCCAAGAATGTCGTGAGACAACCGAAGCGGAGCATGCGGTTACGAGAGGCGCGCGCGGAGTACGAGCTCGCGCTAGAGGCGGAACATTCGAGCGTGGTAAAGGTGTACGATTTTTATTACGATGCGCCGAGCGCGTACGTGGTGATGGAGTTGTTAGAGGGTGAAGAATTATTGGATGATTTGCTCGCGCGAGGTGAATACGAAGAAGAAGACGCTAGGGTTCTCATGCGACAAATTTTACAAGCGTTGCGAGCGTGTCACGCAAAACACATCGTGCACAGAGACGTAAAGCTGGAGAACATGTCTTTCGCACGCAAGGGCGATCTGAATTCATTGCGACTGGTAGATTTCGGGCTTGCACAGAGATTAGGAGACGGGAGTAACAAGTGCCAGTGCAATTGTGGCTCGTCTTCATACGTCGCGCCGGAAATTTTGGGCAGTAAAAATTATAACGCCGCCGTGGACATGTGGTCGGCGGGCGTCATAATGTACCTCCTTTTGTGCGGCGAGTTACCGTTTTACGTCGAAGATGAAAACGATGAGCAGCAACTTTTTGCGCAAATTAGTCTTCGACGCATCGCGCCGATGTCGTGTGACGTATCGGACGAGGCGTTGGATCTCATCGATCGCTTGCTTATCATCGATCCCGCAAAGCGGTTGACGGCGGAAGAAGCCTTGTTGCATCCATGGTTCAAAGGGAACGATACCGTGCATCAGGACGATCTAGGACGATTTCGACTGGCTCGATATATCAGGAAGCAACCGAAAGGAACATTCAAAGAGCGGACGTACGCCAAAGGTGAAGTTTTGTGTCATCGAGGCGATAGAGCACACGAACTTTTCGTCATACAATCAGGAGTGTGTGAAGAATACATCGAGAGTGCGGAGGGAATCAAGCAGCGAGTGAAGCGGCATTACGTTCATGACTATGTTGGAGATCGTGGATTATACATCCCAGCTGGTGTAGTGGTGCACAACGATGAAAACGAAGACGAAGAGGATGTCTCCGCGCCTTGCGCACAATTTGTACAATTGGCGCGGCGCGTATCAACGCTCATTCGAATCAAAAATATTTGGCTTCGTGGACGAAGGCAAGTGAGCCTGAGGGCACTCACTGAGACAATCGTCACCATCGTCACGAGCGCGCAGCTCCGCCAAATAGTCGCCGAAGATTACGGCGTATACGACGAAGTCATGTCGCAACGGGCAGATTGAGCTTACAATATCTATACATTAGCTACCTAGACTTCCTAGACTTTTCTAGAATATAGGCTACAGTTACTAGCGTTACCGTACATCCTGTACATCTTTTTTTTGCTGTATGCTCACGCGTTGGCACGAAGCGTTCGTCTTTCGAACGCTCCAGTGAGCATTCCGCATGCGGCGTTTGTGTCCAAGCCACGCGTGCGTCGTATGGTATGCGTCACACCGCCCTCTAACTGCGCACAGAATCGATGAATGGCGTTTCCGGATGGCCTTGTGTGATTAATACCATCGATGTTATTCCAAGGAATGATGTTGACGTGTGCGCCGGTACCAAACTTCCGTTTTAACATTCGGCTCAGCGCTTTTGCTTGAGATGGGGAATCGTTGACGCCGGCGAGCAAGGTGTACTCGAACGTCACGCGTCTCCCTGTCTCCTTAAAGTAAGCGCGTGCGTCATTCAATAAGTCCTCCATTGGATAGTACTTCGCGGATGGCACTATTTTTGCCCGCGTGTGTTGATCAGGGGCGTGCAAAGAGATTGCAAGCGTGATTGCGAGCTTTTCCTTCGCCAGTTTCTTCAACGAATTCGGGATGCCAACGGTTGAAACTGTTATGTGCCGTCCACCAATCCCAACATCTTCGTTCAGGCACCTTATCGCTTGAACCACGGATTTGATATTCAGCATCGGTTCACCCATGCCCATAAAGACCACCTGCGAGACGCGTTTACCGTACAGCTCCTCGAGTTCGATCACCTGAGCCGTGATTTCCGCCGGCGTCAAATTTCGCTTGTATCCTTGCATCCCTGTCGCGCAAAACGTGCACTTCATCGCGCATCCGACTTGACTGCTCACACACGCCGTCAACCGATTCTTATCCCATCCCTGCACGCTTTTGAACACCTCAGATGCGTTCTCTACCTCCACCTCAGCCTCCGCGCTCGCGCGCCAACAACTCGCGTCTGGAATCCCCACCGCCTCGATCACCTCTCGCTCGCCCACGCGCAAGGAGACCTTCCCAGTGCCGCACCCACTCACGCTCGCCGACTCCACCGCCAATCTTCCGGTTCGATACCCCCCCGCGACGAGCGCGTCCCGCATTTCACGCGGTATCAGCGAGAAATCTTCAATCCTTCGACACCGCCGCGCGCCGTACAGGTGTTCGCGAATCTGCGTCGCTCGATACAAAGGTTGCCCGCACTCGTCGACGACGATCGATTTAAGCGCGCGCGCGGACATTCCGAGCAAATCCTTCGCGACGGCGCGCGCGGTGGCCGCCGCCATCGCGTCGTGGAGCGCGCGCGAGTGCGGCGTCGCACTTACTCGCACGCGCGCGACGACGACGCGCGGGCGAGGTCGATGGCGACGACGACGACGGCGACGACGACGAGCATGAAAATCACGCCCACGTACGTCTCGCCGTTCGCCGCGAACGACGCCGCGACGACACCTGTACCGGTGACGAAACCGGCGGCGGCGAAACCGGCGGCGAAACCGACGACGACGGAAGCGAAAGCGAAGGCGAAACCGACGGAAGCGAAGCCGAAACCGACGGGTGCTAAACCGTCGAACGCGAACGCGAACGCGAACGCGAACGCGAACGGGACGCGCGCACCGTCGAACGCGGGGATGGGGAAGAAGAAGCGCAAGCGTAAAGACAAGGATGGTCAAGCCGCCGGCGCGGAGGCGAAGAAGAAGTTGTTCACGAAGAAGGATTGGACGTGTGCGTGTGGATTTCTGAATTATTCGAAAAATAAGCTGGCGTGTCATAAGTGCAAAGCCGCGAGACCGGCTCGGGTGGGTAGGAACGCGGCGGAGGATTACCTGTCGCGGTGGGCGGTGATGGAGACTACCGAAGTCAATGCCATCCACCATCAATTTTTGCTGAAGCAAGTCGGGATCGATAACGAGCTCCGGGATGAGTTTTTTGATTTCTTCGTTGAGTATTGCGGTAGTTTGCCGGACAGTCGTCGAAGGAAGATCGTTTCGGGGGCGAAAAAGGTCCGGGCACGTTTGGACGCGATTTTGCAAGCGTGCGACAATAGAAAAGGCGCCGCGAGCGAGAGCGATGAGGGCGAAGACGAAGACAAGGCGCCGGTCACGGCGAATGTAGCACAAACAAAAAAACGCGGCAATCGAGGGAAAAAGGGCCGAGGCAAGCAAGCTGCCAAGGCTTCTCCAACGCCCGCAATGTAGTATAGCAGTTGAATTCGAAGTTAATTCAGTTAAATCTAACGCTAACAGTCGCTAAAAACTACCACCCACCGAGATCAATACTTCCTCTCGGTGTCGTCAAAGGTGATTTCGCGGGTGAGTTCGTCGAGAGGAGGATGACAGCGCGTTGTCGTGCCTTTCGACAGCTCTCCAACAGCTCGCTCATCGGGGTGTTGCCGAGCACGGGCGTGTGCATGGGCGTCCGAGGAGTGCTCCCTATATCCGGAGTCATCGCCAGCTGCGAAAACGCGTGTGATTCAGGCGTCGCTTGTTTCAAAGCTTCGTTTTCTCCATGGAGAACGTTCACTAACATTTCCAACTGTGCGATCCTCTCCGTCGCTGCGTCCAACTGTCTCTTAAGCTTGAGCTCAGCTTTGGTGGATTTTTCAAAGTTAACTGCAACTCTGTTCCGAATGCTTCTGGCCCGATTGGCATACTTGAGCGTGTTTAGCGTCTCGTCCGCGTTCGTGTCGGCTGGTGATACGCAAGCAAACATCACCGTTCGACTGTTACCTCCGAGCGAATCTTGCAGTAACCTCGTGAGCTTTGAATCTCGGTACGGCACGTGACCCCACTCGCGCCTATTCGCATCCGTCAACGCAGATATGCAGTTTGAAAGCGCGAGCAACCCCATATTAATCTGTACGCCTTCTTTGAAACGTTGACCTCTACTTTCATTGAGTGTCACGCGCTCAGAGCCGGCGAGATCCACCAGGTGAAGTTTTGCCAGTGTCGCCTTGGCATCGCCAACTTTTGTCTCGACGTTTATTGTCAATATCGCGTGTGAGCGACTCGACCGCACATTCATCGTACTCTCCGCCGTTGCTCTGCGAAGAATACCTTCCTCTAGCACGTCTAAACAACCTTGAACATCGCTCACTTGTACGATTCGAGCTCCGTTCAAGTACACACCTCCCTCTTTGGGATTTTCCCGAATCGTCACCGCCGTCGCCGTCGCCGTCGCTTCTGGATCCTCACTATCGAGCAATAAATCCCGAATTTCGTCCTTATAAATCTCTATGAACGAAGTACACACCTTAACCGTCGTCATCGCCTCGCAGTCGGCGATGCTCGCGAAG